>NC_083101.1:43431014-44041757 GCF_949774975.1 Lagenorhynchus albirostris | reverse complement strand
GCGTCTGGTGCAGCTGAAGAATAAGCAAAATGAGCCAACTGAGAAAACGTCATGAAAAATCTTGAATTCAGGCACAAGTCATTGAAAAAAGAAAAAAAACTTGGCAAAGGAATGTGACCGTGAGGGTGAGGTAAAATGAGAAAAATGCAGGCAAGGCCACCTCTCAACAACAGTATATCTGGAGACCTGGAAACAGGCTGCTGCTGGGGTATTTATACATTGACTTAGGGACCAGGCCTTTGGAAAATAAGGCTGCAAATTCACCCATCATTTCAAATGAAATAGAAATCACTTTTTAACAATCCATCAATCCCACTTCTGAGTACATATCCAAAAGAATTGAAAACAGGATCTGAGGACTTCCCTGGTGGTGCAGTGGTTAAGAGTCTGCCTGCCAATGCAGGGGACACGAGTTTGAGCCCTGGTCCAGGAGGATCTCGCATGCCACGGAGCGGCTAAGCCCAGTGCACCGTGACTGCTGAGCCTGCGCTCTAGAGCCCGGGAGCCACAACTACTGAAGCCCACGTTGCTAGAGCCCGTGCTTCACAACAAGAGAAGCCACCGCAATGAGAAGCCCGCGCACCACAATGAAGAGTAGCCCCCGCTCGCTGCCACTAGAGAAAGCCCGCATGCAGCAACGAAGACCCAACGCTGCCATAAAGAAGGAAGGAAGGAAGGGAGGAAGGAAAAAAAAGAAAAGAGAAAAGAAAGAAAGAATTACGAAAAGGCCAGCTGTGGGTCTAAAGGAGTTGGTCTTTAAAAAGAATTGAAAACAGGATCTGGAAGAGATATTTACACACCTATGTTTATTGCAGCGTTATTCACAATAGCCAAGAGGTGGAAGCAACCCAAATACCAATTGACAGATGAATGAATAAAGAAAATATACTATATACTACAATGGAATATTATGCAGCCTAAAAAGAAGGAAATCCTGCCACATGCTACAACACGGATGAGCCTTGAGGACGTTATTCTAAGTGAAATAAGCCAATCACAAAAAAGACAAATGCTGCATAATTCCACTTACATGAGGTACCTAGAGCAGTGACAGTCACAGAAGCAAACAGTAGAATGATGCTTGCCAGGGGCTGGGGAGGGGCCATGGGGAGTAGTTTAATGGGTAGAGTTTCAGTCAGGCAAGGTGAAAATGTCGTAGAGCTCTAGGATTGCACGGCAAAGTGCATATAATTAGCAATACTGTACTGTACACTTAAAAAGTTGTTAAAAGGGTAAATCTGTGTTATGTGGGGTTTTTTGCCTCGCTCCCTCCAAAAAGAAATACCTTTTTAACGTCAACAATTGAAAAATCTCAGAAGTTTCTTAATGTAGAAGTGGGTAGGGCTCTCTTTACCCAGACATCTTGCGAACATCCACCTTGGAGGCTCAGAGGACGGCTAGCTAATCACGTCTGTGAATCTAGAAACAACTTGCCCTGCTTGCCAAACACGCGGTCGGGCTCTTGCCCAGCTCTCAGTTATTCCAGAAAAGAGTGCAAGGCTTGTCTCCTCTCTCCCACCACATATCTACATGGTTCTCTATATTTTTACTCTTTCTCCCATTTCTTTTGTATCAGTGCCTCTCTGGTATGGCTAATCTGGTAATATCAGTGGTGTCAAAAGGCATAAAGAATAGATAGTGAGCACTGATGGCCTCGTGTGAAACTAAATCACCAGGATGTCAGTCTCGATTCATGACAGATAATTAAAGAGTCCCTTCAGACATCCTCATGTGACCCTGAGGAAACTTTTAGGGGAGGACTCATTTCTAAAGAGTTATGCAGTGCTTTCTTTCGGTGATGAGCAAATTTCTTTCCAAGTCAGCTAATCTGCATTCTTCTCTTGAAGGATGCACCTTAGAAAAGCAAGGCTTTGTTTTCGCCACCTCTATCCCCCTACACCTTTCTGATGACCTTTCACCTCAGTTTTCTTATCTGTAAAATATGGGCAATATACTTGTCTTGATGACTGAGAACGCTTTACCAATGTCTTCCAATAACTACAGTGAGACTCCTAAGTTCATCTCACAAGCCTTGTAGCTTCCCAGCAGGAGGGCTGTTAGTCCCAAGGGGGCAAAAAAGGATTCTTATCAGGGAGGGAGGATCTTAGATATTACAGTGGTTTGCAAAATTATATACCATAGTGCTTTATTTCTCTTGTTATGAAGATTCTGCATTTAATTTTTCTTCTTTCATGAAATGATCGTGGAACAAAGGTTGAGAAACACTGCCCTTGCTGATGGGCATGTTATTCAGCCACAGCTGAAGTGAACTAGATTCAAACCAAGAGGAAAAAATCATCTAGTTCTCACATTTTGATCTTTAAAAAATAGAAAATGGCTAATCTCCTATAATATACAAGCATGCACTTAGATCTGTTCATTTCACATCAAGTACACTGGCTTCAACCTTGTTTTTAGTATTTGTGTTAAATCTATCAGGAAGTCTTGGTTCATCCAAGTCACATTTCTGTGCATTCTAAAAATGAGTCTGTAAGCAAAGTTCCTTCTAGGACAGAATAAATCTTTTGCTTGAAACCTGCAGCTTTTCCAATGTAATAGTTCTAGGAGGGCAGGAACAAGACCCTGTGCTTTTATTCCTTATGCTAGGTGCTTAACTCAGTGTCTGGTTGTTGGATCAACATGTTTGATTATTTAAAATGTTGGAGTAATGAAAGAACTTTCGTTTTAACTAAAGCTGGGACCAGAGAGAGGCAAGTGAGGTGCCTAGGGTGTAAAATTTAAGGATACACTTGCACAACCCGTATGTTTCGGGCCAAAGGCTCACCTCAGTCCTCACCCTGGTTGTAACACAAGTGGAATCCAATTTCCAAACCCTCCCCTTTTCAGAGTTGATTTACACAGGCAATTCTCTGGAAGTGATACAGTCGCAGGAGTGCAGGAACAAGGAATTTAAAACAACTATTTCAACACCCCTCCATTCCAGTTTTATAAGTAAATTTCTTTTTACTTGCATGTGACTCACATTGACCCCAGAGCCCTAAATTTTCCACTTCTGTCTTCTAGATCACTACGGATCTGAGGCAGCGTTGCACGGACAACCACACTGGGACATCGGCCTCAGCCCCCATGGCTGCAGGCATCATTGCACTGGCCCTGGAAGCCAAGTAAGCCTTTATCTCCATATGTCTCCACTGGCGACAGCCCCTCAGCTCAAGGACAGTTTGCCCCTTCGCTAGTATACGATCTCGAGCACAAGCAGGCAGAATATAATCTTCCCAATTCCACCTTTAAAACTGCAAAGATTAGGCCTTAAGAAAAGCTTCCCCTCTATTAAGGGAAAAGGCAACTTTTTTGGTCTTTATCTTCTTAAGAAATCAAACTGTGTAATTACTTTATTGTGGAGTCATAGTGCAGGCATGCCAGTTGGCTGTAACACTCTTGCCTTGTTGAGGTTTTTATTCTAGTCGGGGAATGTTCTGTGAGTCTCAGAAAGCTTAGGTCTGCCCACTTCTGGTTCCTTTCCCTGAAGGACAGCAATGCAGCTCAGATTCCATGACAGTAGAACCGTCACAGACTCACTCTGGGGAGCAAAACACGGCAAGGTCATATGACAGGAGCCCAGGAAGAAAGACAACCCCCTTAACTGAAATCCTTCTTAATGTAGTCAAATTTGGTGTTTAAAAGATCCCTTTGAAAGGCCCCCTCAGGTTATTTTAGGTTCTTAGGTTAGATTTATATGGTGGTAGGTCTCCTCTCTTCTTTCTCCAAGCACCAATAGATTAGTTTGTCTTAACTGTTTGAAAACCTAATAGAGATCTACACTCCCTTACCCTCAATTTCAAAAGCCAAAATGGCCTGAAAACTGAAAGTTGTTTTTTGCACATTTGACACCAAAACTCATTTGATGGCAAAGCTTGCCCAGAACTGATTTGAAGCTATTTTCAGTCTTTATGTATTGTGAAAATTCACACATTTCACTGTAGAAGCATTAATATCTTTGATTATGAGGTGCTAGCTTGGACCCCACTGGAAGTTTTGTGTACCCTATGCTGTGGACACCATATCTGAAAAAATTTTGAATTCCGAACATATCTGGTCCAAGGATTTTATAAAAGGGATTGTGGGCCTGAACTCTGAGGCCATCCCTACAGGAGGATCATAACAAGAAGGAATTGAAGTAATTACATAAGTGTTTTTCCAAAAATAGCCTTGCATCCTTGCCCTAGGGAGGAATGGAAAGATTCTTTCATATAAACCTGATGTAGAGCCATAGCAGTGACAGGGAAAGAATACAAGAATCATGATGAGACTCAGGTATTAATAAGAACAGTACTGTTTCATTCCCGGTTCATATTGGCATCCCAACATTTACAGCTGACTCTCTATAAGGCAGACAGCCTCTGTCAAGGCAGTTGGGCCTCAATGTAATATGGATTCAGTAAATTGCTAAGTCATGTGTAATTTCTTGGACTGAGACAGGCAGAAGAACACAGGCTCTGGATATGGTGGTATCTGAGTCCATTCAAGCTGCTATAACAAAATACCATACACTGAGTAGCTTATAAACAACAAACACTTATTTCTCACAGCTCTCGAAGCTGGAAAGTCCAAGATCAAGGTACCAGCAGACTTAGTGTCTGGCAAGGACCCACTTCCTAGTTGGCTTTACATGGTAGAAGAAAGGGGCAAGGGAGATCTCTGGATAAATGTCTCTTCTAAGGGCACTGATCCCATTAAAGAGGTCTCCAGCCTTGTGACCTAATCACCTCCCAAAGGCCCTACCTCCTAATACTCTCACATTGGGTGTTAAGTTTCAACATACGAATTTTAAGGGGACACAAATATTCAGACCATAGCAGGTACCATATCTTTTGGTGGCCTCCTGCCCCTAAGCATTGACATTGAGAGATATTCAAGCTCCCATCAATGTTTGGATTTCTTTTGTTTTGGCAGGGTTAAATATTAAATCATTTCAACACATTTTATCTTTTAAAGTGTTAAAAGTTTAGCGAGGAGTTGGCACTTATTCTATTCTCACTTTATAACTTTTCACTGGACTGTTCTGACAGCAGATTAAGTATCTGTGTTTTTAATTTGGTGACTGTAAGTTGGGTTTTGAAAAATATATCGTCTTCATTCTGAAATTCTGGGTTGTTTCTCTGGAATAGTCTCCTGTCCACAAACTACTAAAAAAAAAAAAAAAATCAGGAATTCTTCCTGCACCTCCCCGTTTCCCAAAAAAAGGATATAATCTCAAATTTGGCAACCAAGTACCATAACTGTGGCTGTACAGCACATGCTACTCAGTTCCTTGAAATACTACTATAACACTAATATTTTCAACAATAATTCTTTTAACCACTATTTAAGCTCAAATGAAAACTCCTTAATTTTGTGCCTCAAACAACACACTCAGTTGGATAAGGTTGCTTTGGGGCTGGGGAACACACTGGAAAGCTGCCTGTTTTCTTTCCCTTTGCATGTTGAGCATTTTTTTAAGATTGATTTTTGCCAAAACTGCAATGGGTGGAAGGAAGGTCCTAGGATAGAGTTTAGAAAATCCACTGTATTTTAAGATTTTAAACAGTCTAGTCCGATCGTGCAGCCAAAGTATATAGTAAACAACCAGATCAGGTGAGAAAGAATAAACCTTTCCTTGCATCTCTATCGGTTTGTTCTACAGGCCAATCTTTGCCTGTAAGTGAAGCTGAAAGTTGGGGGAAATAGGCCTGAGTACCTCAAGAGTGGGTCAGGCACGGATGTTAAACTAGCATCAATAAGCAATGGGCCTCCCACGGGAGAAAAAAGTATCTAAATAGCAAAGAGCTCAAGTAACAGTGTACCAAGGTTGCAGTTGTTCTCAACAAAGCTAAGTTTAACCCTTGGTAAGTGTACCTCACCCAGTCACCCAACCTCCACCACTAGTACTTCTTAGCGACACTTAAACCTTGGTATTTTGAGATTTAGCCTTTGCTATCACAAGTTGAAGAGCCTGATAGTGGTTCGCTGTTATCCACGTTCCAAGGCCCCCAGTGGATGCCTTTAACCACAGATAGTACCAAGCCCTATATGTACTATGATTTTTCCTATAAGTACATACCTATAACAAAGTTTAATTTATAAATTAGGCACAGCAAGAAATGAAGAACAGTAACTAAAAATAGAACAATTATAACAATATACTGTATTAAAAGTTATGTGAATGTGGTCTCTCTCAAAACATCTTATAGAACCATACTCACTCTTCTTGTGATGATGTGAGATGATCAAATGCCTCCGTGTTGAAATGAAGTGAGGTGAATGGCGTAGGCATTGTGACGTAGTGTTAGGCTACTACTGACCTTCTGATGATATGTCAGAAGGAGGGTCATCTTTGGGTAATCTGGATCATCACGCCATGGTTGGCGATCTCAGGTGGGACAGGGCTGGACAGTGTGAGATTTCATCGCACTACTCAGAATGCTGTACAATTTAAACTTACGAATTGTTTGTTTCTGGAATTTTCCATGTAATATTTTTGGACCGTGGTTGACCATGCATAAATGAAACCGCAGAAAGAGAAGACAAGGATTGGGGTGGGGAGGTGGACCACTGTACTCCCTTATAAGGAGGGAAGAGAGGAAGCCAGAGCTGGGCAGAATTCTGACCCAGGACTCTGTCCAGCACTTCAGATATCCACCCCCTGCTCAGGTCAGATGAGTCACTGGATGAGGCTGAGCGCTCAGCTGAAAAGCTGCAGGCGGGGACTGCCAGTCCCTATCCAGCTGCATAGCCCAGCTCTTCCTGCCGGACAAGGAGAAATGCATCGTTTCTCCTAACGTCACTAGGTTACAGTAGTATATACTCAGGGAAAACTGCCGCCTCCCAGCTTCTTCACAGCCTGCTTCCTTTCCATCCTCACGTGCTTGCTTGCATCGGCACGTTTGCCTGGATCAGTAGGACTGTGGGTCCTACTGTGATGCTACTCCAACTGTTGACCCCTCTGCCTTGTGAGTCTTCTTGCTCCCCTAAGGTTGGAGCTTTCCAAAAAATCTTCTTAGGAAACTAACGGAAGAGAAAACAAAAACAAAACAGAGAAACAGAGAAGCTTAAAGTGTTCAGATCTCTTATCTGAATGCAACAAAAGTTTGGTCATTAACTCTGCTGTGATAACTAATAGGACTCCCAGGCCATCCTTATCCTGTGGGGTATGTACGAACATGTGTTGTAAGAAACTCCACTGTAACTAACACACCCCCAGATCCTTGGGTGAAAGTGTACCACTCCCAAGACTGGAAGGATTCTCAGTTCTAAAAACCTACCTCCTTTCCTTGTTGTCCTGAGTCTAGAGCCTCTTTAAGCTCTATAGCCGCCTCTGACAGTCTGATCATAACTTTGTCTTTCTGATTACTAAACAATTTCCTCCTGCTCCTAAAAATGTTACCTGGGAGCGAGAAGCTCTAAATATTTTCCCTTCTAAAAATCAGGAGCAATTTCAGAATAAGAGAAAACACTGGCATCTTAAAAGAGAGGCAAGAAAACTGTTTCTGTTTCGGGGTGCCCTCATCACTTATGTATTGGTTCAGAGGTTTATAATATTTCTGTTGTTTGGCTTTTGTGGATTTGGGGGGAATTTTCTGGTTTTTCAGTTGAGTGAGTAGGGAATATGTAATCAGTGATTACAAGTAAACTAATTATCATTTGGTCCATTGCTACTTAAAATGACATCTTTTTATATACTGTAACTGAAAAAGTTTAAGTAAAGTAAGTGTCCTGGGAGCAGGTTTCTTTATTTTTTTTTTTTGAAGTATAGTTGATTTGCAATGTTGTGTTAATTTCTGCTGTACAACAAAGTGATTCAGTTATACATATATACACATTCTTTTTTAAATATTTTCCATTATGGTTTATCATAGGATACTGAATATAGTTCTCTGCTATACAGTAAAACCTTGTTGTTTATCCATTCCATATATAACACCTTACATCTGCTAACCTCAACCTCCCACTCCACCCCTCCCCCAACCCCCTCCCCCTTGGCAACCACTAGTCTGTTCTCTATGTCCATGAATCTGTTTCTGTTTCATAGATAAGTTCATTTATGTCATATTTTACATTCCACACATAAGTGATATCATATACTATTTGTCTTTCTCATTCTGACTTACTTCACTTAGTATGATAGTCTCTAGTTGTATCCATGTTGCTGCAAATGACATTATTGTGTTCATTTTTATGGCTGAGTAGTATTCCACTGTATATATGTATATACCACATCTTCTTGATCCATTCCTCTGTAGATGGACATTTAGGTTGTTTCCGTGTCTTGGCTATTGTGAATAGTGCTGCTGTGGACACAGGGGTGCATGTATCTTTTTGAATTAGAGTTTTCTCTGCATATATGCCCAGGAGTGGGATTGCTGGATCATATGGTAATTCTATTTTTAGTTGTCTGAGGAACCTGGGAGCAGGTTTCTTAAATGAAGAAAGTAGTTGGGTCTTCCCTGGTGGCGCGGTGGTTGAGAGTCCGCCTGCCGATGCAGGGGACACGAGTTCATGCCCTGGTCCGGGAAGATCCCACATGCCGCGGAGCGGCTGGGCCTGTGAGCCATGGCCGCTGAGCCTGCACGTCTGGAGCCTGTGCTCCACCACAGGAGGGGCCACAACAGTGAGAGGCCCACGTACCACAAAAAAAAAAAAAAAAGAAAAGAAAAAGAAAGTAGTGAAACATAACTAATAGTGTTGAGTGAGCAACCTAGAAAAACATCAAGTCATATTTGTAAGGTGCTTTGTATCTCAATGCTGGTATATATTACCAGTACCCCAGACGTGTAGAAAGAAAAAATTATGTTGCTAGCAAATGATATTTCATATTAAATGGTTTATAAAATACAGTTGAAATAACTGACATTCATAAAAACCTAGTATTCAGAATCATAAACTCTGTTTTACTGAAAGTTTTCCTGCCTTGAGTCTGCAACTATTAGCTAAGGAAAGCTATTTTAGTAGTGTTTTATATGTTAAATTATCAGCATTAGCTCAGGAAATTCAGAATTTAAATTCACCAAAGAAACCTTTTTGCCTTGAATCGCAAATGGTCTTTCACTGGAAATTTGAACAGTATGTACTCGGCAAACAAGAAATGTGGCACAGTGAATGGTAAATAACAGGGACTGAGTTGGGTAGAAACATCTGACATTATTTAGCACTGATACAAGGAATCTGCCACAAATTCCTGTTTTAAGTGACCCAAAGCCTTTTCCTCAGATTTCATATCTCAGGGGCCACAGGGATGCTATCCTTTGAGAACATTTAATACATCCAGATCTAAATTTAGAAAATAAATAAATTGGGGTGGCAGCTGTTATTCTGTTCTGTATATTCTATAATGTGTATTCCATTCTATACATACATCTATTCTGTATATGCATATATGTATTCTATATATACTAGAAATAGACCTGGTACACATTAAACATTAGCTGCCCTTGGTGTTCTACACATGTGCATGCATAAATACACACACATTCCTAGGTAGGCTCATCTACTTTCTTCTTATTATCTATCTGTTCTCTCTTATTTCAATTGTCTATTACCACTGGTTTACCATATAGGTATATGTAGAACAAGATTCTAGAATATAGAGAGAGAGAATATAGTTCTAGATAGCTTAGACAACTTCTGTTCTTGTACTACAGATGTTTTTGTATGTATTACCTTCCAAACAAGGCTTAAACTCCTGAGACTAAAGACTGTATCTTACAGTCTTTATTTATGTGTATGTAATCAATATCTATTGCATACTAAAAATAATTTTTTTAACATCTTTATTGGAGTATATTTGCTTTACAATGTTGTGTTAATTGCTGCAGTATAACACAGTGAATCAGCTATACGAATACATATATCCCCATATCCCCTCCCCCTTGCGTCTCCCTCCCACCCTCCCTATCCCACCCCTCTAGGTGGTCACAAAGCACCGAGCTGATCTCCCTGTGCTACACGGCTGCTTCCCACTAGCTATCTATTTTATGTTTGGTAGTGTATATATGTCCATGCCACTCTCTCACTTCATCTCAGCTTACCCTTCCCCCGCCCCGTGTCCTCAAGTGCATTCTCTACATCTGCGTCTTTATTCCTGTCCTGCCCCTAGGTTCTTCAGAACCATTTTTTTTTTAGATTCATATATGTGTGTGTGTGTGTGTGTGTGTGTGTGTGTGTGTGTGTGTGTGTGTGTGTGTGTGTTAGCATATGGTATTTGTTTTTCTCTTTCTGGCTTACTTCACTCTGTATCACAGACTCTAGGTCCACCATCTCGCTACAAATAACTCAATTTTGTTTCTTTTTATGGCTGAGTAATATTCCATTGTATATATGTGCCACATCTTCTTTATCCATTCATCTGTCAATGAACACTTAGGTGGCTTCCATCTCCTGGCTATTGTAACTAGTGCTGAAGTGAACATTGTGGTACATGACTCCTTTGAATTATGGTTTTCTCAGGGTATATGCCCAGTAATGGGAGTGCTGTGTCATATGGTAGTTCTATTTTTAGTTTTTTAAGGACCCTCCATACTGTTTTCCATAATGGCTGTATCAATTTGCATTCCCACCAACAGTGCAAGAGGATTCCCTTTTCTCCACACCCTCTCCAGCATTTATTGTTTGTAGATTTTTTAATGATGGCCATTCTGACTGATGTGAGATAATACCTCATTGTAGTTTTGATTTGCATTTCTCTAATGATTAGTGATATTGAGCATCCTTTCATGTGTTTGTTGGCAATCTGTATATCTTCTTTGGAGAAATGTCCATTTAGGTCTTCTGCCCATTTTTGGATTGGGTTGTTTGTTTTTTTAATATTGAGCTGCATGAGCTGCTTGTATATTTTGGGATTAATCCTTTGTCAGGTGCTTCGTCTGCAAATATTTTCTCCCATTCTGAGGGTTGTCTTTTCATCTTGTTTATGGTTTCCTTTGCTGTGCAAAAGCTTTTAAGTTTCATTAGGTCCCATTTGTTTATTTTTGATTTTATTTCCATTACTCAGGGAGATGGGTCAAAAAAGATCTTGCTGTGATTTATGTCATACAGTGTTCTGCCTATGTTTTCCTGTAAGAGTTTTATAGTGTCTGGCCTTGCATTTAGGTCTTAAATCCATTTTGAGTTTATTTTTGTGTATGGTGTTAGGAACTGTTCTAATTTCATTCTTTTACATGTAGCTGTCCAGTTTTCCCAGCACCACTTATTGAAGAGGCTGTCTTTTCTCCACTATATATTCTTGCCTCCATTATAAAAGATAAGGTGACCATATGTGTGTGGGTTTATCTCTGGGCTTTCTACCCTGTTCCATTGATCTATATTGCTGTTTTTGTGCCAGTACCATACTGTCTTGTTTACTGTAGCTTTGTAGTATAGTTTGAAGTCAGGGAGCCTGATTCCTCCAGCTCCATTTTTCTTTCTCAAGATTGCTTTTGCTATTTGGGGTCATTTGTGTTTCCATACAAATTGTGAATTTTTTTGTTCTAGTTTGGCGAAAAATGCCACTGGTAGTTTGGAAGGGATTGCACTGAACCTGTAGATTGCTTTGGGTAGTATAGTCATTTTCACAATGTTGATTCTTCCAGTCCAAGAGCATGGTATATCTCTCCATCTGTTTGCATCATCTTTAAGTTCTTTCATCAGTGTCTTATAGTTTTTTGCATACAGGTCTTTTGTCTCCTTAGGTAGGTTTATTCCTAGGTATTTTATTCCTCTATTGCAGTGGTAAATGGGAGTGTTTCCTTAATTTCTCTTTCAGATTTTTCATCATTAGTGTATAAGAATGCAAGAGATTGCTGTGCATTAATTTTGTATCCTGCTACTTTACCACATTCATTGATTAGCTGTAGTAGTTTTCTAGTAGCATCTTTAGGATTCTCTATGTATAGTATCATGTCATCTGCAAAGAGTGACAGCTTTACTTCTTCTTTAAAGATTTGGATTCCTTTTATTTCTTTTTCTTCTCTGATTGCTGTGACTAAAACTTCCAACACTATGTTGAATAATAGTGGTCAGAGTGGACAACCTTGTCTTGTTCCTGATGTTAGAGGAAATGGTTTCAGTTTTTCACCATTGGGAACGATGTTGGCTATGGGTTTGTCATATATGGCCTTTATTATGTTGAGGTAAGTTCCCTCTATGCCTACTTTCTGCGAGTTTTTTATTATAAATGCGTGTTGAATTTTGTCCAAAGCTTTTTCTGCATCTATTGAGATGATCATATGGTTTTTTTCCTTCAGTTTGTTAATATGGTTTTTCACATTGATTGATTTGCATATATTGAAGAATCCTTGCATTCCTGGGATAAACCCCACTGATCATGGTGTATGATCCTTTGAACGTACTGTTGGATTCTCTTTGCTAGTATTTTGTTGAGGATTTTTGCGTCTATGTTCATCACTGATATTGGCCTGTAGTTTTCTTTCTTTGTGACATCTTTATCTGGTTTTGGTATCAAGGTGATGGTGGCCTCGTAGAATGAGTTTGGGAGTGTTTTCCCTCTGCTATATTTTGGAAGAGTTTGAGAAGGATAGGTGTTAGGTCTTCACTAAATGTTTGATAGAATTTGCCTGTGAAGCCATCTGGTCCTGGGCTTTTGTTTGTTGGTAGATTTTTAATCACAGTCTCAATTTCAGTGCTTGTGATATGTATGTTTATATTTTCTATTTCTTCCTGGGTCAGTCTCGGAAGGTTGTGCTTTTGTAAGAATTTGTCCATTTCTTCCAGGTTGTCCATTTTATTGGCATAGAGTTGCTTGTAGTAGTCTCTTAGAATGCTTTGAATTTTGCGGTGTCTATTGTAACTTCTCCTTTTTCATTTCTACTTTTATTGATTTGAGTCCTCTCCCTCTTTTTCTTGATGAGTCTGGCTAATGGTTTATCAATTTTGTTTATCTTCTCAAAGAACCAGTTTTTAGTTTTATTCATCTTTGCTATCATTTCCTTCATTTCTTTTTCGTTTATTTCTGATCTAATCCTTATGATTTCTTTCCTTCTGCTAACTTTGGGGGTTCTTTTTGTTCTTCTTTCTCTAATTGCTTTAGGTGTAAGGTTAGGTTGTTTATTTGAGATGTTTCTTATTTCTTGACGTATGATTGTATTGCTATAAACTTCCCTCTTAGAACTGCTTTTGCTGCCTCCCATAGGTTTTGGGTTGTAGTATTTTCATTGTCCTTTGTTTCTAGGTATTTTGATTTCCTCTTTGATTTCTTCAGTGATCTCTTGGTTATTTAGTAGCATATTGTTTAGCCTCCATGTGTTTGTATTTTTTACAGACTTTTTTCGTGTAACTGATACCTAGTCTCATAGCGTTGTGGTCGGAAAAGATACTTGATACGATTTCAATTTTCTTAAATTTACCAAGGCTTGATTTGTGACCCAGGATATGATCTATCCTGGAGAGTGTTCCATGAGCACTTGAGAAGAAAGTGTATTCTGTTGTTTTTGGATGGAATGTCCTATGAATATCAATTAAGTCCATCTTGTTTAATGTGTCATTTAATGCTTGTGTTTCCTTATTTATTTTCATTTTAGATGATCTTTCCATTGGTGAAAGTGGGGTGTTAAAGTCCCCTACTATGATTGTGTTACTGTCGATTTCCCCTTTTATGGCTGTTAGCATTTGCCTTATGTATTGAGGTGCTCCTATGTTCGGTGCATAAATATTTACAATTGTTATATCTTCTTCTTGGATCTCCCATGATCATTATGTAGTGTCCTTCTTTGTCTCTTGTAATGGTCTTTATTTTAAAGTCTATTTTGTCTGATCTGAGAATTGCTACTCCAGCTTTCTTTTGATTTCCATTTGCATGGAATATCTTTTTCTGTCCCCTCACTTTCAGTCTGTATGTGTCTCTAGGTCTAAAGTGGATCTCTTGTAGACAGCATATATACAGGTCTTGTTTTTGTATCCATTCAGCCAGTCTACATCTTTTCGCTGGAGCATTTAATCCATTTACATTTAAGGTAATTATCGATATGTATGTTCCTATTACCATTTTTAAAAATTTTTTTGGCTTTGGTATTGTAGCTCTTTTCCTTCTCTTGTGTTTCCTGCCTAGAGATAAAAAATAATTGTTAAAGCATCATGCTAGGAGCTAAGTGAATTAGGCAGGACATAATTCAAATATTTGTAAACTGTGTCACTTGCCTTCAAAGGATCTTAAAATATCATTAGGGGGCATATGGACACCAGCATTCATGCACAAATAATTTAAGAAAGTCTGTGAAATAGTTTTGGTGGAAAGGTGGTGGAACATGAAGGATTTAGAAGAAATTGAAACAGTCAGACTCGATGATGATCCAAATTGGAACCTTGGTGCCATGGCATTTGTATAATCTCTATGACACCTTAAACACCATGTTTTGAACAAGTTCAGTTCTAAACAAACATTAAATTAATCCATCTATTCCAACCTTCTTATTTTTTGTACAAGGGAAATGAGGTTAATAGAATTGCTCAGTTTCATATATTATTTTTACCTCTCAGTTCCTCTCATTGCTGTTGCATAGTGACTCCTCTTACGCACTGCCACAGCTCATCCCTTACCCAGTTTACATATCATTCCTTAGAACTGGGCTTACCCTGGGTAAAATAAAGACATGATGGTATTCCCTCTTTTAGCTTCCAGAAGAAGCTAAAATTCCACTGAACTCTTCAGTGGGTTAATGTGAGACATGGAAAGATCAACGTGTGAAGAATTAAAGACGCGTTGGGCCACAGGAAGATTCACCTCATATGCTGTTGTTTTCAGAAAAACTGTCCCGAAAATTCTTTCTTAGGAAATTAAACTTATCATCTGCATTTCTGTAAAACCTAAAAAGTCCATCTATATAAATGTTATGCAGTTCCCCTTCATCAACCACTTTATATCTTTGTTTTACCTTTCATTATAGTCTCTCTCTTACCTATGTATATTTCCAGTGCAAGAAAAAATGGGCCACTGCCCAAAATCTTTGGGATGCAATTATTGTGAGAAGTTAATACCTAAGACAGTTGAAAGGAAGTCTGGAGTTTTTAACAAACTGAGTTAAAATAACTAATTGAGGGCCTTCAAAGTTCTAGAACTGACCATCTTGAAGGGAGGCCACATATGAAAGATACGATAGGCATAAACATTTCTAAATATTGGTGTTAGCATCTTAGGCCTGATATCTTGTAAACTGTTCTTATCTTCTTTGTTTTGTTTTAATTAAAAACACATTTCAGTATAAAATGTTCCGTTAAAAATTCTCCCAAGGGCCACTTTCAGCTGTATGAAATGTTGCAGTGGGCGGGGAGCACAAATGCATTTGATGATTGAGGTAAAATAACAGAGGATATACCAACTCTCCTTTTAGGAGGGTTTTATTTATTTCAATTAGAACTTAGCACATGCACAGATAGTGAGAATACAGGCATAAATGCTCAGGTTCTGTATAATTACAGGTTAAAGAAGGAGTTATTACACATGTCCTTCCTTTCACGTACTCTTAGAGTTTCTCCTGTATTGTAATGTAGTTCTGGCTTAGAATTTAGCTGAGATTTCTGGCATAAATGGTTGGGCCATATACTGTAAAGAGGGTGAAGAAAATTAAAATGTAGTCAGGCAGGAGAGCTGAAAAAGGGGTTTGTGAGGTAGAAACAGCACACATTTCCATGTGAGGCTGAGTGGACAGAGAAAGGATGTACTGTCCTGGATTGTTCCCTATAGTGACATAATTGTAACCAGACTCACAGAGCAGTTACCACGGGCCTTCTGCCAGGACCGTGCATGAAAATAGCTTTGTTATGTCTACACACACACAGACAATACACTGTGTCCTCTAGCACTTTGCAAGTTCAAATTATGTAGAAGCCAATTCTCACTGGACTCAACTTTGTACCTTAACTGATGGTCCATGGCTTAAAACAATGCAGCTTCCAAAGGTGTCCTTTATTCCCAGAAAAGCCCTGGTCAACAGGCTTATTCACCTTGTATTATCTGGAGACTTAGCCAGTGTTTTCCATCCCCTTCCTGAGTTGAGGAAACTAAGAAACTTGATGGATGGTTGAGTTGCCCAGAGACTGAACTGAGAACAGAGAATGAATCTATTAGGTGATTATTCACTGAATGTATTTTGCTCTTATTACTGTAGTAATAAAGATTATTTCTTAAGAAGAGTAATTCTCAGTCTTGTTGCAATCCCCAGAGTTTTTCCTTGTAGAGCTGGGCAGATATCATTTTCAAGTGTCATTTGTCATATATTAGAAATGTCTCATGTTCTAAATATTCAAATTGTGATTTAACCTAAGCAGTAATGCTGGAAGATTGGGGGTGGGAAAGGTCTTTACAGTGTCCTCTTTGACTGATTTCATAGCAATTATATCATTATCTATGATATGCCATCCTCTCCACCACCTTGACAAGAATCCCATCTGAAAGGACCCTATGCCTAGAATTCTATAAAAATGACACCACTCTGAGAAAACACAAAGTAGGAAGCTTCTCCCAGTTTAAGTCCACCAAAAAAAGAGTCGGTGTAGAAGAGGGGAGTTTGGAAGGAAACTTCTAATCTCATTTTTTCTCATCTCTGAAAGGTATATAAAGAGACTAAGGTTGTTGGTAACATAGACCTTAGATGGAATCATTCATTCATTCAACAGACATGTATTAATGGTCCGCCGATTGTCAGTTCCTATGCTAGGTATTGTGAATTGATTGGTGGATTGACAGAGGTGGAACTTTCATCCTGTTTTGTGAGGCAGTCTGTAAAAAAGCAAACAATAAGTACTAAGAAAAACAGTAGAATAATGGGGAGTAACGGAGGTATTTTTACATACAGTGGTTAAGCAGAGACCTCTGGGAGGAAGTGACATTTTAGCTGAGACCTGAAACATGGGAAGAAGCCTACCTTGTAAAGAGCTGGCCTGTGCATTCCAGGGAGAGGGAGGAGCCAGCTCGGAAGACCCTGTGGTTGTAACAAGGTTACTGGCTTTGAGGATTAGAAAGATCTGTATGGCTAAAGTGAGGAGAGGGTTGGAAAAGTCTAGTATACATATGGCGTCATAGTAGGTAAGCATGATAAGAGATCCATGGAGTCTTTTAAGGAGGGAGATATGAGTTGATGAAAATTTTTAAAGATCATTCCAGATTCTCCTTGGAGAAGTCCTGGTGTGGGAGCAAGGCAGGTAAACCATTTTGCAAGTTAGTTCTGTAGATCAGGAGAGGTTGGGGTAGCCTGTTCAAGGGGATGGTGATGGGGATAGAGAGAAATGGATAGATCTGCTATACATTTTGCATGTTCAACAAACAGGGAGAGAATTAGATCATGGGCTTGGGGGTAAAGGAAAAACTCAAGGCTGAGTTCTAGTTCCTCAGCTGAGCTCTTGGGTGGATTGCATACCATTTATTGAAATAGATACTCTTTTCTTCCCATGGGATTCTGAGAATTAGAAGAAGCATAAATACTGAATGGGACAAGGTCCCTGGGCTTAAAGGTCTGGTGACAAGACCTATAGCAAATTTCTCCTACAATTACTGACTGGGCTTTGGTGCATCAGCTTCCTAAAAGTTTATGAATTACTCCTTAGAAAAGGCTTTTCACTAAGACCATGGTTGCTATAAATGTCTGAGACAATTTACATGTTTAAAAAGAGAAAGAAAATAAAGAGAATAGATTTATTTACATTATAAATTGCTCATCTACTGGCACGTCCTTTAATTTAAATAGGGTGTTAATAGCAAATTAATTTTTATGCAGTTACCCCATAAAATTGCTTAGAAAATCTACTAGTGTATGAGTGAGTTTATAAGAAGTATGTAAAATTTAGTATTTAAATTTAGTCTCTTGAGGATTTGTGGATTATATTCATTGCCAAGAAATTTTTGTTCTTGATAGTGTCTATGGTAACACCCCAAATACTATCAAATATAATTTTTCTTGCTAGGGATAAGAGAAGCTGACTTTTTTTTCCAGGGTTCATTATAGTTTCACATCATAATCTACCACTTAATCACTTTAATCAAAGCATATTTCAGTACATTCTGCAAAATGACTTATTGTATGGCTTCCTGGAATATCACTGTCTTTGAAGATTCTCAAATATATTCCTCAGCTCTATACTGAAACCCAGTTCAAATTCAAATCTATTTTTATACCAAGTGTTCTTGGGCTGAGTTTTGAATCCATCTTGCCTGTGCCCACATTTTCTTGACCTATAATTTTTTGCTCCTAGAAGATTTTTGTGTCATTTGTTCAGAAGAGCATAATTGTTCCCAGTGACACTAGCATCTAGTTTTTTGTATTTAGCTGATTCCAGCATTCTTTCTGTCTCTCTTTTTGAAGAATTTTAATCATAATACACTTTGCCATTATCAATATGAGAGAAAAATAAATACGATAAATATACTTGACAGATTGAAAGGCATGTCATTTCACTAGCATATAAGATTTATTCATCCTGACGTCAACAAGTTGTTTATGGCATTTGATGTGTCAAGCTCAAAGCAACAAATTTCTAGTAAAATATGATACCTGAAATAGAACATGCAAGACAAAAAGCAAGACATTTTGTGCTTAGAAGATTGGCTTGTTTCTTACCATCTAGGATTAAGTTCTCATTTCTCTATTCATTCTGATTCTAAATCTTATTGAGTAACCATATGTGCAACTGAGATGAAGTAAAGTTGTACGTTCTTTGCATATGCCAGAAAAACAAGATGCCTGCAAAGCCTGGTAGTGTCATCCTACCCAGTAAAAATCATAGCACATCTGACTGTGACATACTGTGTATGAGGCAAAAGATTCTTCTTGCTGTCAGCCCCAACTGAGTGTGGAAATAGTGTGTAAGAGTGCAAGAAGGTAAAATGAAAAGGAAAAGGATGGAAAATAAAAGCAGCTGCCTGCTTTTATTGAATTCTTACTCTATGCCAAACATTGAACTTAGTGTTGTCATTGGTCATCTCATTTAATCCTCAAAGCAGCGCTTATAAAGTAGGCAACATCACCATATTTCGATGCGGAAACTGAGGCTTAGAGACTTGCACAGGCAAGAAGTGATAGATCTGGAAATTGAACTCAAGGCAGTGTGACACCGCAGCCCACCATCACACTACATCATGTGTTTTAAGAGCTATTACGAGACATGGTTAATTATAAATGGCTGCTGTGAAGTATAAGGGCCATGAGTATGGAGAAGGGTGATGAAATTTTGAACAGAGATGATTTAGGAAGACTTTACAAAAGAAGAGGGATTTGAGCTATACTTTGAAGATTCTTTGTTTTTTAATTGAAGTATAGTTGATTTACAATGTTGTGTTAATTTCTGCTGTATGGCAGAGTGATTCAGTTATACATATATGTGCCTTCTTATTCTTTTCCATTATGGTTTATCAAAGGATATTGAATATTGTTCCCTGTGCTATACAGTGTGACCTTGTTGTTTATCTGAAGATTCTTTTTTCAGCTTTAGTGTGCACATGCGTCTTCCTGAATCTTGTTTAAAAATGCAGATTTCAGAGTCCTCAGGGTAGTTTGGGTGATTCATTTGCAGGTGGCCCATAGATCAAAAGAACACCCCCATCCTGACTGTAAGCTGTCTTGAAAGTGGGTATGCTGCAGTAGCCCCAGCAATAATAACAATGTTTAGCACATAGCAGGCAATCAAATACTTGTACAATGAAGGAAAGAAGGGAGGGAGAGAGGAAGGGAGGAAGGAAGGAAGGGAGGGAAGGAACTCTCCCTTTGGTTTTTCGAAAGTATGGATAGAAATTATTTGCAAATGAAGCAACTGACAAAAGATTAATCTCCAAAATTTACAAGCAGCTCATGCAGCTCAATATCAAAAAAAAACCCAATCCAAACATGGGCAGAAGACCTAAATAGACATTTCTCCAAAGAAGATATACAGATTGCCAACAAACACATGAAAGGATGCTCAACATCACTAATTAGAGAAACGCAGATCAAAACTACAATGAGGTATCACCTCACACCAGTCAGAATGGCCATCATTAAAAAATCTACAAACAATAAATGCTGGAGAGGGTGTGGAGAAAAGGGAACCCTCTTGCACTGTTGATGGGAATGTAAATTGATACAGCCACTATGGAGAACAGTATGGAGGTTCCTTTAAAAACTAAAACTAGGGGCTTCCCTGGTGACGCAGTGGTTGAGAGTCCGCCTGCCGATGCAGGGGACGCAGGTTCGTGCCCCGGTCCAGGAAGATCCCACATGCCACGGAGCGGCTGGGCCCGTGAGCCATGGCCGCTGAGCCTGCGTGTCCGGAGCCTGTGCTCCGCAACGGGAGAGGCCACAACAGTGAGAGGCCCGCATACCGCAGAAAAAAAAAAAAACAAAAACAACTAAAACTAGAACTACCATATGACCCAGCAATCCCACTACTGGGCATATACCCTGAGAAAACCATAATTCAAAAAGAGTTATGGGGCTTCCCTGGTGGCGCAGTGGTTGAGGGTCCGCCTGACGATGCAGGGAACACAGGTTCGTGCCCCGGTCTGGGAAGATCCCACATGCCGTGGAGCGGCTGGGCCCGTGAGCCATGGCCACTGAGCCTGCGCGTCTGGAGCCTGTGCTCCGCAACGGGAGAGGCCGCAGCAGTGAGAGGCCCGCGTACCGCAAAAAAAAAAAAAAAAAAAAAAAAAGCGTTATGTACCACAATGTTCATTGCAGCTCTGTTTACAGTAGCCAGGACATGGAAACAACCTAAGTGTCCATCGATAGATGAATGGATAAAGAAGATGTGGCACATGTATACAATGGAATATTACTCAGCCATAAAAAGAAATGGAATTGAGTTATTTGTAGTGAGGTGGATGGACCTAGAGTCTGTCATACAGAGTGAAGTAAGAAAGAGAAAAACAAATACCGTATGCTAACACATATATATGGAATCTAAAAAAAGAAAAAATGGTTCTGAACAGCCTAGGGGCAGGACAGGAATAAAGATGTAGTCATAGAGAATGGACTTGAGGACACGGGTAGGGGGAAGGATAAGCTGGGACGAAGTGAGAGAGTGGCATGGACATATATACACTACCAAATGTAAAATAGATAGCTAGTGAGAAGCAGCTGCATAGCACAGGGAGATCAGCTCAGTGCTTTATGACCACCTGAGGGGTGGGATAGGGAGGGTGGGAGGGAGATGCAAGAGGAAGGGGATATGGGGATATATGTATATGTATAGCTGATTCACTTTGTTATAAAGCAGAAACTAACACACCACTGTAAAGCAATTATACTCCAAAAAAGATGTTAAAAAAAAAAGTATGGATAGCTATCTATTCAAGTAGCTGGATTTAGTGGGGTATAATGCCAACAAGTTTAGTCTTAACTCTAAATATTGATTAATTCATTCAAGAAATATTTATTGAGTCATGCTTGTTACCATCATTTCTTTATTTTGAAATAAACATTTTTTTTACATCTCTGAAACTGTATTACATCTTACAGTCATAGTTGTAATCTTTAGCACCATAGTTGCGATGTGATTCAGTATGTGCCTGGCAGTATGCTTGGAAGTAGAATACATCTGAGCAAAACATGCATGTTCCATGCCAGAGGTGCCGGGAATGGTAGAGCAGATTGAGTACAAATGTATGTGATGCTTTGGACCTGGCTCTAGTAGAGCATACGTTCCATAGATTAAAGGTAATAACACTAACATTAATTGCTATGAAAGGGAAAAAAATAAAACAAAGGATAATATTGTGACAGAAGGTGGAGTAAGAGTAGAAAAGGGTGAAGAATAGCAAATAAGGATAAGGCAAGGCCATCAATGAGGTGATACATTTTGACAGGAGTCTTTAAAGTGATCCAACTTATACCTGGGTTTTGTGAGTTTTTACTGAGTTATTGTTTGATTGCCACATTAACCAAGTTTCTCCTTTTTTCATGCATTGGTGATGCAGTCATGGCCAAGTAGGTAACAGAAGGTCAAATGAAAAGGAGAAAACCCTGAATGATCCATAATTTTTTTAAATTCCTACAACAAATTTAGAAACATGCCTGTATATGAAACTGGTTGGACATCACTTCAGAGATTAAAATTGTTCATCCAGTCAGAAAGAATACAGCAAAAACCTTAATTTTCTGTCTTCAGTGGGCACCCCCACTACATCTGAAAAACTTGGTACACAACTGAGGAATGTTGGGAGGAAGAAAGAGAATTTGAGTGATATTTAAGGTAGGCTCTCAGGAGTCTGCTTGTTATTTAGCTGTTGGAAACCTTTACAACCGACTTGAAAGAATGGTGTAGAGAGCTTCCTGGAGTGAGCATGATATGGAAGTGATTGTGTTAGTCATGAATTCTTATTCATTGCTCTGAATTTAGGTGCCATTGGAGTTGACATCTAATAGCCTTGTTTTCCATAGCAGATGTGTTCAATTTTATAATTTTCATTGTGCTAAAACTCTCAATTACATGTGATACCATACCTGGAACATAAAATAATTGTTATCGGTTTGTCTGAGACATCATAACATTGGAAGGTTGCCCAGAGACCATCTGGTCTGTAGAGATGCTATTTAGTGAGAGTCTTTGAGGATCACCAGGCAGAGAAGAATAATAGTAATGCAATATAGCTTAGTTTAAAAATAAAGGTATCTTTTTAATTTAAAAAAATTTAAGTGACTTATTTGGAAATTATATACTATTTTGATATAAAATTTTCTTAATTATGTGAAATGATGTTGTCCTTATTTGGCAAAATTAAAAGTTACCAATCTTCCACTGATGACTTTTGTCACCAACTTCTTAGAAGCAAATAAATATTTAACACTGAAAGATCCTAGGAAGAGCAATCCCATAGCCACTGATATCATTAGCAGGAGGACCTTTTTTTTTTTTAACATCTTTATTGGAGTATAATTGCTTTACAATGGTGTGTTAGTTTCTGCTGTATAACAAAGTGAATCAGCTATACATATACATATGTTCCCATATCTCTTCCCGCTTGCGTCTCCCTCCCTCCCACCCTCCCTATCCCACCCCTCTAGGTGGTCACAAAGCACAGAGCTGATCTCCCTGTGCTATGCGGCTGCTTCCCACTAGCGATCTATTTTACATTTGGTAGTATATATAAGTCCATGCCACTCTCTCACTTCCTCCCAGCTTACCCTTCCCCCTCCCCGTGTCCTCAAGTCCATTTTCTACGAGGAGGACCATTTTTATAACTAGATTATTATCACTAAAATAATACATGTTCTTTGTAAAGAAGAATATAAATGATAAAGTATATAAACAAAAATCGAAAGTCTCCCAACAAAATCAACTTTCAGCGACTTTTATGCTTGAATAGTGCAGTAACTCCCAATACTATAATTCTGGGTCCAAATATTCTTAATATATACAATATTTATTGTAAAAATATTTCCTACTCTACTATCTTCAATCTGCATGTTGCTTTCCCTTCAGATTTTGTTGTGCATTTTGTCATTTCTTCCCCATTAACTTTTTTATTATATATATATATATATATATATTTTTTTTTTTTTTTGCGGTACTCGGGCCTCTCACTGTTGTGGCTCTCCCGTTGCGGAGCACAGGCTCCGGACGCGCAGGCTCACTGGCCATGGCTCACTGACCTAGCTGCTCTGCGGCATGTGGGATTTTCCCGGACCAGGAGTAGTAATTATTTGTTTGTTTTGCTGTTACCATTATACCTTTAACTGATTATTGCTTGTTTATAACAGAGCTGTTGTTTTTGTTTTGTATATTTTTCTTATCTCCTGCCCCTTTAATTCACATGTAACTGATTACCTTGAGGGTTGTTTTTTTTTTTTTGAAGAATACATAGTATCTGACAATAGTAATACTTATCTCTGTTCATTTGAGTATTTTTCATGTTTGTTCTTATTGCACAAATTAGTCATTATACGTTTAGCTCTTGGAATCAGGTTGTCTTCAGTTCCAAACCTGTCTGTAGGCTAGTGCTACCTGCGTAGCCTTGAACAAGTGAAAATTAAGTTTCTTAACCTTCAGTTTCAGTTTCTTCATCTGAAATTAGGGGTAGTAACCCAGAATCACAAGATTGTTGCTAGGATTAAATATATTTAGGCATATGGAAAGTATTGAAACTATGGAAGCTGATATCACAATTAATATTTCTATTATATTAGCTAACCATTTAAAATGTTAAATGTCAAGAATGACAGTAGGCTTTCATGTATAGGTCCTGATTTTCCCTGGATTTTTTTTACCTTTTTTTTTCACTTTTTGTGGATGTTTGCTTTTGTTTATTGTGTCTATGCAGCATTTTTGGTTTTATAAAGGTTTTGTTAGGAATGGGATTTGGGTGTTTTCTCAGTGTCTGTTGAGGTTAATATATAGTGTCTCATACAAAAATTGTTGATGTGATTTATTAGAATAACAGATTTCTTAATATATTTTCTGCTTATATTCACAAATTAAATTTAGTTCTTTAATATGCTATTGGTTTGGCTTTAGAATATTTTATTTGTGCTTCTTTTTCTTAGTAGAAATTTATAGTTTCTTTTACTGAATGTGTGTGTGTGTGTGTGTGTGTGTGTGTGTGTGTGTGTGTGTTCTATATTATTGCTACAGCAGCTTGGTAATACTACTTGTGTACTTATGGCAGATAAACAGAATCTTTTAAAGTATTTTTTATGTTTTTTTCATTTATTACTCATGTAGAAGGTAGTGCAGGTAATAAATGAAGAGCCAGGCTTCCTAACCCAGATTTGTTTGACCTTGAAACTGGCCTCTCTCTCTGCCAGTTTTTGATATCAAGAGACATAAAAATTGTGAAATTTTGCAACTTTTTCTTTCTCTGGAGACACTTGGGATAGCTGTCCTTATAAGGTTGAAGGAAACCATCTGGCCTTAAAGCCTTTTTGAAAGGTAATTCTTTGGTAACTTTTCTCGATTTTAATTTTTTTAATTTGTATTCTCCAGAACCATGTCCATTTTATAAGATTTTTCAAAAAATGTTTAGCCAATTATATATATAGTTATATATATCTAACTGTAATATAATTGTATGTAATACCATTATGTATACTTATATATAGATTATATATTGTCAATTGAAAAAAGATGCACAACCTAAAAGTTGAGAGTTAATGTTTTCTTCAGCGGGCAAAACTGAGGACTTCAGCACGGGACATAGCATCTCAGATAACTCTGAAAGATGTTCCAAAGAGGCAAGGTGGGAAGCCAGTATATATAGGAGTTTTTGCAAGGAAAACCAGATAGTTAGCACATCAAAAGATTACTATTAATTAAAGAAAACCAGATATCTCAAGTTAAGGAATTTAGTGCCTTTCTGTATATGGGAAGATACAAGAGTCTGGGCTGACTGAAATCATTCCTTTGATATGCACCTCAGCTATCTGGGGCCAGTGGGGTGCGGGGGGCGTGGTACAGTGTCTGATGATGATGGGCATTATGTTTCTATCCTGAGTTCCCTCAGATCTCACCATAGGGATGGCTGTAATGTGATGGCTTGATGGCTGCAACATCCTTTGTTTGCTGATATGGCAGGCAGTATTTTTCATTAACAACATTATTATATAGATTATATATTGTATTACATATCATGTCATTATATTAATGTCATGTGTATAGTATATATATTATTTTCTTAGATGTTTTTGTTCTTGTTTTTTTCAAAAGGCCAGTTCTTGGATTTACTGCTTAGTAATGCTGTTTTTCTTTTGTCCTTTTTTACTTTGTTACTTTCTTATTTTCCTTAGGATCACTCTGTTCTTTTATGACTCTTATTGGTTGAATCATGGTTCATTTATTTTTCCTTTTACATTAATACAATTTTTAAATGTGGACATTTACCTCTGAACATACTTTTGGCTACATATCATTATTTCCTAATGATGTTTTGGCTTCCTCTTTGATAGAATGACAGTTGAAAATAGTACAGTTAAGTGTTTAAGAAAGTTTGTTTCTATTGAGATTTACTATTGACTTTTTTTTCACTGTATTATGGTCAGATAATAAGGTCAGATAATTAACTGCACTAGTGGTTTGAGAGGTATTGTTTTTCCTTAGGGCAATTGTTGAGATTTCCTTTTGGCCTAGTATACCTTCAATTTTTCTTCCAAAAACTCTTTAGGTGATCCATGAATACTTAAGTGAAAAAGTTGCTCTTTGTAGGACATATATTTTAATATTATTAAATTATATCTATTATGTAAATAGATCCTTTGTATTTTTTCTCCTGAAATAAATTGATTAAATTATCTGAACAATAGTGTGGTTCCATTAGTTACTTCTTTTGTCTTAAAGTCTTTGATCCATATATTTTGATGCACAAATTTTATACTGTTAGATATTCATGGTAAGTAGAGCTAAATTATACTTTTCTGTCCTTTTCAGTGTTTCTGTCTAAGATGCTATATTGTTTGCAACTAATTTTGCCATCCATTCGTGTGTGTATGTGCGTGTAATGGAAAAATCTCTGCCATTCTTTAATGTTTAGTTTTTATATTTTATTTTTTAGGTAGAAATTTCACTTTTTAATAAGTTTAAAATGTCATTTTTCAAGTATACAATAGTGGTATTTTAAAATAAATATTTATCTTATAAGAAAGAAGTTATCTCTTGACTCCCTGCTATATGAACTTGATTTACATTTGCTTTACTTCTCCCATCTATACTCATTTCTCCATCTTTAATCTCATAATTTGGACTTACACAACAGACTATTTTAGTTAATTTACTTCTTATCATTATTTTTCTTTTCTTTTCAGAAGAATTGTGTGAAAACAATGATCAACTCTATGTTTAACTTATCTTAGAGCCATCAGTAAGTCTTACTAACAACTACCCATTCTGGGGTTTTTAATTTGGATGTTTTTATTCATCAGCTGAAATAGCTCTTTAAATTATTTGTTTTATTTTGGTTTTCAGAGTGTGTGTTTGTAGGAAGGTGGGTTAGTATACTTTCTCAGCCCTGCAGATGTGTGTCTTCTGCATTTACTCACGATGGACAAGGAGCTCAGTATAAAATTCTTGGTTCATTTCAATAGCTTTTTCTGACCTTTCATTGTCTCCTGAAATGAGCTTTGCCGAGAAAGTCTTAAGATATAAATCCTATTTTGTTTTGTTTTTTAAATCCTCGAATAGCTTTCTTTTCATTTGTGTTCATAATGAATATGTGTGTGTGTGTACCCCTATTTATATATTTTAGGATGAGTCTATGGGATGCAGCTCTTAATATTTCCTGAAACATATTGTGTCCTTTCAGCCTCCCTTGGACATCTTAAATCACGCGTGATTTTGATTATTGATAAAGTCTGCCGTGGGGTTTCAGAGCTTGGACTTTGTAGTCTAAGAGACCTGGCTTCAAAGTCCCATTGTAGTTCTCACTGTTATATGACTTTGGGAAAGATGTTCAACCTTTTGAAGCCTTAGTTTCTACATCTGTAAAAAGGGAGTAATGATGTTGTCTACCTCATGGGATTGTTCTGTATACATTAAGTGAAGTAAGGTATACAAAGCACAAAATAGAATATCTGGTGAGTAAAGACTCAGTAGATATCAGTCCTCAGAGGAAGACAAAGCTAGTATCCTGAAGTAGGTTTCTGTTTTCTGTCTTCCAAATCTATCATTTTGTCTTTCCTTGTCATCTCTTCATTATTTTCCTAAAAAAAAAAAAAATGTGGAAAGTTCTTACATTTGTATTCCACATCATTATTTCAATTCTCTACATCTACTCAACAATATCCATGTCTGTATCACTTTACTCCCTGCAGTGCAAACTCTGCTTTTGCTAATATCACTTTATACTCCTTGTAATCTTGCTTTCTCTAGGCTTCTATTTTGATATCTCAACTTGCTTTATTGATGGATTGATTGATTCCTTCTGCACTCTTTTCGATGGGCTCCATAGTATTGTTGTTTCTCTTCTACTGCTTTCTTCTCTCTTTTCCTTTGTTTCTCCTGTCCTTTGCACTCTTCTCGTCCCCCCCCCCTTTTTTAAATGTCTTTATTGAGTATGATTGCTTTACATTGTTGTTAGTTGCTGCTGTATAACAAAGTGAACCTGCTATACGTATACAGATATCCCCATATCCCATCCCTCTTGTGTCTCCCTCCCACCCTCCCTATCGCACCCCTCTAGGTGAACACAAAGCAGCAAACTGATCTCCCTGTGTTATGTGGCTACTTCCCACTAGCTATCTGCTTTACACTTGGTAGTGTATATATGTCCATGCCACTCTCTCACTTTGTCTCAACTTACCCTTCCCCGTCCCTGTGTCATCAAGTCCATTCTTTACGTCTGTGTCTTTTTTCCTGTTCTACCCCTAGGTTCTTCAGAAACTTTATTTTTTTTTTTAGATTCCATATATATGTTAACATACAGTATTTGTTTTTCACTTTCTGACTTATTTCACTCTGTATGACAGACTCTAGGTCCATCCACCTCACTACAAATAATTCAATTTCGTTTCTTTTTAGGGTTGAGTGATATTCCATTGTATATACGTGCCACGTCTTTTTTATCCATTCATGTGTCAATGGACACTTAGGCTGCTTCCATGTCCTGGCTGTTGTAAATAGTGCTGAAGTGAACACTGTGGTACATGACTCCTTTTGAATTATTGTTTTCTCAGGATATGTGCCCAGTAGTGGAATTGCTGGGTCATATGGTAATTATATTCTTAGTTTTTTGAGGAACCTCCATACTGTTCTCCATAGTGGCTGTATCAGTTTACATCACCCACCAACAGTGCAAAAGGATTCCCTTTTCTCCACACCCTCTCCAGCATTTATTGTTTGTAGATTTTTTGTTGATGGACATACTGACCGGTGTGAGGTGATACCTCATTGTAGTTTTCATTTCCATTTCTCTAATGACTAGTGATGTTGAGTATCCTTTCATGTGTTTGTTGGCAATCTGTATATATTCTTTGGAGACATGTCCATTTAGGTCTTCTGCCCATTTTTGGATTACGTTGTTTGTTTTTTTGATATTGAGCTGCATGAGCTGCTTGTATATTTTGGAGATTAATCCTTTGTCAGTTGCTTCATTTGCAAATATTTTCTCCCATTCTGAGGGTTGTCTTTTCATCTTGTTTATGGTTTCCTTTGCTGGGCAAAAGCTTTGAAGTTTCATTAGGTCCCATTTGTTTATTTTTGATTTTATTTCCATTACTCAGGGAGGTGGGTCAAAAAAGATCTTCCTGTGATTCATAGAGTGTTCTGCCTATGTTTTCCTGTAAGAGTTTTATAGTGTCTGGCCTTGCATTTAGGTCTTAAATCCATTTAGAGTTTATTTTTGTCTATGTTGTTAGGGAGTGTTCTAATTTCATTCTTTTACATGTAGCTGTCCAGTTTTCCCAGCACCACATATGGAAGAGGCTGTCTGTTCTCCATTGTATATTCTTGCCTCCTTTCTCAAAGATAAGGTGACCATATGAGCGTGGGTTTATCTCTGGGCTTTCTATCCTGTCCCATTGATCTATATTGCTGTTTTTGTACCAGTACCATGCTGTCTTGATGACTGTAGCTTTGTGGTATAGTTTAAAGTCAGGGAGCCTGATCCTCCAGCTCTGTTTTTCTTTCTCAAATTGCTTTGGCTATTCAGGGTCTTTTGTGTTACCATACAAATTCTTTAACTTTTTGTTCTTGTTCTGTGAAAAATGCCATTGGTAGTTTGATAGCGATTGCACTGAATCTGTAGCTTGCTTTGGGTAGTATAGTCATTTTCACAATGTTGATGCTTCCAATCCAAGATGGTGTATCTCTCCATCTGTTTGTATCATCTTTAATTTCTTTCATCAGTGTCATAGTTTTCTGCATACGGGTATCTTGTCTCCTTAGGTAGGTTTTTGTTGTTGTTGTTGTTTTCTTATATAAATTTACTTATTTTATTTTTTGGGTGCATTGGATCTTCATTGCTGCGCGCAGTCTTTCTGTAGTTGCAGCCAGTGACAGCTACTCTTCATTGTGGTGCCCAGGCTTCTCACTGCGGTGGCTTCTCTTGTTGCAGAGCACAGGCTCTAGGTTCACGGGCTTCAGTAGTTGTAGCACGCAGGCTCAATAGTTGTGGCTCGTGGGCTCTAGAGCTCAGGCTCAGTAGTTGTGGCATACAGGCCTACTTGCTCCACGGCATGTGGGATCTTCCCGGACCAGGGCTCAAACCTTGTCCCCTGCATTGGCAGGTAGATTCTCAAACACTGCACCACCAGGGAAGCCCTTTAGGTAGGTTTATTCCTAGATATTTTATTCTTTTTCTTGCAATGGTAAATGCGAGTGTTTCCTTAATTTCTCTTTCAGATTTTTCATCATTAGTGTATATGAATACGAGAGGTTTCTGTGCATTAATTTTCTATCCTGCTACTTTACCAAATTCATTGATTAGCTCTAGTAGTTTTCTGGCAGCATCTTTAGGATTCTCTATGTATAGTATCATGTCATCTGCAAACAGTGACCATTTTACTTCTTCTTTTCTGATTTGGATTCCTTTTATTTCTTTTTCTTCTCTGATTGCTGTGGCTAAAACTTCCAAAACTATGTTGAATAATAGTGGTGAGAGTGGGCAGCCTTGTCTTGTTCCTAATCTTGGTGGAAATGGTTTCAATTTTTCACCATTGAGAATGATGTTTGCTGTGGGTTTGTCATGTATGGCCTTTATTATGTTGAGGTAGGTTCCCTCTATGCCTTTCTGGACAGTTGTTGTGATAAATGGGTGTTGAATTTTTCGAAAGCTTTTCTGCATCTATTGAGATTATCATATGGTTTTTATTTTTCAGTTTGTTAATATGGTGTATCACAATGATTGATTTCTGTATGTTGAAGAATCCTTGCATTCCTGGGGTAAATTGCACTTGATCATGGTGTATGATCCTTTTAATGGGCTGCTGAATTCTGTTTGCTAGTATTTTGTTGAGGATTTTTGCGTCTGTGTTCATCACTGATATTGACCTGTAGTTTTCATTTTTTGTGATCTCTCTGTCTGGTTTTGGTATCAGGGTGATGGTGGCCTTGTAGAATGACTGTGGGAGTGTTCCTCCCTCTGCTATATTTTGGAAGAGTTTGAGAAGGATAGGTGTTAACTCTTTTCTAAATGTTTGATAGAATTCTCCTGTGAAGCCTTCTGGTCCTGGGCTTTTGTTTGTTGGAAGATTTTTAATTACAGTTTCAATTTCAGAGCTTGTGATTGGTATGTTTATATTTTCTGTTTCTTCCTGGTTCAGTCTCGGAAGGTTGTGCTTTTCTAAGAATTTGTCCATTTCTTCCAGGTTGTCCATTTTATTGGCATAGAGTTGCTTGTAGTAATCTCTCTTGATCCTTTGTATTTCTGCAGTGTCAGTTGTTACTTCCCCTTTTTTCATTTCTAATTTTATTGATTTGAGTCTTCTCCCTTTTTTTCTTGATGAGACTGGCTAATAGTTTATCAATTTTGTTTATCTTCTCAAAGAACCAGCTTTTAGTTTTATTGATCTTTGCTATCATTTCCTTCATTTCTTTTTCATTTATTTCTGATCTTGTCTTTATGATTTATTTCCTTCTGCTAACTTTGGGGGTTTTTTTGTTCTTCTTTCTCTAATTGCTTTAGGTGTAAGGTTAGGTTGTTTATTTGAGATTTTTCTTGTTTCTTGAGGAAGGATTGTATTGCTGTAAACTTCCCTCTTAGAACTGCTTTTGCTGCATGACATTGGTTTGGGGCCATCATGTTTTCATTGTCATTTGTTTCTAGGTGTTTTTTGATTTCCTCTTTGATTTCTTCAAGGATCTCGGTTATTTAGTAGCATTTTGTTTAGCCTCCATATGTTTGTATTTTTTACAGTTATTTTCCCTGTAATTGATATCTAGTCTCCTTGCGTTGTGGTCAGAAAAGATACTTGATATGATTTCAATTTTCTTAAATTTACCGAGGGTTGATTTGTGACACAAGATATGATCTATCCTGGAGATCTATCCTTGAGAAGAAGGTGTGTTCTTTTGTTTTTGGATGGAATGTCCTATAAATATCCATTAAGTCCATCTTGTTTAATGTATCATTTAAAGCTTGTGTTTCCTTATTTATTTGCATTTTGATTGTTCTGTCCATTCGTGAAAGTGGGGTGTTAAAGTCCCCTACTATTATCGTGTTACTGTCGATTTCCCCTTTTATGACTGTTAGCATTTCCCTTATGTACTGAGGTGCTCCTATATTGGATGCATAAAATTTTACAATTGTTATGTCTTTTTCTTGGAATGATCCCTTGATTATTATGTAGTGTCCTTCTTTGTCTCTTGTAATAGTCTTTATTTTAAATTCTATTTTTTCTGGTATGAGTTATGCTACTCCAGCTTTCTTTTGATTTCCATTTGCATGGAATATCTTTTTCCATCCCCTCACTTTCGGTCTCTATGTGTCCCTAGGTCTGAAGTGGGTCTCTTGTAGACAGCATATATCGGGTCTTGTTTTTGTATCCATTCAGCCAGTCTATGTCTTTTGGCTGGGGCATTTAATCCATTTACGTTTAAGGTTAATTATCGATATGTATGTTCCTATTCCCATTTTCTTAATTGTTTTGGGTTTGGTATTGTAGGTCTTTTCCTTCTCTTGTGTTTCCTGCCTAGAGAAGTTCCTTTAGCATTTGTTGTAAAGTTGGTTTGGTGGTGCTAAATTCTCTTAGCTTTTGCTTGTCTATAAATGTTTTAATTTCCTTGTCAAATCTGAATGAGGTCATTGCTGAGTACAGTAATCTTTCTTGTAGGTTTTTCCCTTTCATCACTTTAAATATGTCGTGATACACCCTTCTGGCTTGCAGAGTGTCTGCTGAGAAACCAGCTCTTAACCTTATGGGATTCCCTTGTATGTTATTCGTTGCTTTTCCCTTGCTGCTTTTAATATTTTTTCTTTGTATTTAATTTTTGATAGTTTGATTAATATGTGTCTTGGCATGTTTCTCCTTGGATTTGTCCTGTATGGGACTCTCTGCACTTCCTGGACTTCATTATTTCCTTTCCCATATTGAGGAAGTTTTCAACTATAATCTCTTCAAATATTTTCTCAGTCCCTTTCTTTTTCCTTTCTTCTTCTGAGACCCCTATAATTCGAATGTTGGTGTGTTTAATGTTTTCCCAGAGGTCTCTGAGACTGTCCTCAATTCTTTTCATTCTTTTTTCTTTATTCTGCTCTGCAGTACTTATTTCCACTATTTTAACTTCCAGGTCACTTATCCGTTCTTCTGCCTCAGTTATTCTGCTATTGATTCCCTCTAGAGAATTTTTAATTTCATTTATTGTGTTGTTCATCATTGTTTGCTTGCTCTTTAGTTCTTCTAGGTCCTTGTTAAGCGTTTCTTGTATTTTCTCCATTCTATTTCCAAGATTTTGGATCCTCTTTACTATCATTCCTCTGAATTCTTTTTCAGGTAGTCTGCCTATTTCCTCTTCATTTGTTTGGTGTGGTGGGTTTTTGCCTTGCTCCTTCATCTGCTGCATATTTCTCTGTCTTCTCATTTTGCTTAACTTACTGTGTTTGGGGTCTCCTTTTCGCAGGCTGCAGGTTCGTAGTTCCCGTTTTTTTGGTGTCTGCCCCCAGTGGGTAAGGTTGGTTCAGTGGGTTGTGTAGGCTTGCTGGTGGAGGGGACTAGTGCCTGTATTCTGGTGGATGAGGCTGGATCTTGTCTTTCTGGTGGGCAGGACCACATCCGGTGGTGTGTTTTAGTGTGTCTGTGACCTTATTATGATTTTAGGCAGCCTCTCTGCTAATGGGTGGGGGTGGGTTCCTGTCTTGCTAGTTGTTTGGCATGGGGTGTCTAGCACTGCAGCTTGCTGGTCATTGAGTGGTGCTGGGTCTTAATATTGAGATGGATGTCTCTGGGAGAGTTCTCGCCAATTGATATGACATGGGGCCAGGAGGTCTCTGGTGGTCCAGTGTCCTGGACTCGGCTCTCCCACCTCAGAGGCTCAGTCCTGACACCCAGCCGGAGCACCAAGGCCCTGTCAGCCCCATGGCTCAGAAGAACAGGGTGAGAAAAAAGAAAGAAAGAAAGGAAAAAATAAATAAAGTTATTAAAATAAAAAATTTTTTAAATATCAATAAAAAATTTTTTTAAATAAAAAAAAAGAGGAGAGCACCAAACCAATAAACAAATCCACCAATGATAATAAGTAGTATAAACGTTGTCCATTCAGGTATTCCACAGATGCAGGGAACATCAAGTTGATTGTGGAGATTTAATCCACTGTTCCTGAGGCTGCTGGGAGAGATTTCCCTTTCTCTTCTTTGTTCGCACAGCTCCTGGGGTTCAGCTTTCAATCTGGCCCTGCCTCTGCATGTAGGTCACCCTCTGGCATCTGTTCTTCACCCAGACAGAAGGGCGTTAAAGGAGCAGCTGATTAGGGGGCTCTGGCTCACTCAGGCTGGGAGGAGGGAGGGGTACGGAATGCGGGGGGAGCCTGCAACGGCAGAGACCAGCATGACATTGCAACAGCCTGAGGTTCGCCATGTGTTCTCCTGGGGAAGTTGTCCCTGGATCACGGGGCCCTGGCAGTGGCGGGCTGCACAGGCTCCCAGGAGGGGAGGTGTGGGTAGTGACCTGTGCTTGCACACAGGCTTCTTGGTGCTGCAGCAGCAGCAGCCTTAGCGTTTCATGCCCATCTCTAGGGTCCGCGCTGATAGCTGCAGCTCACGCCCATCTCTGAGCTCGTTTAGGCGACCCTCTGAATTCCCTCTTCTCGCGCACCCCAAAACAATGGTCTCTTGCCTCTTAGGCAGTTCAGACTTTTTCCCAGACTCCCTCCCGGCTAGCTGTGGTGCACTAGCCCCCTGCAGGCTGTGCTCATGCAGCCAACCCCAGTCCTCTCCCTGGGGTCTGACCTCCAAAGCCCGAGCCTCAGCTCCCAGCCCTGCCCGCCCCAGCTCCCAAGCCTCTCGGGCTGGTGAGTGCCGGTCGGACCCGATCCTCTGTGCGGGAATCTCTCCGCTTTTTCCTCTGCACTCCTGTTGCTGTGCTCTCCCTCTGGGCTCCGAAGCTTCCCCTCATCCCCCATCCCCATCCCTGCCATTGAAGGGGCTTCCTAGTGTGTGGAAACCTTTCCTCCTTCACAGCTCCCTCCCACTGGTGCAGTCCCGTCCCTATTCTTTTGTCTCTGTTTATTCTTTTTTCTTTTGCCCTACCCAGGTACGTGGGGAGTTTCTTGTCGTTTGGGAAGTCTGAGGTCTTCTGGCAGCGTTCAGTAGGTGTTCTGTAGGAGTTGTTCCACATGTAGAAGTATTTCTGATGTATTTGTGGGGAGGAAGGCGATCCTCACCTCTTCTCCGCCATCTTGAAGGACCATCCTGCACTCTTCTCTTATGTTTCTTTTACCTTAAAAATTGTTTTCCTTCCTTTCTTTTTCTTTGTTTCTATTCTTTGTTTTTTTTTAAATTCTCAATGAGAAACTCTGGTTTCAAAAGGGTGTGATGATGAACTGCTCTAACTAGCATCCAGGCACAGACCTACTCAAATCTGCCATTGAATTGTGGGATGAGGGACAAAACCCCCAGTCAACTCTGAGATGCTGGTAGAGAGCCATCCAAAGTGTGGATGCTAAGTGAGGACAGGATCATTTCCTACCCCTACTATAAAAATTGGAGGCTTGCTGGCCAGTCCCTACAATGATTGTTACCCTGACTCTTCCCCTTTTGGCACCTTCTCCAGTACAAGACAAATGGTGATAGAATAGGTCAGACCTAGGGCTCTGGAGTCAGACTGCCTGTAGCCAGTTTCAGCTTTTGCTAATCATGTGACCCTAACAGGGTCGTTAAACTTTCCCTGCTTTGATTTCCTTATTTTAGTAATAATAATAGTACCTGTCTCATAGGATTGTTGTGAGAAATAAATGAAATATTGAGTACTTTTCACAATGTGCCTGGCACACAGTGAATACTCAATAAATGCTATCTGATACTCTGTACTTTTGGAGATACGTATTTTAGGAATTGTATTTAGTAGCTATGTGTGGCTGGTACAACAGGACATCCGCAAGTGAAGATGTTGGTTCAGAAGCTCAAGGCTACCAAGGCCAAAGTCTGTGTTATCTCTTGACTTTTTCTTAATGGCTGCTGTAGCGCCAGCCGTCACATCCACATTCAGTTAAAAAGAGGAAGGAAAGAGTGAAGGAGGATTAGGCAGTGCCTGTGGTAGGAAAGCAGAGACTTTCTCAGAAATGCTCAGTAGACTCCCACTTATGTTTTATTAGTCACAACTCTGTCTCTCGTGCACCCCTCACTGGAAAGACATGATTTTGGCATCCCAACATATAGAGTAGGGGAGGCAATAGAAAAGAAAGTTGGAATTTATCCTCTATTTTCTGCCACTGTTTCTGGGAATTGAGACACTGATAATAGGGACAGGAGAGATATCGGAGTTAATACGTGGGCTGCCTTGAAAATAAAAAAGGAGTTCTTGTCCAGTAGGGAATTATGTACCTGCATTTTGCCCATCAATGTCTTGGGTCTTTAGTTTGGGAGACAGGGAAACAGGGCTGAGGTTTGAGGGGTTTTGTTACTTTTATTCCCTCTACTTTCCTTTAGGTGACAAGCCAGCTTTGTTTTCTTCATGTGAAGTATGGGAAAGTTAAACATTATTTTTTTCAGTCCAGTCACATCAGCTATAGGGTTATTTAAAATACCTCCAAAACTGTTGTAATAGATTTCTATTCATCTCAGTTGATCTTTTCCTCGGAGTGTGTGTGTGTGTGTGTGTGTGTGTGTGTGTGTGTGTAGCATGAAATTTTTGAAAAATATTTTTCGTTACTGTTGAAGTCTAATAATTAAAAAGATTGCTAGGAGTTTACATAATGAACCAGGAGTGTCTAAAATAGAATAACATTTACTTAAAATTCTAGAATCCAAAATGCTTAGTCATTTTCATTTAAGTTTAAAATTAAAGCTGAACTTTGCAAACCTTTGTTTAAAAACATAAGCATGTAGAAAAGGATCATTTTCATTCTTTGTACTTAATAGGAAAAAAATAATGAGAGAAAAATGCTGTAAAGTACTTTAAAATAATAGTGATAACAGAGATGCAACCAAATATTTTTTGTTGCCTGTCCAAGGGTTCACCTACTGGCTTTTGAGGTGAGAACTCTGCAGATCCTCAAACTATGTAGAAAAAGTTTCAAAACACTTCAGTCTGGTAGTTCAGTTAAGCGAATAAGTACGTTCAAAGTCTTCATCCTAACATTTGGTACTTGAAAAGCACTAGGATATCAAACAAAGAACAATTCACCATCCTTTACAACATCACATCAATGGCCAACCATCAAAAGGGAAGATCTTCCCACAAATAGAGAGGGTTTATTACAATCACAGCGGGTACAAACAGTTCTTTCCCAACCAGTTGCTGCCTCCACCATCAGCTTTTAAAACCAGAGCTTTTTGACACATCTTAGTAGCATTATTATTTCACTAAGCAGAAGTATACCAAGGTGTTGAAGATGCTATTTTGTTCATCTATTACAGAAACTAAAAAACATGCTATTAAAATTTAGGAGCATAGAGGAAAACTTAGCTTAATTGACAATTCATCAGATGCTAGTATAAATTCAGAAAGTGGTTCTTCTGAATTTTTCTGGGATGATAGGTTGTTCAAGTAACCATAATGACTGCTGTCTTTGAGAACCTTTCGTGTGCCAGGCACTTTATATTCATTACCTCAAATTCTTGCAACCAAGAATTTGAGCTAATGAATTTGTCTCCACATTTCAGGTGGGAAGCTGAGTCCAGAGAATTTTAGTAAATAGGCTACTAGAGTGACAGACCTATTAAGTATCAGGTCATGATTTACCCGAAGTCTTCCTGACTCTAAAGCACAATTTATACCATTCTCATGTGATTAGAAACTATGTTTATTATTATTTTGAGAACAAATTTAAATTAGAGGGCTTCCCTGGTGGCGCAGTGGTTAAGAATCCGCCTGCCAATGCAGGGGACAGGGTTCAAGCCCTGGTCCAGGAAGATCCCACATGCTGCAGAGCATCTAAGCCCGTGAGCCACAACTACTGAGCCCACGTGCTGCATCTACTGAAGCCTGTGCGCTCTACAGCCCATGCTCCACAACAAGAGAAGCCACCGCAATGAGAAGCCTGCACACTGCAATGAAGAGTAGCCCCCCGCTCGCTGCAACTAGAGAAAGCCCGTGCACAGCAACAAAGACCCAACACAGCCAAAAATAATAAATAAATTTATTTTTTTAAAAATTTAATTAGAAATAAATAACGGGGGCCACAGTGTCCTTCTGCAGGACAAGGTCAGTTACCTTAGAATTATGTATTTATTCATGCCCAGTGTTAGGTAGCCTACAAAATTAGCAGAAAAGGGGGAGTAAGCTGTGTCCTCCAGTTTCTTTCCCAGACCTGAGTTTCTCCCAGCTTGACCAGGATAAACTTAGGGAGGAAGCTCTCATACCAACACATTTGGTCTACTTCAAACAATTTCAAAGATTGGGGACAAAAAAGAGAGTCAGATTTAGATTCCAGGTTATGGTTGCATAAAGACAGAGGCCTATTTTTTAAATTATTTTTATTGAAGTATAGTTGATTTACAGTGTTGTGTTAGTTTCAGGTATACAGCAAAGTGATTCCGTTATATATACATATATATATGTGTGTGTATATATATGCATTTCAGATTCTTTTCCCTTATAGGTTATTACAAAATATTGAATATAGTTCCCTGTGCTATATAGTAGGTCCTTGTTGGTTATCTATTTTATATATGTGTGTATATGTTAATCCCAAACTCCTGATTTATCCCTCCCCCACCCCAACCTTTCCCCTTTGGTAACCATAAGTTTGTTTTCTATGTCTGGATCTATTTCTGTTTTGTAATTAAGTTCATTTGTATCATTTTTTTAGATTCCACATATAAGTGACATCATATGATATTTGTCTTTGTCTGTCTTCACTTAGTATGATAATCTCTAGGTCCATCCATGTTGTTGCAAATAGCATTATTTCATTCTTTTTTATGGCTGTGTAACATTCCGTTGTATATATATACCACATCTTCTTTGGTCGATGGACACTTAGGTGCTTCCATGTCTTGGCTATTGTAAATAGTGCTGCTGTGAACATTGGAGTGCATGTATCTTTTCGAATTTGAGTTTTCTCCACATATATGCCCAGGACTGGGATTGCTGGATCATACGGCAACTCTATTTCTAGTTTTTTTAGGAACCTCCATACTGTTTTCCATAGTGGCTGCACCAATTTACATTCCCACCAACAGAGGGTTCCTTTTAGGAGAGAGGGCTTTAGAATGGCCAGAATTTATAGTCTCAGGGTAATATTCTCAGAGGGAATTGAGTGTACCACAAGAGCAGGTGGAAAGAAAGTTCCGTGATCATGAATTGATTTCAATGCATGTGATCTCAACTTAGTGTACCTCTGGCTGACCACTCATCGGGTTTCACTCCATAAGCATTTACATAACAAAGTACTTCAAGGAAATGATTATTGAGCTTACAAACAAAATAATCATTTTTAAGGCTGCAGAAAACTTATTGATGTCGTTCAGGTATAATGACAAATCCTACAGATAAGCTGGGATTTATAATGGAAAGAAGACACTTCAGTTTAAGTGACAGGATTTTTCTTTGTAAATTGGGGGCTATCGTAAGTGTGTTTATAAACCAAATTTCCACACCTTTGGTTTAGACTAAATTCAGGGAATCAGTGAGTGGTTTCACAAAGGAGTAAAATAAAAATTTGACTTAGGTGATCTCAAACCAGTTTTTTCTTTTATCTTTTCTGCTTTCATTCAGGTGTGGATGGATCATAAGCAGGGATCCTGGTGCTACCAATACAAATCATATTTCTAAATCTGGAGGTATTATTAACTGTGTTTTCTGTTACTGCAACCCAGCTTTAGACCCGGGACTTTTGAATTAATATAGAACACAGAACAAACACACTCCCATTAGGGATACACTCCTGCTCATAGTGGGACTCACCACCTGGCGATCCCTTTGGGCTCTTCATTACCTGACAAAAGAAGATTGGTTTCCTTTGTTGAAAGGTCTGTATTTTATTCTTGAATCATCGTTGGCACACACTGGCTGCAGTCAGAGTAATGTTTTTCCTCAATCTCTGCAGGCTTTAAACACTTCTGCCTCATCTTGGTTCTTCCAGCTCAAAATGAATCCTTTCCCATAATTGCTGACTTATTTAGCATCTGTACAATGGCATTCATTTTCTGGCTACTGATTCCCATTTTCCTTTTACACAATCTTGAGAAACATAAAAGGAGACTGCTTTGGCCTTGGATTTTTGGTTGACTAGTAAGTTGGATATTTGATGATTGCTGATTGCTCATGCTGTTTCCCTATAGGTCTGGTCCATGTAATCGCTCATCCTTGCTTTAGATGGAATCACTCTTGTATTTAAAGATGATTGTCCTCTTTAGGAAATGGTTTTCATTATCTGGATTCACTATTGCTCCTCTTATTGAGCTATTCTTTTTCTATAATAAGATGTGTATTCATTTTTCCTTTTATCAGTTGTCCTTAAACTGCCTATGATGATAGATCCATCTGGGGGCTTGGGCGGGGGAAGGTGAGTTCTTTTTTCTCTTTAGTAAATGCAGGTGAATCAGTCACTCAGGATTTAAAATTGGTCCTTGTTTTTGTTTTTTTTGTTTTTGTGGTACGCGGGCCTCTCACTGTTGTGGCCTCTCCCGTTGCGGAGCACAGGCTCCAGACACGCAGGCTCAGCGGCCATGGCTCACGGGCCCAGCCGCTCCGCGGCATGTGGGATCTTCCCGGACCGGGGCACGAACCCGTGTCCCCTGCATCGGCAGGCGGACTCTCAACCACTGCGCCACCAGGGAAGCCCTTGGTCCTTGTTTTTAAGGACCACCAGGTACAGGTTTATTCACAAATGTGCAGAATTATCTGGGAAAACTCTAAGGGAGGGAATTTTTTTTTTAAGTGCTAGCAGTTGCACTTAGACGTCCAACAAGAAGCACTAGACAGAATGTCTCTCCCGGGATATGTCCTACTTCTTCTGAAACCTGTTGTTGGGCCCATGAAATACTTTGAACTGCTCAGAACAAAAATGTAATACAAACATCAGGTAGTGATAGTGTCGTTCATGATCCTATTTTTGCAGCTGGAGACTAGAAGTATTTGAGGTGAGGTTCAGCTGAGGTTCCCTTATTGGAGAAGAGTTACCTAATCAGGCTTTAAACCACATCAAAGTGTGAGCATGTCAGGCAAGGTGACAAGTTCATAGCAAATGTTAAGAAAAGATACAATGTTATGACATCTAGTATAAAATATTATTTTATAAAAAGAGTATGATTTTTCCTAGTTCAGTATCTTTCTGTTTACCTTCTTGATAGAATGTGCCGAAGTTAGGCCTTTGGAACCTGAAAATCAAATTAGGACTGAAGAATCTCCTGAATTCTGTTGCAAACAAAACTCAGCCAACTGAGTTGAGAGAGAGAGAGTATGGGCACAAAAATTGTATGACCATGAGGACAGAACATGCCACACTTGGCTTCCTGATCCAGCTGTTAGAGAACCACCTGACAAGCCACTGTGTGTACATTCATTTCACCTTTATGGGTCCATGTGGAGATGGTATTAAATAGTGATTGATAGCATACTATCATGGCCAAGTGCAGCTGGTTTGAATTGTAGCTCTACCACGACCTACCTGTATGTCCCTGAGTTACTGTGTGGAACTCAAAGTCTCACTTTTGTCATCTGTGAAATGGGAATAAAAATTTTACCTCTATCATGTGATTTTTTTTAGATTACACAATGATAGTGCATATACAACATACAGTACCTCTCCCTGGCCAAGTGTTCACTAAATGTTGGTTATTATTTTGCGGTCATCAAAGGATGCAAAACTTCCTTACAGGAAAAGATGATACCTACAGGACTCCCCAGAAAATCATGTACGTTGTATTGCCTTGAAAGGTCATGGTTAACTAGCCACGTTTTGCAGGCATTTATAAATATGACCTTTTAGTGTATATTGTTATTCAGGGGTAACTGTCAGTAATTCCAGGAAGAAACCTGAGGGGTATGTGGCATAACTCCTGGTGGTCATTATGAGACTGGTGGTCACCGGGCTCAGAGTTGAGAGAAACTGCTCTTTTTTTCTAGGTTGGTTAGACTTTTGGCCTTTTTGATTATTATTTGCCCCAAATCTTTTGGTGCTTTGGCGGTGAAAGGGGTATTGGTTTTCAGAGGCCACTGGAGTGTGGGTCCAGGGTAATTGGCAGGAGGGGGTAAGTTTTAGGAGGTCCTATGTTACCATTGTGGACTGTGGCGCTCACGGCACAGGGCACGCTTCTTTCACTCTGTATGTGGTTTACCCCACGTTTGATGACTTCTTCATTCCTACATCATTCCTGTGAGCATAAATACAAATAGGTCATAAAATGTGAATCAGACTTTCCCCTAAATAAAAGTCCTCTCAGGAGACTAGCCACTTAACCTATGGCTATTTCCTGAGCTATAATTAATTACCCTCCCACAGGTAGGAACACCACTGATTCAAAAATCCATTGGTTTCCCGTATTATCTTTCTCCCTTTATTTTGGTGAAATTCAGGAAATTTTGAAATTAAATCATTTCTGAAGTTGTACATTATCAAATGTCACAGTAAAATTATCTGAATGCCTCCTCTCCATGTGTAGTTTCAATTTCCTGAAGGTCATTTCTCCCTTCTAATTACAAGCACTCCAAGAAGAATTAGTTTGTGCAACTCAGCATGAGAGCAAGTAACTCTCATTTCTTCAGGCTGAGTTGAAGGCAGGAGGCTTCCTGAATCTGCCTGAATACAACTGCTTAAGCTACAAGATAAGTGTTTCCTGTTCTGTTATTATTATTCTATTTTTAGAGCTAAGGGTCACTAGGGAAATGGTCTCCCAGTGACCAGAACCTTGTGCTTGATATTTCTAAAGGAATTTTGCCCTGGTGATAGGTAACAGGGAAGCTTGTGTTGTTTCTTTTCTTTTCTTTTTTTTTCCCTGAAGGATAACATTTAAAATGTGAAAGGTTTAACTGTGTGTTAAATGTTATTTTAAAATTACAAGGTTGAGTTAGACATATTTATCACATCCAAGTGTACTTTTAGGGGTCTTGCTGTTTGCTCATGAAAAAATAAAAACATACATGTTCACTTGAGAGGATTTTGCTTTCCCATAAATAAGGGGCTGGAATGTCTTTCCAGACTGAGCTTTTCTGTTGTTTTCGCCCCTCACCCAAGTAACTACACTGGAAAAGGGAATGGAGATTAGCATTGCATTTCAGGCAGAGCTAGAACGTCTTATGTTGAGAGTAGCATTCAGAATTTTCCCTGGACTCATTCTCCTAATTTTCCTGACTGTAGTGCATGGGCTCTGTTAAATTTTGTTGTGGATTCACTATTAGGCAGCTAAGGGCCAAATCATACCAACTGTTTTAGAAGCAAAACTTCCGTGCCTCCTGGGATTCATCACACAACCTCCCTCCCTTTATTCAGAGTTTTGTGCCTTGTCAGGTTCTAAAGTTGGCTCCTAACAAGTGTTGTATCAAAACAAAAATAATTCTGCTTCCATTGTTCTCATATCTTTCAAACTCACGTGGATGGGTTTTAATCCCTTAGTATAAGTTCTTCTATTAATGCAACCTTACAAAATAGTCGAGATCCTATCTTGTCCCTTATAGAAACTTTGAAAATGGCAGTAATATTTCTCTTTTATTTGGAATCTGAGAACATAACAAAAAGGTATAAGAACTCTGTAGTACTTTTCTCTCCCCATCTCCTTCATTTTCAAATCACTAAATAGGAGCTGTGGCTCTTACTTTAGCAAAATGATGTACTGTCTACCACTTATAATGGTTTATTATGCACCAGGAACAAGGTTAAGTACTTGGCATGGCAGTTGACTCTTGAACAACATAGGTTTGAACTGCACAGGTCCGCTTATACGCAGATTTTTTTCACTAAATACGTAGTACATGATCTGCTGTTGGTTGAATATATGGATGCAGAACCGTGGCTACGGAGGGCCAACTATAAGTTATACTCAGACTTTTGACTGCTCAGGGGTTGGCGCCCCTAACCTCCACATTGTTCAAGGGACAACTATACTTTGATTCAGTTGGTACAATGAAGTAAAGTAGATATTAACATCCACATTCTAAGTGGGGAAACTGACACTTTGGGAAGTCAATTTCACAAGGTAGAAAATGAAGGAACCAGAATCTGATCACTGGGTCCCCTCTCATTAGGAGGCCACCCTCAAAAACATGTATATGCTGAGTGTGATAGGAAAATGTAGTATCAAGTGAAGCAGTGTGCAGCTTCATCATTGAAAATTAGCTATAAAGATACCACGTTCTCCCTCTGCCTGGGAGACACCAGTGTGTATATGTGCCCATACGAGGGGGTACAGAGATTACCACATGCCCCTGTCACACTTCTAGGAAGGTAGCAAGTCATTGTCTCTCCTCCTTCAAATGTTCCGACCCATCCTTTGCAAATATCCTTCTAAAAATGAAGGTGGCAGATGAGAAGCAAAGAAAATAACTACACAAGCTGCATGATAAGTTGCCATATTTCCTAGTTAAGTAAAAAAATTGTCACACCTCACATTCAAGACTGAATTGAATAAGTATCCTGATTAGAGAATTTCATGCATGCACTGAGACAAATGCCTTTAGTAAATAACATGTTCTTTGAAAGAGAACAAAAGACTGTGTATATGTACTTGGATTTGTTTTCTGTGTGTTTATTAGTATTGCAGTTCTTTGATGAAAGTATCTCCCATTCAGTAGTGTCTTTGTGATCTTCACTGCCAATAGCCATAAGAAATAGGTATCCAATAATTTAATAACTATTTATTGCCAATTAAGACACTCCCATAGTTTTCTGTGTACCCAGTTTGGGGCTCCGTACCACATCCTCTTCCTTTGAGAACACTGAAAATGAAGACTTGGTTTCAGTTGAGACTTTTTCTGTATCCCACACATCCATCCAGAATGGTTAACATTGCTAAGTTCTTTGTTAAATTAAAATCAAGTGCCTGGCTAAACAACTGAACAAGGAATGTTCAAGAGCCCTTCAGTTTTGATTTTAGCTTGTTGTAATTTTCTAATGATGATGCAAGAATCTACACGAAGGATGACAGGGCCAGAACTGGGAGCCATTTTGTTGAGAAAACTGGAAATCTTCACCCTTTTAAAAACTTACACTGACTAATATCACATTATTTCTCAAATTAAAGGTTACATTTTCTGCCTCCCTGAGACTAATGTCACTTCTCCAAGATGAGAACAAGAGCGGCATTTGGCATTTGTTTATCCCAAACCCAAATCGCTGACCCTTTGTTTTTAGTACTTTGCCCTTCTGCTTTTGCTTTTTTAATTTGCTTGTGACTCTCTGCTTCCCCCATCTTTTTTTTTTTTTGGTACAATGATTCTTACCTTGTCTTTCCCCAGTCCGTTTCTGACCTGGAGAGACGTGCAGCATGTTATTGTAAGGACTTCCCGTGCAGGACATTTGAACGCTAATGACTGGAAAACCAATGCTGCTGGTTTTAAGGGTGAGAACTTCTTTCATATTTTGTCACAGGCAAAATATTTTTATTTTTCCCCCATTTTAAATGGAGAGCAGGAAATAGAACCCATCCAAAGAAACTTTAAATTTTGTACTGACACAGGAAGAGCTTGACCTCTTAGTAGAAAAAAAAAAGGCAGGTTCCTTTTTTTTTTTTTTAATTAAAACAACACATTTAAGGCAGATTTCCTTGGCTTCCCACATCATAGGTCAGTTTCTTTAAAGGTAACCAACTCCCAAGTATTGTCGACCTATGGGGCTCCTCATTAGTTTATTCTTTGGTGTCATCGATTATCTGAGTGGTATTTGTAACAATGTATTTAAAAATTCCTTACCTTCTGGAGTGATTACTTCCAGTTAATAATAGCTGGTATCTTTTGTTCGTTTGAGGGTAGCACTGTTAGTTGCTAGGCTATGTTTTTCTACATATTTTGTTTTTGTTGTTTTTTTTTTTCAAACCTTCCACAAACAGAAAAACAGGCATAATTCTAAGACGTTACTTTACATAAACTAAAAGTTCTTATGAAGCTTTACAATGCGCAGTCTTAGGCAAGTATGCACAGGATGTAAATAAGTGCTGACTATTTTTCCCCTGGCTGATGGGGATTCTAGTTCCATCAAGCTGTCTTACTAATGGTAGCCATTTTGTTTATTGTCATCCATAACATATGCTATAATCAAAAGAAAATAATTATATAAAGTAGTTGTCCTATAGTGTAGTATCTTTACTCAGGTTTCAGATCATCTAAATTTTAATCCATTAATTTAATTTACAACAAAGATTACTTTTTGTTGTATCTGCAGACTTAAATTTACTCCCAAATAATCTTTGTATCATTATATATCCCTATGGATGAAAAACAGTATTCTATAACATAAGGAATATCTACTTAAAAATTATAGTTCTGGTCCTCAGATCATTGGTAATAAGCTGAATAATCCTGGGCAAGTCATTTAATTTTTCTGGGCCCTAACTTCCGCAACTTAAACAATTTAGAAGCTGGATAATATTATCTACATAGGATATGTTACATATGATTTTAATATATCCTTAGTGTATTATACCCAATGTATATAAATATTCATGCTGAAAATGTAAAGTGTAATTTTAAAAATTATTTGCAAGCAGCTTACTAATCATGCTTTGCCAAAACCTATCAATATGCCAGGGAACCAGCGCCATATAAAAGAGTTCTTTGATTAACATCTTCACTGAAGACTGCACTTTTAGAAAACAAGAATGTCCCTCTGCTTTCGAGTATTATCAGATACCTTTCTGTGCTTGTAAACTATATAATGCAGCAGTGTTCGATGAGCTTTTAATCTAAAGCATTGTAAATACCTGTTGGGATCACATTTTCTGAAGCTCAAATCAAGACACGTGGTACCAGAATAGCATGTTATGTGCAGCATCAAAAATACTTGAAATTTCAATTGTTCGAGAAAATCCAGGATGTAATTTGCCATATGTATGTTTCCTTTTGATTAGCTTCCCCATGCTTCCAGCCCCGACTCTATAAATGCAGGCAGCCAAGGGGTTGGGTTTGGGGGGGGGGGAAGAAGGGATCAAAACACTGGCTGGTTCAACACTGCAATGAACTTCTTAGTAGAAGGTTCACAGACTAAGTACATTGACCTCAATGAGGCTGAGGAATCAACTTTAACCCAAATAAAAGTCTTAGTTTTACTTACTCCTTTTTGGCAACTTAAAAGGAGCAAATGGTTCTAATAAAAAATGCAACTCTTTTGAAAACCTCTGTTGGTTTTGGAGAGGGGGAAGCCGAGGATTTAGACTAAATCACCAGATCCAAACCTGAGTCTGAAGGGGGCCATACGCTGCTTCTGGCAGGGAGGAAAGAGCATTTTACTATTGCACGTGGCAATATTTAGTATAATATTTCACTCTTCTCTTAGATTGCTGCCAAGAGTAACAATTAAAGTTCACTTTTTCATAGATGAATTACCCTGAACCGTCTGGACTCCCAGTGGAATTGTTTTGTAATTTTGTTGATGGCAAGCCCCATATTTCATCTAAACATGATCATAATAAGAATGATTTTTTTAAGAGTTATTTTCTTCCCTACTCGAAGCATTCCCATCCCCTCCCTAGCGTCCCACAAATAAAAGTGATTAAGGCAGAGGCTAGCAGGAGAAGTGACATGCTTCCGGGAAGGAGAGAATGCAGGTCACTAGGACTGGAAAAAGATGGGCTGACTTTTTATGGAATAAGGTCTGAACGAACAAAAAATAGTGAAGGCTTGGAAGAGGTTCATGCAATGAGAGCTCATATTTTAAATTAGGTCAGCCAGCTTTTGCAGGCGTTGCTTAGAGGGAACACATGGCCAAATGTTTCTCCTTAGGAGAAAACGGAAGTTGCCTGCAAGCAGAAGCCTGCAGCCCTGGGTGCACTCCCTCTTACCACTTGGTTTAGTCCTAACGCTGAGTGAGATGTAGGTATGAAACGAATCTGAAAACACCTGTGCTTCCCTGGGCTTGCTGTTGTGCCCTCATGTTGAGAGATTTAACTTGTCTGAAGAGTGGGTTTTTGTTTTTGTTTTTGAAACCACCAGAATTTCATAAATTGCTTGGCAGGTACTCTTCTGCAGTGGGGCCGTCAGTACGAACATGTGAATTTCCTTCTCATCAGGTAAAGTAGAAGCAGCTCAGAGTAGCAACCAGTTAGGTTTTGGGGTCTTGCCATCAATAGACTTGATAGTCTTAGTTCTCACTGATAACTTTGGAGAAGCCAACACCCTACAGATCAGTCTTTCCCCAAACCCTGCCAAGTGCATTTCACACAATGTCCTTACATTTCTCCAGACCTACCCATGTGTGGTCCGTCCGAAGCAGAGAACAGAGCCAGATGTTATAGGAACTAGACTGGTGTGGGTCTCCTCTCAAGGCAGACTTGATCTACTCTTACCCACATGTGTTATGGGCCTGGATTCCTGGCTCCTGGAAGGGGATTCCCTCCAGAAGCAGCTGCTGGCTTCTTGTTAACTGGCATGGACAGATTGCACTCAGGCAAGGAAGTTGCCCTTGAAGGACCGGCTCCTCTGTGTGTTTCTCTGAGAGCGGAGCTGCATACTGATGAGCTGGGTGCAGAGAACTTTCTTCCCCTTTCTGTGTGCTCTCATTATGGTCGCACTCTATAAACGATCCTATATTGAGATCAGTTCACAGTAAAGCCAGCCCCAAAGCTGGAAGCCACTCATCAACATTTTTATGCTAATGGTACCTTAATTTTTAACAATGTTGATTGAACTAAGATGATTCTGTCTTGATGCTTCTTCAGTAATAATCTCTTATAGTTAAAATATCTTGCAGGAGATTTGTTTTTCAAAATAAACATAATCCAATGAATGCATACCTATGGAAACGAACTAGACGTTATTTAGATTTGTTCATCCTGTGAATGATCCTAGCTAAATTTCAGACACCTTTTGACTTTAAACCTCCTCCAGAGATAGTTTCTTTAATAACAAATACCATGCACCTAGCAAAGAATCTGAGATTATGCATGAGAATAGGAAAGTATTTGTATGAGACCACATGAACAGATGTGGTATTTGCCACTACAGAACTAAAATCCAGATTCCAGTATTTTGCTACTGAGCAACATTTGCAGTGCTTGGAGATGACTTTGGCATTACATTGTCTGTTTGGGGGTTTCTTCAATATTACTTCTTTCTCCTTTTTTTCCCTTTGCTCTTACGATAAGTCTTTCCTATTTTTTTCTTTTCTACTGTTTTTAATACCGCCCTCGTGCTCCTGAAAATGTACAAATCAGCTGTAGAATTGAGGGTTTTCCCCATCAGGGTGGTTTTCTTCAAGGAATTTAAGTTATGCAGTCTCTTCATTCATTTATTCACAAATATTTCCTGTGCACCTTCAGCAGGCCAGCCCAACACATGCTGAATGAAGTGCAACCAAAGAGGAGAATTAGAAGGAAACGTCCGGGGCCCCATGACTTTGCCTGCTCTGATCTGGCTGTGCTGTGATTTACACACAGAACAGAAATTTACACTGCACTTTTTTTATCCCTTCAGTCAAGCCCAACCAATCTGCCAGGTTCATGTTTATAGTATCAATGATCCTTCTCTCATCATCTAAAATGCAGCCCAGCCCTGAGCAGCAGAAGGCATCTAATGAGAGAATCTCTCTTGTGGAGTGTCATTTACATTTTGACCAGCTCCGTTTGTACCTATAGAGTATATGGATCCTAGAGCCATGCAGAGGACTTGAATTCTGCATTCTTCTAGAATCCATGGCTCACAGCCTTTCAGGAAGAATGTGACCCTTTGTTATGAGCCCCTCCCTCCTACTGCTTTAATCTGAAGACCCTGCAGATTTCCCCTTTCTCCCCCAGCCTCCTGGGCTGTGCTCGCTGAATCTTTCCCCCATGTCCTTATCTCTGGTTTGTGGATGCAGTTATGAGAAGTATAATTGAATGCATGCAACATTGGTGCTGTAGTTTTTTTTCAAAGTGTCTGTATTTGGATATGATGACTTGATATTTTACAGTTAAACTCTCTTAAATCTAGGAAGAGGAATAGACGTCAGATAATAAATTAGGAACTTCTGTCATCTTTACTAGGCGAAAGAATGAAAAAAATGTCATTGAAAATCAAAAATGACAACTAAGTGAGCGAGGTTACCACGCCTTCCATTTCACTGCCCTCCCAGACTATGTAAGTCTCTTTTTTTCTACCAGCATGTTGCTGAAACCTCCCCATCCTCCACTGACTCTTTCTTTGACCACAACTAAACTACTAGATTTTTTTTTTAATTTCTAACTGACTTCCCACCATGGGGAAAACAATTGACAGTCTAACATGACTTCTTAGCCTCAAAGGCCCTTAACTTTTAATAACCTTTATTACTTTTAATCGCCGTCATTTTATTTCCACTGTTAGGGCTGGTAATTTTAAGATGTTCCAATATATTTTTAATACCTACCTGTCTTGCTTTCAGTTTTAACACTTATTAAAAAGAATTAGATGTGCTGAAACGATTAAGCATGCCATGTGTTGAACTGAAACTAAAGGTTTTGAAATGTGGTGTTTTTATTTTTTTACTGAGTATATAAAGTAATATCTGATGTGTTACCATTTGAAAGGGTAAAGCTATATTGTATTTTATTATGTCACTGTACAAATAATATCTTATCTTTGCCACCTAGCATGCTGACGTGATGTTGGTAGCTATGATTAAAGCTACATAATGTACCTTAATTGGAAATCTGCACATCATGTTTTCAAAGAAAGGTCAAAGTGAAACATTATTCATCTGGTCAGTGTCAGAGGGGGTGTTTGAATCAGATGCTTGACTTCAGTCCTGATCCTATTTTCAGAAATAAGGCATTTAGTTCTTCTCTTAAAATGCAGAGAGGGATGTAAGTACATTTGATCCTACGTAATGAAATTTGCTCCCTAGAAACACCACCTGATTTTCTTTCAAGATTCTATATTTATTCCATTGTATTCTATGAACTCCTATGCATTTATTAACTTAAAACCTTTCATTTTTGCATTCACTGATCACTGAAATATGAGCTTACCTTCTTGCTCATTTATAAAAAAAAAGATATGAATCACACATAATTTAGGGATTTTACGTTTATTCTTTTGTCTGGTGGATGATTTACCTAAATATCTACCTGGGAACAGCAATATAGAACCCCTGACAGCAGTCTGCTTGGTCATTGCTTAATCCGGAGTCTTGTATCCAAAATGTCTACTTGCCCCATAAGAGTGTTCTATTCATACCTACTAAATATGTGAGATTTTAAAATATTTTCTGCAAATGAAAAATGTTATTTTCTCTGCACTGGTCTTTGAATGGTAGTGTTAGGTTTGTTAGACTTTGGGGGTGTTTTGTTCTGTTTTTTCATCCCTAAATACAAAAGTTTTAAATGCATGTGGTTTCACACTTAAAATCCATCTTCAAAATAGAATTAAAACAATGGTTGTACTGTACGGCTATTATCTCTTTACAAAACATAATTAGTTAATGAAGGGAATTATGTTTGGAGTAGTTTTGTGGCTTTGCCACAATCTTAAGAACTTTATTCTAGTAGAGTCTGTTATTGATATTTTCTTTGGCCTTTGAGGAAGCCAATTAACATTTTTGTATCTTGGGTTTTTAGAATGTGGGTAACAAATACCAAACATAATGAGAAGGCTGAGTTGAAAGAAAAGTGCTTTGAAATTGCAAAATACCAAACATAAAAAAACCCTTGACAAAGAAAAGAGTCTTAAAAGTGTATTTTCATAAGTCACAGCTTTCTACTGTGAAATGAGGATAAAGATATGAAACTATGTTGTGAATTAGAATGCTATTTTGCGACTGAAATTAATTAAATTACCTGAGTGGGCAAGAGAAAATGTATTACTTTGTAATGAACTTATCACAATACGTCTTCATACCTTTTATCGCATAATCGCATATCAGTGACTATACTATAATCATATATAAACACAACTAAAATTCTGTTTTGCAAATTAATGTTTAAATATCAACTTGACTTCAACCTGCTAAATTTTGAAAGTTGTAATTAATTATTTCAACATAAGAACTAATGAAAAAATCTGAACTGACTGTAGCTATCAATGTCCTATCAACTCTTTAATCATTAATATACAGTATAAAAGCTATAAGCTTAAAATGTGATTTTTAACAATATGCAAAATTCGTATACTGAAGAGACAATTGATGTCTCTTTTTGTGTAATCACCTGATGAAACTCGATTTCACTAATTCTAATGAGGCTGGACTTCCTTAGGTATTTTTAAAACCCTTCTTTCAGCAAATGAGTTTGGCTATCCTTTATGATAGCAAAGGTTGATATTTTGTGGTTACAATTGATATTTCAGGCAAAGATAAAAATCATCAAGCCCTAAACCCCATAATTACAAAGGGTGGTCAACCAAGGCCAATGTTGTTTTCAGGCCAAAAGTGTATTGGAACTATAAATAACGAAATGGAGTTCTTTGAGTCACTAATAACTGGATTCTGAATCCAGTTCCAAAATAAGATGCCCCCAAAAGATTTTAGACAAGACAGTCTTATCAGAATATACATACAAGGAGATTGGTTCAAGGTGGCAGAGTAGAAGGACGTGTGCTCACTCCCTCTTGTGAGAGCACCAGAATCACAACTAACTGCTGAACAATCACCAAAAAGAAGACACTGGAACTCACCAAAAAAGATACCCCACATCTAAAGACAAAGGAGAAGACAAAGTGAGATGGTAGGAGGGGCTTAATCACAATAAAATGAAATCTCATAACTGCTGGGTGGGTGACTCACAAACTGGAGAACAATTATTCCACAGAAGTCCACCCACTGGAGTGAAGGTTCTGAGCCCCACATCAGGCTTCCCAACCTGAGGGACCAGCAACGGGAGGAGGAATTCCCAGAGAATCAGACTTTGAAGGCTAGTTGGGTTTGATTGCAGGACTTCAACAAGATTGGGGGAAACAGAGACTGAACTCTTGGAGGGCACACACAAAGTAGGTGCATCAGGACCCAGGGGAAGGAGCAGTGACCCCATAGGAGACTGAACCAGACCTACCTGCTAATGTTGGTGGGTCTCCTGCAGAGGTGGGGGGTGGTTGTGGCTCACCATGGGGACAAGGACACTGGCAGCAGAAGTTCTGGGAAGTACTCCTTGGCATCAGCCCTCCCGGAGCCCGCCATTAGCCCCATCAAAGAGCCTGTAGCCTCCAGTGCTGGGTTGCCTCAGGCCAAACAACCAACGGGGAGGAAACTCAGCCCCACCCATAAGCAGACAAGTGGATTAAACTTTTACTGAGCTCTGCCCACCAGAGCAACACCCAGCGCTACCCACCACTGATGCCTCCCATCAGGAAGCTTGCATAAGACTCTTAGATAGCCTCATCCACCAGAGGTCACACAGCAGAAGCAAGAAGAGCTATAATCCTGCAACCTGTGGAACGAAAACCACATTCACAGAAAGATAGACAAGATGAAAAGGCAGAGGACTATGTACCAAATGATAGAACAATATAAAACCCCAGAAAAACAACTAAATGAAGTGGAGAGGCAACCTTCCAGAAAAAGAATTCAGAATAATGATAGTGAAGATGATCCAGGACCTTGGAAAAAGAATGCAGGCAAAGATCGAGAAGATGCAAGAAATGTTTAACAAAGACCCAGAAGAATTAAAGAACAAACACCTAGAAGAATTAAAGAACAAATAGAGATGAGCAATACAATAAGTTAAATGAAAAATATATTAGAAGGAATCAATAACAGAATGACTGAGGCAGAAGAACGGATAAGTGACCTGGAAGACAGAATGGAGGAATTCACTGCCACGGAACAGAATAAAGAAAAAAGAACGAAAAGAAATGAAGACAGCCTAAGAGTTCTGGGACAACATTAAACGCACCAACATTTGCATTACAGGGGTCCCAGAAGGAGAAGAGAGAGAGAAAGGACCCAAGAAAATATTTGAAGAGATTATAGTCGAAAATGTCCCTAACATAGGAAACGAAATAGCCACCCAAGTCCAGGAAGCACAGAGAGTCCCAGGCAGGATAAATCCAAGGAGAAACACGCTGAGACAAATACTAATCAAATTGACAAAAATTACAGACAGGGAAAAATTATTACAAGCAACAAGGGAAAAATGACAAGTAACATACAAGGGAACCCCCCTAAGGTTAACAGCTGATTTCTCAGCAGAAACTCTACAAGCCAGAAGGGAGTGGCATGATATATTTGAAGTGGTGGAAGGGAAGAACCTACAACCAAGATTACTCTACCTGGCAAGGATCTCATTCAGATTCAATGGAGAAATCAAAAGCTTTACAGACAAGCAAAAGCTAAGAGAATTCAGCACCACCAAACCAGTTCTACAGCAAATGCTACAGGAACTTCCCTAAGTGGGAAACACAAGAGAAGAAAAGGACCTACAAAAACAAACTCAGAACAATTAAGAAAATGGTCATAGGAACATACATATCAATAATTACCTTAAATGTGAATGGATTAAATGCTCCAACCAAAAGACACAGCCTCGCTGAATGAATACAAAACAAGACCTGGATATATGCTGTCTACAAGTGACCCACTTCAGACCTAGGGACACATACAGACTGAAAGTGAGGGGATGGAAAAAGATATTCCATGCAAATGGAAATCAGAAGAAAGCTGGAGTAGCAATACTCATGTCAGATAAAATAGACTTTAAAATAAAGAATGTTACAAGAGACAAGGAAGGACACTGCATAATGATCAAGGGATCAATCCAAGAAGAAGCTATAACAATTATAAATATATATGCACCCAACACAGGAGCACCTCAATACATAAGGCAACTAAAAGAGGAAATCGACAGCTCTAAAAGAGGAAATCGACAGTAACACAATAATAGTGGGGGACTTTAACACCTCACTTACACCAATGGACAGATCATCCAAACAGAAAATTAATAAGGAAACACAAGCTTTAAATGACACAGTAGACCAGATAGATTTAATTGATATTTATAGGACATTCCATCTAAAAACAGCAAATTACACTATCTTCTCAAGAACACATGGAACATTCTCCAGGATCGCATCTTGGGTCACAAATAAAGCCTTCGTAAATTTAAGAAAATTGAAATCATATCAAACATCTTTTCCTACCACAACACTATGAGACTAGATATCAATTACAGGGAAAAAATGTAAAAACACAAACACATGGAGGCTAAACAATACATTACTAAATAACCAAGAGATCACTGAAGAAATCAAAGAGGAAACCAAAAAATACCTGGAGACAAATGACAATGAAAACACGACAATGCAAAACCTATGGGATGCAGCAAAAGCAGTTCTAAGAGGGAAGTTTATAGCAGTACAATCCTACCTCAAGAAACAAGAAAAATCTTAAATAAACAATCTAGCCTTACACCTAAAGGAACTAGAGAAAGAAAAACAAACAAACCCAAAGTTAGTAGAAGGAAAGAAATAATAAAGATAAGGGCAGAAATAAATGAAATAGAAAGAAAGAAAACTGTAGCAAAGATCAATAAAATTAAAGCTAGTTCTTTGAGAATATAAACAAAATTGATAAACCTTTAGCCAGACAGAAAAAGAGGGAGAGGACTCAAATCAATAAAATTAGAAATGAAAAAAGAGCAGATACAGCAGACACTGCAGAAATACAAAGCATCATAAGAGACTACTACAAGCAATGTTATACCAATAAAATAGACAACCTGGAAGAAATGGACAAATTCTTAGAATTTGGTTATTCTTACGAAGGTATAACCTTCCAAGACTGAACTAGGAAGAAATAGAAAATATCAACAGACCAATCACAAGTAATGAAATTGAAACTGTGATTAAAAATCTTCCAGGTGGATTCTATCAAACATTTAGAGAAGAGCTAACGCCCATCCTTCTGAAACTCTTCCAGAAAACTGCAGAGGAAGGAGCACTCCCAAACTCATTCTACGAGGCCACCATCACCTTGATACCAAAACCAGACAAAGACACTACAAAAAAAGAAAATTACAGACCAATATCACTGATGAATATAGATGCAAAAATCCTCAACAAAATACTAGCAAACAGAATCCAACAACACATTAAAAGGATCATACACCATGATCAAGTGGGATTTATCACAGGAATGCAAGGATTCTTCAATATATGCAAATCCATCAGTGTGATACACTATATTAACAAACTGATGAGTAAAAACCATATGATCATCTCATTAGACTCGGAAGAAGCTTCTGACAAAATTCAACACCCATTTATGATAAAAACTCTCCAGAAAGTGGGCATAGAGGGAACCTACCTCAACATAATAAAGGCCATACACGACAAACCCACAGCAAACATCATTCTCAATGGTGAAAAACTGAAAGCATTTCCTCTAAGATCAGGAAAAAGACAAGGATGTCCACTCCTGCCACTGTCATTCAACTTAGTTTTGGAAGTCCTAGCCACGACAATCAGAGAAGAAAAAGAAATAAAAGGAGTACAAATTGGAAAAGAAGAAGTAAAACTGTCACTATTTGCAGATGACGTGATACTATATATAAAGAATCCTGAAGATGCTACCAGAAAACTACCAGAGCTAATCAATGAATTTGGTAAAGTTGCAGGATACAAAATTAATGCATAGAAATCTCTTGCATTCCTATATACTAAGAATGAAAGATCAGAAAGAGAAATTAAGGAAACAATCACACTTACCATTGCAACAAAAAGAATAAAATACCTAGGAATAAACCTACCTAAGGAGGTAAAAGTCTTGTACTCAGAAAACTATAAGACACTGATGAAAGAAATTCAAGATGATGCAAACAGATGGAGAGATATAACATGTTCATGGATTGGAAGAATCAGTATTGTGAAAATGACTATACCACCTAAAGCAATCTACAGATTCAATGCAATCCCTATCAAATTACTAAAGACATTTTTTTTACAGAACTAGAAGAAAAAATCTTAAAATTTGTGTGGAGACACAAAAGACCCTGAATAGTCAAAGCAATCTTGAGGGAAAAAAACAGAGCTGGAGGAATCAGACTCCCTCACCTCAGACTATACTACAAAGTATAGTAATCAAGCCAGTATGGTACTGGCACAAAAACAGAAACATAGATCAATGGAACAGGATAGAAAGCCCAGAGATAAACCCACACACCTGTGGTCAACTAATCTATGACAAAGGAGGGAAGGATATACAACGGAGAAAAGACAGTCTCTTCAATAAGTGGTGCTGGGAAAACTGGACAGCTACATGTAAAAGAATGAAATTAGAACACTTCCTAACACCATACGCAAAAATAAACTCAAAATGGATTAAAGACCTAAATGTAAGAATGGATACTATAACACTCTTAGAGGAAAACATAGGAAGAACACTCTGTGACTTAAATCACAGCAAGATCTTTTTTGACCCGCTGACTAGAGTAATGGAAATAAAAACAAAAATAAACAAATGGGACCTAATGATACTTAAAAGCTTTTGCACAGCAAAGGAAACTACAAACAAGCTGAAAACACAACCCTCAGAATGGGCGAAAATATTTGCAAGTGAATCAACGGACAAAGAATAATCTCCAAAATATATAAATAGCTCATGCAGCTCAATATTAAAAAAAAAACAACCTGATCAAAAAATGGGCAGAAGACCTAAATAGACATTTCTCCAAAGAAGAAATACAGATGGCCAAGAGGCACATGAAAAGATGCTCAACATCACTAATTATTAGAGAAATGCGAATCAAAACTACAGTGAGGTATCACCTCACACCGGTTAGAATGGGCATCATCAGAAAATCTACAAACAACAAATGCTGGAGAGGGTGTGGAGAGACGGGAACCCTCTTGCACTGTTGGTGGGAATGTAAATTGATACAGCCAGTATGGAGAACTTTATGGAGGTTCCTTAAAAAACTAAAAATAGAATTACCATGTGACTCAGCTATCCCACTACTGGGCATATACCCAGACAAAACCATAATTCAAAGAGATATGCACCCCAATGTTCATTGCAGCACTGTTTACAATAGCCAGGTCATGGAAGCAACCTAAATGCCTATCAACAAACAAATGGCTAAAGAAGTTGTGGTACATATATACAATGGAATATTACTCAACCACAAAAAGGAACAAAATTGGGTCATCTGTAGAGAAGTGGATGGATTTAGATACTGTCATACAGAATGAAGTAAGTCAGAAAGAGAAAAACAGTTATCGTATATTAATGCATATATGTGGAATCTAGAAAAATGGTATAGATGAACTGGTTTGCAAGGCAGAAATAGAGACACAGATGTAGAGAACAACGTATGGACATGAAGGGGGAAAAGCCAGGGGAAGAGTGGGGTGGGGATGATTTAGGAGATTGGGATTGACATATATACACTAATATGTATAAAAGAGATAACTAATAAGAACCTGCTGTATAAAAAAGCAAAATTAAATTTAAAAAAAAGAAAAAACATGCAGAATCTAGCAGAGAACCTAAAAAAAAAAAAAGAACATACATACGTACACATACAGGCACATTTTCTTACAGAAGCCTTTTTGTTTTTTGTTTTAAATAAACAAAACCTCTTGTTTGAGGTTTTGTTTATTTAAAACAAAAGTCTCCCTCTGCCTAGTGTTTTGGAGCATGGACCCCAAAGTCAAATAACCTGGGATTGAATCCCAGCTTTGTAACAAATGAATAGTACATGTGGGAATCCACATACATTCTTAACTTCATTGGACTGAGTTTACATATAATAAAAAGCACCATTTTAATTGTACAAATGTATACGTCTGTGTAAACATCACCGCAATCAAGGTAGAGAACATTTCCATCACCCCACAAAGTTCTTTTGTGCTCTTTCTCATCCCTTATCCCACCCCACAACCCCACCCTTTGCAACCAGTTGATTTTCTGTCACTATAGATTAGACTGTCTTTTGTAGACTTTCATGTAAATAGAATTACTTGAAACTGGCTTCTTTCCCTCCATATATTTTTTGAGGTTCATCCATGTCATTAAGTATATGAGGAGTTTAGTCCATTTTATTACTAAGTAGTATTCCACTATATATATAGGAATGTACCACAATTTGTATCATCATTCACTTTTTCATGGATATTTTTATTTTTTATTGAGGTATAGTTGATGTACAATATTATATAAGTTACAGGTGTACAACATAGTGATTCACAATTTTTAAAAGCTATACTCCATTTATAATTATTATAAAATATTGGCTACATTCCCTGTGTTGTACAATATATCCTTGTAGCTTATTTATTTCATACATAGAAGTTTGTACCTCTTAATCCCCTACCCCTATCCTACCTCTCCCTCTTTCTCTCCCCACACTGGTAACTTCTACTTTGTTCTCTATATCTGTGAAACTGTTCTTTTTTGTTATATCCACTAGTTTGTTTTAATTTTTAGGTTCCACATGTAAGTTATGTCATACAGTATTTGTCTTTTCTCTGACTTATTTCACTTAGCGTAATACCCTCCTGGTCCGTCCATGTTGTTGCAAATGACAAAATTTTATTCTTTTTTATGGCTGAGTAGTATTCTACTGTATATATGTACCACATATTCTTAATCCATTCATCTGTTGATGGACACTTAGGTTACTTCCATATCTTGACAATTGTAATACTGCTGCTTTGAACATTGGGGTGCATATATCTTTTTGAATTAGTGGTTTGGTTTTTTTGGATATGTACTCAAGAGTGGAATTACTCATATGATAGTTCTATTTTTAGTTTTTTGAGGAACCTCCATACTGTTTTCCACAGTGGCTACACCAATTTACATTCCCACCAACAGTGTACGAAGGTTCCCCTTCCCCTGGACTATTTCATTGTTTCCAGTTTGTTTGTTATGAGTAACGCTGGTATGAATATTCATGGATAAATCTCTGTGTGGACAAATTACAACTGTTTAAGCATTACGCAGTCTGAAAGACCTAATTTAAACAGAGGCTTTGAGGAGTAAGGGAATGGTCCAAATGGCTAGCCAGATATAGCGCATTTCAGGCCAGGCATACAGCAGATACAGAGACTCAATCAAGGAAAAGCTAGGAGGCCATCCATCCTAGCTGGAGTGTGTGGCAAAGGGAAGAATGAGGAAAACAGTATCGTATACAGAATTGAGCACCGTTCTTCCTTCATAGCAGACACTCAGGGAACACGATCATCTACATGTTATGCATCATTCTCATACAAGATTTAATGTTGAATTAATAAACAGTTAATATTCTGTTAGAATTTTTGCATGATAAAAATGAAGCACATATATATATATATATGTATATATATGCATAGATTTGTGGCCATTAAAATGCTGTGTGTAGCTTAGGAATGAAATGAGCTCCACTCTCCCTTGCAAATATGACACTCCTTTATACTCACGTATTTCTTGTAACACTTCTGTCCCCCTCTCTGTAGTTTACTTTATCTAATTTGGGTTCTTATTTCCATTTGCCAGTGATTTTAGTTGATGATTCTGGATAAAGGGTTAACTTCCTTATTTGTTATTTCTCTGCTTTTCTAGAAGACTACTTGGATTTCAAGAAACACTAGATGGGCTGGAATGTTTTGAAAAAAGCATAATCTGCTGATCATGAATGATTTGTTAATGTCATGTATATAACATAGATGAGAAGCATAGATAAATATAATGAGAGGGTGGAAGGTGGTTGAGAACCTTAGAGTTACTCCTGGGAACCAAAACTTGTCTGAAATAGTTTTTAGAGTAGTTAGTTTAAACAGATGTATTATTTTTTCTTTGCATCTCTTGGAGGATTGGGGATTCAAACTGGATGAGACAGCTGTGGTGAAAGGAATGGTCAGGGTAAGGGAGAAGACAGAGGGCCCAGTGTGCAAAAAGGACGGGTATGATGTGATGAGGGAAGTAATTCAGAAGAAACTGAGAGTAATGCTACCTGATTCCTAGAGTTAAGAGTTCTTATTTGATCTGAAAAACTTGTTGGGGCTACTGCATTGATTTGAGAAAGTGAGTTGGATAATAGTAATGACTATCAAGCAAGTCGATTCCAGCTGCTTTGATGTTAGAGTTTTCTTTTTTAAGCCGATGGTATAAATCCATGGGTCCTATGATATGTGCTAGAAAATGACATGCACAGAAGACACTGACTTGCTAAAATGGATGAAAATGCTCTTGCAGTGATCATTTTCTATCATCTTAGCATGCAATTGTATATTCCTGACCTCAAGGGCTGTGACATTCAGTGAAATTTTTTATCATCTCTTGGTCGCCTTCTAAATGAGGAGAGTTATAGCGTTGGTGTATATAATCATCTTTGCTAAATTCTTTTTTTAAAAAAAGAAGACAAAGAAATGCTTTTGGAAATGGGTCTTCAATAAATCCAGGACAAAGGGTGTGGTGATGAGATCGCTTCTTGAAACATGTCAGGCCAGAAACTGTGCTTTGAGAAGACTTCACAAATTTCCTTTGACCCAAGTCTTTTTGTTGCTTATAATTGTTCACCATGACCTTCAGAAAGCCAATTAACTTCCAATATTTGGATTATTTTCACGTACAGTTGTGGTCTTTGTATTTGCCATGTCAATTTTCAGAGCCTTAAAGAAAGCGAGTGACATAATTCTGGTTAGCTTCTTGAGTCGCTGTGAGACTCTCGCAGGTAGAGTGACAGAGGCATTTACAGTTGACAAATGCCTTTTTCCCTTTCTTAAGTTTTATGTTAATATTCTTTTTCTTGGCTGTGAAGCAAACTTAGAATCATCTATAGTCCTAGGAAGCTTTATGACTTTTTTGAACCTGCCAGAGGCTGTAGTGTCTATGCTTTCGTAATATACTGTGTGGGATGGTTTTGTCTGGAAATTTTTTGCTTTTCTTTATTTGTTTTGCCTTCAGAAGTGCCTTTACAGCCAAGGTAAAAGATACATGTCCAGCTTTGTTCCAGAGTTCAGTATTGTGCATCTTAGAATCCTAAAACTCGCACTAAATTCCGGCCATATATGACTAAAGAATCAGAGGAGATACCTAAAAATGCAAGAAATGTCTATGATTGTCTGCTAGGGCTGCCACAGTTCATCGCACAGGTTATTAACTGCACAAGGAAATCAGACAAGAGGATTGAGTGGAGACTGAAATCTGGCCTGTCATTTATTCACCAAGCCAAGTGCCCCAGAGTGGGATGATGTCCACCTAAAGAAAGAGGCAGCTGTCTCTAATACACATAATTCTCACATAGGCAGCCCTGTTGCGTAGAATTCTGTTGTAATTTCTCCCACAATTGTCAAAGGCACGGGTATCTTTTAAAAGGCATCTCTCCAGAGATGGTTTTGGTCATTTTAAGCTTCATCTATTGCTTCAACCTTGACATTCACAGAACCTTCATTAGCAAAGTTACTGCACTCAAATAGAGTTTTCCAATATCTTTTTCATCACTATCTTTATCACCAACTCTCTAGACACAGTTTGACGCAAAATCTTAGAATTTTGAGTGAGTGTGTAAAGCACACATCTGTTTCTCTCTTCATATTCTTGCTACATTCTGCCTTATTTTGTGACCAAAAATGATTGAAGCTTCATTAGTTCAAATGTATAATTATTTCATGTGGAGCCAATAGGAGAAGATTCTTATTTGGGTGATGAGTCCTTATGAACGTTGATATATGCAGGATGCATGAACACAGACATAAGGCAGTGGTGAAAAGGACTTTGTGTGATGTTTCCATGATTATCATCAAGCTGGCTTGTGGAGGTGCTCCCAACAGACCATCTTCTCTACCGAGGAATAGAGCTTTAAATGTGAAAGGGGGAAATGTGATTGAGGTGCCTAGGAGGAACTCTGTCATTGAAATCAGTACATCCCTATCAGTTTGGACTGTGGCATCAGCATTCTGAGCACAGACTGCAGCACTAATTCCCTGTCCTCCATCAAGGACAGGGGGCTCTAAGTTGCTGTGACCATGGTGAGACCATGCCAAATGGGGACTGTTCCAGCTGTGAAAACTGGTTCAGGATCAATAAGATAACCCAAATGAACAAGAGAAAAAGGAGCCTTATTACATCTTTTTAAATTTTCGTAAAGATGGCTTAGCCCATCCTTTTTTTCTATCCAGAGAGATCTTTATATTCATACCAGTGTCTACAATAAAAACCAGACCCAAAGATTCAAAAAGAAATCCTGAAAATTAATCCCACCCTAGTTCTATGCGTAACTTCCTAAGGCCACTGTGTCTACGAAGGTAGTTATACACACCAGGCGATCACTTTGCAGAATCCATCTGGATACATCTTCTGTGACATAAATAGATCCAGACTTTTTTTTTCTTAGAATCTCAATTCAAGCTCTTTACACATGTTGACATCTTGCTAGCCTTAGACATTTCAAAGCAATTAAATTTCTATCACACATCCCAGTAATAGTTTCAACAGGCTTCATTTTATGGTGTTCTACCAGAAGACACGGTACACCCTGAAGTTTCCAGAGTCATCTCTGAAAGAGCCCAAAAGGAGGCTATTGTGATCACTGCTGGATATTAACAAATGGGAAGCTGCTCTTTGCCACTCAGTGCCCTTCCTCCATCTGTGCATGACTGGTTAGCTGTAATAAAACAATGGCCTCAGCATGAATATACAATAAAGTATCCTTACCGTATTAACGATATCTTCTCACTCAGGGAAAACCCCGGATAGAAATGACTGAAGAAGGTCATTTCTCAGCAAGAATAGGGGAAAGGGTTATGGGCCAGATGTTAAGTCTCCTTCCAAACTCCACATATTTCTTTCTCTGCACATGATATTTTAATGAGTTTTGAAGAAGAGAGCAGTTTTTAATGCAGCTGAATTGCAAAAGGAAGAGAGGATAAAAATGTTCCAGTGTTCATTTGTGATATGTAGATAAATTCCCAAAATGTTCCCCCTGCACCTTTGCTACCTTGTTATTCCAAGGATTTATGATTGATTTGAGTACCGTAGTTGAAAGAAGTCCTGTGTGTCTTACAGACAGTGGTAATCACTGAGTGCATATATAATACATCAAGATTTTGAACACTTGGGCTCAAGTCCCAGTGACTTTAGAGTTGTTGGGGTTTTTTTTAATATTCATGAGATAGTTTTTTCAGCTGTAAAATGTGAATAATACTATCTTGCTAGCATTGTTCTACAGATTTCATTAGCTAATATGTAAAAAAAATGCATATGTAAAATATTTTTACCTCCCATACAAAATTTCTTCTAGGCATCTTATTTTGGGAAGCATGCTTGATAAATGCACTTCAATTGTAGATGCGGTAAGATGAGGAAATACATCTCTCAGTGCATTTACTTTTTTCAACATTGTAATTGAGCATGATTCTGTATCTCAGTCAAACATTGATTCTATCCTAACAATGCATAGAATTTAACTCTTTAAGTTATGAGTATCCAAAGAAGGAAATACCTAGACCAACAACCTGTGCTTGAAGAATGAGGGGTGTGCATTTATAGATTAATTGGGAGAACTTTATCTTCTTAAAATATTTTTTAAGAGAGGCAGAAATGTCTTTGGTAGCCCACATGAAAAGACATTGGCATGATCTTCTGTATAAGCAACTTACTTCTTGCGCTTCTGGCATGAGGGACAGGTATTTGTGAATCATGTCTACAGAAACTCAGGCCCTATGTTGGAGATACTAGCCTAATTAACCAGGCTTTATCAACTGGGCTTGTGGTTCTCAGAGTGGTGTCCCTGGACCAACAATATTGGCATCACCTGGGAACTTGTTAGAAATGCAAATTCTGGGCCTTACCTCAAAACTGCTAATCAGTGGGGCTACACAATGTGTGCCCTAACAGGTCCTTTGGGTGACGCACATGCAGGTGTGGGAACCACCGACCCAGGTTATCCACTGTATGCAATGAATTAACTTCTCTTCCAGTGAAATTTGAATGTTGCTAATTGAAATACCATCCTTAGAAGAAATGAAAAACGTGTCTCTCAAATGATTTTTTCTTCTGTAGTTTAGATAAGGAATCCCATGTGTGAAAGGTGCTCTTAAAAAATCTCATCTCTTGTCAGTCTCTTAGCCATTTGCTCCCAGCTTCATGCATTTGCCTTTCTGTCAATTGGACCATACCTTGTGTTTTCAAACTTTGTAACCCCCCTTTTGGAGGGGGAAAAAAACTTTTCCATTATCCTCCTGCCTTAGTTCTGTCCTTCCTTACACAACTAAAAATTCCCAACAAGTAGTCTTATTTAGCTGCTTCCGTTTCCCTACTGTTTAATCCCTCTGTAATTTTCTTCAATCTAGTTTCCACTTCCACCTTTGAAGTGCAATTACTCTTTGAGATTTTCAACGATTTTCTGCTTGCCAAACCAGAAGCCTCCTTGTTTTTCTCTAGGATTTCATGCTTTTGATCTACCCAGTCCAGGTCTTTCCTTGCCTTTTGTGATACAAAAATATAGACCCATTTTTTTTTTTTTTTTTTTTTATTTGGTAGTACACGGGCCTCTCACTGTTGTGGCCTCTCCCTTAGCGGAGCATAGGCTCCGGACGCGCAGGCCCAGCGGCCACGGCTCACGGGCCTAGCCGCTCCACGGCATGTGGGATCCTCCCGGACGGGGGCACGAACCCATGTCCCCTGCATCGGCAGGCGGACTCCCAACCACTGCGCCACCAAGGAAGCCCGCCCCATTCTTCACTGACACTCTCCTGAGTCCTTTCTCTCCCTTCCTTTCACCTGGGCCATTCCTTAAGGTCTGTTGTTTAGAGCGTTCTGGCTCTCTCTCCTTCTCCCCTCCTCTTTCCCCATCTCCTCCCTCCCTTCCTCCCTCCCTCCCTCCCTCTTACATTCTCTTAATTCCACCTTCACATCCCCACCTTCCTTTAAATGACAAGTACCACCTCCTGACTAAGGATTTTCAGTTCTACCATCTTCAGCATTGACTTCATCCATTACCCACCTAGAATCTCTGCCCAAGGCTCACCTGTGTCATTTAAAACTCAAAACTGCCAAACGGAACTGTCAATTGTCTTTTACAAAAAAACTTCTCCCCCAAAGTTACCTCTATCATCAGGGCATATCCTTCTCTAGATCACCCCGTTTACTCTGACTCAGTACGTATCCTACATAGTGCGAGAGGTGAAATTTCATTGCTCCTTTTCTTATCTGATCTCTTATTTCATTTCACCCCTTCCATAACCTTCTCTGTGGTCTTCCATGCCTGCACCATTGAAGGAACTAGTTCCCCGCCTCAGTCTGTCTGCCATTTCATATCCCATACACCAATGCCAGATCAGTCTTTCTAAAATATTAATTAAATGATGTCAATTCCTTGAATGTTGGCTCCTCCATTACCTCCAGATTAAATCCACCCATGGGGTTCCAGGCCCACACAGGTTTCTTGAGGAAGCCACCGTTCCAAATATCTCATTCCTTTCCCCATGAATTATACCTCCATGAATCCAAATCTTAGTCTAGGATATAAGAACCATCTCAAGTATTTCTTCTTCTAAGAGAATATGCAGCCTTCATTAGTGGCCTATTTTTCTGAGATTTTACAGAAATTTCCTTATTACTATCCCTTATTTGAGTTTTATGTAAATGAAAAGGAGTGTTCATGAGAAGCCTTATATAATGCTTGAAACTTAGAAAGATAAGTGTTAGCTTTCTTCCCAATCAGAAGATGACATTCCCAGCCGCAAGGAATAATTTCTTCTATGTGTCACTCTTTGTGGTTTGCCAACCATCATATCAGCAGTGGGTAATGGCTTCATATCAGGTGAGCCATGGATGTTTGGTGTAGTTAGATGAAATAACCATATCTTTGCAACCTCTGTTAACTACAGAGTATGAAAATACACTCACTTGAAATAAATATCAACCAGATCTTCTATGCCATTCTTTTATGAGAATTTAAGGAAAAAAGCAAAAGTAAACGAAAATTAAATGAAGAGTTATCTAAAATAATATGCATAATTCACAAATAAGAATTTTTGACTGCTGGCTCATTAAGATCCCAGTCTGGTAATTGTTTATCCAAGTTATGGACCAAGAAGATCTAGGCTGGGGAGCTATATGGTCAGTCTAATCTTCAATTAGCTTTTACCCAAAGGCCCTTGTAGTACATTTTTTATTTTGTTCTCATCTCTGTCCAAACAATCTTAGTTTCCTAAAAGCAAGCACAGCATCTATGCTTGTATGCCCAGGAATACATGGCTAAGTTTCCCCAAGGTGGTATAATAGTTTTCCTACCTCCATTCAAGAAATACTAGTCAATTACCTTAAGCAAATTACTTGCCTATTATGACCACCACATTGGAAGCAAACAAAAGAATGGCCAGAGAAAAGGAGAAAAGAATGTGACATGTTTATCTTTTCTTAAATGCCCTTAAGGGAAGGCAGGCATATCTCCTTAACTCTGTAAATTTTAAAAGATTAGAATAAATATGTACTTTATATATGCATATATAATAAATTGTGTACATATAAATCATGTATAATGAAGTACATTGTACATGGAGGAGAAGAACTCAGCAGTGGTTTCCTAAACTCTTTTTACTTTGTCTCTGTAATGATGAGCCTGTCTGACTACCTGTAGCTGCTCACCAAACACATCCTGAGGGGCGCTTTCAAGTGCAGACCCCGCAGACAGCCAAGTGTCAGTGTCTGGAAACTTTCCACATGCCAGTCCTCGGTAGTGCTGGTGATGGCTGGCATCTTTGGATCCGGCTGGAGTTGTTAGTAGAGCCTGTGATTTTGGGAAAAGCAAAGGAAAGCTGGAAACAAACTATGCAAAGTAAGGCAATAAGGCAGGTGCTGGATGCAAGGTTTTCCTGCCCCCAGGGAGTCTGCATTTTGTAGGAAGAGGCAGAAGAAGGCGCTGCAACTAGAGTTCTGATTCTCTAAGAAGCTTATGTGCCTTTCACACTGAAATTTAAAGGGTATGTAATGAAGAGATAGATGTCTGAGTAAGGAAAGAGAAGAAAAGGCTAATTCTGCAAGCATCCTGGCTTTCATCTATCGAGATGTTTAAGTGTAGAAGTGCTGACATAGGAGACGGAAGAGTATTACTTTCCGCCTCCTCATGTTTATAAATCTTACATTTTGTGTTTTCGTATTTAGCTGTTTATTTCCACTTTAAAAGAAGCAGTACTGAAGCACTTACATTATGCATGTGCAATGGGGTGCGTTGCACACCCTCTGCTTATTGTGCACGTTTGGTCTGGCTTGATTAGTAGGTGCAGGAGGCACACGGTCTCTGGTGGGAGCAGTTATTTCAGAACAGGTGGTTCAGCACATTGAGGATCAAAGAACCCAAAGGTGCGAGGACTCTGACAGCTGCAGGAGCTCTCTGATCTCAGTCGGAGTTTCAACCCCACCCTGCAGATCAGGCAGCCCCCCTGAAGACAGGAATTTGCATTTTGCATAACGACCTCTCAGTCTGGTGGTTTACCCTTAGGTATCAATAGAATAGCAACAGCCTGACTGACGGCAGAAGACACCCCACTGTCACGGTTGGCATCCAGTTCTCCCGCAGTCCACTCTCTTCCCCTTGTTTCCTACTAAGTAGACTGCTAATGCCCATCCCCCGCTGACCACTCACCCCACACGCTGGGGCTGCTGGTTTCCTCACTGCGCCAAAGAACCACACCCAGACCTGATGATTATTTAACTGGGAGGTTCCATCCTGGCACCTGGTTGTCCTCCCTGCATCTCCACCTCACTGAATCTGATGTGGACACTAAAGCCCAGTCCAAATATCACCTTCCCTTCTTGGTTCATCTTACCTGACTCCAAATTTCAGCTAACATTTATTGAGTACTTTGTGTAGAGCAGGCTCTAGTAGTTGCTTTACATCCATTGTCTTTTTTACTGATTTCTTACTCTTTTGAAGTCTTCTTACACTTACACAGTGACGACACAGTTATCGCTTTTACTTGTTTCTTAGTGAAATCATAGAGTTTTTCTTGTCTCATCTCCTGCTGGCCTGAGAACACATAGCAGTTTCTGTTTCTTTTGGAACCTCATTGTTTTGAATACGTAGTGGGTGCTCCAAGCCCCACGAGTGATATCGTAATTAATGGTATAAATTCTTAGCTTATATTGGTGAAGTGTATTGAAATTGACCCTTTCTAAGAATTGAATCATTAAACCTAATTTATCAACCATCTTTTATATTTTGATGATCACGTGCATCTCAACAAATACAAGTTCAGGATGCCCATACGTCTTCTAGTTACTGGATTATTGATATTAACAGATGTGAGAGCTCTGTGCCACCCCATAAGAGCATCACCTTACTCCCTTGGTTCCACGTGGGGTAGCCACTCTCCTGGTTTGTCCATGAATGAAGGCTTTCCCCGGGACACAGGATTTCAGTGCTAAAACCAGGACACCTCTGGGTAAACCTAGGCATTTAGTTGTGTTAGTCATAAGAAACGATTTCCCCAGTGGAAGAAATTGGCTGTACTTTTATATTAAATGCTCAGGAATGGATAGGTGTCACTTAGTTGTATTTTTTTCAGTCACAGGCAAAATTTTTAATCTCTCATAGGCAACTTGGATGGCTTTTGTTGTTGTTTGCCCTACTTTACACTGGATGCTACATAGCATTGTCTGTACATCTGACAGCTGGTAGCAGAAAGCCTTACTTCAGGAACCTCAGAAACTTAAAAAAAAAATCACACACACACCTTTTTCCAATCAATTACTTTAGTATATAGTGAGTGCTTTACTAATAGCCATTTTAGAGTTATGAAATATGTATTCAGTATGGTATTTTTCTAAAAACGATTTAAAATAGCTGGCATCAGCAAGGATGTCCGCTAAGAGAGATAGAAGTACACCAAATTTCCCTGGTTATAGCTTCCTGTGCCCAAAACTTCTAATTTTTCTTTTCCTACTGAGCTTTCTAACTTTTCTTTAGAACTGACTTTTTTAGGTCTCATAGACTGTGAGTAACTTAGTTAGACTGTGGTCTAAATTAAGTGTATCTGCTTTTGAACTTTGCAACTGTTTACTTGTGTATTTAATGATTAGCTCCTCTTGGCACTTCTGGTCTCATCAGAAGATGGAAGTATACCTGCCGGAGAACATTATCTATTTTCCTGCCTTCTCTCGGCCATCTGACTAGTCCAAGCAGGGAAGCTTTTGGATTACTTGGCATAAAAACTAGTTAAACTTCTGGCGCCAGCCAGTTCCACTTTTCGGAACTTATCTGCAGAAACAGTCATGCCGCCTAATGGAACAAATATAACGCTAAGCAAGTTTTTCAGATTCCCTTTATTAACCTTGTTCAGCATCATTCTACCAAGAGATAAATGTACTTTCTGGAATACATGTCTTAACTGTGCTTCGAGATCTTTAGTTAATCTATATACATGCTTTGTTCCCTCCACGTCTTTCTAAGTATTGAATTCAAAGAATTTTGTATTTGGCACAGTGCTTGCACAGAGAGGTCCCACTTGATCATCCCGAAGTTACTTTCAGGCTCAGGATTTGCTCTGATCTTGGCATGAGAAACGTGCATAGATAAAACTATTTTAGTTATGGAATGGCCATATCACAACCAGTTGTTTGCTGGTATATTTGCTATACAGGTAATCATAAATTTTAAAAATAGGAATATTGGCTCTATACTTGAATACATTTTGAGTATTAATGATGACTTTATAGTAGTCAGTCACAAAGAGAACAGAGCTCCTAATTCCCCCTTACAATTCTCCTAAAAACACTTTATGCCACTTGGTGAATTACAGAAAATTTCTCTAATCAGTTACATTCATTCACTTCACAAATACATACGGAACCTCATCTCTAAGCCAGCTGTTGTGCAGCCACTGTAAGAAATCATACTCCACGGGGCACGGCAACAGTGGTAACAGCGTGATGGGCAAGGCTTGACTCAAATGGTTGACTCAAACAGAACAGTGTTTCTGAATTTATAGCTAATTTTAGAATGTGAAACTTTATATTATATAAAAAATTATCAGAAAAATGACTAGTGCTCCCATACCATTTAATGGCTTGTTTCCCTGTTGACACCATGTTTTGAAGGAGTTTATCTGCCCAACACATTCATTGTGTAATTATCTTCTCATTAGTATTTGCCAAAAACCAAACAAATAACTGCCAATCAGAATACACAGAGTTGATATATTGTCAGCACCGCCCCCCCCAAAAAAAGAAGAAATAAATTTATTTCATTTTTTTCTTAGACTGTGTATCACGATTGTGGGCAGATACACAATTTCAGGTATCTTAAAATAATTTAAATTTCTGAAAAGCTCCGTTACTGATTCAATGGACTTCAATGATCTCTTCTGATTCCCTCATTTATTAATATTTTATTAATATACACTTTTCTTTCTGTTGACCTGCCAGTCTGTAGTTTTACTGCAGCTACTCAGCCTCTGTTCTGAGCACCTCCTTTGAGTGTTGCGTGAACAGACCTTGTCTCTGGAGGGTAGGAACTGAATCGGAAACCGAAACAAATTTACGGCCTTCATAAAGACTCAAGGTGCTTTTCTACTTAACTCGAGTGGTTGTTTAACAGTCATGAAGTGTTTGTTGTATTTGATGACTCTGTGTGTTAATTTATGTCCTAAAGGTTAAGTTGACAGTTATTGGGGGTGGGGTGTGGGGAGGTAGGGAACAGCAGCGTGCACAGCTGAGCTGGGGCCCAGGCACCCACTCTGTAGACTATTCAAAGCCCTTACCCTCCCCAGGCCCCCACTTACCCTCTTCCCTACTCCCCTCATATCAATCAACTCTCTTATCTCATTTCCCTAAACTGAGACTAAGTGATAAATTGTACGGGTTTAAAACCGCTTGACGCTAGTCTGGGGATATTCGTGCATCATGCAGAGTCAGCCTAGTATTGTGTCTTCGGCAATAATTTCAATTCCTCCAGGGAAAGAAAATACCTTAGAGTATTCATGATGAAATGATATAGACTATGGTTAAGTGATAAGTGACAACATAGGATTTATATGAACTTTAACAAAAGATCTCCACAACTTCGTTTCCTTAAGCCCAAATTTGACATTTCTCCTCTATTATGTGGGTTACTCTGCATCTTTTTTAATTAAGGCGGCAAGCTTACCTCACATAATACTATATAAATAAAACTAAATAGAATTTTTAGTAGCATTTACCGACTTGTGATGAGTTCTATTTTATTCTTTTCTGGATGTATTTACAAGTTTTTACAATGAATATACATTACTTTTTAATCAAGAAAAAAATCACTTATAATAAAAGTTACAAAAGTACATGTATAAAAATCCTAAATATATCCTTGCCATAGCAAAGTACTTTTATTCTGTTTTATTCAGTATGTCCTGTCTGGCTGAGTATCTGATATAATAATGAGCACTTCCATTTGTATAGTTCTTTACACAGATTTTCTCATATAGGATATATAATAATAATCAATTTAGTAATGGTGATGGGATAGATAATAATATCCCCACACAAGGAAATTGTGGGTTAGATATTTTATCTTGTTTGCCAAAAGTTATATGATCAGCCAATAGCAGAAATGGAGCAGTATTTCTGAATCCTAGCACAATTTCCTTTTTATATGCTGTAATTTCCTCCCATGTGTGTAAAGTTCTGCTCACTTCCATGAAACAGATAAAGACATATAAGTCCTAGTTCCTACCATCAAGCAGTTTCTAATACATTTGGGGTAAAAAGACATGCTGACAGAGAGTTAATTAGCAATTCAATAGATGACACAGGTAAAAAGTGCAGTGCATAATACAGTGCCTGGCACGTATAGAAGGCACCCAAGAAATGTTGGATAGGTGGATGGATGCATGGACGGATGGATGAATGGATGGCTGGCTAGATGGGCAGAAGGGCAGATGGATTGACAAATTCATTAAAGTTATAGGTCTAGAAAGGAGAAAATTCACTCATCACAGATGGTTGAAATTCAGTAAATGTCTATTGACTTTTATTGGTCAGAGACTATTTCAAGAAGGAGAAGATAGACTAGCTAGGCCTTCAGGAACTTAGAAGAGTAGAGTTTGACTCTGCAGAGAGGATGAGTGAGGGAACTGCAGGCCGAGGGCTCAGCATGAGCAAAGGCAGTGAGGCAGAAAGAGCAAGATATGACTGGGACTGCAGAGGAGTGACTGACCTTGCTAACGCAGAAGGTTTGGTGAGGAGGTTGTTTTGAAAGTAGAATGGGACTGTATCATAGAATATCTTGAATTTCAAGCTGAAGTATTTAAATAATCCATAAGCACGGGCATCTCTAGACATTTCTGCATAAAGTAATTCATGTCATAAGGAAATGTTTTAGGCAATAAATCTGGTCGAAGTAGGACTCTGTGTTAAATATAAAGATATGAGAGAGTTTAATGCAAGGTGGAGATTTTAAGCATTCAGCTGGGATTTTAAAGTATTTTTAGAAAGAGCTGCAAATGTAGATCTCACTGTATCATCATTAAAATATTCCTATATGTAATTGAAACTTCTGAGACAGTTACGTCAAATTTAGCTTTAGATCAATAGGTATTTCTCATTGAGAGCTAAAAGTTTATAACATTCGAGGATAAGAAGCTGGCATAAAAGTCTAGAGGCCTCCAGATATTTCATGCATGAAGTTTAATAAATTTTTCATATGCCAGAGGAAAGATAATAATTTATGTCTTGCAGGATTTTCAACCAAAATACTAGATAGGTCAGAAAATTTATATTTTTGAAGTTGTATACACTTCTCTTTAAACCTACTAATTATTTTATCTTACAAAATTGGTGATGTTATCACTTGAATACAAGTGGTTAACAGTGAGGCCTGGGAGTAAATCTATGTGGGTTAGAATTTGGCTCAACCACTGAATTGCTGGTCAATCTTAGCCTAGTTTCTCTCTTTCCTCAGTTTTCTCATCCATGAATGATAATAATAATAGCACTAACATCTTAAGATTGTTGGGAGAATTAAACGTAAACATATGGACTAGTGCCTGCCATGTAGTAACAATTCATAAATGGTAGTCATGTTACTAGTTATAGAACATATTCAATGAATAATATGCATTCATCTTATTTTCTTATGATTGTTTACTTGTTTTATTTGTTTTCTTAATCATTGCTAGAAAGAAAGCTTGGCTCCCGTAGGGTTGCGTCTGGGTTTTCTACTGTGTGAAAGTATAACTCAACATATATGGCCTAGGTTGCTGCTAACTACGGTAAAGCTGACCAACTTCTTGCCTTCTGTAGTGAGCCATCTCTACGGATTTGGACTGATGGATGCGGAAGCCATGGTGATGGAGGCGGAGAAGTGGACCACTGTTCCCCAGCAGCACGTGTGTGTGGAGAGCACAGACCGACAAATCAAGTAATGTTTGCTGCAAGCAGACAGCATGACAGTGCCCTAAAAGAGATTAGGCCAGTGCAGATATCTTGAGACAGCCCTGTGTTGCACATGGAAACTAGAAACTTGTGTAGTATTTTTCTAATGTAATTATAAAATTCTAATAGAATGTCTTAAGACCCTAAGCCATTAAATACACACTAGTATAACCCAAGGATCCTTAAAAGAAAAACGTATCTTACAAGGGGGTGGGGGGGGGGACCCTTACAGATGGGCATTCTTCAAGTTTCTACTCTGTCAATATTTCTAATCGGTGGTAGAAGTATTCCCCATATTTTATGGTAGAAATATTCCCCATAAGTTGGTGTACTCCCAAAACTAAACCTTATGTTCTGGAAACTTAACTGCACACCATGTAGTTCTCTGAAGATTGATGCAGGATGCCCAGTAAAAGAGATTGCAGTTTACTCAGCTTCCAGGGCCTCGTCCCCTGTTTCAGCCTCACAAACTTGGAGGCTGTGCTGATTGGATTCATCAAGTGATAGTGAAGTCTCTCCTAGGCACTGAATCCGAAGAATAGGATTTATTTTAGTGATTTTATTAGTAATTTGCTTTCAGCTTTCTTTTTAGAGAGCTCGGAAAAATACGTAAGAACTTTGGTTTGTAATAAAACTAGAGCCATTATCATTCTTGAGGAACTTGTTAGGAAGCAGAAATAAGTGGACTAAGTTTTTTTTTTCCCCATTCTACCCATTTGTGGCAAAGAATAAGAGAGAAAAAAAAAAGAAGTAAAAAGTTAACCGGTATTTACTGAGCTCTTACTACAGGTCAAGCCAAGTGTTAGAAACAATGTGTTTTCTTCTTAAAACTTTATAACAACTTGGGTATTATTCCCTTTTGACAAAGGAGGAAATGGGATCAAATGGAATAATTGTTTATTCATTCACAAATTCATATACCAATTCAGCAACAATTTTTCTCGCTATCAAGCACTTACTGGCTATCAAGCACTGGGCTAGATAATTAGGGATAGAAACCGGAATAAGAAATGCTTCCTGCCCTTGTGGAGCTTACAGTCTAGCGGGGGAGTCAAACCAAAATAATATAATAAGTAGATCATTACAAATGACAATAAGCGAATGCTGAAATAAAAGGGGTAGTAAATAAAAGGTGGGAACATGTTTTTCCTATGGTTCAGTAACCATCTTAGAGAGTGAAATTTAAGCTTTGACTATGAAAGAAGAGTCAGCCATAGGAACAGCAGCAAAAAAGCACTAGAGGCAGAGTAGTGTATGCAAAGTGGCTAAGGTAAACTTGAATTATCCCAGAACTTGAACCAATGCTAGTGTGGCTGGAACCCAGTGTTCAAGGGGCACAGTGGCACAGGAGGAAGCTAGTGAAGAAGACAGGAGCCTGTAGGCAAGCGGAAGAGTGTGCGCTTGGCTTATAGAGAAAGGAAATGGTAGACCAGGGATTTGAATCAAGGTCATAGTCATCCCCAAGCCTCCACTGTACAACAGTACCCTATACTGGTGGTTCACAAAGTGGATTCCACAGATCAGCAACATCCCTATCGCCTGGGAACTTGTTGGAAAGGCATATTCTTGTGACCCACCCCAGCCTTACTGAATCAGACACTCCAGCACCAGGGCCCAGCGATCTATCTGAACAAGATTGATATCCACTACCTGCATGAAGATAAAAGAACCTTCATTCCTCCTTTCCTCTCACTTGCACCTTTCCCACCCTAACTAGGGTTACTCCCTTAAACGACCTAATCATTTGGGTAATGACACTGTGTCCCTTAGTCTCCAGCGACCACGGCTTGCATTGCATCACACGGTCCTTCCAGGCCTGCAGGCTCACGCAGCCGAGCTCTGCCTCGTGCTCTGCTCAAACCCCCTTCTCTCTGTTGCAGGACAGTTCGGCCCAACAGTGCGGTGCGCTCCGTCTACAAAGCGTCGGGCTGCTCCGACAATCCCAACCACCACGTCAGCTACCTGGAACACGTAGTTGTGCGCATCACCATCACCCACCCCAGGAGGGGAGACCTGGCCATCTACCTGACCTCGCCCTCAGGAACCAGGTCCCAGCTTTTGGCCAACAGGTACAGACATGGCCCCTGACCGCCAGTGTGCGGGGGTCACGATGACGCCCAGCGACTCTTTCAGCTCAAAAAAGTCCGCTGTGCTTTATTTTTTATTTTTTCAGAAGTCGAGGATTGTGCATGTACATATATTGTAGGATCATGATTTTCTATACAATTTTTAACGGTTACTTTCCATTTACAGTTATTACAAAATATTGGCTGTAGTCCCTGTGTGGTACGGATAATCCGTGAGCCTATCATATACCCAATAATTTGTACCTCCCACTCCCCAACCCATATATTACCTCTCCTACCCCGTCCACTAGTTTGTTCTCTAAATCTGTGAGTCTGCTTCTTTTTTTGTTATATTCACTAGTTTATTGTAGTTTTAGATTCCACATGTAAGTTATATCATACAGTATTTGTCTTTCTCTGACTTATTTCACTTAGTGTAATGCTCTCCAAGTTCAACCATGTTGCTGCAAATGGCAAAAATTTCATTCTTTTTTATGGCTGAGTAGTATTCCATTGTGTGTGTGTGTGTGTGTGTGTGTGTGTGTGTGTGTGTGTGTGTGTGTGTGTGTGTGTGTGTGTGCCACAGCTTCTTTATCCATTCATCTGTTGATGGACACTTAAGTTGCTTCCATATCTTGGCTATTGTGAATAGTGCTGCTCTGAACATTGGGGTGCATATATCTTTTCAAATAAAAACCTGATTAAAAGATAGGCAGAAGAACTGAACAGACATTTTTCAGGCAGAAGAACTGAATAGACATTTTTCCAAAGAGGAAATGCAGATGGCCAACAGGTACATGAAAAGATGCTCAACACTGCTAATCATCAGAGGAAATGCAAATCAAAAGCACAATGAGATATCTCCTCACACCTGTCAAAATAGCCACCGTCAAAAAGAACACACGTAACAGATGTTGGCGAGGGTGTGGAGAAAAGGGAATCCTTGTATAGTGTTGGTGGGAATGTCAGTTGGTGCAGCCACTGTGGAAAACAGTATGTAGGTTTCTCAAAAAAACTAAAAACAGAACTACCGTATGACCCAGCAATTCCACTCCTGGGTATAAATCAAAAAAAAAAACCCCAAAGACATTAATGCAAAAATATACAGCTGTTCTTTAATTTCTTACTACCCTAAAAACTGGGTGGGGCCGGGGGGAGCGCCACTTACACATCATGATGGGATGGTCATAGCTCTCACTGCCCACACATAAACAGAGAGTGCAAAGCCGCCTAGGATCTGTAGGCATGGAACAGTATAACATTTAAGAGGTGGGTAATATTAAAAGGATGCTGCAGAAAAATTGAGGGCCGCCTGTTGTTCTTTATCCTGTAAAAGAATTGCAGAACACTAAATCCTTAGGCCTCTGAGATGCCCTCCCCTGCCCTTAAGTGTCTGCTGGCATTTGTTACAGATTAACTGAATGCTCTTGCCAGAGCACTTTCCAAAGTTAGAGGAAATTCTATTTGTTTTAAAACAGGTTTTGGCAGATTTTTTTCTACAAAGATTCAGTTAGTAAATGTTTTGAGCTTTGCAGGCCATGTGTTTATTGCCACTACTCAACTCTGCCATTAGAGTGCAAAAGCCACTGTAAACAATATAAATGAATGTGTATGGCTGTGTTCCAATAACAACTTTATTTACACAAACAGCCTAAGGGCTGGATTTGGTTTGAGGACTGACTGTAGTTTGCTAACCACTGTTTTAAAGGTTGGCCCTTTAGTCTTTATTGGCCAAGAGGGCACTTACTTTTTCTTAGTAGCCTCTTCCTTTCCCCATACTTCCTCCAAACATTTCTCCAGCAGGTAATTGTATTGCCAGGATCCTGCTGAAAGGCCAGAATGTTCTAACACAAGTTTTCTTTTGCTTCACTGGCTTTTCAAGTGGTTGAGAGCATGGGTGGGGGATACTTGTCAACAAGTGGGACCAGATGGGGAAATGTCAGATTGCCTTATACACCCCATTCCCATTATGGTTCTAAAATACAAGCCACAGCCAAAAGCCTGTAAGTTTCTTTCATTTGATGTTTCTCTCCAAGAGGAACATTTAATAGGGGCAAAAACCTTATTGTCAAAGGCCTATGCAGTCCAAATGAAAGCCAACCTCTTATGTTGACACAGCCGCCTGTCCACATGCCAGGTGTCCACAGCAGTAGTGATCTCTGTTAGGACAATGACAAGATGCCAGACGAGTTGAGAGGCCAAGGCCAGTGCAAGCCTGCAGAGCTGAAAGTCAGACTGAGGAATTACCAGTTGCTTTTCAAAATCTCCAACCTCATCTGCTGTAGGACAGTGAGAAAAACAGAGAGCAGTAGCACTTCTTGGTGACAGTGACTAGGAGTACAGATTCCAGACTCTTTCACTGCATTTTATTTCTGTGTGCAGAAGTCTTCTTGTGTTTGTCTTTAAAACCTAATGTCTTCTGTTAGGGCATAGGGAAACCTGGGCTTCGTACTCTATGAAGCGCAGTTTGCCAGGTTAAGGGTATGCAGGTGCAAGGAACTAAAGGATGCTTTGGTATCTCAGTCGCTGGGCACGCCCTCCTCCCTCCACAGACAGGGGTCTCAGCTGCCGCCAGGTCATCGCTGCTACCTGCCTGAGGCTTCTCTCCAGCGAGCAAGGCCTGCAGATGCCCAATTCTATGATTAATGGAGGTCACACCAGCTGTTGTTACCAAAACCAGGGAAGACCTTTTTCTTGATGTTCTTTTTTTCTTTACTGCTGTGCATTTGCATTGAACTTGAAGTATCCAGGTGATCCCTGGTGAAGTACGAAGGCTGGCTTCACACATGTGCAGCTCTTCTCCCTGGAGCCCCCTCCGTTGTAGAAAAACAGTCCCTCCACAGTTGCTGTTTGCTTGGAAAACTCAGTGCCTTCAGCCTTTCTGGGCTCTTCCTGCATATTTCAGTATTTCTTGTTGGCTTCCCTGGAAATGACTTCAGTGAGGAAACTTGTGAGCTGGGGAGCTGTGGGTTGCATCACAGGCATTTGGTGGATTACAGTGTCGCTGGCTTCAGTCTTGCATGCATTCTTCAACAGCAGACATCCGCTTTGCTCTTTGCAAAGTGCTGATCGCCAAAGTGCTACATGACTTGTGTCAGAGAAAAGAAACAGGCATTTCAGATGCTCGGTGACCGATCTTGGCGGTTTACTTTAGCCTGTCCCATCATTACCTCCTGGGAATAAGATCTGCACTCAGAGTGCACTTCTTGGTCTGGAGCATTTCTTAAAGTGCTCTTCTTTTGTCTGTCTTCCATCTCAGTGCTGAAAATAAGTAGCCACCCCAGAAAAGGTAGACAAATTTGAGTGGACGGAGGGGACTGGAGGCACCGAGAGATGTAAACAGATGTTATGAATTCATTTGTCCATAGCTCCCCAAAAACACTGCTTTCAGCATCTGACCCTTTAATTGTAAAACAGCTACACCTGGTCCCAAAGCCACGTCTGCCCACCTTCCAGGGCCTGGCTCCCCTGTCCTTGTTGTACTTGACGCTAGTAGCATCCCTCCTACTGAGGCAGCTAAGGGAAGACCGTTTCCTTTGGCATCTTTTCCTTCTGGCATATTCCAAAGCTTTCATTTTATGAGAGGAAATCTCTACTCAGAACTTCCCAGTCTCTCACCTCATGACAAGGAATCCTCATGTCCTCTCACCTTGGCCCTGTTTCAAATCACATTCCTAGGATTGGGAACTGAAGGCAAGAAGCATCGACAAGGGGGTGGGCAGGGTGTGAAGGGAAGGTCTGCTTTGCTCCTGGTGACCTTCCTGTTGGCCTGCAGGGCAGTGATACCTTTCCTCAAGGAAAAGGCGATGAGGTCAGGGTTTAGAAGGGATTTGTATGGCAGAGATTTTTTTTTTAATCTATTTTTTTTATTGAAGTATATAGTTGATTCACAACGTTGTGTTAATTTCTGCTGTACAGCAAAGTGATTCATTTATACATATACATATATTCTTTTTCATATTCTTTTCCATTATGTTTTATCACAGGATATTGAATGTAGTTCCCTGTGCTGTTACAGTAAGAACTCGTTGTTTATCAGTTCTATGTGTAATAGTTTGCATCTGCTAACCCCAAACTCTCAGTCCTAATCCATCCCTCCCCCACCCCCTCCCCCCTTGGCAACCACAAGTCTGTTCTCTATGTCTGTGAGTCTGTTTCTGTTTCATAGGTAGGTTCATTTGTGTCATATTTTAGATTCCACATGTAAGTGATATCATATGGTGTTTGTCTTTCTCTTTCTGACTTACTTCACTTAGTATGATACTCTCTAGTTGCATCCATGTTGCTGCAAATGGCACAATTTTGTTCTTTTTTATGGCTGAGTAGTATTCCATTGTATACATGTACCACATCTTCTTGATCCATTCATCTGTGGATGGATATTTAGGTTGTTTCCTTGACTTGGCTATTGTGAATAGTGCTGCTATGAACATAGGGGTGCATGTATCTTTTCGAATTATAGTATTGTCCAGATATATGCCCAGGAGTGTGATTGCTAGATCATATGGTAGCTCTGTTTTTAGTTTTCTGAGGACGCTCCCTACTGTTTTCCATAGTGGCTGCACCAATTTACATTCCCACCAACAGTGTAGCAGGGTTCCCTTTTCTCCACACCCTCTCCAGCATTTGTTACTTGTAGACTTTTTAATTATGGCTATTCTGAGTGGTGTGAGGTGGTACCTCCTTGTAGTTTTGATTTGAATTTCTCTAATAATTTGCTATGTTGAGCATCTTTGCATGTGCCTATTGGCCATCTGTATGTCTTCTTTGGAGAAATGTGTATTTAAGGTCTTCTGCCCATTTTTCGATTGGGTTATTTATTATTTGTTGTTGAGTTGTATGAGCTGTTTGTATATTTTGGAAATTAAGCCCTCGTCGGTCACATTATTTGCAAATATTTTCTCCCATTCCATATGTTGTCTTTTCATTTTGTTTATGGTTTCCTTTATTATACAAAAGCTTGTAAGTTTGATTAGGTCCCATTTGTGTTTTTTTTTGTTTTTATTTCTATTGCCTTGGGAGACTGACCTAAGAAAACACTGGTATTATGATTTATGTCAGAGAATGTTTTGCGTATGATCTCTCCTAGGAGTTTTATGGTGTCATGTCTTATGTTTAAGTCTTTAAGCCATTTTGAGTTTATTTTTGTGTATGGTGTGAGGGTGTGTTGTAACTTCATTGATTTACGTGCAGCTGTCCGCCTTTCCCAACACCACTTACTGAAGAGATTCTTCTTCCCAGCATACATTCTTGCCTCTTTTGTCGAAGATTAATTGACCGTAGGTGTGTGGGTTTATTTCTGGGCTCTCTGTTCTGTTCCACTGATGTATATGTCTGTTTTTGTGCCTGTACCACACTGTGTTGATTACTGTAGCTTTGTAGTATTGTCTGAAGCTTTGTTCTTTTTCCTCAGGATTGCTTTGGCAATTCTGGGTCTTTTATGGTTCCATATAAATTTTAGGATTATTCTAGTTCTGTGAAAAATGTCATGGGTAATTTGACACTGTATTAAATCAGTGATGTATTTAATACAGGTGTATTAAATCTGTAGATTGCTTTAGATAGCATGGCCATTTTAACAATATTAATTCTTCCAATCCAAAAGCATGGGATATCTTTACATTTCTTTGAATCTTTAATTTCCTTTATTAATGTTTTATAGTTCTCAGCATATACATCTTTCACCTCCTTGGTCAACTTTATTCCTAAGTATTTTATTTGTGTGTCAGAGATTATTAATGAGGGCAATAAATAGTTCCCCTGTTGGACACTTATCTTTCTTTGAAAGAAGTCAAGATTTCTGAGGAGGACCACGTAAAGCAAAGAACACTGTGCAGTTAAAAGATAGGAATTCTGAAAGGTTTAAAACACACAGTTTTCCTAGTGGGGTCATTTGAGATGAAGAGGTACAGCTGTGGTGGCAAAGAGTCGTCCCCATTTGATCCCTTCTGTTTCTCCATGAGGCAGAACTCTTCACAGTGGCCTGTGCACTGGCTGCTGTGAGAAGGAAGGATGCTGAGATTCAGCTCAGACTCAGAATCCGAGGCTCACTTGGCATCATCTCCCCTTAATGATGCAAAAACTAGACATACAGACAAGGAGAATAAACTAGGAAGGAAGCTGAGAGGACAGCAACTCCCGTGCATTATTACCTTCATTTCAGTATTGACAAAATCTGTGTCCTGGTCTTGGGACCAGAAAATGCTATCCATAACAGTAAATTCCCAAAAGAAAGGGGTCATGGTCAGCTTTCCAGAAGTCCACATTTTCCTAAACTTTTCAGTAAGGAGTGTCTTCAACATTGCTTATGCCCTCACCATGACAATTCCTAGGGAACTGGTTTTCAGCGAGGTCGTTGAAGATGTTGTCAGTGTGGGCCGTCTGGAGCCCCTCAGTGCTTCCCTGTCCTGGCTGCCGGGCACTGGCTGGAACTCCTGTGGAGAACAGCTGTTCCAGGAAGCACGGTCTACCCGAGCATCTGCAGGTGCTGAGCCCTGGAAGGCACTCAGCAGCGTTCAGCTAGTCGAGCTCGAGCTGCATGCCCCATTAGCCCAGCAGGCAACCCCTCCACCCCCCCGCCCCCGTGGCAGGCCAGGTTGATGGTTTAGTGGGTGGGAGCCCCGAGTAAACAGAGGCATCCTGGAATGGACAGTTAGTGCCTTCTCTTCCCTTTGTTTTCTCCTGTCTTCCCACCCTTCTGCTCCTCCTTCTGGCCTGTTCACCCTGCCTAACAAAAAAACAAACTGAATAATCGACACAAATGCTTTCCTTCTAGGGGGACTGTGGGGATCTGGCATGGGTAGGGGCAATCAGGTGGGCTTGGGTCCCTTTAAAACAGATACAAGAGCAACTCTAGATGTAAGCCTTTATACGACCACATGTTCAAATTCTGCTTGCCTACATATTTTCCAACAAAAAGCTTATCCCATCAGATTCTTCCTTCAGCTGCATTTGTTAGAATTATGAAAACCTGGCTTTTTTTTTCTTCCCCTAAATACACCCCCTTTCCCCAATTCATTGAGTTTTCGATTTAGTTTAGCTGTATTGGCTCTCTGTTCCAAATTTTGGCCTCTGACTGAAAGCTGAAACTTCGCCTCCCTTTCTAAATTTGATTACAGATGAGTATCTCTGCTTCTAATTATGGTCTTAAGTAGAAAGAAGGTACACTTTCTCGTCTGCACAACCTATAGGGTTCTATAATTAACTGTGTTTAACTGGTGTTTCTATTTGAATATTTTTGTCCCTGCCCAAATGTTCAATGACAGACTACTGACATTTTGTAAAGTGTCCTGCTGTATAAATGGATGTGTGACTTGCAGAATTACACTTTTGCTGTGGAAGTTTTACATTCCAGTAAGGCCTCACCATAAGAATAACCCTCTTCCTTTATTCAAGAGAAGGTACAGCCTTTGGAGCTTAGAGCTGGGGTTGTCTTGATTTCACCCATTTTTACGTTCGACTTTGGAAAAGTGATTCTTTCATCTAGAAAACAGACATAGTAGTATCTGCCTCACAGGGTTGTTACAAGTACTGAATAACGTACAGCAAGCTCCTAGCATAGTAAGCACTTGTAAGTGCTAACCCTTCTTTATGCAGTGCCTTTCAAAGCACCTGGTGAGTGACTATCACACACAGCTGGCCAGGTCTCTCCCAGAGAGGTTGATTCTAAAGGTCTAGGTGAGGCCCGAGAATTTGCATTTCTAATAAGCTCCCAGGTGATGTTGAAGCTGCCCATCCACAGACCAGACTTTTAAATGGCACCGATTTAAAAGATCACCCAGCTTTTTCAAACACATTCTTCTTATTTTCATGTCATCAAAAAACTTGTGAGCGGTATGCTGCTGGGTGCTGTGAAAGTCATTTACAAAGGAGTTTATAATGTAAAACAGATATTTAGATAAAAGCCATCTACTATGAAAGAATATATCTTCAAGACGATTAAGCACTTACATCGTGTACCCACAAGAAGGAATGCCTTTCGGGGTTGGTAAGTTAGTAAGAATGTGCACGTTGAAAGTTTTTTAGAAAACTCACCTTTTTAGGTATTCCAGACCTCTAGAACCAGTACCTTTCTCTCAACCTTTCTTAAAGAAGCGATTTAGATTAGAAGAGAGAGAAAAACTTAATAGTGTGTTTTAAGTTACCGTTTCAGAAGCAAATTATTTACAACTTACAAAAGCCGAACATCTAAAGAAAATCAGAAGCTCAGTTACAACTAAGCCAAATGAGGGCTTTAAGCATTCTATCAGCTTTAGGTTAAATTGTGATGAAGCACTAAAAATATTAAAAATCAAAAAAGAGAACCAAAAGAAAACTTCCAAAATATTGGCTTAATGTCTAATTCTGTGGTGAACACAAATACTGTCTGTGTAGTCGTGGATGATTCTGAAATTAAGATCCATTTACAGTTTGAGAAATAATTATATGATAACACATAGCTGTCAGTACTTACAAAATGTCTTGTTATTTAGTTGCCATAACATCAGAGAAGCATGTTGTAGCCTTGACACATTGGCTAGACTCTTTAGGTGAAAGGGGGAAAGAAAGCTTACAGTAATTATATGAGTTATTTCCTGAGTTAATTCCTCAAAAGGACGTACTACATTTAATGGCAGTCCTTCCTACCAGTCTTCATCAAAGTAATTGAAAACCGCTCACAGGGGTAGGGCTGTGGGCACCGTTTTAATAGCTGGATACATGATTTGTGCCCCTGCATGCATATTTCATTGAGCACATGATTATGAAGTCAAGTTGACAGAACAGGGTTTCACTGCAATAGGAGATGTGGACACGGGTATGGAGTTAATGTACTCCAGCTTTCAGCACACTGGCCCTGCTTTATTGATATTTGATCCACACTAATAATGTTGGCATGTGTCTCTTTTCTTCGCTGTTGGCACAGCACAGACGTTCAGACAGGGCACTGGACTTTTTAGTTGATAAACGAAGACCACACAATTAGAATCTCTTTAGCGCTGTCCAGTGATTTGACACTTGGTTGGAGCGAGTATGTTCTTTGCAACACAAATCTCGTCTACTACCTACATTACCTTTTGTTATATGCAGATGATGCAGGGTTTTTAAATAGTACAATACGAAAAATAGCGAATAGTTTTAAGTACTGAATCAGAGTAAAAATAAAAGGGTGGGGATTAGAAAAGTCAATGCCCAGCTAGTTGAAACAACAATAACAATCAGTGTCTATTTCTCTCCCCGTCAACTCTTTTAGCAAAATGCAGTGATCGTGTTTGGCTGCATTTTAATTCCTCTCCTCAACTTTTATGTCCACATGAAACTAATGAGCATTCCAGCTCTGCATAAAGTGAAGAGGCCGGGCTGGGAACCACTCAGCCAGATAGACAAAGCCTGTTTACATTCGGGCTTTGAAACACTTATTTGAATGGTGATTATGGATAGTTCTTCTGGGTACCTAGTTTATATTTAATTTTCGTTCCAAATGTGATTTTAAAATGATTGATAGCAATGGAATGATTTTCACAGGTGGAGAGGAAAGGGTGTAAGGGAAGAAACATAGGGTCTGCTAATCCAGCACTCAAATAAATAACTGACCCATGAGTAATTAAAAGTTGGCTGAGGTTGTGGAAACAAGACTGCCCCTCATGTGATGGCAGCCTCAAGTCTCCTTTGTAGTTTTTGGACATGAGGCCGTGAGCCAAATGTTCTGTCTAAACTGTTTGGGAATTGCTTTTCAGTTTGACACTCTTGGAAAGGTATTACGTGACAAGCTGTCGCTTCAGTGCCCTCAAATGGCACAACAGCCTCAACGAATTGGAACTGAAATTAGAACTGTTGGGCTAAGAAGTGGTTCTAGACCAATTTTCTGCCTCCATCCATTTCTGTGTCACAATATTCACTTCAGTAACGTCCCTCTGGCAGGAAGTACCATTTGAAAAGGTTCCTCCTTCCCTACCTCTGTGTCTCGTTTTCACCCAACACACACTTTCTGGGTTTTACATGAAGGACCCAGTAGGTAAGTCAATTGTGTTTATAATGACCCAACAATTTCTTCCTGGCCAAGTCCAGTTTCAAGCCACAAACTTGTGAAACAAGCCCTATTGTGGTAGTGCGTGGATTGTAAGATCTCCTGGATGTATGTACCATCCATAATCTATCGAAGATCATTTTCAGTGGGAAGACATTCATGTAAGGAGCCACTGTTTCCATCCCCGTTATCATGAGGGAAAGCTGCCAGATCTAATATGGTCCTCGTTGAAATGCCGCACCCTTTGGTTCAGAAGTAACCTGTATACAGGTTATACAGGTTATACAGGTTAGTAACCTGTATACAGGTTAGTATACAGGTATACAGGTTACTGTATACAGGTATACAGTATACAGGTATATAGTATACAGGTATACAGTATACAGGTATACAGTATACAGGTACACAGTAACCTGTATACAGGTATACAGGTTAGTATACAGGTATACAGGTTAGTAACCTGTATACAGGTTATACAGGTTAGTATACAGATATTCTAAAAAAAGAAAAAGGCCTTCCTGTCCATATAAGGTTTGAAAATCACTGCCCCCCATTAACCCCATATGGAGATTAACAAAACATATTTGAATATTCCAAAGATCTGCAGTGTTCTCCAGTAAAGAGATCTGTTCAACTTTGACTCAGCCTTTTCTCAATTTTCTGACCGTGGGACACTTGGAGAATGTTGCTAAATACTTTTTATTTTTCTTCTTCCAAGACCTCAGGAGTATGCAACAGGTGATTTTCCTGTTTATTGCTTTTCTCCAGGGAAAGCTGCCGAGTGTCAGCCATTTACCTAACACGGTCCCTAGTTACGTCCCCTAACCCTCCAGCTTCAGAATCCAGCTGGCATTTTAGAGGGAGCCTCAAACACATTGATAGAACACTTTAAAAAATCAGAATTGTAATGTATTAAGTTATAATGAGATTAGACTGGTTATTTTTGTTTTTAGAAGGGTGCATTTTCTCCCAATGGGAAGATGCACATGGAAGTTCAAATGATAACCACCAGTTTCCTTGGTGAACAGGAAAGTAAAGCAAGGAGAGGTGATTGTATGTCTTAAATAGCTGTCAACATCCACTTGTCATGACCTTTGTATTTGTCTGCACTGAAGGACAGATATGTCCCAGTAATTGGACGCGGTTGCTCCTAAGACAATGCTAGAGATGCTTTTCCCTCTCTGTTTGCCCCAACAAAAATAATAGATGTATATAATGTTTTTTAGGTACTTAAAATTTTTTTTTTCTCTTGCCCCATCTTTCATCTTCTACTTTCTGGGTCCCATCTCTATAGAAATCTTTTGGATATTTCTTCAGATAGTCAAATCTCCGTCACACGCCTATGTAAATAATATGCCTGCTTCTTCATATGCTAGCCTTATCCATATCTATTTTATACATATCTATTGACATCTCTTGATTCTTGATTCGGATTCTCTTTATTTTTCTTTATATTTTGTATCCCTCAGGATTACTTCACAGAAAACAGAAGTAATTCCAGTGATTTCAAGCAGGAAGAGATTTCATACAGGGAATTAGGAACTTAGAAAATTATTAGAAGGGCTGGAAGGGCAGAATTTAGGCTGCAGTTCCAGGCATGACTCCCTGAACTGGATAAGATGAATGGGCATGGTTTTTCATTGAGGAGTAATTTACATACAATTCACTTTTTAATGTGAATAATAAGTTTTGACAAATATATATAGTTGCATAACCAGCCATTATTTTCAAGGTATAAAACAGTTCCTTCATTCCCAAAACTTCTACCATGCCCCTGCTTCCTACCTCCTAGCCCCTGACAGCCACTAATCTGTTTCTGTTTAAGTAGTATTTTCTAGAATGTCATATAAATTGAATCAGATAGTGCATGATCTGTTGTGTCTGACTTCTTCCACTTAGCTTAATGCCTTCAAAATTCATTCATGTTGTTGCAGTTATTAGCAGTTCAACAGTTTTTATTACTAGGTAGTATTTCATTCTGTGAATATACCATAATTTGTTTACCCATTCACCAGTCGATGGACATCTGAATTGCTAACAGTTTTTGATGATTATGAATAAAGCTGCTGTGAGCCTTCAGGTGGAGTTCTTTGTGTGGACGTATGTCTTCACTTCTCTTGGGTAAATATCTGGCGGGGCGGGGGGGTATTGTTTCGTCATATGGTAAGAATTGTCAAACTGTTGTTCAAAGCAGCTGCACCATTTTGCGTTTCCATCAGCACTGTAAGAGAGCTTCAGTTTCTCCACATCATCAACTCTTGGTACTACCAGGCTTGTGAGTAGCGTCCTAGCCTAGGTTCCCTGATACCCACATCATTATCCCTCCCAGATTTGTTACTGGACAGCCAGCCCCATGCCTGTTTCCCTCTGGTAGAACAATGATATGCATATATTTGGGTCTACTAATCGGTGATGCCCAGGATGAAGACAACCTCCAGGGTTGAGCTGAACATGCTGATAGATACAGAGAGATCAGTGATCGTGGTCTTGACTTGACACTCGCTAGATTTTAAATAACGTACAAAAACAATGTTTTATGGTTCTCTCTCAGGCTTTTTGATCATTCCATGGAAGGATTTAAAAATTGGGAGTTCATGACCATTCACTGCTGGGGAGAACGAGCTGCTGGTGACTGGATCCTGGAAGTTTATGACACTCCCTCTCAGCTGAGGAACTTCAAGACTCCAGGTAGGAACTCCCTTTCTCTAATTTGATTTATTGCACAGAAAAATGATGGAGTATGTTCTGGCCAAGGAATGTGTTTCACATTCACATATCAATTTTATCCTTTATCATATGATCCTGTGCTTTGAGTTGTCTTCCTGTACTCCAATTCTCAAGATCACCATTAGAAAAGTAGTAATTTAAGGATACGAATTCAAGAATAAGTATTTAGATATAAGTACAAGATGAAACATGACAGCTATTCATTGATATTTCATAATATATGGTCCATATCTCTAACCAGCTTCCCTTACTTTCTTTGTCAATAAACAAGCCAGCCTTGTCCACCTACAATGGGTAAATTGCATGGTCATAAGAGGAGACAAGTTCCCTTGACTATCTTTTTTCTGAGTTTACTTTCAATTTAATTTTCAGTGCAGACAAGACATTGAGCCTGGCCTATGCCAGCTAAACTGGTTACCACTAAAGAGAATGCATGATAGGATTCTGCCCTTTGTGAGCCCAGGAGCTAAGTAAAGAGAAAACTTTCCTGATACGTAAAACATGGAAATGAATGATGTTAATAGAGTTCCTTTCAGGTGGTCTGACTCTGTTGCCGCACATGGCCTATTTCCCTCTTCTTGCTAACGTATGAACCTTGTTTGTAACATAAAATAAGGAAAAGTACAAATGCAGCATGAGATGGGAGGTTGAACAGTATTTTTGCAGCAGCCTGTGTTGCCTGTGATGGAGCCCTAAGTAGTACCTGGCTCAGTAACAGGTGATCTGTTTGATAACTACCCCAGCCTCCCACCCAGCTGTGGACCCATCTTCCATCGTCTAATAAGTTTATGCGTCTCAATGCTCTGTCCAGTCCATCTGCAGAAGGACCAGGCTTGAGGGCAGTTTTAGGACTGCCATCTAATTCTAAGTCCTCTCCTCATCACAGAATAATTTAACCCAACATTCTGTAATTAACTGTAAGGGTGTGATTCATTCGGATACCGTGGGTTGCATCGGGCAAAAGAAGCAAACAGCAGAACGCAGGCGTGAACCGTACATTTGCCGCTCTTTTGCCCACCAGTCAGGGAAAGTTACTCATTCTGAGAGATCCATTTATTTTCTGCACGCAGTTTAGCCATCTCTTTTCCCTTATTCCATGATGTGGTTCATCTGTGTTGCCACAGTGGTTCCATATTCAGGGAAATCAAAACCAGCATGGTGGCAAGGTCCCAATGAATCAGGATAAAAGTTGTGTGAAAGAGTATCTGGGTCCAGCTCACTTCCAGCATGCACCATGGATGTAATGGTTGCCAAGGTTTTATTCAGAAATCAGATATTTGCCAATAAGGCAGAGTTGATAGAAAACCTTCAGATAAACTAGACCCTGGTTTCTAGACAACCTTCACTTGTTCCTAATCTAGTTAGTTCCCAGGACCTTCCTCTCTCCTTCCCTCTTCTTTTCAGGCCAGGCTTACTGCTCATGCTGTGGAGATGTGCTGTGTCATGGCGCTCAGGGGCAATGGCAGGCATGGTGACTGGACTGGGCTGCCCTGACCAAAGGGCAGCTCCCAGGAGATCCATCAGCATGTGTCACTACAGGGCTGTTATATCTCAAGAGATCCCAGAGAAATAAACACTGTCCAAACGTGGCAGTTGTGTACCAACAGGGGTACAGCCTAGGGTACAGACATAAAGGGTGCATTATCTATTGATAATTTAAGACACTTATAAAAGTGACTCTTTGATAAAATGCTCCTCCCCACAAGCATAGACTGCCCCTAGGGGCATACTAATGGTAGACCTGGGGTTGGTGTGCAAGCATGAGAGGCCAACATAAATCTCCCTGCCCTCAAGGAGTTCAGAGTCTATCCAGAGTTTACTGTGATTATCTGTGTTAAAAGCTCTCTGCAGTATTCCAGATCATGTAGAGTTGTCCATTTCATATCACTGGCTTCTCCTTATACTGTTTAAATGTTTGCGTTTAACCCCAGTCACCTCCAGTCATCTTAGAGATGTTCTTTTGTGTCAGAAGAGAGATACCCTAATGCTATACAGCTTGGGGTCAAGAGGCTTTAATAGAAACACATGGTCTCCGGGTATCCTTTCTTCAACCAACCTTTCAGTTCGGAATTAGACACAACTTTGAAAAGGGACTTTTACTTTTCTCTGTGTGTTTGTGTGTTTCTATCATTGTTCCTATGGTGTACAGTCCTCTAATTAAATGAGGGGTTTCTTTAGTAAGCTACTCGAAATTCAGTTGGAGACATAGAATCTTCTAGCCCAATTAAATGGTAGAATCATTCCCAAGTATGGAGGTTCCTGGCTCTAAACTGAGTTTATATGTGTATATTATTTCTTCCCATTTGCTTATTATTAAAACACATACTAAGGATTTTTGGAGGCATTTTTGTTGTTGTTTTTGTTTCATTGCATATTAAATCTATCTTGGGTTTGCTGTCCTGGGCAGATTGCATCTAAGTGTTAGCAAGTAGAATGGATTTTTTCTCATTCTGCATTTACACTGCTATTTTTCACAAGATGTTGAAGTATCTATTGCAAAGTCTGCTATAGAATTTAGCAAATGGAAAAGTGATAGGGGAGGGAAAAAGTGACGGCCCAAATATGGCAGCGTTTGATGTGAATTGTGGCAGAGATCCTAAGGAAATAAAATTACATAATAAGTGAAAAATAAAGAGAGAAACTGCCCAGCGGGCTTATGATGTACTTCAGAAATGGCACCAAGGGAAATAATCAGTTATGAGTCAACACTCTTTAAACATTTACAAGGGTAAACTTTTAGATAAAATCATCTTAAGTTAAATGGACCAGGTTTTAGAGTAACTGACATAGTGTCCTTGTATTATGTGTTCCATGTGTGCACTTGAGAGATGCCATATGGAAAATAGGTTCTCTTTTGCATTGCTACCTAACGGCAGTCAGATTGGTCATTAATTTCAGGTAGTCATTCATTTCTTGACACTACTTGAAATTTTGAGACTGAACAACACCCTAATTATGAATAGGATAGCCATTAACAAGTGAGTCCAAAGAAAACCTGGCAGAGGTCAAACCAAATATAAACCAGTGTGCTGGCCCAATGCAGATGTCAGAAAACAATGAATGTGGCCCAGAATATGTTCATTTTTAAACTTCAAGTTCCTAAACTCCTAGAAATGGCAAGGAAGGCAGAATTATATAATAGTTTAAGAATGCAAGATTTGGATACATAATTTTTTTTAATTGAAGGATAATTGAAATATTCGTTTCAGGTGTACAACTATATGATTTGATATTTGTATATATTGTGAAATGATCACCACAGTAAGTCTAGTTAACATCCATCACCTCACATAGTTACAAAATTTTTTTTCTTGTGATGAGAATTTTTAAGATACACTGTTTTAACAACTTTGAAATATACAGTACACTACTATTAACTATACTCACCATGCTGTACATTACATCCTCAGGACTTATATGTTTTTTAACTGGAACTTTGTATCTTTTGACCCCCTTCACCTATTTCACCCACCCCTACCTACCCCCTGCCTTTGGCAACCACCAGTCTTCTGTGCATCTATGATTTCTGTCTTTTACTTTCTGTATTTTATTTTTTTAAGACTTCACATGTAAGTGAGATCATACAGTATTTGTCTTTCTGTCTGACTTCAACTTAGGAAGGTCCATCCATGTTTTCACACAAGGCAAGATTCCCTTTTTGTGGCCCAGTAATATTGTGTGTGTGTGTGTGTGTGTGTGTGAGTGTGTGTACACATGTATATACACATATATTTTCTTTACCCATTCATCCGTCAGTCGACATTTGGGTTGCTTCCTTGTTTTGGCTATTGTAAATAATGCTGCAGTGAACATGTGGGTACATGTAACTTTAAGAGTTAGTGTTTTTCTTTTGTTTTTCAGATAGATACCCAGAAGTGGAATTGCTGGATCATATGGTAGTTCTATTTTTAATTTTTTGAGGAACCTCCCTACTGTTTTCTATAGTGGCTGCACCAATTTACATTCCCCCCAACAGTGCACAAGGGTTCCCTTTTCTCCACATCCTCACCAATATTTGTTTTTTTGATAATAGTCATTCTAACAGGTGTAAGGTAATAGCTCATTGTGGTTTTGATTTGCATTTCCCTGATGATTAGTGATGCTGAGTGCCTTTTCATGTTGGCCATCTGTATGTATTCATTTGAAAAATGTTTATTTAGATCCTCTGCCCGTGTTTTAATCAGATTATTTTTCTGCTATTGAGTTGTGTGAGATCTTTACATATTTTGGATATTAACCCCTTACCAGATATATGATTTGCAAATAGTTTCCATAGGTTACCTTTTCATTTAGTTGATGGTTTCCTTTGCTGTGCAGAAGCTCTATAGTTTGATGTAGTCCCACTTATTTATTTTTGCATTTGTTCCCTTTGCTTTTGTCGTCAAATACAAAAAAATCATTCCCAAGATCAGTGTCAAGGAGTTTACCACCTAGGTTTTCTTCTAGAGGTTTTATGGTTTCGGGTCTTACATTCAAATCTTTAAGCCATTATGAGTTAGTTTTTTGTGTATGGTGTTAGATAGTGGTCCAGTTTTTCTAACACCATTTCTTGAAGACTGCCTTTTCCCCATTGTATATTCTTGGCTCCTTTGTCATAAATCAATTGACCCTGTATGTGTGGGTTTATTTCTGGGTTTGCTATTCTGTTTCATTCATTTATGTGTCTGTTTTTATGTCAATACCATACTGTTTCGATTATTATAGCTTTGTAGTATAGTTTGAAATCATAGCACATGATACCTCCAGATTTGTTCTTCTTCCTCAAGATTGCTTTGGCTATTTGGGGTGTTTTGTGGGTCCATAAAAATTTTAGGCTTGTTTGTTCTATTTCTGTGAAAAATGCCTTTGGAATTTTCCTAGGGATTACATTGAATCTGTAGATTGCTTTGGGTAGTATGGACATCTTTACAATATTCTTCTAATTTATGAGCATGGAATATCTTTCCATTTATTTGTGCCTTCAATTTATTTCATCAATTTCTTATAGTTTTCAGTGTACAGATCTCTCACTTTCTTGGTTAAATTTATTCCTAGGTATTTTATTCTTTTGATGCAGTTGTAAATAGGATTGCTTTCTTAATTTCTCTGGTAGTTCATCATTAGTGTAAAGAAATGCAACAGATTTCTGTATACTGATTTTGTATCTTGAAACTTTTCTGAATCTGTTGCTTAGTTCTAAGTTTTTTGGTGGAGTCTATATATAATAGTAACAGTTTTACCTCTTCCTTTCCAACTTGGATGCCTTTTCTTTTTCCTGCCTACATCCTTGTTCCTGATTTATTATGCTGATATATGTTCCCTCTATAACCACTTTGTTGAGAGTCTTTATCATAAATGGACGTTGGATTTTGTCAATGCTTTTTTGCATCTATTGAGATAATTACATGAGTTTTACCCTTCATTTTGTTACTGTGTCAAATCATATTGATTTACATATGCCGAAACATCCTTTCATCCCTGGAATAAATCCCATTTGATCATGATGTATGATCCTTTTAATGTATTGTTGCATTCAGTTTGTTAACATTTTGTCGAGGATTTTTGCATCTATGTTTATCAGGGATTTTCTTTTCTTGTGGAAACCTTGTCTGGTTTTGATATCAGGGTACTACTGGCCTCATAAAATGAGTTTGGACGTATTCCTTCCTATTCTATTTTTTGGAAGAGCTTGAGAAGGATTGGTATTAATTCTTCTTTAACTGTTTGGTAGAATTCACCAGTGAAGGTGTCTAATCCTGGACATTCCTTTGTTGGGAAGTTTTTGATTACTGATCCTTATAGTAATTGGTCTGTTCAGATCTTCAATTTCTTCACGATTCAGTCTTGGTAGAGTGTATGCTTCTAGGAATTTATCCATTTCTTATAGGTCCTCCAATTTGTTGGGTATAATTGCTGACAGTAGCCTTTTAAGATCCTTTGTAATTCTCTGGTATCAGTTAAAATGTCTCCTCTTTCATTTCTGATTTTGAGTCTTCTCTCTCTTCTTCTTGGTGAGGCTACCTAAAGGTTTGTCACTTTTGTTCAGAGTCCTAGGGGACCCATGAGCCTAAGCCACACTGGCCACCAGAGCCAGCAACCTAGAGGTGTCCCCTAGGTGCCAGCTGAGAGTACAAGCCCCTTTCTTGTTCGTACCAGCAAGCTGGAGCAGGCCAAGGGAGAACCAGATGGCTCCAGTGAGCCTCCATGTTAGGACAGTATTCAGCAGGCCCTTTTCTGTATGTTAAATTAGATGCCTGACCCTCGGCCAGTGCTTTAAGATAAGCAAATAAGCCTTTTTCATGGAAAGTCTGGGTGCTTTTCAGTCGACTGCCTCTGCACAGCACCCTGGAGTGAGAGTCCACGCAGGTGAGCTCTTTAAGAACTGCTCAGTTCACTACGGTCTTATGGGTCTTGTGGACCCAAGGCCCTTTGGGTTTCAAAGCTACATGGTTTGGGGGCTCATCTCTCAGGTGTCGGTCTTAAAAGTTTTGGTACCCAATGTGGTGCTCAAACCTTTCACTCCTCGGGGAGAAGCTGGGGGTTTTTGAGTCCCCTCTCGATTGTGGGTTGTAGCACTGGGGGGTGGGGTTTATGGTAAGATGCATCTAAGCCTCTCCTACCCATTTTGACCTGGGGTTTTCTTGTTTGCCTGATGCGTAGGAGCCACTCAGTTAGTTTGGGGGTTTTTTCCCAGAGGAAATTGTTCCATATGTGGCTACAGATTCAGCAAGTTTATGGAAAGCAGTGAATTCGGGATCTTCCTATATTACCATCTTAAATCAGAACCCCCAGATAGAGTTTGATATCAGTCTGTCCTCTTACTGCCCTTGGGAAAGTTACCAACCTCTGTGCCTCAGTTTCCTCATCTACATATTGGGAATACAAGTACCTATTTCCCAGTTGTTGAGACCACTGAATGGAATAAAACTTACTTAGCGTATAGTAAGCACTTATAGAAAATAAGCATCAATTTGATGGTGATTATAGTTGCTGATAGATGAATTAGCAGACACCTGAAATTCATCCCTCTCTGGGCTGTGACAGAGCCCAACCCTAACCTTGCCTGGATTCTCTCTATTAGGCCAAGGTGAGGAGGAGATCTAAGGTGGGGGGAGGGGTATCCTACCTTCCTGCCAGCATATTTCCACGTTTTTAATGGTTTTGTCTTAATAACTTTTATTTAAGATTCATATAAAAAAAGAACCAAATTAAGCTTAATGGCCAGGAGACAGTTGTTTTCTGTTCGTTTACTTTTTGCATTAAAGACTTTAGTTTTATAAAGCTAAGAAATAAATTTATAAATAAGGATTAACTAAAGCAAATGTTCCCTGAAAGCCTACATCCAAAGGAGGTAAAACACTTCCCTCACATCTCCAAGCACCCTTGACCAGAAAATGCTGTATGACAGCACTGCCTAGTAGAACATTCTGCCAGTGGTAGAAATGCTTCCTGTATCTGTGCTGTTCATCGTAGCAGCCACCAGCCACATATGGCTACTGAGTACTTGAAATGTGGTCTAACTGAGGAACTGAAGTTTTAAATTTTAGTTAATTTAAACGGAAACATCCAAATGGATCTAGTGGCTATCATTGGCCAGCACGTGTCTACAGGATAATGTAGTGATGTACTCTTAACATTTCAGGTGGAACAAAGTAGTTGTTTTCATCTTTTTTTGATAAACAAGTCAGATAATGCCAACAGTTTTTTTTAATTTATGTAAGACCTTTATACCTAGAAAAAGAAGGCCTTCTGTAAAATCCTGGGATTCTCTTAAATATCCATAATTTGAAACTCAGCCCTTGATCCAGAAATCTGAGATGTGTTTGTTTCTCACACACACACAAAATGCTGATTCAATTAAGGTGTATCCTACGTTTGGTGCTCAGTAAATACGTGGTATGTGAATTATTAAACAGTTAACTCTGCAAGCGTTGGAAAATGCATTTCTAGCCCTGTATCTGATGCAGTGATTCATATGAATCTGTTTCCCACAATTCTCCTACTCTTGCTTTTTCCTCAGTGAGAAGGAATTAAAGAAATTATGAAGCTGAAGAGGGAATGTTTGGTCATGATATGCTTTCATTGTTTCCCAAGGTAAATTGAAAGAATGGTCTTTGGTCCTCTATGGCACCTCCGTGCAGCCATACTCACCCACCAATGAGTTTCCTAAAGTGGAACGTGTCCGGTATAGCCGCGTTGAAGACCCCACTGATGACTATGGGACAGAGGATTATGCAGGTGAGCTGGCTTCCAATGGGGAGGCAGGCTAAGGAAAGAAAACTCATGCATCATTCCCCCAAAGAGATAAACCTCTACTCATATCCTGAGAGATTTTATTCCATCTTCCTTTCTATCCCTTAGATATTGGTATGTGTACATTCAAGTATTCAAATATTCATGTTTTTTTCTTCAAAGCTAAAATCACACTGTATATAGAACATTCATATTCTTTTTTTTTCCATTAAAGGTTATCATTAAGAGCATATTTCCCTGTTGTCAAGTATCCTTAGAACACATATTTAAAAGGCAGCATAATAGTCCATCCTGTTGTAATATATTTAATCCATAACCTGGGATGTGTAGTTTGCTTAGAGTTTTAGACTATTTTAAATAAGGTTTCAATGAATACCATTATCAGTTTTTGACTATATCTTTGACTATGTCTTTAAAATAGAGTTCTAAGAATTACTGCAGCAAAGGGAATCATCAGTTTTAGGGCTTGGATATGATTTGTCATGTTGCTTTCCAGACAAGATATACCAGTCTGCACTGTGACCACTGTGTGAGTGTTTACTACACTCATTCCTGCCAGCATTGAGTGGAAAGAAAAAAGTAAAAAAGAAAGAAAAGAACATGTTTAAATTTTTATAGCTTTGATTGCTAGTAAATCTAAACATTTTTTCCTTTGTGTTCTCTGAATGAAATATGTCTTTTACTCACTTTTCTATTCAAAGTGGCAGCAATTTTCTTATTTATAAAAACTCTTTGTATGTTAGTGACTCTCTCATTGTCTCATATTCGCTGAAAACATTTTCTCTGTTACCACTTGCTTCCGAAACGTACTTTTTGTTTTGTGTTGTTCTGAGAGAAAAAGAAAATTGGAGAGCAGAGTTTATCGTTTCAGATAACATTTGTAATTTCTTTTTTACAGAATGTTTCTTCTTTAAAATCTGCTAAATATTCACATGGATTATTTTTTTGTAATCTTTGATTTTTAATATATATTGTGAAGTTCTGTCTTTATTTTCCAAACAGACTAACATCAATAACTGAGTTGCCATCCTTTCTTTTATTAGTTTAGGATGTTTCCTTTATAACAGTATGGTAAGTTCTTATACCAGGTCTCTTCTGGTACCATCTTTTCCGATTTACCAATCTAATAATTCTTGATCCAGTAGCACCCACACTGTATTTTAATATCTGTTGAACGTCTACTTGTTGTTCTCATAGCAATTCTTAAATCCCCCTTTAAAAATCTCATTGAAATTTAGTTTGAATTTACATGCAATCTCATGGGAAGAACTGTTTTTACAATATAGAGTCTTTCCATCCAAAACATAGACCGTATCCCATTTTACTGAAATCTTTTGATTTTGTGTAGTGTTATTCTTGTTAGTGTTATTTCTGAGTATTTTAGGTCTTGTTGCTACTGTAGTGGAAAATATTCCATATTTTCTAACTATTATATGCTGGTATCAGGGATATCTGTTGGCTATTGTGTGTTTATCTATCTTACATCTGGCCATTTTGCTTAACTTTATTAATTTGTATGTTTTAGAGTTGATTTTCTGGGGCAGTTAGGTACTGTAGCCATATCATCTGCAAATTATTTTTTCTCTTTCCCAGTGTATTTCTGATTCCTGTCTTGTTGCATTGGCTACCACTTCCAGCAGCATTCAGTCCTTCTGGGCTATCATATATAACACTTAATGAACAAAGCTTCTCCTAATGGAGAACTGTTCGTAAATAGCAGTTTAACATACCTTTGGACAGGAACTTTTTTTTTCTTACAGCTCAGCTCTCTAAGATCCTTTTTCATTAATCACTTTAACAGAGTATTTTAAATAAATATGCATTTGGTTCCTTTCATTCTAAATAGGTGGTATCCCTGTGTCAATAATAAGCTTAGAGAATTCAGACCAATTGAGCTAACCAGAACTAGATTGTGTTCAGTTTTTGTCTTATTTTGCTTTGAGCTTATAACGTTACTACTGATGTTATAACCAGCAAACCATTCTGTCTTCTCTGATAGGAGAAAGTATATCTAAAAACATAAATAGAGTATAATAGTAATACATTACTATGTGCCTTATGGTATGTTTCCAATTCAAATTTTGGTAATGTTAAAATTCTGAACAGTTATATATCTTTGTGGTTTTTCTCACTACATCTCCAAAATGTCCACATTGGTGCTTGTGAGAGAACAAAGACAATTATTTCATTATTACCCAGAAACCTACAATGCTAAATTGCATCTGGGACAGTTTAAGATTATGAAAGAAACAGCACAGCATGTGAACTTGCCGTACACAGCTCTTTGGCACATATCAAGAATAAGTGGTTTGGGATGTTTTAATTGTAGAAATCATCCAGTGAAAATTTAGGGCCACCCATGATTCCTTTTCTTTGGAGCTGTGATTTTCACCTTCATTAAGAAGTCAGCCTCTCTAGAGGCACAGATGTCATTATCATAACCAGATCTCTGTACTGTTTCATTGAATTCCAGGGACTGTGGGACCCACAGCCGGGTGCACGTCAACCCTTACACAGCAGAGACACTCTCTCCTCATGTACCATAGCAGTCAGCTAAAATGTTCCAAGTTGCACTAGCTGTGGAATTTAAAGATCAGTTTTAAGGCTTTTGGGAAAATAGAGATAAACAGTGCTGTCAAATGACTCATGATTAATCAGAAATATACTTCAAGTCTGCAGCATTTTGAAATAACTCATTTCCATTCAGATCCAAAGGTCATGATTTACTACCCGTAAGTAGGAGACCTGGACTAAGAATAAGAAGCAGGACCTCTGTTGATCCCAACTCTCCTAGCCATATGATACTGGACGAGCCACTGTAACTCTTGGAAGATCGTTTTTATCTGTCAAATGACGGTGTTTGACTACTAGATTTTTCTCTAAGTCATTCCTCCCCACTTCTACCATTTTACGTTTCAATTCAGTAACTGTAGAACATAGTCCTACAATGACTAAAGGAGACCAAGTTTCAACAAAAGTAAGTCCTTTTTATTAAAATAAGTATGGCTTAAGACATTTGGCTCAAGACATTTCTGGTACCCTTGACTTACTTTTTGTGCATTTCATGCACCATGTTTATTGCTAGTTAAAATCATATGAGTTTTCAATGGGAAAGAGCTTCAAGATTATATGAGACCAAATCTCTCAAAATATGGCAAACAAGAAAAAAGGGAGTTAGTCAAGCAAGCAAAATATCTATAACTAGCCCATGTCATTAGAAAACTTTTCATCAATCACAAAGTAGCTCCATCCTTCTGGCATTTTTTTTTTCTGCCTGTGCAGAGAATACACAGCAAGAGAGAGATTAGGAACCTTCATCCCAGGTTTGGAATTCTTTAAGCTTGCTTGCATCTTTAAACTGTGTGTGTAGTTTTCTTTTGTTGAGCGGCCCATTGGCCTATGGGTAGGATGCAATTTTAAATCTATTATCTGCGCCTGAAGTACCTGCTTTGTAATCCAAAGTGAGATGCGGATAAAGTTGGCCAGATGCCATAATGACGTTTCTTGCTGGCTCCAGTATCTCAGAGGTGCTCAGTGGCTTTAATGACCTCGGATGAGAGAGACCATCTGGTCAGGGCATTGAATAACAACCCTTTTTTCCTTTCTGTCAACAGCTTAAATTCTCATTCTTCTATCCGACATTTTTATCATTATGCATATTTAATTGCCATCAGTTTTTTTCTAGTGGCTGCAGTGGCATTGTTCTTTTGAATTCTGAATTATTGTCTTCTCCCACAAGGCAACCATATGTGCGCTTTGAAGACCAGGCCCTGACTAGGATTTACATGCTTGATACTTAGGTAATTCAGGTTTTCCCCAAAAAAGTCAAGAGTTCACTCTGGGCTTACAGCCACATTGAACATTACTCCACCTCACTGCATTAGAAACTCTTGAAGAAAACTCTCACTGCCTAAGGGAGAAAAATACCTATTTATAATTCAAGGTAAAGCTTACCTGCTTTAAAATCATTTTTTCCAAGTGTTGTTCTGATTTCTTTTGGAAGGTCCCTGTGACCCTGAGTGCAGTGAGGTAGGCTGTGATGGGCCAGGACCGGACCACTGCAATGACTGTTTGCATTACTACTACAAGCTGAAAAACAACACCAGGTAAGAGAGAAGCCACATCAGACCCCCTGAAGCACGCCCCCTGGTGTTCCTGGGAGCTCCCACAGGGTCACCACAGGCAGTGTGTTCCATGTTCTCCCACCAGGACCAAAGCCCAGAAGAGATGCTGCTGCCCCCCGCCCCCCCGACCCCGTCCCAGCATTCAGAACGGTGAAACTGACACTGAATTACAAAACATCAAATGGACCTGTAGGCTAGGAAACTGCAAACGTCTTTTCTCACATTTCAAAGGATGATGGGGAGGGACTAGCTATGCACATGCCTGGTCTTCCCCTCTAGACCTTTCTATCCCGTTGATGTTTGATGCCACAGCTGCATTTGCCCTTCATGAAAATGCCAGTACACAAGCCAAATGGATGCTTGCCCGAATTCCCCGAAGTGTAAGCCCTTCATGTGGCAAAGCTGCTGGTCCCTGCACGTTCTCACTACTCCACTCTGGGCACTGAGGCGGGCCTGCTTGGACCCTGTGCTTCTGAGCCCCTGGCTTCTGACTCAAGCAGATATGTACCCACAGGGAGGGCCAGGGAACAGTGACTGCCCATCAGAGGCTGTGCTCTTCCAGGCGTGTCTCTCACATCCCTACCACCTCCCCCTCCTCTTTCAGGAGGAAACTCACAGGGAGCCAACTTGCAGTGCATCCATGCTCCAGTCACCCAGGCGTGGTCCTATTCCTCTCACATCCATGCTGGAGTTTCAATTCCTTAAAGCAAATATAAAATTAAATTTTTAAATGTCTAAAAAAATTTTTTTAATTAAAAAGAATAAATTCCTTAAAGGGAAAGCCCCTTGGCTACCTCAGCCCCTCTCATCATTAGCTCCTAGACTTAGCAAATGCCTGATGTTTAATTGGTACTCAGTAAGTACTTGTTAAATGAATACATAAAGCCCAGACCTTCAGTTATGGGCAAGCAAGGTAGTCATTTTTTTATCATAAACAACATAAATTTAAATTTTTTTTTTTTTTTTTTTTTTTTGGCCACACCGCACAGCTTGCAGGATCTCAGTTCCCCAACCAGGGACTGAACCCAGGCCACAGCAGTGAAAGCCCGGAATCCTAACCACTAGGGAACTCCCTAAATATATTTATATTAATTTAGACAGTAGCATACAACCACCATCACCCTCACCACCCATACACACAGGAGTCATATGACAAACACAACAATAGAAGTAACCCCTTATTAGGGCCTTTTTGCATAAAATCATGGTTTGCACATGTTTTCCCTTCAACCCAACAGCACAACCTTCTTGTTGAGACTCAGTTTCTAACCATCATCCCCTTTAAAGAGCTAGACCCGAACTGGAAGATGGTTTGGACCAAGACATGCCTTACTTGGTGGACTTGGTATTATGTAACTGCAGTGCTACGTCAGCACCCTACATAGGAGAAGGCTTTAACCAACAGAATTTGGCCCTTTGGATGTGGTGTTGCCATCGTGGTTCAAGAGGATTTTGAGAGTGAGGGCAGCTGTGTGCTCAGCACCTCACTCACTCAGGACTGAATCTCTGGTGACACTGCCCTTCCTTCTTATCATTCCACAACGCAGGGTCTGCGTCTCCAGCTGCCCCTCTGGCCACTACCACGCTGACAAGAAGCGATGCAGAAAGTGTGCCCCCAACTGCGAGTCCTGCTTTGGGAGCCATGGGGAGCAGTGCCTGTCCTGTAAATATGGATACTTCCTGAATGAGGAAACGAACAGTTGTGTCACTCACTGCCCTGATGGATCGTATCAGGACACCAGTGAGTCGATTCCAAAATTTGGTTTTTAGAGAGGAAATGTAAGGTTTTCACTTGATTGATCTTGGGAGGGATAGTCCTCCTCCATGAAATCTGGGCCTTAACATCAAACAGGATCTAGGCAGTTTCTAAGAGAACACTTTACAATTGTTTTGTGAAAATGAATTTGTAGAAAAATTTGCAAAAAAATAATTTATGTAAAAATGCCTATAACTAACTGAATCTGGGGATGAGCCCGAGGACCCCTTGAAGCAGTGACTTGCTAGGAGGACCCACAAGACTCAGTATATCATTGTACTCGTGAACTCACAATTATGACTTATTACAGTAAAAGGGTACAGAGTAAAATCAGCAAAGGGAAAAGGCACATGGGACAGAGTCTGGAGGAAACCAGGTGCAAGTTTTCAAGAGTTTTCATCCAATGGAGTGACACAGGATACGTTTCATTCCCCCAGCAACAGTTTGTGACAACATGTATGAAATGTCTCCATCTACCGGGGAACCTCCCTGGAGTCTCAGGACCCGGGGTTGTTGTTAGGGTCTGGTTATGAAGGCACCCTGTACCTGGCACATACCAAAATTCCAGACTCCTAGAAGGAAAGCTGGTATTCAACGCAAACCACATTGTTTGTACAAACTGTCTAGGCTCCATGAGCCACTCTTATCAGGGTGGCGGGAAACTTCATAAAATCCAACTTCCCAGATGTCAGCCATGGGCCAACCTTATAAGGATAGCAGCCGGGCCTGCCCTTTTCTGCGCACTACGCAAAGGAAGCAGGCCCCTATATGATATCGACAAGGTTAAAAATGAGACTTTCATGTAAATAGAGAATGGAAATATGTCAGTGACTTACCTAACCCATTAATGAGGAAACCTACAAGGTGATAAGTGGGTTCAAAGCCTATCAGGTATCTTAGTCCACCGGGAAAGGCAAAATGAGTTAGAGACAGAACTGAATAACATCCTGCATGGCAATACAGTTAGAATTTGGGGGGGTTATTTTTTCAAATGGACAGAAATCATTTGGAACTTTATCAAACAGAAATCTGTAAATTAGCATGTGGCTTCACAGAATGTGGGCTCTAATCAAATGTCATTAGTGAACAAAGGTACATTGCCTGGAGAATGCCATAATCCTTGGGTACATCTCTTTTTGATAGTGTTCTGGTATGGCCCTGACTGACAAGGGCTGCAGGTATCTTTTGCTGTATTTCTGAGCTCTGGATAATTTGTCTGAACAAGAGATTTAAAAAAAAAAAACAAACAAACAGGAAAGAATTTTGAAGTGGATACTTTTGCTATTTAACAAGTCAAATTCACTCTTCATTCAAAAGCAGGCTTTTCTCTATGAGGGAGATGGGGCTCTTGGCTTACCCTTTAGAGCAATGGGGATGGGTTCCCCAGTAGTTTTTATTTTCCCCAAAATTTGGAACATAAGCTGCAATGTGACGAAGAAAGGGAAAAATGAGAATGGGGAGGGGACATAAGGGATCAGAAGTAAGTAGTATTCCTTAAAGAAAAAATTCAAAATTCAATCAGGAAGGCTGAGCCCTGGAAAAGATGCCAGGAGAGGTCCCAAGCCACCACCACCCTCCCGGACCCCAGGAGTGGTCATGAGCTGCCTAAGCCACCATGGTGTACTCCGGGGGCGCACCTGAGCTGCCACCGCCACCAAGAACGCCAGGAATGGCACCAGCCATCACATCTGCATACCCCACATTAAGGGGCTAATGATCAGCACATGCTGAGGAAAGAGGCAACAGGCATCTCTACTAAAAACAGCCCTCGCACCAAATATATTAAACCCACACAAGCTACACAGGGATGCCCCCACATATAAATAGCCCTCCAAGACCACAGTAGATAATTGTTTCTCCTAAACTCACAGAGTGAGAGAAATATAAGTAAAATAAAGTAGGGGAGGAACCATTCCCAGTTAAAAGACCAAGAGAATTCCCCTGAAAGAACAAACAATGAAACAGACCTCTTCAGTCTAATAGACACCAATTTCAAAAAGGAGATAATGAAAATACTGAAGGAATTAAGAAAGGCTATCAGCAGGAATGCAGAATACTGTAAAAACGAATTAGAAACTATAAATAGGAACCAAGAAAAATTAGAAAACTCATTTGCAGAGACAAAACTGAGCTAAAGGCATGAACAGCAGAATGAATAATGCAGAAGAATGAGTAAGTGACCTGGAAGATAGAATAATGGAAATCACCCAATCAGGACAGCAGACAGAAAGCCAAATGAAGAAAAATAAATGAAAGCAATATAAGAGACCTATGGGATAATATACAGCATGCCAATCTATGCATAATAGGGATTCCAGAAGGGGAAGAAAGAGAAAAGGGGATCAAAAATGTAATTGTGAAGAAATTATGGCTGAAAACTTCCCAAACCTAAAAAAAGAAACAGATATCCAGGTACAGGAAGCACAGAGGGTCCGAAACAAGATAAGCCCAAACAGACCTACACCAAGACATATTATAATAAAAATGGCAAAAGTTAAAGAGAGGATTGTAAAGGCAGCAAGAGAAAAACAAAGAGTTAATTACAAGGGAACCCCCATAAGGCTATCAGCTGATTTCTCTAAAGAAACATTGCAGGCCAGAAGGGAGTGGCAAGATACATTCAAAGTCCTGAAAGGGAAAAATCTGCAACCTAGCACACTCTACCCAGCAAGATTATCATTTAGAAAAGAAGGAGAGAGAAAGAATTTCTCAGACAAGCAAAAACTAAAGAATACAGCAGTACTAAACTGATCCCAAAAGAAATATTGAAAGGTCTTCTCTAAATAGAAAAGAACTAAAACTCTGTAGGAAAGAGAAAATCACAACTGGAAAGTAAATCACTTAAATAAGCCAGACACAGATTTTTTTAAAAATCAAAGAATTTCTGTGAAAGTGATGATAACCATAATGAACAGCAGAAGGATGAAGATGTAAAAGAAGACATCAAAATCATAAAATGAGGGCTTCCCTGGTGGTGCAGTGGTTGGGAGTAGGCCTGCCGATGCAGGGGACACGGGTTTGTGCCCCGGTCCGGGAGGATCCCGCGTGCCGCGGAGCGGCTGGGCCCATGAGCCGTGGCCGCTGGGCCTGCGCGTCCGGAGCCTGTGCTCCGCAACGGGAGAGGCCGCAGCAGTGAGAGGCCCGCGTACCACAAAAAAAAAAAAAAAAAAAAAAATCATAAAATGAGGGGAAGGAGAGTAAAAAATGTAGATTTTTTTCCTCCTATAATGTGTTTGAGCCTATATGACTCCCAGTCTAAGGCAAGTAGGTATAGGAAGGGGTTAACATACTTGAAAAACAGGCTAAGCACAAATCAAAAACGTACAGTAGATTCACAAAAGCCAAAAAGAAGAGAACATAAGTATAATACAAAAGAAAATTATCAAACCACAAAAGGAAAAACAAAAAGGGACAAAAAAGAAATATAAAGTCAATGGGAAAACAAGGTTTAAAATGGATACATTTAAAATGGATACATACAAGGTTTAAAATGGTTACATACAAGGTTTAAAATACATTTAAAATGGATACATACAAGGTTTAAAATGAATACATATCTATCAATAATTACCTTAAATGTCAATGGACTAAATGCTCCAATCAAAAGACAGAGTGGCAGATTGGATAAAAAACAAGAGCCTACAATATGCCACCTACAAGAGATCCACTTTAGGGCAAAGGACACACATAAATTGAAAGTGAAGAGATAGGAAAAGATATTTAATGGAAATGACAAGAAAACAGGGGTCACAATACTCATATCAGTCAAAATAGATGTTAAAACAAAGGCCATAAAGAAAGATAAAGAAGGACACTATATAATGATAAAAGGACCAATACAAGTAGAGGATGGAACACTTGTCAACATATATGCATCTAATATAGGAGTACACAAATACATAAAACAAATACTAACACACATAAAAGGAGAAACTGACAGGAATACAATAATAGTAGGAGACTTTAACATCCCACTCACATCAATGGACAGATCTTCTAGACAGAGAATCAATAAGGCAACCGAGATCCTAAATGATACAATAGAACATTTAGACTTAATTGATATTTTCAGGACATTACATTCAAAAAAAACCAGAATACACATTATTTTCAAGTACACACAGAACATTCTCTAGGATTGACTACATCCTAGGGCACAAAACAAGACTCAACAAATTTAACAGTATAGAAATTATCTCAAGCATCTTTTCTGACCACAATGGCATGAAATTAACCACAGGAAAAGAAATCAGAGAAAAATGATGAAATGGAGACTAAGCAACATGCTACTAAAAAACTAACGGGTCGGGACTTCCCTGGTGGCGCAGTGGTTAAGAATCCGCCTGCCAATGCAGGGGACATGGGTTCGAGCCCTGGTCCGGGAAGATCCGACATGCTGCAGAGCAACTGAGCCCGTGCACCACAGCTAGTGAGCCTGCACTCTAGAACCCGTGAGCCACAACTACTGAGCGAGTGTGCTACACCTACTAAAGCCTGCGCGCCTAGAGCCTGGGCTCCACAACAAGAGAAACCACTGCAATAAGCCCGCACACCGCAATGAAGAGTAGCCCCCACTCACGGCAACTAGAGAAAACCCACATGCAGTAACAAAGACCCAACGCAGCCAAAAATAAATAATTAAAAAACAAAAAACTAATGGGTCAACGATGAAATCAAAGAGGAAATTTTAAAATACCTTGAAACAAATGACGATAAAAACAACCACACAAAATCTATAGGATGCAACAAAAGCAGTTCTTAAAATTCATAACAACACACACCTTCCTCAAAAAACAAGAAAAATCTCAAACAACCTAACCCACCACTTAAAAGAATCAGGAAAGGAAGAACAAATAAAACCTAAAGTCAGCAGAAGGAAGTAAATAATAAAGATCAGAGAGGAAATAAATGAAATAGAGATTAAAAAAATAATAGAAAAAGATCAATAAAACCAAGAGCTGGTTCTTTGAAAGGATAAACAAGACTGACAAACTTCTGGCCAGGCTCATGAAGAAGAAAAGACAGAGAACCCAAATAAACAAAATAAGAAATGAAAAATGAGACGCAATAACTGATGTTGCAAAAATACAAAAAATCATAAGGCAATACTATGAACAATTATATGCCAACAAGTTCTACAACCTACAAGAAATGGACAACTTCCTAGAAACACAGAGCTCACCAAAATTGAATCAAGAAGTAGATAATTTAAACAGACTGATCACTAGAAGTGCAATAGAATCTGTAATCTAAAAACTGCCTACAAACAAAAGTCCAGGACAGATGGCTTCACAGGTGAATTCTACCAAACATACAAAGAAGAATTTAATACCGATCCTTCTCAAACGCTTCCAAAAAAACTGAAGAGGAGGGAACACTCCCAGAGATATTCTATGAAGTCACCATCACCATGATACCAATAAAAGACAAAGGCACTGCCAAAAATGAAAATTACAGGCCAATATCTTTGATTAATATAGATGCAAAAATTTTCAACAAAATATTAGCAAAACAAATCAAGTAACACATAAAAAAGATCATACACCATGACCAAGTGGGATTCATCCCAAATTCACAAGGATGGTTCAACACACACAAATCAGTGTGATGCACCACATAAATAAAAGACAAAAAACACAAGATCATCTCAGTATATGCAGAAAAGGCTTTTGACAAAATTCAACACCCATTTCTGATAAAAACTCTCCAGAGAGTAGGCACAAAGGGAACCTACCTCAACATAATAAAGGCCATGTATGACAAACGTACAGCTAACATCATACTCAATGGTGAAAAGCTGAAAGCATTTCCTCTAAAATCAGGAACAATTCAAGGATTACCACTCTCACCACTTTTATTCAACCCAGTTTTGGAAGTCCTAGCCATGGCAATCATAGAAGAAAAAAATAAATAAAAGGAATCCAAATTGGAGAAGAAGTAAAACTGTCACTGTTTGCAGATGACATGATACCATACCTAGAAAATCCTAAAGATGCTACCAGAAAACTACTAGAGCTCATCAGTGAATTTGGTAAAGTTGCAGGATACAAAATTAATACACAGAAATCTGTTGCATTTCTATACACTAACAATGAAAGATAAGAAAAATAAATTAAAGGAACAATCCCATTTACCATCACATCAAAAAGAATAAAATATCTAGGAATAAAACTACCTAAGGAGGCAAAAGACCTGTACTCAGAAAACTATAAGACACTGATGAAAGAAATCGAAGATGACACAAACAGATGGAAAGATATAGCATGTTCTTGGATTGGAAGAATCAATATTGCCAAAATGACTACACTACCCAAGGCAATCTACAGATTCAATGCAATCCCTATCAAATTACCAATGGCATTTTTCACAGAACTAGAACAGAAAATTTTACAATTTGTATGGAAACACAAAAGACCCCAAATAGCCAAAGCAATCTTGAGAAAGAAAAACGGAGCAGGAGGAATCAGGATTTCTGACTTCAGACTATACAGCAAGTCTACAGTAATCAAGCCAGTATGGTACTGGCACAAAAACAGAAATATAGACCAATGGAACAGGATAGAAAACCCAGAGAAAACCCAGAGATAAACCCATGGACCTATGGTCACCTTATCTTTGACAAAGGAGGCAAGAATATACAATGGAGAAAAGACAGGCTTTTCAATAAGTGGTGCTGGGAAAACTGGACAGCTACATGTAAAAGAATGAAATTAGAACACTTGCTAACACCGTACATGAAAATAAACTCCAAATGGATTAAAGACCTGAATGTAAGGCCAGACAGTATAAAACTCTTAGAGGAAAACAAAGGCAGAACACTCTTTGACATAAATCTCAGCAATATCTTTCTGGATCCATCTCCTAGAGTAACAGAAATAAAAACAAACACAAACAAATGGGACCTAATTAAACTCAAAAGCTTTTGTGCAGCAAAGGAAACCATAAACAAACTGAAAAGACAACCCATAGAATGGGAGAAATATCTGTAAATGATGTGACCATAAGGGAATGGTCTCCAAAATTTACAGTTCATGCAGCTCAATATCAAAAAAACAAACAACCCAATCAAAAAATGGGCAGAAGACCTAAATAGACATTTCTCCAAAGAAGACATACAGATGGCCAAGAGGCACATGAAAAGATGCTCAACATCACTAGTAATTAGAAAGATGCAAATCAAAACGACCATGAGATATCACTCCACACCCGTCAGAATGACCATCATCAAAAAGTCTACAAACAATGCTGGCAAGGGTGTGGAGAAAAGGGAACCCTCCTGCACTGTTGGTAGGAATGTAACTTGGTACAGCCACTATAGAGAACAGTATGGAAGTTCCTTAAGAAACTAGAAATAGAGCTACCATATGATCCAACAATCCCACTCCTGCATATATACCGAGAAAACCATGCTTCAAAAAGATACATGCACCCCAATGTTCACTGCAGCACTATTTACAATAGCCAAGACATGGAAGTAACCTAAATGTCCGTCAACAGATGAATCGATAAAGAAGATGTGGTACATATATACAGTGGACTATTACTCAGCCATAAAAAAGAATGAAATAATGCCATTTTCAGCAACATGGATGGACCTGGAGATTGTCATACTGAGTGAAGTAAGTCAGACAGAAAAAGACAAATATCATATGATATCACTTACATGCAGAATCTTTTTTTAAAAATGATACAAATGAACCTTTTTACAGAACAGAAACAGACTCACAGACTTAGAGAACGAACTTATGGTTACTGGGGGAAGAGTGGGCGGGGGGAGGGACAGAGTGTGAGTTTGGGATTGACATGCACACAGTGCTATATTTAAAATAGATAACCAGCAAGGACCTACTGTACAGCACAGGGAACTCTGCTCAATATTCTGTAATAAGCTAAATGGGAAAAGAATTTGAAAAAGGATAGATACCTGTATATGTATAACTGAATCACTTTGCTGTACACCGGAGACTAACACAACATTGTTAATCAACTATACTCCAATATAAATATAAATAAAATATAAATATAACAATATAAAATAAAAATTTTAAGGGGAGGTGGAATATAATAAAAGGTATTTATGACAAACCCAAGCCAAGATAATACTCAGCTGTGAAAAGATGAAAGCCTCCCTGCTAAAATCTGGAGAAGGACAGAGATGCCCACTCTCATCTCTTCTATTCAGCATAGTATTGGAAGTCCTAGCCACAGCAATCAGATAAGAAAAAGAAATAAAAGGTATTCAAATTGGAAGGGAAGAGGTAAAGTTGTCGTTATATGCTATATGTTATATGACAATGATTACATATATAGAAAGCCCTAAAGACTCCACAAAAAACTACTAGAACTGATAAACGAATTCAGCAAGGTAGCAGGATACAAGATTAACATACAGAAACCAGTTGCATTTCTTTACACCAACAATGAATATCAGAAGGGGAATGTAAAAAACCAATATCTTTCAAAATTGCACCCCCGAAAATAAAAGATTTAGGAATAAACCTGACCAAGGAGGTGAAAGACCTATATGCTGAGAACTATAAAACATGTAATAAAGGAAAGTGAAGATGATCCAAAGAAATGTAAAGATATTCCATGCTCTTGGATTGGAAGAATTAGTGTTGTTAAAATGGCCATACTACCCAAAGCAGTCTACAGATTTAATGTGATCCCTATCAAATTACCCATGAATTTCTCCACAGAACTAAAACAAATAATCCTAAAATTCATAAGAAACTATAAAAGACCCAGAATTGCCAAAGCAATCCTGAAGAAAAGAACAAAGCAGGAGTCATAACCCTCCCAGACTTCAGACAATACTACAAAGCTACAGTAATCAAAACAGCATGGTATTGGCACAAAACAGACATATGGATCAATGGAACAGAATAGAGAGCCCAGAAATAAAGCCACACATCTACAGTAAATTAATCTTCAACAACAGAGACACAAATATACAATGGGAAAAAAAACGGTCTCTTTACTAAGTGGTGTTGGGAGTGTTAGACAGCTGCATGTAAATCAATGACGTTAGAACACACTCTCACACCATACACAAAGATAAACTCAAAATGGCTTAAAAACTTAAACATAAGACATGACACCATAAAACTCCTAGAAGAGATCACAGGCAAAACATTCTCTAACATAAATCATATCACTGCTTTCTTTGGTCTCTCAAGGCAGTAGAAATAAAAACAAAAATAAACAAATGAGACCTATCAAACTTCCAACCTTTTGCACAGCAAAGGAAACCATAAACAAAATGAAAAGACGACGTATGGAATGAGAAAAAATATTTGCAAATCATGCGACAGACAAGGGCTTAATTTCCAAAATATAAGAACAGCTCATATAACTCAACAACGAGAAAAACAGATAACCCAATCGAAAAATGTGCAGAAGACCTAAATAGACATTTCTCCAAGGAAGACATACAGATGGCCAATAGGCAAATGAAAAAATGCTCAACCATTGCTAGTTATTAGAGAAATGCAAATCAAAACTACAATGAGGTACCACCTCACATCAATCAGAATGGCCATCATTAAAAAGTCTACAAATAACAAATGCTGGAGAGGGTGTAGAGAAAAGGGAACCCTCCTACATTGTTAATGGGAATATAAGTTGGTGCAGCCACTGTGGAAGACAGTGTGGTGGTTCCTCAGAAAACTGAAAATAGAACAACCATATGATCCAGCAGTCTCACTCCTGTGCACATATCCAGACAAAACTATAATTCAAAAAGATACACACACCCCTATGTTCATAGCAGCCCTGTTCACAATAGCCAAGACATAATGTCCATAGATAGATGAATGGATCAAGAAGATGTGTGTGTGTATACACACACACACACACACACACAATAGAATACTACTCAGAGCCATAAAAAAGAATGCCATTTGCAGCAACATGGATGTAAGTAGAGAATATCATGCTAAGTGAAATAAGTCAGAAAGAGAAAGACAAATACCATATGTATCACTTATATGTGGAATCTAAAATATGACACAAATGAACCTGAACCTATCTATGAAACAGAAACAGAAATCGGAAACATAGAGAACAAACTGGTGCTTGCCAAGGGGGAGCGATGGAGTGGGAGGTTGGGGTTAGCAGATGTAAGCTTTTCTATATAGAATGGATAACAACAAGGTCCTACTGTATAGCACAGGGAACTATATTCAATATCCTATGATAAACCATAATGGAAAAGAATATATAAAAAAGAATGTGTATTGGAAAAGAATATATAAAAAAGAATGTGTATATATGTATAACTGAATCACTTTGCTGTACAGCAGTAATTAACACATTGTAAATCAACTATACTTCAATAAAAATTTTTAGAAAAGGGATCAGAAATAAGTAGTATTCCCTGAAGAAAAAATTCAAAATTCTTTCAAGAAGGCTGAGCCTTGGAAAAGGAATTTGGTTCTAGATGGTATATGATAGGATAAAGATAACTGAGAGAACCAGTTCTTTTGCCAGAGCCTGGAAGGTAGATAATTAAAGAAGGCTACTTAAACAATTACTTTGCTGATACAAGTGGTCTGTGCATCTCTCTCCTTCTATGCAATTGCCTTTTGTTTTAATTTCCTCCTTTAATGAGTCCATTTACATATAACATAGTGATTATGTATGATCGTGACTAGCAGTAATTACCGCCAACATATTTACAGTTCCCTTGAATAATGTCATTAACTCCTCAAGACAAGCTGAGAGGTACGCATTATTGTAATATTTAGTTAACAAATGGGAGAACAGAGACTGTGAACTTGCCCACTGGAGATGCTAAAAGCATAACACAAATCTAGGTCCTCTGGCTTCAGAGCCTATGCCATGTCCAGTAGTCTCAATGACACTATGAGGGGGAGATCATAGATTGTAAAGGACTTCATATTTCAGGCCAAGGGGCTCAGAATTGAGAAAGGAAATGGACTTCCAGGAGGTCCTTAGAGGGATCCATTAAAGCAGTGCTTCTCTGTGGAACCCTGAAGAACACCAGCTAAATAAAGAGCAGATAGAGAAGCCTATAGACAAAGCTTCATTCAAGTCTACATACACATGAGGTTAGAATCCACTGGCATCTCAGAGAAGGTATCAAGTCTCCAGCTGCTATAAAGTTTAAGACACTAAACAATGCAAGAAATAATCAACCCTTACCTTGCAATCTTAAAAGCAAGTTCTCTTTTCTAGTATAGTTCGTCAGAGTAGTCCTTAAAGCTGTGAGCATGGGGTCTACCATTCCATCCCTCAGCTGGTAGTGTTGCTTCTCAACACTTCGTAGTGACATTGCCCCAGCTTCATGAGTGAGATTTTCATTGTAGGAAGTTAGGAAACCCTGCTTGGGAAAGAGAATGGGAAGAAGAAAAAAACCAATAAACTATTTAAGAATTAAGTGGGCTGTAGTTCTCTTGTCTATAAAATGGTAGATATCACTAAGGTGTTACCCCATGCTATATAGTTCCTACCTGTATTTGGTTTGCTGAGAAGTGGTAGCAAATGCTGAGTCTGGGGCTTTTCCTACAGTTTCCTACTCAAGGCCATGTGTACTATAGCATACATTAGCAAACATTAGAACATACGCTTTGATGGAATCCAGCTGACCAAAATTGACTTATAACCTTGTTACTTTTTCTTTTTTAACAGAGAAAAATCTTTGCCGGAAATGCAGTGAAAACTGCAAGACATGTACCGAATCTGACAACTGTACAGAATGTAGGGAGGGGTCAAGGTAAGAGAGTGAAGGATTTCATCAAGTAACACAGCCCAAGGACTTCTCAGTACAAATTTAAAAAAAAAAAGTAAATATAACCCTTTTATAAGTTACCCTTGGTTTGACTCCCATTCAAACACTTGATTGCTATTTGCATTATCTCTACCATTTTATGTGAAAAAATGGATACCATCTTGGCTAAGGAAGGTTTATTAACCAAATAAAATTCCTTTAGAAAAGATGGCTCAAATACAAGAAAATAAACGGCCATTTGAGAGGCCTGCTTCAGGCTTTTTGACCGGTAGTACATCAGTCAAGGATTCCTGTGTAGGTAACACCAATGAATTATATTTAATCCCCATGATTCATTCCTCTGATGGTCGAAACTATTCCCTTATCTTTATTATTTCTCTCCGTATAGCCAATCATTCTCTTATCTTCAGCACCTCAGGCTGGTTCCATTATGCTATGATATGCACATAGATTTAATACCAAGGGATATTTTCCTTGAATGGATGACACTTGCACTTTGCTAAAGCCAGATAGTTGATAGATTCTTTGAGAGAATAACATGCAGCTCAAATGAACTAGGTATTCTCTTGATATCCTTAGAGAAGGTCAGATCATCCCACACTGAGTGAGGAGTTGGACTCTGGGTTTATTACATAGAGCTAGAATTGTGCTCCATTGCTTCCCTTTCAAGAATCACCAGTACCTCTGTTTTCACCTTTGATCAGAGGTGAAATATGCAGGGTCCAGGCAGTTTTTAGGCAGGTAATTCTTTGCATTAATTAATAGTGGAACATCATTTTTATTTCGATTAATTGATTATCCATGGCTTTCTTTTTTTCCCCATAAATGCATTCAGTGTCAGTTTGCTTAGCCCCTTTTACTCAGGACTTCGGTTTTGATAAATATCAGTCTGGTCGGCCTCCTCCTGCTTTTTGTAGAAGGAGCAGATTGGCATAATGAAAAGAAGGAAGATAAATGTGAGCTCAAATCTTTCTCCGCCATTTATCAGCTGTGTGATTTTGGCCAAGTCACTTTGCCCCTCTTGAGCTCCGGTTTTCTCATCTATAAAATGGTGATCGGGCTTCCCTGGTGGCGTAGTGGTTGAGAGTCCGCCTGCCGATGCAGGGGACACGGGTTTGTGCCCCGGTCCGGGAAGGTTCCACATGCCGCGGAGCGGCTGGGCCCATGAGCAATGGTCGCTGAACCTGCGCGTCCAGAGCCTGTGCTCCGCAACGGGAGAGGCCGCGGCAGTGAGAGGCCCGCGTGCCACCAAAAAAAAAAAAAAAAAAAGGTGATAATAACCCCGATGTTGCTGGATTATGATAAGGATTAACTGTGATAACATTTACAAAGCACTTATTCCAATATCTGATACTGAATTGGTCCATGAGAAATAAAAGATTAAGATTATTCTCTATATTTCTTAGGGAACATTTGATAGAGTAAGTTAACCAGTGCTCTCCAACAGAAGTATGAGAACCATATGTTATTTTAAATATGTCAGTAGCCACACTAAAACGAGTAAAAAGATACGGGTGAAGTTTATTTTAATAAAATATTTAATCCAATATATCCAAAATATTTCAACATGTAATCAATGTAAGACAATATAAAAGATAATTAGTGAGATCTTTTATATTCTTTTTTGTTTGTAGTACCTAGCCTTCGAAATCTGATATGTATTTCACCCCTAAAGCACATCTCAATTCAGAGAATAATTTTTTATGAGAAATACTTGATCTGTATTTAGATTTTATAAAATTTAGTTGAAGTAGATTTTTATATCGCCAAGTTGTTCCACACTTACTCAGAAGTTTGCCAATAACCGAATCAAGTGCCAATTTGTAAAATTTAGAATGAAATTAACAAAAATAAAATAAAATGTTAAATTCTGTTCCTCGGCCACACTAGCCACATTTCAAGTGCTTCCGAGCCATGGGTGCTACAGCGTGTGGGACGGCATAGGTCTAACCTGGCTGGCTTATCCCAGAAAGAACCCAGGAGTTCGCGGTACCAGGTTCGTTAGCCTTGCCACCCCTGTATTTTGGAACCATTAGAAAGCATCATGGTTCACAGAGACTGCTCTGCTGCACGTCCCACTTAGTGCATTCCCTCCTCACACAGTGCAGCCTCTGTCTCCTGCTGAATAAGTGCCAACCTCAGAAGTAATGTCCTTTATTAGAAAAACAAGCAGCTTTTTAAAAAGTTTGATAAGTTTTTTGGTAGTCCTGTTTCCTCCCACAAAAGGATTCATTTGATGCACTGTCCCCTTTTTACAGCTCTACAAAAAGGAAAGGGATTTTCTTTTACTGGCTTTTTAAATGACAGCTCTCTGGCCAGTAGAAGATCTATGAATGAAATATACTTTCTGTCTCCTTGAGGCTCCCCGCGTTTTCCTTAGGGGCTTCTAGGGTTGGCCATTTTGCCTCAAGAGACCTGTAAAATTTTAAATACTGGCTAAAAACAAACAAAAATATCTATGCATAAAATACTAGAAGGAAATGGATTAAAATGTGAACAGGACTGTTCGGGATTCTTTTTCAACTACTTTGGGTTTTGTCCTTTCCAAATTTCTTTAAAGAGCATAGGGAAAAATAAATGTTACTTTTTAGTAGTATGATCCATATTCAAAACACAGTCAAGTAAGATGTGAATTGGAACAATATAGAGAAATATATTTTTTATAAGAAAATAGAAAGCATTTGACCCTGTTGCTTAGATACCCATTTTCTAGTATTGTCTATTGGGTGACATAGGATTATGGTAACAGTCTCACTACTGAGTTATTCCGTGAGTAAAATTTGTATATTAAATGTTGTAAATTTTATGCATTTGTTTTTAAGAATCAGTCTGTAGACTATGAAAAAGCTCATAGCTGATAAAAATTAGAAGAAAAAAATACACATTCCTCATGTGACATTCTAGCAACTCATTAGGTAATGCCTAAGAGTGCTATTTAGAGAAAATATGACACAGATAACACCTAAAAAGACTAAATAATAGTATAACTAAGGAAAATCGAGATGTTTGGAGAAGCAGCAGTATAAGTAGATAATTTTGCCAAATTTTTCATTAGAGTTTAAAATTAATAAATCAAGCAATAAAGGCAAAAGTATATTAGAATTCTGTTGTTTTGATTGGAACCAATAGAAGAACTAAAATCAGAAACACTTAAAATCAAAAAAAGGCTATTCCTGGGAGTTTGAGCTGGGCGTTGGGCAACGATAGTTGTGCGCTTTTATTGTTGCAATTCATTCTACCATGTGTTCCTACTACATTTATAGTTACAAAACTACTTTTAAGTTTATTGTGTAGTACAGAGGTCCCCAACCCCGGGGCTGCAGACCGCTACCGGTCCGCGGCCTGTTAGGAACTGGGTCGCACAGCAGGAGTTGAACGGCAGGCAAACGAGCGAAGCTTCATCTGCCGCTCCCCAGTGCTCGCATTACTTCCCCCTCTCCCCCATCTCATGGAAAAATTGCCTTCCACGAAACTGGTCCCTGGTGCCAAAAAGGTTGGGGACCGCTGGCATAGTACGTCTAGGAGGTCTGGATATCAGGGAATTGGTAGGCATATTGTTAGCTAAGGTGATTGTTTGGGTCAATAAAATACTTTTAAAAACCTCCATGTTGTAAAATGTTAAGAAATGTGTCAGCCAGTCTAATAATTAAGAGAAATAGTCCCCAAAGTTTGCAGCACGTGTGTATGCTACAGACATAATTTTAGGCACAGAGAAGCATTATAGGCATTGGGAGGAGAAAAAAAAAAAGACTACAGGGGCTATTTCCCATGCTTCGAAGCTTTGCCAAAGCCACTGGTCTCTGGGGGGAACTATATTTGTTACATATGGCGTTGGGGAGTCATGACTCCTTTGCCTGTTCACAGCAGTCTGTGTCTGTGTCTGTGTCTTCAGCCTGCAGGGATCCCGGTGTGCCGTTGCCTGTGAAGACGGACGGTACTTCAACGGCCAAGACTGCCAACCCTGCCACCGCTTCTGCGCCACCTGTGCTGGTACCTTCTCTCCCAGTCCTCTTGTTTATCCTTCTGGCTCTGGTTTGGCTTTTGTTTACCTGTCTCTTTATCCATCACTCATGCAAACCCATTTGATATTTTTAAAATAAATGCTGGAGAAGCATGGGTCTCTTCTGATAATCATGCATGTATTCTCAGAAGTCAGACGTTAGTAGCCCATGCTCGTTGAAAACTTAAATTTCCCAGTGATACCTCCTTCGCTTTCCAAAGAGATTTGATGTTTTTGGCAAATGGGTTCAATGTAAAACTGGAGCATTATTTTTTCCAAAGAACATAAGGAAAAGCACAAATATCATAATTATTAAAATTACAACCTATTAATGCCATTTTAACCAACTATGCAAGAAGCAGCCCATCATGCAACCTCTGCTGAGGTTTTGTTTCTGTCTTCGGCATCTGTCTTGCTTTTAAGGAGCAGGTGCTGGTGGGTGTATTAACTGCACAGAGGGCTACTTCATGGAGGATGGGAGGTGCGTGCAGAGCTGTAGTATCAGCCATTACTTCGACCACTCTTCAGAAAATGGATACAAATCCTGCAAAAAGTAAGTGGATCCACCCCTTAAGCCCTAGTGTTTGGCTACCGGGTTCCTTATTTGACTGCCTTCATAAATAATATGAAACAGAATTATTAATGAAAAATAAGGTTCAAACATTTACCTGTGGACACTGTGCTGAACCTTTAACCCAACTGATTTTTTTTTCACCTCAGAAGAACTTTAAAACCTCTAAAGTAATATTTCTGTTTCAAATGCATGCTCTCTCCCCTTTAAAATCATAGTCTACCTGCTAGGCTTTCTTTAATGTTGTCAAACCTAGCAGTTATTGTAAGAAAAGACTTTTGTGGCATCTTCAAAGGGAGAAGATTAAGTTTAAGACATTAAGAGGTTGGTAGCAAACACATCTTCTTCTGTGCCTGATGTGCAAAAGGATGATAAATTGTACATTGTCCCCTTAGATGTGACACCAGCTGTTTGACATGCAACGGTCCGGGGTTCAAGAACTGTACGAGCTGCCCCAGTGGGTATCTCTTAGACTTAGGAATGTGTCAAATGGGAACCATCTGCAAGGACGGTGAGTACGACTGCTCGTTTTGATCTTCTGAGCAAAGTGTGATCTTTCTACGTTAAGGTCTAATATATTTCCACTTGAAAATGAAACTCTCAAGCGTGCCCCAGATAGGACACGCCCAATATCTTGTTGGCGTTCATTCATCTCGAACTTCTACCCTCAATGGGTTTGGTTTGTTGGTGGTTTTAATTGCAAGAACTAAGGCATCCACTAACCAAGATGGCACGAGTCAATTTTTTTTTACGCAGTAAACTTGGTTCTTTACAACTTTAGAGTTTTGGGTTCACAGCAAAATTGAGCAGAAAGTGCAGAGAGTTCTCATATAGCCCCTGACTACCCTACACACATACACAAACACACACACAAACACTCCCATTATCAGTGTCCCTCACCAGAATGATATGTTTGTTATAGTTGATACCTACATTGACACATCATTATCACCGAAGTCTATAGTTTACGTCAGGGTCCACTCCTGGTGTTCTATGAGTTTGGACAAATGTATAAAGACAAGTATCCACCATTGTACTATCATACAGAACACCTTCACTGCCCTGAAAATCCTCTGTGCTCTGCCTGTTCCTCCCTCCTTACCTCCCCCTGCCCAACCCCTGGAAACCATAATTTTTTTACTGTCTTCATAGATTTGCCTTTTCCAGAATGTCATATAGTTGGAATCATACATCAAACACTAACTAGAAAAGGCTACCTACTGTATTTTTTCCAGTCTTTTGGCATATGTACTTTTCATCAGATTTTTAAAATACCGTGTACATGGAGTTTTGTATCTTGCTTTCTGCACTAAGCATTAGATAAACATTATCTTATGTTTTTACAAAGTCTTCAGAAACTTCATTTTTAATAACAGCTTAATATTCTATCATGTGGAGATGCCACAGTTTATTGCCACGCTCCTCTTATTTGGATTGTTTATAATTTTGATATGTAAATAACAATCAAATGGTATCTGAATCTTTCATTAAGCTGTGATAGATAGGCATCTATCTAATGACAGAACCAACTACAGATTGGTTCTAATGTTAATGTTGGTCTGTTTCTCTTTTCATTGCACCAGTGGTTCTCAATCAAAATGCCAGGACCCCAGACCTTCCCCAAAGATCCATTTAAATTGGTCTTGGGGTACAGTTTGAGCACTGATAGCTTTAGAATCTTCTCAGGTATTTTTAATGTGCCGCCATTCCCCCTGACAATTTGGGAAATACCAAGTTCTCTCCCTTTTCTAGCCTCAGTTTCCCCATCTATAAAATGAATGAATTTAAATTAGTCCAACTCCAGCCTTTTGTGAACTTTGACTCTCGATATAATTCATGCAGAGAGGGCCCTAAAATTTGTGCCTAAATTTTATGCAGACGTGCATCTCAATGATGTAGAAAGAAATTGTTTTGAACCACCGTTGTTCTAAACATCTTTGGACTGTTAGGAAAATAGGAAAATAAAAAACTATGCATTTGGAACAGTTTTCCCTGATAAAATCATTTCCCTGGGTTTAATCTTTGTCTTCTTTTGAATGGTTCCTCTTCTGGAAATTTCACAAGAGGCAGAAGAGTGCTGTGGTTGGGAGAATGGGGATTCAGGAGTCAGAATGCTGTCATTCATACCTAGCCTCCAGACCTTGGGCAGGTTATGAGCTTTTCTGGGCCTCACCTCCCTCATCTGTAAAAATGAGAAGGATAATGCTGGCGACCTCATATGGTTATTCTACAACTTCCCGTTAGGAATCTCAAACATCAAAAAATCTGAGCATGCGATGGCATGCATAGGAACATCATTTATGGTCTCATATCCACAGAGGATCACAGGTGACTCTGCATCTTCATAGCTTTTCTAATGTATGATTGATCTGGCCGGGACGGGCAGACCTGCTCAGGCTCTGTGTTCAAACTTTTCGTGGCCAGGGCTAATTCTCACCACACAACATGGAGGTGAGAAGACCGAGGGATAGCACCCCAGGTACTATGTAAGTATCACCTTTTAGTTTACCAGCCAGTGCTCCTCTGAAATTTTCACCCACAGCACTTGGTACCGGGCATTTCAAGGTTTGCGATGCTTTAACGGCTTTCCCTAAACCACAGTAAGCATGGGATAATTTATGCCAGTGGCACTTTGGTAAAAGTGGAGTGTCAGGATTGCAGGCAAAAGTGGAAAATGAAGAACCATGATCTGTGATGGGTCCATTTTCAGGTCGGTTAAAGGAATGAGATCATTGATGGCTCACCAGGCTTTTCAAATCACGTGGCAGTTGCATTCAGGGATGTGCTATTTATTTTCTTTCAACTGTCATATTTCAGTGATTCTAAGACATACTTTTTTAATATATTTTAACAGCTCTGGAATCAGATGCATCTTATAATTCATGGCAGCTTACAACTGCTTTTGATCCACAGGTTGATGTGACATAGTTGTCATCGCCTGTGACTTAGTCACAGATATGTCTAGTCAACTGAGTTAGGCACATGATCACTCCTACTTGTGTTGCATTTACTTGCACTTCATAATAGCTTGAACAAGTTAAACTATTTCTCAATATTCAAAGGAAGAATTATTACATAAGCCCAGAAACAAAACAGCATGTTATATAAATTTAACTAATACTTTCAATAAGCATAAAACTAATATTCTGATAAGAGGCTATCGTGTCACCATTTAATATGAATTTTTTTCTTGGTAGTACTTAAAGTAGTGGTGCATCTGAAATCCAGTGTCTTGGATTCAGTGAAATATAGTATAAATGACTGTATACGCTCTGCTCTAGGTAACTCCGAAAAGAAAAATTCCTTGCCTATATTATTATTGATTTCTAATTTATTCTTTTTCTAATCTTTTTTTTCCTTTCATAAATGGATACCAATCACATTTACCGTTGGACTGGAATATCTCTCCTTGAAAACAATGCTGTTGACTGAAATCACTTTGGGTGGACCAAATTTCTTCCTGTTGACTGCTCCCGAATGATCTCTTCCAATCCCCCCAATCTGCCTCTCTGGCCAATCACAACCTTCTTCCGTGTGTGTCCATCATGCTGCTCTCGTCCTCAACTTCCCCTCTCTCTTGCTGACTTCCTGGAAAAGCAACGGAAGAGTCCTGGGCGGAAGGAGGCTTCTGTATGCTAGTGAAAAAGAACAATCTGTGCCAACGGAAGGTTCTTCAACAACTTTGCTGCAAAACCTGTACATTCCAAGGCTGAGCTGCCATCCTAGATTTCTTTGTTCCTGTAGACTTATAGATTACTCCATATTATTATTAAAAAGAAAAAAGCAAGCAAAAAAAAAAAAAAGCAAGCCACCTCTCTCTTTCTTGCTCTCTTTTTCTCTCTCTCTCTCAAATTTGTGCAGGGAGATGGTGAACTGTTTTGTCAGAACTTAAATGGAAAAAAAAAAAATAAACCTACAACAAGCCTACCTTTTATAACTGGGTGTTTAGTGCTAAACAGCCAGAACCACAGAGACAGTATTGTATGACCAAAGCATTTGATGCCAAAATTTGACGTTAAAGTAATGATTTGACTTCCTGCCCTGTTTTTGAAGGTCCATTTCTTTTCCTTTTGCATTTACTTGCTTGTTTCCCCTTTGAGACGCCTAAAAATATACCTTTCAAAAACATCACAAGAGCAGACACAGATCAAAATGAAACAGAAAGCTCAGGCATCCATCATTTCTCATGCTTGAGTCCACTGTTGGGGGAAATGGCAGAAAACCGGACCTAAGGGCATTAAGAACATCCCGCAGAGTTGTGTTCAGTGTCGTCTGTCTTGGTTTTTCACAGTTGACCATTGATACTTTCCACACATAATTTACTTCATGCATTGTGTGCTGGTTTTGGCATTATGCCCACTTGATAAGTCTGCTCCACTGGTTTCATCCAATAGACTTGCTGCTACTGGCTTTTCCATGGTAGATTCGGTTATTTCACATACAGCTGGTCGAATGGGATTGCTCTGCATAGTCAAAGTGGTGATGGACAGAATGCAAAGATTCACAAAATAGCTGAGACTGATCCGGCTCCCCCCAAATCCAGAGTGTTCACTTGTAAACCCTGCACAATCTCTTGGTGCTATTCAGCCATTATCCCCATAGCATTTTTATTTTTTTTTTAAGGCCATCAGAAATTCCATGTGTTGTAGTGGGAAGCATTTTGGATATGATGAAGAAAATTTCTTCCTGGAGTCAAAAGTTTCTAAAAGGTCCTGTATTTTTAAGAAATGGAATTTATTTAAATAATATTTAAGCTCGTGCCCAAGTTGGCCGGGCAACATTTTTCAATGGTGCTTATTAGAAGTTTTTTTCATCTTGTCATTTTAAGAAAATAAAACTGGAAATGGAATATGGGCAGCATGATTGTACCCTCCTGGTTCTGTTCTCTTCCCACTCCTCTGTCCCTCTATAACCATGCTATGATACACCTGTCCACTGAATGTCACTGAGATCATCTGTTTTCTTGGAAATATCTTCACTGGTTTTCTATGACTCCCCAAACACATCCTGGAATCTAGCAGACTGAATTATGTGAAGACTGTTTGGATCAGTGGTCAAAAATGAGGAAACCTGATAGATCTTTTTATAACTCTGAGTTTCTCTGTTTAGGAGAGGATAGACTGATATCAAGTTTCTTCATGTTTCATATCAAAGCTCCATTGGTGACCTCATTTGCTTTGAGAATGACCAGCCATCTTGCAAGCTTTAGGCTTCTGACAGCCTCACTTCCAAGATGTCACTGGCCTCACAGATGAGAAGAGGAATGATATCAATATAGGTTATCCTGGGAAGTGGATGCTAACTAAGGTCCCCATCCAAGCAGCAAGGTAGTAAAAAGCCTACCTTGAAAATATGCATTCCTAGACATCAAAGTTAACATTGAACCCAAGGTAAATAATGAGTATAAAGTCTAATGACCCTCTTAAGAGCACTGTGGTGATACTGAGTCATGTAACGATTCATATGTAACTAGGGAATCAACTGATTTTGTTGAGTAATTCTCCTCTTCATAACACTTCAGGCCCTTCTGACCGGAAGAAAGCAAGTTAGTCCCAGGTATGGCATGTAAAGTCTTACATTTAAAGGCACAGTCTCTAAGCGGACAAAAGCAAGTGAGAGCCTAAAGCAAGGTCAAGCAGATGGTGAAACCAGATTTGCCTGCAAAGAAATCCATTTAACTGAACCCACCCATAATATATGAGGCACAAAGTTACTATGAAGGGAAAGATAAAAATGATGTCTGTGTTCTTAGACAAATAACTATCAATCTGACAGTCAAAATCGTTGGCGTCTACCAACATGTGTTCCATTTCTCACGGACCAGGCAGGCACACATTGTGGAAATACTGGTTTAACTACTAGTGGTTACTGCCTCGTTTATCTACAGAATATTATTAACTAGAACATAATGCTTTCAAAGTTTAAGTTAATGTTATATATTATGTATAAATATATATATTCATAATGAGATATATGTAATGGATAGTACAAAGTTTGGAGACTTAACAAATGCTCTAACCTCTAGAGACAAAAGTCCTATCTTCTGTTTTCTTTTGTCTTTTGATTTTTCATTAGTGATCCATTGTTAAATCCAAATCCACTTTTACTGAAAAATACTGTACATGTGTAAAATGTTCAGTTGTTTTTTTGTAAAATATAGTAGAATGGTTGTAATTGATACTGGCCAAAATCAATGTTATTCCATATTTTATTTTTTCTATTAAATTAACCTAAGTTCCTGTTTATTTCATCTGTTCGTACCCATGTGCAAACATCTCTGAAAGGGTGAGGTCATGAGAAACTTCTCTGTTTCCACATAGACGCTGAATATGGAGGAAAGGGTGAGGTGAATGAACCATCTAAATAAAGTTGGGAAAAAGGGTGAGCAGAGGTGGGAACTGAAAAAAAAGGAGAAAGTAACAGCAATAGAAGAAAGGATCAGTTTAGGTTTGGTCATGAATGTATGTTAAATCCCATTTTTAGTAAGCAGACTGTGAAAAAAATCTACAGAGGTTCGGTGCAGTTGCTTTTGCATTGTACAGATGCCATGTCCAGTGAAAGGGCCACCTGGAACTGTCCTTTCCCTGGTTTCCCCCAGGGCATGGACTACTGCATACCCGCCAGTGGGTGTATGGAAGGGTGGGGACCAAGGGGCTGGGCACAAAGAGGTCAGGCAGCAGGGGCAGGTGTGAAAGCTGTTATAGAAGATGACCTTGTTCAATGGGCTAATATCCTGTGTGTCATTGTTAGTTGGCTGTATCCCCGGATGCCTAGAAGGTGACTTTTCTAAAATCAATCTCCAGTACATGCCACAGGGTAGGACTGTATAGTTAGCAAAAAAACAACCGTGGATTATAGATCTTTGTGAAACCTGCTTGAGATGGTCACTAGCCTTGAAAGTTCAATGCCCTGTCTTCTGCAAAAAGAAATGAGAAATCAACAGAAGTGACACACATATTGCGCTCCAATTAGGTTTAAAGATCTGGGGATACAAGAAGGTATAAGAGAGACCTGCTGCCAGGAAGTCCCATTACAGAAATGGAGAGAAACTAATTTTATTGACCACTTACTATGTGCTGTACAATATGGGAATATAGAGTATATATATACTGATATAAATATATCCTCTTTTAAGTTTCACACAAACTCTAGAGCAGAGACATGTATTATCCTCTGTTTATAAATGAGAAAGCTGAGGCGTACGGACTGAAATAAATTGATTGGGATTACATAACCAGACTCAGAATAATAAAAATAAAATTCAGTATTAAGACCATTAACACTAAGTAGTGAATTCTAAGTTCAGACAGGCAGAAATTGCTTTGAATTGGATTGGTCAGGCCGAGTTTCCTAGAGCTGTCTGGACTAGCATTGGTTCTTGGAGGATGGCTAAGGCTTAACTAAGCAGATGGGACTAAAGCAGGAGGAGCGTTACCAGTGAACTTGCTGCACAAGAGGTGTTCAGGGAAGCAAGTCAATTGTTTTAATGCTTTTTAATCTAATTAGCCCGTTGCTACAAAGGACAGTGATTCAACATGTGATGGATCAGTCAAGAAGAATTGACATTTTTACACTTTCCAAAAGATGCCCATTCTTTTCAATTCCCACACCCATGGAAGACCTTGCCAATCATCAATATCCATCTGTGGATTGATCAGCATTTTCTCACCTTTCACCCCAGTATTAGGGCCTTATCATCACGCTACTGATCTATCAGACTCATGGTTTTCCACCCAACAGTCTACTCTTCATTTTGAGGAACTTGCACACTGAGTGCTTCGTAGACAAGGGCAGGTAGTTGTTGTAGTAACTACTAAATTAAAATTTCTCCATCAAGTGATCAACACTGTAGGCACATCTGCGTATGGAAATATTAAACACCCCATCCCCCTCATGTAGAAAGAATATCATGCAGCTAAAATATAAGTGGGCATGCACTCTCAACTGCTTTCATATGATCATTCAGATTCGCACAAAGGGCAATGACAGACAGCAGCTTGACGATTATGGAGAAAACTGGAGGCAACTTCCGCTGTGGCCTGGCCAGCTCAACACTGCCGCCTTCCATCTGCTGATACAAAATGGCAGCGAGAGCACAAAGGCCAGCTGCAGCCCGACCTCACCTGGCCCAAGCTGGGCCCTGGGCCCCAAACTCAGTACGTGTCAATGACAAAGTATGAACCTGCTTCTCCTGCCTGGTTGACAACCATTTCCAAAGTTATTTTTGTTGCAAACCTATAAAATCTGAAATTCTCGGCAGAATACTTAGGAGCCATTGACAAATTTAGCAGGGCATAGCCAAGATGGACTTAATTTCACTGTGGCTCATTGGAGCAGCTTGGCAGTAGAGATGGGGCTGTAATCCATACAATCATGTCTCCTCTTCATCATGAGAGGTGAAGATCTGGCCCAGAGTCAATTCCTGGGCAAGAAGGATGCAGTTGTGCAGCATCACTGAGTCTCAGAGGGCAAGTATGGGACCTGGGAATGCCAGCACTTCCTTCCTACCTTCTACCTGCAAGGGACTTAGAAGGATGTTTGACTGTCTTATTACTGAAAGATTTTCTTGCAAGATTTCTTCTCTAAAGGGCCACTGTTTGGGTCCCCTGCCCCCAACAATTGTTGCAACTGTTGCTTTTTCAGGGCCAGGCATCAGGCAACAAAAGATATTTTGCATCCCCACTGCTAGAAGTTTCCAGAAACATTCCCTGAGGCCTGAATTGTAAGACCCTTTTTCATTTTATAAAAGAATACATTATTTTAAGAATACAGTGTTTTGAAGCTGGCAGAGTTCTACTAAAATGGCTTTAATTTTGCACCCCAAAAAATCACAGCAACCCATAGAAACTAACTTTCTGTTGCAAGATTCACAACAAGTCAAGGGTGTGGCTCAAACTCGAGCCCACAGCATCAACCTTCTACACAACACTGCCTCCTTTTTATGAGTACCGTAGAGAAACCAAGTCCATATGTGTTGCAAGGCAGGGGGTAAGAGCCTTTTTCCAAGTGTGGATAGAAAGCACACTGTATCCCTGGACTTGGCTTTTTCTCCTTACGAGCCCAAATGAATTGCTTCCGTAAATAAACTTTGAGTCCCTGTCATATACCAAGCTCTGAGGTCCTTCATGCCCTCTTCAAGCTAATGGTCTAGTGGGAAACACAGATACAAAAATGCATGGTTATAATATGAAGCTATCCAATAAAGGGCTAAAAGTCCCATGCCTTGCACAATAAGCTTTCCAAGGGCATCCAAAAATAACGTGAAACATTCAAACTAGAGTTGCCTTTCAAATGTGCAAAATCAAATGATATTTTAATTAAATATCTACAAAATGCAAAATGTCAAACTAGTCAACTGCAGCTCAAAACTTAAGCAATCACATATAATTGAACTTAATGTGGGATAAAGCTGAATTTTAATATGTTTGATATGATGTGGGACCCACACAGGTAGGAGAACTTAGGATCTGCTGGGTTCCTAATTTAACCCTGCAAGGGAGGGAGAAATTTACTCTTCATGGCGGGGAGGAATATAGTTATATATATTTCTGATCTCTTCCCTCAAGATTCCCACCTGTAGATCCAGATAGCTACTTGCCATTTCCCTTCAGATATCTAATAGACATCTCAGAATTAACACGTCCAAAATAGACTTCAGACTCACCAATCCCCTAAACATCATTATCACCAAGTGTCTCCCATCTCAGCAAATGGCATTAAAATACATCCACCTAAATACCCATCCATCCACCATCTGCTCAAACCTGAAACCTAGAATTCCTCTTTTTTTTTTTTTTTTTTTTTTTTTGCGGTACGCAGCCTCTCACTGCTGTGGCCTCTCCCGTTGAGGAGCACAGGCTCCGGACGCGCAGGCTCAGCGGCCACGGCTCACGGGCCCAGTCGCTCCACGGCATGTGGGATCTTCCCGGACCGGGGCACGAACCCATGTCCCCTGCATCGGCAGGCGGACTCTCAACCACTGCGCCACCAGGGAAGCCCTAGAATTCCTCTTTTTCCGCCCCCAAATCCAATCCATGAGTGAGGTCCCATTAACCACACCTCCATGATATATCTCGAAGTGGTCTACTTCTCCCCATTCCATAGCTGTAAGTCTGGATCACACCACCATCCTCTCCACCCTAAACTACTGCCAGAGCCTCCTAACCAGGCTCCCCGTTTCTCTCCGCCTTTCCTCTTTTTTCTCTCCTCCCCCATCATTCTCCACACAGATAGCAGAGTTATTCTCCAGATAGCAGAGATAGCTATTACAACTACAAACAAACTACAACTACAAAATCTGATTTCACCTCTCCCCATTCACTCAGAATAAAATCTGAACTCCTTACCTGAGATCTTTCTGATCTCTTCTCATGCTTCCCTGCTCATCATATTCTAGTCATACCAACTTTCTTTTTGTTCTTCAAACAAAACTAGCTTATTTGTGCATCCAGACCCCTGCTCTTCACATGGCTGGCTTTTTCTCATCCTACAGGTCTTAGTTCAAAAATAGCTTCCTCGGGAAGCAGCTCCACACCTGCCCACTGTTTTGGTCTTTTCATAGCACGTACCACAGACATGACGTTCTATCGCTCATTGACTTGATTATTGTCGGTCTCTCCCTCAGCTCTGCGACAGCTGGGGTTTTGCCCATCTTGTTCACAGCTGTATCTTACAGGTCTAGCACAGTGCCTTGCTTAGTAAATATTTGTGGAATGAATGAATAAAAAGGCGTCAGAGAGAAATGGCATTAGACATGAGCCTTGAAGGATAAGCAAGAATTTGTCAGTCAAAGAAGGTGAGGATGTTGGAGTAGGACTCGCGAGAGAGAGAGAACCAGTACAAAGGCACAAAACCATCAAAGGGCTTGTGGACTGAGAGGCAGGGAGTGGGCAGGGTGGGCAACTGAAGGGAGGGAATGGGAAGACCCCAGAGGTCAAGTTGCAAAGGGCTAATAGGAGGGGCTGTTGCCCTTCCTCCACCTCCTTGTCCTCGGGGTCATCAACCCTCTTTTCAGAGAGGCTAATTGACTTGCTCAAGGACCACATCGAGTCAACTAGTGGCTTCCTGCCAACAAGTTCGGGAGACATTCAGTGAGACTGAATGCTGAGGACGTTGTAATCTGCTTCAGTCCCCAGGGGACTGATGGCTGCATCGAGCCAGCTAAATGAAAGGACAGGGTACTGAGCGGAGCTCAGCTGTCAGATTAGCTCACATGAGAGAAGGCAGCCCATGGCTTCTCTTCCCTGGGATGTCCATGGCCAGAGCAACAGATGTGGTAAGGCCTGTTTGCAAGGCCTGTTTGGGGACAAGGGCTGGCTCAGAATCTTCTTTTCCTTCTAAGAGAAAACCCCTTGCCCTCTAAACTGTCATTACCAGAGATGAGTAAAAGGGAAGAAAGTAATATGTGAGCAACTCCCTTTCACAACAACAGAAACAGTAACTCCCACATAGGGAGTACTTTCCTATGTGCTAAGCACTGTGCTCAATTCTTTATGTGAGTTATTTCATTCGATATTCCCAATAGCCTGACCTTATTCTCTTTTCACAAATGAGAAAGCAGATGAGGTAAATGCCTAAGGCACCCCAGTGGTTAAACGGAAGATCTGGGATTAATTTAAATCCATACGATCTGATATCAGAGTCTCCAAGAGAAATATAAGAGCCAAGGAAGATGTCAAAACAAACTTCAGGCTGTGACCGTACAGCCTGCATCAGGATCGTATATATGTTACCTGACAGCGTCAGGTCCAGGGTCCACGCTGTCTCTTGTGAATTGAGCAGTATCCACCCAGGACTACTCAGCATGGCCACATAGTGCTTTGTGTGACCAAGCTAGGAGTGGATTTCAGTATCATCATGACAATTAGTAGCAACCAATGGGCCATCTGCGCAAAAGAAATCAGAAAGGACCTAAAGGAAATGAGGCAGTGGCTATTAAGAAATGAGGATGTGATGTTCCCTTTCATGCTAATTTTTCTTTGTCTTGGAAGCCAGCATTTGCATACTCTAGCCTCAGATGAAATGAGGATGAAATAGGATGGAGATACGGGGAACACAGAGAAACAATACTCAAAATCGTAACATAATACAAATTCCATGAGCTCCTTTGACAAATCTAGTAAAACGTAAATTCTTCTCAGGTGATATTAGACAGGATTTTCTTGACGCTCATATCCATAACTGTTACAATATAATAAAAGCTAAACTATCAAGAAAATGTAAGGCTTTTAATCATGTATAGGAATGTGATTTTTAATTGCCTTTATCATTAGAAGAGCCACAGATATGACAGGAACCATGAGTCATCTTGACCATCTTCCCTTGATCATTCCCATATCTGATCCATCAGCAAGTCAGGGCAGTTCTACCTCCAAAATATGTCTTTGATCCATTTTCTGTCCTTCACCTGTACTGCCACCATCCTTGTCCACACCACCCTGGGTCAAGCTACTTCCCACCTGGGCTGTTGCAACACCTCCTAACCAGCCTCACTGAACGCACACCTTGTGTCCACACTCCAGCATGTCCTCATCTACTTCCTCTAATCTATTCTACATAACAGCCAGAGTGCTCTTTCTAAAAAGTCAAAGCTCACGTGAGACTCTGCTGTTTAAATCCCTCCCATGGCTTCCCATTTCACCCAGGAAAAAGTTGAAATTCCTTTCCCTGGTCATGAAGGCCATGGTCAATCTGACCACCCACCTCTCGAAAACTCAGCTCGTGCCATTCTCTCCCTTCCTTCATATTTTCTAGCAACACTGACTTTTCCTGATTCCTCTATTCTGCTTTGCAGGCTAGAACTTTCCCACATGCCATTCTGCGTACTTTAATGCTATTCCATCCCTAATCATCTATATCTGGCTAGCACATTTATTACCTGGGTCTCAGTTTAAATGTCATTCTTCATTTCCTGATCCTTCTAGACAAGGTTAGATCTCCTTATTATAAGCTCTCATCCATGCCTCTACTTTACTTTCATATCAATTATATTACAAACGTCTAGTTCGTTGTAGGAGTATCTGTTTGTTGTATGTGATTCTCAGTACAAGGTTTGTTCCATGGGGACAAAGTCTGTAAATGTCTTACATCTCATGAATCTAGCAAAATGTCTTTCATAGAGTAGGTACTTGATAACTCTTTGATCAGTAGTAGATGAATAAGTCAATAAATGAATAATTGAGTAAGTAACAATTTACTCAGGAAATTGCCCTGGACCAGTTATTGGTATAACTAAGTTTTAATCTTGAATCTGTATAACTTCGGTACAGCCCTCTATGTGTCCACCTCAGTTTCCCCATCTTCAGCATCATCCCTGTAAACCATTCCAGCCCTTCTGCTCAATGAAAAGGTGAAATCCCGGGAGATTTCATGGAGATTCCATCACCAGCCCTAAAACACACACAAAGCCTTGGTCACAAACTCAGTAAAGCTAAAGCTAGGACCTTGCCACTAAAAGCGTGCAGCTGGGAGTTGGCTGGTGTGGTGACAGAGCTCTAAAGTGTACCGCCCAGATTCCCATCCATTCATTGCTGTGAAGGGACTTTGCAGATGGAATTAAAGGTTACTATCAACTGACTTCAAAATAAGGAGATTATTCCTGAATTATCCATGCGAGCCCAAGGTAGGTCAGAGGGACGTAGTAGAAGGAGACAGAGAAGGCATGAGGCAGAGGGGATCAGAGAGATTCGAGATGAGAAAAGGATTTGACTCTAGTTGCTGGCTTTGAAGAGGCAAGAAGGAAGCCACGAGCCAAGAAATGCATGCAGTGTCTAGAAACTGAGAACAACCCCCAGCCAACAGGTGACAAGGAAACAGGGACCTCAGTCCTGAACGCTGCCATCAATTTGACTGAATGTGGGGCAGATGCATGCCCAGAGCCTCCAGAAAGGATGCAGCCTGAGACACATTCATTCCAACCTTTTAAAACCAGGAGCAGAGAAGCAGCTGAGCCACACTGAGCCCAGACTACTGACCTACAGAATGGTGAGAAAATAAGTGGGTGTTTCGGTAAGCCATAAAAGTTATGGTTACTTGTTACAGCAGCAATAGAAAACTAATACATATTAGCTTATTTTCATAGCTGCGACCTGAAGGGCAGGCTTCTGATTAAACACATATGTAAGGGCCCACTCTAATCTTCTCCAGATATCTTAGAGGGCAGGTGCTATCTTTTTACTCTCCCTTTGCCATGCTACAGAGAACCATACCTCCCCAAGGGGAGCTTTTCCACACGGCTAGTGCCCCAGTTTTTGTGGCTGAAGTCCAGGGGCCAGGAGGGCTTGCATTCCTGGGTCCCACAGGACCATAACAAACAGTCCGTGGCTGGCGACCATCCCCAGGGCACCTGTGCATAGAGAAGACTGAAACATACCCCCAATCTCTCTGTCAAAGAAGCCTGTATGCTTGCTTGGAGCTTTGGCCTGAGAGCAGACTTCTGATTTGGCACACTGTAGGGTCCTGTGAAAATGTGCTCCTGGGACAGAAGCCAGTGGATGCCATCTTGGCACTCTCCCTCTGCCTCACTCCAGGTGGCTGGTATCTCCCAGAAAGGAACTTGTACAACTTGTCTGGCCCCTGATCTTGTGACTACCACACAGGGGATACATCTACATCACCTGGCTCTGGTGGCCAGTGGGGCTTACCCTTGCAGTCCCATAGAACTCCATGTGTTTGCATACTTTAAAAGCTACTGCCCGAGGGTCTGGTTTCCAATTAGGTGCTGACTGAGATCCTCCCCTTTGGGACACTGACAGCTCTTGGCACTCTCCAGCTACTGGGACCCACCAAAAATAAAAATAGGCTGCTTGGACAATCACAGAGATTTGAGAAACAACCAAGATCTAAGGCAGGACTGAATGACAAGCTTCCTACCCTACACAAGGTCACTCCTTCAAGACTGGGAGAAGTGGCTGTTTTATTTTATGCATAGAAACCAACACAGAGAGTCAAGAAAAAATGAAAAAACAGAGGAATATGTTCCAAATGGAAGAACAAGATAAAACCTCAGAAAAAGTCCTTAATGAAAGGAGGTAAATGATTTGCCTGATAAAGAGTCCAAAGTAATGGTCATAAATATGCTCACTGAACTTGAGAGGAGAATGGATGAACACAGTGAAAACTATTAGACATGGAAAAGAAATGGAGGAAGACACTAGTAAACGGAAAGATACTCAGTGCTCATGGAAGAATTAATATTGTAAAAACGTCATACTACCCAAAGCAGTCTGCAGATTCAGTGCAATCCCTAGCAAAAGTCCAATGGCAATTTTCACAGAAATAGAACAAACAATCCTAAAATTTGTATGGAACCACAAAAGACACCAAATAGCCAAAGTAATCTTCAGAAAGAACAACAAAGCTAGCAGCATATTGATTCCTCATTTCAAATTATATTACAAAACTATAATGGTCAAAACAGTATGGTGGTATTGGCATAAAAACAGACACATAGATCAATGGAACAGGATAGAGAACGCAGAAATAAACCCATGCGTGTATGGTCATTTATATTCTGACAAAGGAGCCAAGAATATACAATATGTAAAGGATAGTCTTTTCAATAAGTGGTTTTGGGAAAACTGGATAGCACAAAAGAATGAAACTGGACCACTATGTAACACAATACTAACTTAAAATGTATAAAGGATTTGAAGATAAGACATAAAACTACTAGAAGAAAACATAGTGGTAAGCTCCTTGTCATCTGTCTTGGCAATAACTTTTTGAATCAGACAACAAATGCGAAAAATAAGTGCAATTACATCAAACTAAAAAGGTCTGCATAGCAAAGAAAACCATTAGTAAAATAAAAAGGCAACATTCTGCAAATCATATATCTGATAAGGGGTTAATATCCAAAATATATAAAGATCTCATACAACTCAACAGCAAAAAAAACACACAATCTGATTAAAAATGGGCAGAATATCTGAAAAGACATTTTCCCAAAGAAGACATCCAGATAGCCAGCAGGTCCATGAAAAGGTGCTTAATATCACTAGTCGTCAGGGAAATGCAAATCAAAACCACAATGAGATATCACTTCACCCATTAGAATGGCCATTACCAGAAAGACAAGAAATTACAAGTCTTGGCAAGAATGTGGGTAAAGGGAACCCTTGTGCACTGTTGGTGAGAATGTAAATGAGTGCAGCCACTATGAAAAGAAGTTTTCTCAAAAAATTAAAACTAGAATTACCATATGATCCAGCAATTCCACTTCTGGGCATATAACTGAAGGAAATAAAATCATTATCTCAAAAAGATATCTGCATGCCCATATTCATTGCAGTATTATTTACAAGAGCAAAGATGTGGGAACAACCTAAGTGTCCACTGATGGACTAATGGATAAAAGAAATGTGATACACACACACACACACACGCACGCGCAACTGAATATTATTCAGCCATAAAAAAGAAAGAAATCTTGCCATTTGCAACAACATAAATGGACCTTGAGGGCATTATGCTAAGTGAAATAAGTCAGACAGAGAAAGACAAAACTGTATGATCCCACTTATATGTGGAATCTTAAAAAAAAAAAAAAGTATCTCATAGATACAGAGAACAGATTGGTGGTTGCCAGAGGCGGGGGTGGGAGGGTGGGTGAGATGGGCGAATGGGGTCAAAAGGTACAAACTTCCAGTCATAAGATACACGTCATGGCGATGTAATGTACAGCATGGTGACTACAGTTAATAATATTGTATTGCACGTTTGAAAGTCGCTAAGAAAATACTTCTTAAAAGTTCTCACCACAAGAAAAAGAATGTTTGTAACTATGTATCATGACAGATGTTAACTAGATTTATTGTGGCCACCATTTTGCAATATATACAAATATCAAATTATTATGCTATATACCTGAAACTAATATGTTATATGTCAATTATACCTCAAAAAATAGAATACTTTTAATTAGAAAAAAAGGAAAACTAGTACAATTAGAACAGACCCATTCAATCAGAATATGTATTTCTGCAATATCTCAAGGTGATCTGTGAACACAGGAAAGTTTGAGATGCACTGCCATGGACGAGCACCTCTTTCCAGAGTGTGAGAAGCCTACCCTTGATTTACTGAGAGCCACTGCTGCAAACGTCACGTTGCTGAAGGATGCACGCTGAGGAATTAGGCAAGCTGGTCCTTGGCTGGCTATTAACCAGGCAGAACCGAGGCAAGTTTGCAGCACTTTGGGTCAAAGAAACAGCTAGTGAGCAGCTAGAGTGTTCTGATGCCCAGCCTGATTAGGGAGCCTGAGAGACCCAGCTATTCGACTGAGGGTGTGAATTGGGAATTCGTTTACAGGCTCCCAACACCGGCTCTCAGCAGTTAATGGGGCCAAAAATTCCGCCTGTAGCTACTTTAACAACCCAGCCAGCTCGGCAGTAAGCTGTGCCTTGACACCATCTGTCCTCATTGAGTCAAAGGGCTCTGTCCTTGTGACAAGTTTCCATGTCTGTTCTTTTCAATGAGCTGTATGGTCAGCCACAGTTTTGGCAGATGGACAAGTGTGAGCCTTATCCTTCTGTACTTCCCTTAGTACAGATTCAAGTTTATCATTGGCTTCCTGATAACCTACTTTAGGTCAGGCACAGCACTAGTGCCTTCTGTGTTCATTATTTGGCAACTCAGTGTGGCTGTCCCCAGTTCAAGGTGAGGGATCAGAGGATTCAAGTGGTTGATTGCTCTCTCAAGGCGCTGTAATTAGCCAGGTTTCCCGCTCCTAGTTTAGTTTGTTTTCCTCCAACGGCAAAGCTGGCCCTGTCTGTTACTCTTCTATCCACATTCCAGCCTTCCAAAGTCCTCCTAGCCAGGTGGCATATCTTCCACCACCCCTACCCATTTATGTAGTTTTGAGCAGAGACTAGGTTGAACCTATTACATTATACTAACTAAGTCTCCATCCGTCTCTATCTAAATGAGTCTCAATCCATCCATTCCAGGAGATCGTTCAATGGCACAGTTACGTTCACAGGATATGAAGGGAGATTGCTGGATTCACGCCCTGGCTCTGTCACTTACTAGCTGTGAGATCTTAGGAAGCATGCTTAACCTCTCTGCGTCTCTGCTTCTCCACTTGTAAACTAGCGATGATAATCATCTCTCCCTCCTAGGGATGCTGTGAGGATTAAATGATTTAAAATGATTAAAGCACTTAGGACAGCGCTTGTATGTATTAGATACAATATATGTTGGTTATTATTATTCCTAAGCTGAAAACTTTGGATTCATCCCTGATGCCTCTTGCCCTACATCTGACCTATCACTAAATCGAGTTAACTTACCTCTTGAGTGGGTCTCTTCCCTCCATGTCACCACTACCACATGAGGTTAGCTACCAATATCACTTGCCAAAAGAAATCTGCAAACCATTCCCCTGGACCCTCTCCAGTTGCTGCTTTACAAAGAAGCCAAAGTGGCATCTTAAAAATGCAAATCTGGTCACATACTCTCTCGCTGAAACCTGCTGCTTTTTAGGTATATCTGGGAACTTTTAAGATCTGCAGGTTCTGCCTCCCCCACCCCAATTTCTTCTCTCTCTCCCTGTCTCCCCTCCATCCAGTCTGGCCTCCTTTCAGTCCCTCACACTGGCCAAGCCTCCTCCTGTGTGGAACCTTTGCAGACGTGTCTCCACTCCCACCCGCTGTGTCCGGTTATCTCCTCCCTCAGCATTGCTGGAGTCACAATCTCACATTTGCTTTTGTGGTTATTTGACTGATAGCTGTCTACCATTCCAGACTGTAAGCTCTGTGAGGGCAGGAAGCGCATTTGCTTTTTCTCACGATTGTATCCTCCATACTTAGCACAGTTCCTGGCGTATAGTATTTGCTCAGTAATTTGTGTTTTAATGACTAAAAGAATGAATGAATGAATGAAAATACTACGGCACAATTTTAGAGGCAGGACAAGTAAGGTTTGGTGCTTCCAATGGTTTGACTCCTGCTTGGCGGGAGGGAGGGTGAGGATTAAATTATGTTAGATCCAGAACTTCAAGTCATTGGCTCGATAACTGTTGATTTGATGCAACCTTTGCCCGCGTGTCGCAAACTATTCGGAAGCAGCTGAGCCACACAAGAGGAACAACCGGAAGTTGGTTCGGCAAAGGTATCATCTCAAAATACAGAGGTCTTAAGGGTTATATAAAAACCAGAAGCTGAAAAATAGACTTTACACATTCTCACTACTTGACATCTATTATTTCTTTAGGGAATACTGCCTAGAAAGATCTTCTCCCCACCAAAATATATACCCCTTAGTTTGCTACTATCCCACTGCTAGGTTAGATCTTATTCTCTCCTCCAGCTCTGTGGCAGTAGAACTCCATGATCCAGACCTCGAGAATGAAGACCCACCTATGCTGTTCCTACAGAACACAGGGTGAGGAAGCGGCCAGACACCTGAAGACCGCGGAGGGCTTCTCAGGGTTGACTGGAGCAACTTTACCTTTGATATCTATGCTAGAAAGGCAGCTGACTAACAGATATATCATCTGGGAATATTCAAGCTCACTAAATCCTTCATGAGACTGGGAGAACATGAGGTCAGGCCTCCTCCAGAATTGATTTCAGGCCCTGCCCCATCCTGGGCTTCTGTTCATTGTAGTTCGGGCTCTCTGTCTTGTAAGCTCCAAGAACACGGGGGTCACATCTAGTGCTGAGAATTCCAGATACACGTAGGTGCTTTAAAAATGTTGATAATGGTGTCAACAGAAACAACATCAGTCTCCTTTTGTTGTCTCAGGCTAATTATCAGATAACGAAAATAGAATAGAGATGACGTTTATCTGTATCTAAGGGTTTCATAGCAAATACTCTGCAGGCAGCAAGCAGGATTTCTGACTCTGTGTTGGATTCCTCCTCTTCTCCCCCATATCTACCATGGAAAGACCTTATACCGTAGTCACCAATCACTACGCAAAATCTGGAATATCGTTGCACCATGCACACTGGCCACTTCCTACTGCCTGTGCTAAACACTAACTCAGAGTAGCAAGCAGCCTGAGCCTGGGCCGAGATGGTGACTGTCCTTCCGAAAGACTCTAAGAAGAATAGCATAGAGCAGTGGTTCTCAAACTTAAGCAGAGAGCAGAATCTGGAAAGCTTGTTCAAACACAGGTTCCTGCCACCCCACCCCAGAGTCTCTGATTCAGTACGTTCAAGGTGGAAGCTGAGAATTAACATTTCTAATAATGTAATAATTACATTTCTAGTAATGCAATAACCAGGTGATGCTGATGCTGCGGGTCCCACCTTGGGACCCCGCTTGGCCATTTACCATGCAACCTTGGATAAATTACTTAATCCCTCTAATCCCTATTTTCTTCATCTATAAAAAACAAGTAAGAAGAGCACCATGGGGCTTCCCTGGTGGCGCAGTGGTTGAGTCCGCCTGCCGATGCAGGGGACACGGGTTCGTGCCCCGGTCCGGGAAGATCCCACATGCCGCGGAGCGGCTGGGCCCGTGAGCCATGGCCGCTGAGCCTGCGCGTCCGGAGCCTGTGCTCCGCAACGGGAGAGGCCACAACAATGAGAGGCCCGCGTACCGAAAAAAAAAAAAAACAAAAAAAAGAGCACCATGGCTGAGGATTAACCAAGATGATGCATGGTGATGTACATGGGTGCAAACAAACTACCCCCTCCCTCGGCAAGAGAAGGAACCCCTTTCCCGGTCCCATGCTCTGCCCTGACTCTCTCAGGGCTGCAGGATGCTTTTTGTGACTCTCCCTGGCAGGGCTGCTGTGGAACATTTGGGTGGTGGGCAGGGCACAGTGAATTCAGTCTCTGGCTGCCTCTCTCCAGAAGTGTCCTGCCTACAAGGGCTCCTCAGCCCACCTCACAGAGAGAGAACAAGGCTCTTGCGTGACACTTCTGCAAGAACAGTATTCCACGTGGCTTGCTGCCCCGAGACTGAAAGATTAAATGACTAATCCCAAACGCACAGCTCTTCATGGGGAGCTCCACAGTTAGGATGACACATCATCTGACTCTTACACTACGACTTGCCCTTAGAATCTTGGTCTATCAGTTTCCCACAGCTGCTGTAACAAATGACCACAACTTGGTGTCTTAAAACAATACACATTCATTCTCTTACTGTTCTGAGGTCAGAAAGTAGGTAGTGGGTCCCACAGGGTAGAAATCAAGGTGTTGGCAGGACCACCCTCCCCTCCTCTCTCTAGGGGAGAATCTGTTTTCTGGCCTTCCGGTGTCTAGCACTGTATACCTTGCACTCCTTGGCTTGTGGCCCCTTCTTCCATCTTCAGAGTCAGCAGTAGCATCTTTAAATCTCTGTCTCTGCTGAGGTCATGATGTCACCTTCTTCTATTAGTAAAATCTCCCTCTACCTCCTTCTTATAAGGATACTTGGGCCCACTCTGATAATCAAGAGAATCTCCCAAATCAAGGTCTTTAATCACACCTGCAAAATCCCATTTACCATATAATGTAACATTCACAGGTTCCAGGAATGAGGACCTGAATGCCTCTGGGAGCCAGCATTCAGCCTACCACACTCGGAGAGATCAGCTAACTCTTTGAGCCACCACTTTTTCATCAGTAAAACAGAAATAATAATATAGCCTCATGAGAATGTTGCTGCGAGACACACTTCAAATCACTAAAGAAACGTTTATTGGGTTGTTAAACACACAAGAGAAGAAGGCAGCATTTATCTAACATTAATTCATTAACGCTATTCATTTACGCACCTTTTACTAAACATTATGTGTCAAGTACCGTGCTAGACACAGGAGATGTAATAGAATGAGGAACCCCGCCTTTATGGCTTTTATAGTGTCATAGAAACAGATAAATGATAGAGAAAAAGTGACCTGATGTGTCAACAGGGGCTATGAAAAGAAATCGGAGAGGAAATGCTCTACAGGGATATCATAGTAGCTGTTGTCAGTCCTCTGGGCAGGAAAAGGAGTGGAAGGATAGAGTTGGAGAAAGGGGCCAGGAAGTGCCAGGAGTTTCTCCCACTTGGAGTCTTGGGTTGGAGACACTGGGGCGCCGTGTGAGAGATGAGCTAACAGTGCAGACCGGGGTCCAGTTGTGAATGGTCCTACGTGCCCTGTAAGTGATCTGGATTGCATCACGTGCTCCAGCGAGCCACTGAAAAGTTTAAGCAGCACTTCCTCAATATCCCATCCCCTACAGTGCTCCAGGGCTCCAAGCAGGAAATCCTGAAAGCTCTGGCCTCCTTATTCATATTTAAACATCAAACTTGGCAGAGTTCTCTGTGAAGTGGTACTGGTTTCTTTTTTTTTTTTTAACTTTTTAAAATAGTTTTATTGACATATAACTGACATACAAAAAACCTACACATATTTAATGTATACAATTTGATGAGTTTGGGCATATACATACACCCATGACACCGTCACCACATTCAAGGTAATAAACGTATCCATCACCTCCAAGGTACTGGTTTCTTTAAGTACCTCCTGCCTTTCATTGAGACGCTTTGTGATTTATACTTTCAGAATTTTACTTTTGAGCCTCCTGATATAGTGAGCCATCATCTCCCTTAGACTCCCTGTCAATCGCATTTTTAAAGCACTTGCTCTTAAAAATATTCTTATACCCCCTGGACCCCATTTAACCCCCTACTCTTTATGGTTCTTTTTATGAGAATGTCCAAAAGGTAGATTTTCTATATTAACTATTAGTGCCTTAGGTCGACCACAGTAATTCTGATTGCTCACGCAATCTTTTTTTTCTAACCTGGGTGGTTTTTCTGAAAAGTGGGTTGATGAAAATTGTGATGTGAATTTAGTTGAGAACGCCTGCTCTCCTGGACGCATGGTCCCCAGTCTGCTCCATCCCTCCACTTTACCGCCAACGTAACACCCCTCCCTGATATGCTTTTGTCAACCAGTATTCTCTCCATAAACTTCAATAAACTGGCAGTACATTTCTGTGCTGGAAAGACATTTTGCATTAAAAAATTGGATGCACAGCGGGCATTCTGCCTGGGGACCACATGTCTAGGAAAGCAGTTATTTTTAACTAAGGATATTACAAGCCTAGATAGAATAGGGCTGGTGTACACTGAAGCACAAATGTCTAGCCTACTGGAAGCAAAATTACCGTACTGCGTGTTGGTAATTGACCTTGTCAACTAGCTTTCAGAACAACTCCAGCCTAATGCACACACTCACTTCTCGGGTTCTATAGCTGTTGTTTCTGGATCTCATTACATTCTATTTGCAACCTGCATCTCTACCACTGCCTCTCGCCAGCATGCTCTGATTTGCTTGCCCTCTTTGCCTTGTTTTTCCCATAGAGTTGATTAGCTTCTTTTTTTTAATTAATTTTTATTGGAGTATAGTTGCTTTACAACGTTGTTAGTTTCTACTGTACAGCAAAGTGAATCAACCATACATATATCAATACATATATCCCCTCCCTTTTGGACTTCCTTCCCAGTCAGGTCACCACAGTGCATCAAGTAGGGTTCCCTGTGCTATACCGTATGTTCTCATTAGTTATCTATTTTATACACAGTAGCAATAGTGTATACGTGTCAATCACGATCTCCCAATTCCTCCCCCCACCCCCCACCCTTTGCCCCTTGGTATCCATACATTTGTTCTCTACGTCTGTGTCTCTATTTCTGCTTTGCACATAGGATCATCTACACCATTTTTCCAGATTCCACATACATGCGTTAATATACGATATTTGTTTTTCTCTTTCTGACTTACTTCACTCTGTATGACAGTCTCTAGGTCCATCCACATGTCTACAAATGACCCATTTTCGTTCTTTTTTATGGTCCATAGCATTGATTAGCTTCTAACCACAAAAATTTACTAGTTTGTTGTATCTGTGATGTACGCTCTATCTCCTGTGCTTCACCAGGGAAGAGACTTGTGTTTTGCCTACCGTTGTATCCCAAATTACTGGAAGTGTGCCTGGCGTGTAGTAGTTGCTCAATAATTATTTTAAATGAATGAATGCATACATTTCCATGGAGCTATCAGCTTCCAGGTGACTCTCTTTTGCATTCCTAATTCCAAACACGTCAATTTATTTACCAAAATGTTTTGACGACTTTTATCACTTGGCAAATAGCGATCCAGGAGACAGCCCGAAGCTCAGTCCTGTGGGAAAACTCTGGAAAATGGTATAGATCACAGGCCTCAGAGTTATCTCACTGGAGGGACAATGGAGTCATGATCTTTATGCACCAACTCCCTGGCATTGGTGGAGGAAAACTCCACTGTTAGTTCCCTGGTTCTCCTGGCCTGCCACGTGCACCGGACAGAGCAGCCTTCCTGCACTGGAGAAAGCCTCACACTGATACAAGCAGATACTCTCCCCTGGAAGTTGGTTTCCACACACTGATGTGGCCACAGGATGTGTGCAGGGCACCAAAAAAGTCTGCTACAGCTCACAGGGAGAGCAGCAGGGGATGAGGCCAGCAGTGGAGGCAAGGGCCAAAATTTGAAGGCTCGTGGATATCCTTCTTTGGAACCTTATTCTGTATTGAGGGGACAGCACTGGAAGACTTCAGGTAGAAGAGCAGTATCAAATTCCCATTCTGGTTAGAGTAGACAGAACAGGGGTGAGGTGGGTAGAGCAGATAATGAGTCCCAGAGACCAATTAGGAAATTAAATCTATTACATGGGATAGGAAAGACGGGGTGAGAAGTCCTGTGGTGGTGCTGGAGATGGACTGAGAGATTGTGAGGGATCAAATGTGGGGAAGGGTGGGGTTGAGCATCGGTTCCCCGTACTGGCTTTCCCGATCAGATGGTGGCAGCACCCACCTACACAGTGCGTATAGGAAGGATGTAGGTACTGGCATGAGATGCTAAGTCTTGTTGGACATTTTGGGTTGGAAATACCTGTGAAGTGTCCAGGTGTTGAGTCTGTGGGCAAATGGATATAGGATTATTGAACTCAGGAGACAGATCTGGACTAGGAAAAGCTATTTAGGAATCTCCACTTTATAGAAGATGTTTGAAGACAAGGAAGCAGAAGAAATTCCAAGATAAATAACTAGAAGTTTACCATGTGAGATAAGTTGAATGTTACCGTCAACAACCTTCTGGTATCAAGTCCTTTGCCAACCTAGAGAAAGCATGGCTTCTATCATCTCTGAGTGTTGCTTTGCCTTTATTTCTCTCTACAATTTCCCTAAATGATTATCTTTCCCCCTCAACATAGCTGAATATGGAGAGGGGACAGACAAACTGTGTGATTTGGGGAGAGCTGGGTAAACTGTCACTGTCAGCTTTTTCATCTGTAAAAAAGGGATCTCCTGGGTGGACATCAGCTTGCCTGACAGTCAACTGAAGAAACTTTCTTGAGATGTAGGCTTTCCGAAGTGCTCTCTCTCCTGAACACAAATAATATCAAACTCATGCTCTTACCTTACCAGGCACTTAGCCTGGTTGGTACAAGGACACTCCTCCCTGCACCTTCCACAAGCATTGCCTCTGCTATAATGATGAGCCTTTAACCTGCTAATGCGAGTTCATCATTTACCTGAGACTCGTTACTCATTGAAAAGCATCTTTTCGGATGGGCACAAAATCCAACTAAGCAGCTGCAATCATTGCGATCGGAGCCCTTGTAACAACTGACCTTCCTTCTGCGTGGGTTTGTAAATTAGAGCGTCTACAGATGCTTGACTTTTCTGCCAAACGGCCATCCTGGCCAAGAACAGGACGGCCCCTCCACTGGAATGTGTAGGTGATGACATTTCTTTCACCACCCTGGCACCTAAACCTGACACTCTATCTGCTAACAATGCATTGAGCTCCTGATCGTTTATGGCATGGAACTCGGCAGAATGGGCTGTGAACTCCTGCACTATATTTTACTCCATCAACTCTTGTTATACTTGTTCAGAGAGAGAACACAGCCGCTCGATATTGAGCAGACGCAAAAAACAGCCACTGTCAAAATCCTGCCCGAGGCATCTGTATAAACACACAGAGCCATGCCGGTTGTCGTGCATTTTCCAAACTTCTGCTAGTTCATCCCAACCAGCTTCCCTCACATCCTCAGGCCCTGTCAATGCTACCATCATTTCTTTAATCCCTCAAGTTCAAGTGCATGGATTTGACTCCTTGTTCTCGACCCATCTCCTGTATGCAGGAGGCGTCATTTATCAATAATAACAGTAACTGTATTTATTTGTGGCTTATTATATGTCAAGCAGACTCTGTGCTGAGTCCTTTACCAAATTGAGTTGTTACAACAACTTTCTAGAGTTGACTATTTTTATTCCATTTTGCGGCTATGGAAACGAGGGTTAGAGATGGAGCCCCAAATCACACAGCTAGAAAGTGGTAGAGTTAGAATTTGGATCCAGCTTTCTCTGTCACTAAACTGTACTATATTCCCTCCTGTGGAGCATTAGTCATCTTATCTTCCCCTCCTTTATAAGGCATTTTGAAGTTTCCAAAACATTGTCACAAGGCATATCATTTGGTCCTCCAAATAGACCAGAGAACCAGGCAGGACGTGTTTCATCCCCAGTCACAGAAGTAAATAAAACTCAGCGTTTACCCCGACTTGCTCAAAGCCACGCATGCCTGAGCCTTGGACTCAAATCTTGACTCTTTTCACTATTCTCATAAATATCTTGCTTTTCTTTTTTTCATAACAGCTATTCTTTCGAAATGACCAATGTATAAAATTTACTCGGAGGCCATTTTGGCCTACTAACTACAAAGACATTTCTACAGGGCTTTCCAAAACTGGAAGAGGAGATAATGAGTTCTCCATCCCTTTTAGTTTTTACTCAAATACTGGGCAGTCACTGAGCTAGAAACCATTGAGACAATTAAGCCTGATCCCTAGATAAGTTCCAAAATCCCCCTCTCCCTGAGATCCTGTGACTCTGTTTTCTCGATGATCTGGTTTGCAATAGCTCCAATTCCCTCACTCCTGGCTTTCTGAAGCCATCTGCTAGCTGACTTTTCAGACTGTCCCCCCAATTCAGCCAGTCTCCCCTGACCATCATCCACCAAAGTTGTTCTCATCAGTGACCTTCTTCCTAAACCTTCCTTGGCTCACTTTAGCCAACCACACCCATTCGATACACCTCTGCCTGATGTTCCATGATCTATATCCTCTATCCAAACGCAGTTTCTGCTTCAGTCAATCCAAACATTTTCCTGAGTCACAGAGACATCATGCCTAGCCCAGCTCCCCAGTCCTTTGCTTTCTGTGTTCCCCTCCTGAAATATGCTCCACTTCCCCCCGCCCGCCCTCCCCACCTAGCCACATCCATTTTTTTGAGGCCCAAGTCAATCTTATTTCAGTACAACAAATATTTAACGAATATCTCCCCAAAAAACACAAAACAAGTCTAGGAATAATCTTCTACTCATGCAGTGAAGCCATGAGGACCTAAAACTGAACAAGAAATGGTCCTGTCCTCAGGGAGGGCTACAACAGGAACAAGCTGCCCTGAGCAACCATTAGGTTTTGAATACTTATTCTACATTGGCTGATGTTCTTGGTATTTTATGTGAGCTGATTCTGCCTGTCTCATGAAGGGTGGACAGTAAGCCTTCTTCCCAAAGAGGCTCCAGAAAATGTTAGGCAAGCAATAGTACAGGTTGCATGATTGAGATGTCTAGGGCTGCATATTTTGAACTCATCCCCCATATACATTCACACGCACACACAGCTCACCAATTATTTGAATTTCCAGTGGAGTAGAAGGGGCACACGACATCTGACGTCAACCGGGCCTGGGATCAATCCCATCTCCAATATCTTCTGGGAAAATGAGTGCTACAAAACCAGGGTTAAAGGAGCAGAGTTCGGAATCTGACCTCCCGGGTTTACGTCCCAGCTGGGTGACTGTAATAGGTCCCTTCATATCTCATTGCCTCAACTTTCTCAACAGAAAAATGAGGATGATTTTAAAAAAAAAAAAAAACAGCTGTACACAGAGCCCTCCTTTCCCCATGGGGTTATTACTGTAAGGACTGAGCTAATACACACAAAGCACTCAGGACAATTCCTAGCATAGGCCATCAGTGAATAAGTGTTAGCTATTTGGATTATCACTAATTCAGTGAAACTGGACAGATTACTTAAATTTCCTGAGCCTCAGTTTCCTCTTTCAAATGAGAGCAGGGCTCACCTCCATAAGCTGGCTCTGAGAATTAAATGTGGAAGCATTGCGAAAGCACCCAGCTATCCCAGAAAAGGTCCCCTTATCTCCAGTCCAGGGCCCGGACTTCTAATCCCCAAACTACACACAACATTTTTCTCCTGCCTCTGCTCCTTTTAGCAGTTTTGCCTGCCCATCATTTGTGCTACTGTAGTTAAGTGCTTGTTTTTATCCCACAGAAAATGTTGGCTTCTTACAAATTCATCTTCAGGAAATTACAACCTAAATCAAGCTCAACGACTGCATAAGCAAAAAACCATTCAAGTTCCCCGAGCCCACGGGCAGCTTTTCCACAGCCCATCCCTGCCCATTTTGGCAAACTGTGAACAGCAGAGAGAGGAACCAGCCCTCTCCCTCTTCAGGAGGGCTTGGGGCCTCAGGCACATCACACCGTGTAAAATCTGGTTAAGACAAATATCGAGAGCAGCCTTGAAAGCAAAAAGGAGTCAAAGCAGGTCAGACAGCTGCCAGAGGGAGTTTGGGAAGGGGGGGGAGAGCCTGACTCACCAGCTCTGCCTGTTGGCATCACAGCGAGTTTCCAGGGAGCGTCAGGCTTCCCGAGTCCTGGACACCGAGCCCTACCTCACCGCCTGGTGGCTGCAAGCCTAAGCTGTAGGCTAGTCTCTAAAGGTCCAGGACCCCCGAACGTGGGGCCTGTTCCCTAGAAATGATGCTGAAGGGCCCCTCCCCTCCCCCAGGACAGTGATGTAACTAGAGCAGGAAGATGCAGTGGCCCCTGGGGAGACCCTGAGGGTCGGCCTGAGGTGGGCTCAGCCATGAAGGGTGGAGGTCAGGCCCAGGGGAGGAGAGGTTACATCACTTGTGCAAGCTTACCCAGGTAGCCCAAGAGAACCCTGGGATTCACATCTAGGACAGCCAGTTCCGGACACAAGCACCTCACCTGTTCCTGCCTCTCCTCTCTCTGGGCGGGGAGAGGACGGCACATGCTCATCCAAGGGCTCAGTGGCAAAGAGAGGAATCCTGAAGGGGGAGTGAGAGGCGCAGTCACTCTATGGTAGTGCCAGGTGAGGGGCCAGCCCTGGATCTCACGCTCCGGACAGAGTCTCAAGGTCTTATCGGACACAAACCACGCGGAAGGAGGCTGGTAGGCAGGGAAACACTTGGGACTCCCCGTCTCCGACGCCCAGGGCTTCTGAGGCCTCTCCCCTCGCAACACGAACTCCCCCGCCCGTACACAGAACACACCCACCCTCACGACATACAGCCCTGCACCCACTTCCACTGTCATCTGCTTATGTGTGCCACCGTCACTGAGACACAGAGGAAACTCTGCAATTTATCCTGATACCAGCCAAGGAAGGAAGCTAAGTCCGTTCCGGGCCACTCACCTAAAGGAGAAGCCGGTCGTCCAAGCGTAGCTCCTACGCCACCGCGGGGCCCAGAATCCCATGCTCTGCACCCGAGCGGGTGAAACCCTGCTTCTCGGGAGAAGCCTGTGTGCCTTCCCAAACTTCTACCTCAGCAGCCATAGCTCCGGAATTTTCCACAGCTACGCGCAGGGAAAGCTGCCTTTGCTCTGGTATTGGGAGGCTGGCTCCCGGGGGCTGCTAATTACGTATGGAAATGACCTTGCGTGCGTGGGTTGCGTCTCGCAGCTGAATTGCTTTGAGAGGTCATAGTTCTCCATCTCCAGGGTCATTAGTTTCAGTTGCCTCATTGCCACCGACCTGTGCAGCCAGTACATTCTTCGAGTCCCCTCGGGGGAGGGGCGGGGGGTGGAAAAGGCACAATTCGGGATCCAATGAGCCCAGGGTTTGGGTGATGTTCAGAGAGAGAATATTTTGACGCCTGACTTCCTTATTTGGTCAAATGAAGATGATAGCCCCTACCCTACCTTATTAATTTGAGGTTTAATGAGGTAACATATTCAAAGTACCTGATAATTACAACTACCATCCTGTCATCCACTGTGAGAGGTGCTTTCAGGTCTGTTTTCTCACTTGATCCCCACCACATTCTGTGAGAAAGAAAATATCATCCACAGTACGCAGAAGAGGAATGTCAGGGAAATATGTGACTTGATTAATGTCAGGCAGCTGGAGGAGGAAGCCAAAATCAAACCCAGGTGGGGATGACTCCAAAATTTGCGCATTTATCCAAAACAATGCTTCCTACCACACTGGCACTCCACTGTAGGCACACAGCAAACTTTGGTTCCCTGCTTTATTTCCATACTTGAGTCTTTCCAAAAGCACAGTTTGGTCACTCTCAACAAAACATATGGCAGCCTAGCCCTATGAATTGGGAGATTGGGATTAGACGTATATACACTAATATGTATAAAACAGATAACGAATAAGAACCTGCTGTATAAAAAATATAAACTAAAATTCAAAACAAACACACACACACAAAAAACATATGGCAGCCTGACTCATCAAATGCTTCCCCGGTCACTAAGGGACTGAGGTGTTCTGGGTGCCATGCTCCATTCAGACTTGTCCCTAGACAAACGAAACCACCTCTTAGAAGGCAGCATCTCCTGCCCGAGGATGGGGAGCGTTAAGGATGACCCAATGAAAGACTAAATTGCCAGTTACCTGCTCAGGTGCAGGTGGAGCCCTAGGCCTTGGAAGGCAACTTCTTTCTCTTTCCAGGAGATTCTCTTTCTCTTAATTAGCAGTTAGGCTGCAACTTAGCACCAGCAGGCAGGGCTTGAGGAAAGATTAAGGAAGGGCGAGAAAAGACAAAGACAGCACTTTGGATGTGTTGATGCAGAGCAAGAGAAGGAGAGTTATTTGAGGATGTTCCCTCCCATGGGCACTGGAGTTGGGGAAGGGACAGCAGCGGTGCCTTGAAGGGTTGAAGAGCAAGAGTTGTTTTTGTTTTGTTTTGTTTTACGTTTGTTAACTTAATTTTTTCATTTTAATTTTTTAAATTTTTTATACAATTTTTGAAGGTTACTTTCCATTTACAGTTACTACAAGATATTGGCTATATTCCCCATGTCGTGCAATACATCCTGGAGCCTATCTTACACCCAGTAGTTTGTATCTCCCACTCCCCTACCCCTATATTGCCCCTCCTCCCACCACTGGTAACCACTAGTTTGTTCTCTATATCTGTGAGTCTGTTTCTTTTTTATTATATTCACTAGTTTGTTATATTTTTTTAGACTCCACATATAAGAGATATCATACAGTACGTGTCCTATTTGTCCGACTTATTTCACTTAGCCTAACGCCCTCCAAGTCCATCCATGTTGCTGCAAATGGCAAAATTTCATTCTTTTTTATGCTGAGTAGTATTCCATTGTATATATTGGGTGTGTGTGTGTGTGTGTGTGTATGTATATATATCTCACACCTTCTTCATCCATTGATCTGTTGATAGACACTTAGGCTACTTCCATATCTTGGCAATTGTAAATAACACTGCTATGAACATTGGGGTGCATATATCTATTTGTATCAGTGTTGGGGGTTTTTTATGGATATGTACCTAGGAGTGGAATTGCTGGGTCATATGGTAGCTCTATTTTTAGTTTTTTGAGAAACTTCCATGATGTTTTCCACAGTGGCTGCACCAATTTACATTAAAAAAAAAAAAAAGAGCAAGTTTTAAAAGCGGTTATTTAGGGAGGCTATTTGGGTAACCATAGCAATGAAAGTACAGGACAACAAGTCTCATCTTTGTGCCTGTGTTCAGGACTTCCACCATCACAGAAAACATTTAGATCATATTACGCTCCTTGGGAAGGACTTTGGGTTTTAACCGATTCACAAGCTAGGACCCTTGTTTAGTTCAAAAGTGTCAGGAAGGCTCAGTGGGCCACACCGCTGACAGTTTCCCCTGCCATCTTCATCACCCCCAAAGTGAAGGGGAATGACGCAGCCCTTACGGCCTGAGAGCTCCCCTGCTCACTCGCTGGCTTACGGGAAGCTCTAGTCAACAACCTGTTCTTTCAAGTCACTTTCTCAGTAAGTGTCTCCCAAGCGTGACCTGCCTCAGGTAATGAGCCATGTTTTCCAAAAGGTAAACACGTTATTTTCTCAAATTATGATCACTTGCTTCCAGCACTGGGTATTGAACCCCACATATCCCCTCACCATGAACACATCACATTCTGTACAGTTTCTCCCACGAGTAGTGCCTCTGCAGGCACAAATGGTGGCAACACTGGGGGATACAGTCTTACCTCTGAGGAGGAGAGGGATGGAGTGCCCAAAAGAACCTGTAGTGAGTCTAGGCTCACTTACAGGGAGAGCAGACAGCCCACTAATTAGAGAGACCGTCAAGACACTTTGCACACCTCCAGTGGGCAAGAAATGGATTCCTACCCACTGTACACTGCTTACGGGAAAGTGCTCATGGCTTCCCTCACCCACACATTCAACAATAGGCTTTGTAAATTTATCTTGTTTAAATGCAGATAATAATCACACTCATGCCTCTTGTCTTCTCTTGTGTCTGATCTTGGAACCAACTGTTCAGTGCATTTTTAATTTTAGCCTCCCTAACTAGGAAAAGAGTGACTTTTCACTGACATAAAGACAGTGCAAAATTCTCTTAATTGAGCAGAAGAGATATAGGAAACAATCCATGTATACTAGATTTTCATATAAATTGAGGGACCAGAGAGAAGCTACTATAATTCTGGTTGTAAGCTATTTCTGAGGAGCCAGTTTATTTTGGTTGTGGACAGCAGTTAAGAGGTATAGAAAATCCCTTTGCAGAGTTCCAACCAATTATTTTATTCATTCAAAAAAAAATTGGGGGATTCCTCTTAAAAGCTTCTAGCCTAGTGGACAAAATAAGCTGCTTGTAAAATATCAATTCGATAAGCAGAATTGCCTTTTAATAAATGGTGGCCATTTTATGAGAAAATAAATTTGGAAGGTATATTCAATCATTGAGTAAATCTGCTTAGAGCAGTAGGCCAGCTCAAAGTTCATTTGTTTACACAGTGAATTCCTTTTTGATACCCTTACCTCAGCAAGTGGTTTGGAGGAGGCATGTACTCAGTTCTTTCTTTTTATAAATAGCAAAGCTACTTGGAACTCCAAAAGGGGAAATGAATTGATACCAGGGAAATATTGCAGAAAGAGCATGGCTCAGACTCGGACAAACTTGAGTCACAACCCAACTCTGTCACTCACATAGTTGAGTGAATTTATGCAAAATCGTTCATCTCTCTGAGCCTTGGTTTCTCATTCACAAAAGGGGCTGTTGTCTGGCTTAAACATTACCTATTACAGATACATACAGTATTTGTAATACGGTAGGCGTCGGTGAATGGGAGCTCGTGCGATTGCTACATCACTACTCTACTCAGGTGTGTTGGCCAAGACTTCACTTTGCATACATTTTTTTAGCAGCCTGACTATGGTCAGGGCCCAAACTGCAGGGAAAAACTAAAAGGATCAACTCTTAATTCCTTGCTCTTCGGACAGCACGCGGGCTGAGGGAAACTAACCATTTGCGAGTGTGTTGGATCCACATTTTACGATCCATCTTTTTGCAGGAGTGCCAGCCTACGGGGTTGCCAGAGTAGCGTTTCATAGCATCTGCACAAACCACACAGAAGAATACTAGCACCTGAGAATGAAAAAGCAATGGGATCAGGAAGGATAAGTCTCGTCAATCAGAAAAGCCTGTGGGGGAGGAAAAGCGGAAATCACTAAGAGGACGAGATAGAGAAGCAGTAGCCCCAGACACCTCCAGGCTGTGAAAACAGAACTCTGCTTTGAGCTGCGTGATGTTCACTCTGCCTTTGTAACTTCTAATGGAAAGGAAAAACAGTGTTCCATCTGCCAGATGTCTCCATTTTCACAAGCTTTATCCACTTACTCTTTTATCTCCATTAGCACAGGAGGTCTCCCAAGACTCAGTTTAACAAACTGGCTCCCCAAGACGGTTGGTGCTCTTTGGACCCATCCCCAAAGGCAGAGAATCCTGAGGTTTTTAGTTAAAATCAAGTATTGCCCTTCTAGGGAATAAACTCATCGTGTAGACGTGTGTGTGTGTGTGTGTGTGTGTGTGTGTGTGGCAAAATGTATTGTGTGTAACATAAAATTTACTATTTTAACCATTATTAGTGTACAGTTTTACAGCATTAATTACATTCACATTGTAGTGCAACCCTTGTCACTATCCATCACCAGAACTTTTTCATCTTCCCCAGCTGAAACTCTGCACCCATTAAGCAATAACTCCCCACTTCTCCGCTTCCCCCAGCTCCTGGCAACCTCCATTTTACATTCTGTCCCTTTGCAGTTGACTACTCTAGGTATGGCGTCTAAATGGAATCATGCAATATTTGTCATTTTGTGACTGGGTTATTTCACTTAGCACATGTCTTCAAGTTTCATCATTGTTGTGGCATGTGTCAGAATTTCCTTCCTTTTTAAGGCTAAATAATTGTGTAGACTTTTAAGTGAAGATATTGCAGGCTCAGTTGATGGCCTCATATTCTGAACTTTGCTATAAAACTTCACACTTCATGAGGCCTTAAAAACTGAATTATTTCATTAGTATATAACTGGTTGAAAGTGTTACTGTGCATTTATTGTAGCTGGTGGAAACTAATAAATATATGGCTTTCTTTTCATGAAAACTGTCTGCACACAGTGGTATCTTAAGTTGGAAACTAGTTGTTGGCATCCTTGCAAAGAGACAGTGTTATTTGATTAGCACTTCTGGTTGTGGAAACATTCAGGAAAGTCACATTCTATGAGACCTGGCATCTGAGTGATAAGAGATCTACAAATAATTCAGTAACACAAGGTTGCTCACTGAAATAACCAGATCAAAGACCAAATGGCTGATTTCTCATCCAATGTCCCTCTTATTTTCTCTTACTAATCACCCTTGCTAAAAAGCTGTTTTAAACTCACATCATAATCTACTTATGTGTTTATTAGTTTACTGGGCTTATATATTTATTTGCTTAAATATTACTGACTCTAATCAGTAAAAGAAATATTACAAGGTACCAAAGAAAGCAAAGCATTTTAGCCGGAGACATGAAGCTCTTCTAGCCATGTAAGCCTAAAAAATATTGCTATGTGAGTCTCAACCATGTTTGGTAGCTGCGGAGGATGTAATCAATGTTTACCTATTCTGGGTGATTTCATAAAGTTTATTTGTAACTTAGACTTGTTAACACAAACACATTCTGCAATGTCATCAAGAAGTGGAACAGGCGGGCTAAGGCACTTACTTGTGCTTGTAAACTTTTAAATTTACAAGTATTAATTTTTAAGATGTGTCTTCAACTGCTGAGACATCATTCCTCCCCACGAGACCCTACTGCCTCAGTGTCCTTTGAACTATTATAAGATGAGATGAGAAAGAAACTAAAAGGGGGATGAAAAAATTTGATGACAGGAGAAAGATAATTTGGACATGATAATAATGAAGACACCAGAAGGGAGAGCTTGGAGGCTGAGGTGGAGAACAAAAATATTGACCCCGGAGTCTGTGCTAAAGTGATTTTTCCTAAGAATTTTGTATATCACGCCTGTCATAAACATTCAGCTTCATTGTGCAATGAAAACAGATGACAAGAATTTACTGCTCCAACAACCAAAAAAATAGCAACTTGACTACGTCCTTGGAATCTGGTTTCTTTGCTTTCAAATGTGCAGTGGAACTCTTGTGCCTGCAAGGGCTGGGGGCAGTTGTTTATGTAACTCATTGGACGTCTACATAAATATGAAAAACGGGACAGGTTTCTCTATTCTCATCTGTTCTAAAGCCAGAGTTGGCTCTCAAGTTAAGAGGCATGCAGACTGGAGAGAGATGCACAGTTTAGCTGTCTTATGCTGATTCTCTTACATAAGCTTCTAGGTTATGAGATTTTCTCCATTTTGTTTCCAAATGGTAGGAGGAGAAGACATGTTTTAAGAGTCACTTATCAGGGAAGAAAAATGCTTCCAAAGGTTTTAGGTTGGGGAGAACTTTTGTAGATCCAAGGATGGTGGGAGATGTGAAGAAAGGACTAAAGACAGACTGGTGGAGAAATATCCTGAGGAAAGATTAAGAGCATTAGCTGGAGAGAATGGCCAAGAAAAAAGACTAACTTCCTCAGAGACAGACGACTGGTGAACATTCAAGAAGATAGGAATTCTGACATTGAAAAAAAGGATGCTGGGGAAACAGTATCTTATCAGAAAATTAGGTAGTGAGGTCATATTCTGAGAAAGAATGGGGAAAGAATGGTGGAACTGAGTCTTGGGAAGGTTGGACCAGCCCAAATGAGGAATGCAAGAGGGAACTAAACAGATGAATGAAGGGATGACCAAGCAGCCTAGGGCACCACCTGGGTAAGCTAGACTCATAATGGGGCATAAGAAGGTTGTGTCTGGAGTGGGTACTTGAAATCTCAGAGATGGGGCAATTCCAAGTGAGGATTATATCTAAGGTGGCACTTTGTCCGCACCAACAGAAGCCATAATAGTTGAGCAGATCAAGGAAGTGCAAGGCCAAGCTGTCAGTGCCACCTACTGGCTTACGGAAGCCAATGAGGAGCAAATCAGATACAGAGGAGAGTTTAAAATGTTCACAGTAATAACTGAATAACCCTTGCTTGACCTAGCCATGCATCATCTGTGATTACAAAGGAGACTTTGGGTGTAGATGTGGGCTAACTCGCAGAACCATCTAAATATCAGTTGATTTAGCAGACCAAGGTATATTTAGTCTAAAATCCTACCCTAGCATTGACTCTAATATATCATGAAGATTAAGGTGGACAGCTATCAGGAGTTGGGAGACCCAAACCACTGTCTCAGTTCCTATAGGCATAGACGCCAAGGCAAAGGAATGGTCTTTGCCTCTAGGTCTAGCAGAGTCCAGCGTATGCCCTTGTTCTTTGTTTCAGACTTTAACCTAGACTGTCCAAGAGGTCAAAGACATGTGGCCAGCATTTGCATTATATCTCTTAAAAATCGTTCTACTCAAAAATCTTTGAGAAGCCAAGAACAGGGCCTATTTAATTTCTATATCTCTAAATCTCACCTAGTACCTGGCACATAGATGTTCAGAAAATATCATGGAATGAATGAGTGAATGAATGAGTGAGTGAGCTGTGCTATGATCCTACATTTCTCTAGAATACACTTTCTTTGGGTTTAGGAGCCTCTGTAACCCTCCCCCATTCCTGTTCCACGCAGCACACATCTTGTGAAAGACACATAGCTGTCATCTAACTCTGTGAACACAAATTGCTTTCATCAGCCGTGTAGGCATGATCTACTTCTTCCTAGTTGGTCCACCCTGGATCCTCTGCTCTTTATCTGGCTGATGCCTGGACTGATGACTGCTCCGTTGGTTGTGCCTTGCACAACAAAAGTGGAAGAGATTTCAGCAAGGGCAACAATTAAGAGGGGAATGGGGCAGCCTGAAAAAATAAAAAAAGAAGGCTGCAGAACTATAATGCCTGTGTTGAGCGAGACAGTCACATCTTGATGTCACCGCTCCTACTAGACAGAAGCCCCAGGTTTTTTCTGCCTCAGGACTGCTGATTACCAAGGGTACACCTAGTCCATTCTAACACCTTTGCGTGATTAGTAGAAGGTGCCCCTTACAGAGGCAGAGGCTGTCCAGCTTGGTGAGATGAACGTGGGGGGGGGGGGTGGGATTTCCACCTCCACTTGACCATTTGAGAAGGCACCTTGCACAGTGAACAACCTGCGCATTTACATTCTTTGCCCCCTCTTGTTCCTCACTCTTTAGGGGCTAGGACTTCTGGGAGTCACTCCTGGGCTAAGAACCACAGTCCCATTCTGAAGGTTATGTATCAGATTTCTGGTCCACACTGTACCTTGGCAACTATTAGAAGGCACAGAAGAACAGAGTCCAAGATGTGCCGCGTGTTGCCACTGTTAGATGCTTGCATTGCTCTGAGTATGTACTTTTCCCCGTTAGTTAACGAAACCAATAGAATAACTCTCTGTGAAAGGCTTTTTCTGCCATTAAGGGCAAATTCTGGTTGCATCTTCATTTTCACTTTTGTGGTTTAGTGCTAGCAAGTGGAAGACTTATGTAGGTAAGGTTTACCTTACCCAACTCTGCTAGTTCAGTAAAGCTATGGAAAAAGGCAGAGGGGTAGACTTCCCTACACTCCTCACCATTCAGGTCCAAGTTTCCAGGGCTTTTTGCAAGGCAACTACAATAAATCAGGCAGTGAACCTTGGAGTCTGCGTAACACCCCTCGATCAAACCGAGGGTGCGTCTTGCTCCCACACTCTTCTGGCTGGATCTCAGACGAACAATGTTCAGACAGGCTTAGGGGTTGTGAAAGTTGGGGCTGATGTGGGAGGCAAGTGACGGTTGTGACTCTACTGAAATCTGAACCTATATTTTCTGGGCATGATCAGTTTCCAAATCACACAAAGTGGCTCTTTGAATCAGACTGAAGACACGTTTTGACTTTTTTTTTTTAAGACAATGTCAGAAGAGGATGAGTGTAGTGTCAATAGAGGGTTGAATTCGATGAATAGACACCCATCATGAGGTTATCACCTGCAATGAGGTTGGCCTCTCTCCACCACCTTTGCCATGGGAGAAATTTTTTAAATGTCCACAAGTTCATGAGGCTCAACTTGCTTCACGGAAAGTTCATGTGGAAAGGCCTCATCTTGGTCTTTCCTTGGGAGAGATAAACTTTCTAAGTCAATGAAGAATTCTCTGGCTATCTCTTTATCGTTACTCTTTCAGGGTGAGATGCAGCTCACATCTGTCCAATGTCAGCCAAGATTCAATTCCCATTTTTGACTAGTAACCACAATCCCCCCCGGAGCCGTGGGACAAGATCTGGGTGGGTCCTGCCCGTGGTTTGACTTCAACCAAGATTATAACTGGGCTCGTCATGGGCCAGGAGCCCTCAGGTTTTAACAGGAACATCAGTAGGAGCTCAGTAAAGGGGTCTTATGGGGCGCCCAGCCCCCCACCCCAGCCTCTCCCTACTTATAAAATCTGTAACACATGTTGACTAGATCCAAAATTGTGTCATGCCTCATGACTTTTTGAGGTTCCAACTTCCGGGGCCCTTGGGAGAAGAGCAGACTGGCTACTGAAGCCATTCAAGGTCTCTTCTCTCTGCGTTGTCTCCATCGCTTTTGGGCAGCCACAGAGGGAGCTGGCTGCTCTCAGACTGACAGCCCAGACAGCACTGCCATGCAGAAATGTGATAAACAACTAGATTTTGTTCCCCAGGAGAATACGTCGACAAGCACGGCCTCTGCCAGATCTGTGAATCCTCGTGTGCCAAGTGCCGGGGGCCAACCCAGGAAGACTGCACTGGCTGCCCCAGCACAAGGTGAGCGACCTTTCTTGTATCTCCTGGGGTTGGGAGTTCACGAGATGCAGGAGGGAGAGAGGAGGTGCTTACCACCTAGAAGCACCCCTTGGGCCTATAAGAAAAAGAATCAAACTCCTTCCCCTGACAGAGAAACCTGCTGTGGTCTGGCCCAAAGTCAGAGGTCTGTAGTGTCCTCCCCCTGTGATGCCCCGTAACCACTGTGAGAATCGGTTCCCTGGACACTACAGGAGCTTTCTCATCAGTGAAGGTGGTGGTGGCTTTGATGACTAGAATCTCATCCCTTTCTGCACACCCATCCCTCAACCATCATCTCCATCTGCTAATAAAATATCTACCCCTATTTCTAGAGTTAGTTCAAGGGTGAACTGTTCTATGAAAGCTTTTTTTTACCTCTTTCCAATAGAATTAACCTCACCCTCTTTATGTTCCCCTGTGCTCTGTACAAACTTCCATAAGTGCACCTGTGACATTTTCAGACATTGACTTACAATTCTACTTGTTAGACTGTAAGCCCCTTGAAATACTCATCTTTGTACTCCATTACCTATCACAGTGCTAAGAAAACAGTAGGCACTCAATCAGTGTTTGATAACTGAATGAATGAGGAAATAGTAAGTATCCGAATGGGATGAGCATCTTTGCTAATACATTGAGAATTTATAATGAAGAGAGTTGGGAGCCCGTTGCATTTTTAATCAACACTCCTCTAATTCTAGCACTTAATATTTGTTGGCCTCATCTTCTCTGATAAATGTGTAGGAAGCAAGGTTTCTCCCAAGACCAGTATAATGAGGCTGCTCCAGTGGCAGGTGAGTCTCTAGGATGGACGTTCCCTCTGCCTTGAACAACAGTCATTTCACCTAATTCTTTATCAGGACTGTAATACCCTGAGTAGGAACTGTAGTGTATTTGTCTCCTTATTCCCCTACAGTGATCAACACATAGTCGTAGTTCAATAAATGTATGTGTTATTGAACTTGATGAAGTGTGTAATTAATATCATGAGCTTGGTTCTCCAAATAGCTCCCTCAGAAAGAGAAAGAGAGAGAGTGAGAGGAGGGAAGGAGGAAAGGAAGGAAACACAAAAGAACGGTCTTATTAAGAATTCTTAATGCTGTGATAACATTTTCTAAGTGTCTCTTTAAGATACCTATGCCTCTTGAGTTTGCTTTAAGCCAGCTTCAAGGCATGTTATTAGATACAGACAACATTTTGAAAATAGGTCCTTTTTCTCCTCTAACTCCTCACATTAACAATCAAATGCCATTGCATATTTGGACATCTTTGAACCAAGGGAACTTTTTAGCATTTGTTTAATAAGGCAGCTACCATCGTCCAGTGTACATTGTGGAAGTTATGATTGTCCCAGGCTCACCAGAAGTGAGAAAAAAATTCAACTACCATCAGTGGCCATTTTTTTAAGAATCGGAGCTCATTGGTACAAGAAGGTCAGAGGTACACCTCCTGCGCCACTTGAATAGGCTTTAGCAACCTATTCTTTAGCTTCTGAAGATAGAAAAGCATGTGTATAGATCTCAAACCAGGTGTCCTCCTGGAAATCCTATTGCTCAGGAACAATTTTCTTTTCATCCCCCTGAGCGCTCCATTTCTTTCCCCATTTCTCTTCCTTGATGTCAGTTACTTGCAAATACATCCAAGAAAGGGCACCGCATCATGGCAATGAACTAGCTGACTTTTCTTATCTGCATTTTCCAGAAAGGGGTTAGAAGATGAGGAGAAAGAAATTATTTTGAAAGATAGTGTCGTTGACTTATTTGTCCTCAAAGGGCAGCCACGTATTTTCCTTAAGGTTTTTCCAAAGTATTTCCTTGAGTGGAATCAGGTCTACTCAAGACGGTCTTGAGCACCTGCTTTATGTCCAGCTCAGAGTTAGGTACAAATCCATGGATTTTTATAGGTGGTTCAGGAGGTCAAAGTCAAGGGCTGGTGAAGCACTCAGGGACCAGAACACTGGGGGAGCTTTAACACCCTAGGCCTGAAGCAAACCCTGTAGCCATAGAAGGGATGCCTGATAGAAACTGGAGCTGGAGGGAACATAGCCACTCCAGAATCATGGGAGGAGGAAGCCAGGTTGTGGCTCCAGTGGAATAAATACCCCAGTCTCTCTCTCCCCCCACCCTCAGATCTCCTACTGGTGTTTCCCTGTCTGAAACACCTGGATGCCAATGGGGAGCACCATTTACAAGTGAGGGAAGTGAGCTTGGGGACACGGTCTCTAGTGGGCACTTCCAAGGCAAAGCAGGTCAGAGAATGGCAGAAAATGGATCTGGGGTGGGGGTAAGGGGTAAGGTGAGGCAAACAGAATAAACTATTGATCACTCTGAGTTTCTTCCTATTCTTAAGCTTTTGGGGTATCTCCAGTCCTGGCACAATTAAGGTCATCCCTAAAGGAGTTTTTATCTGGGAAAGGAATGTTAACGTTTAACTTAGAGGTTTTCTTCAAAACAATATGACAGGGAAGTAAATCACTGGGGATGTAGATGAAATAAGATTGGCCATGTGTTGACAATTATTGAAGCTGAGTGATGAGTACATAGGGGGGGTTCTGTTATGTCTTGTTTATTTTATATATGTTTAAACTTTCCATAATAAAATTTGAAAAAATAATTCAACTCTGAAGTTGTTTTAAAGGAAGTTGAAACTTGAAAAGCTCTCTCTTCATCTTCTAGCTTTCCCTCTACATTTCTATAAACCTTTGGGTTTATCAGCTCCTTCAAGATGATTAAAAAGTTGGGGGAAGCAAGTATCATCTTTGCCACCGCTATTTAACACATCTAGCTCTGTAATGCCGTGGTCCTCACTGCATGAGCTAATTTCCCAACCGAGTCCTGAAGAACTGCAGAGTCTATGAAGTAATTAAAAGCATGTAAAAGTTTTCTGACCCACCCTCAAATGCTTTATTTGATCTGTTTCAATAATTCAAGAAAAAAAAATCCTTTGCGGGATTTCATTCTGTTACAAAGTTAACGTGCCAGGAAATTATAGTAAATGCCCTTGTGATGGCTTTAGTTAGACCAAACCAACAATCAGCGCAGAGGACCAGCTAACTCTGACTTGCAACTCTTCTGTTCCAGTTCACATCTCTCTCTCTCTCTCTCTCTCTCTCTCTCTCACACACACACACACACACACACACACACACACACACACACACACACACCCTGGGGCTTCTGGAAAATTTAGTTCCAATGTTGAGAACTTCACCTCTGCCCAGCTCTTCAGCACTTGGTTTTGCCACCTTCTTCCTTTCCATGAGCCTGTTGGACCTGGAATGGTTCACAGCTTATGAGAAGGCCAAGAGCGTACGTGACTTGGGAAGAGAAGGGCTTCCCCTGCAGAGATGAGCTTGCCTGAGTGTCCTAGAAATCCACAGACTAGATGATTGGTGGTCCCAGAGATGGCTTGCGTTCCCTTTAAAGAAAATTTTCATCAGCCCCATGGGGCCCAGAACAACATATCTCTTCTCCTCCACTAGGGGAGATTTGTTGGTAGTAGAAATCTGTGTCACTTGAAATGGGACTTTTCTTCAAGTTCCTTAGCAATTGTTCTTGAGCGGGATGGGGAGGTTGCAAGAGATGATGTAATTCAGTGCCTTCACTCAAGCACGACTGTTGTCCTTATCATTCGATCTTTATAAAGAATCACGTTCTTACAAAAACTGGGTATGTCACCTGTGCTTTCTTCAGGGTAGAGACAGAGGGAGGTGGTTTGAAGCACAATTATTTGCTTGGTACTTTCTTAAAATAAGCTCTCAAGTAAGAAAGACAGCCCCTTCCCTACATAAACATGGCAGCGCTACACCATCTGCTTCACCTCTGTACCCACCCAAGTTCGCGAAGCGTTTTAAATGGTTCCAACCATTGACAGTATTAGATGACCTCTCTCAAGAGAAATAATTGCCCCAAACCCATCTGTCATCTCTTCCTATAAAGAACAAGATGTACTTTCCATCTCTTTTTCAACTTAATTTAGCAAGAAAATGAACCTTCACAAATAAACATGCCCCATTCTCGTTTTCAGTGGAGAACAGAGTAGTTCACTTGTTTAAAAACCTCAGAAAGCTCTTACATAGTTTTTTCTTAAAGGGAGGTTTTTGTTTTGTTTCCGTTTTTTTAACTAGCCACAACCAAATTATTCCTTGACAAATCTTCTAGCTAAAAAACCAGAGCAAGGGTGGGACCAGGATATTCCCAGCTGGCATTAGTGCCATCAGCTAAAAGTCTGGAGCACAGTCTTCTCTTTACGGATCAAGGTGCAGGAGATCTGTTTTCACTTGGACAACCAGCTGTGTGTGCATGTCTGGTTAGGGCTGGGATTCCACACTCTGCAGCAGGCCAAAAGGACTGTTGACTCCAATGACACTGGGTATGGTGACCAGAGCCTGAGGGGCTGAGGATCCAAGAACGAGGTGTCCTTCTCGTATGCTTGGCCTTAATCCCATTCTGTTTCCAAACAGATGCAAATGACACAGACTTTCAGGGACAGTTGGAAGACTGCAACTGCAGCAACACATATTCAAGATGCCTTGTCCCCACCCCAATTTCCTCCAAACCTGGTATTGAAATGCCAATCCTCCATTTAGGGCTGATTCTAGCTATAGAAACAGAGGGATTTAGACAAGTTAAATACCACCCCAGGAATGAGTTGCTCAATACCTACACCTGGCCTTCTGTGTGACATCCAGACTGGGGAGAGAGAGAAAAAGCCTAGCTTTGTTTGCAGGCCCTCAGTGGATGCCACCATCACACCCTTGGAGGCATCACACCCTCACAACTGACACAGTAACTACTGCTCTAAGGGAGCTCTCTGAGATGCCAGTTTGGCATCACCTGTATTACTTAGGTAGGAATCATTTAGCAAATTCCATAGTAACCCAGACTACCACTGAGAAGCTCTCCAAGTATGATCTCTAGACCAGCACCATGAACATCATCTAGGAACTTGTGAAAAATACAGAATCTCGGCTCTCTCTCCACAGAAACTCTGAGGGTGGAGCTCCCCATCTCACTTCATCCATTCACATGACCCATCTGACTCTTGCACTTAGACATTGTGGATTTTCTGCTGAGGAAAATTCTTGGACACAATTTACTTCATCACGTTTGCTCTTGGGATTACCTCCAAGGGAAAGAGGAAGCAAAACTTTGAAAACATTAACCATCACATTATGGTGTATATATATATATATATATATATATATATATATATATAGTATGTGTATAAAACCAAAGATTTTAGAAGCCCACATGCTAACTTATCTGCAGTGCCCTTGTAGGTGATGGCAAACATGGTCAGAAAATAGAGACTGTGGTACCCTATACATCAGGAAATACTTGCAAAAATGACAGAGTTCAACTATATATAGAATAGATACCTAATAAGAACCTACTGAATAGCACAGGGAACTCTATTCAATACTCTGTAATCACCTGTATGGGAAAAGAATTTTAAAAAGAGTGGATATGTGTGTATGTATAACTGACTCACCTTGCTGTACAGCAGAAACTAATACAACATTGTAAATCAACTATACTCCAATAAAAAATTAATTTTAAAAAAGGAATCAGAATTCATGGATTACTTGCCATATGTGTAGGTCAAGTTTATAAGTAGCACCTAAACTACAGGATGGTGCTTCTTTGGGAGCCCTTGGACTTGACATTCCCATTGCAAAGTGTGGGCATGCTGATAACTAAAGAAAGAATATTTACTCCAAGGCCTCTGGATTCAAAAACCCATCTAGTGTCTTCAAAGTTCAAAGACCTCCATCTGAGTGTTGGCCGGGTTTGGCTGGAGCCTACAGTGTGGGTTTAATCCCCGGGGTACTGGTTAATTTGTTTGAAACCAGAATCAAGATTACATCCCCAACCAGTTCCTGGCATGCCTGCTGTTGGGTCCAAATCTCTGGCCAAGGATGAGTACATGACCAATATTCCCCATGTTCTAAGATGATCAGTCCCAGGCATCACCCTTGTTTCTCGAACAATGAAACCAAGAATGTGCAGCGAAACACAAACACCACATGTTCTAGTACTTAACACCATTCCATAAAGTCACTCTTACAAACTCTAAAAGTCTGGTTTCTTCTAGGATTTTTGATGATGGTCACTGCGTTTTGAACTGTCCCTCGGGCAAATTTGAATTTAAGAACCAATGCCATCCATGCCACTCCACCTGCCAAGAATGCCAAGGAGATGAGCCCTCCAACTGCACCTCCTGTGGAGTAGGTGAGGGAGTCTGGTTGCTTGCTTCTTCTTCCTGCTGCAAACCTGCTCACCCACTGGACATTATTTGGTTTGACTAAAAAGCTTCATCTCTGGGGACAAGGGGGTGAGATTAGACAGCTGTCTGTTCATTAAAGAGTATGTACAACCTTGAAGTTTCTGCTTGTTGTCAGGACACAAGTTCAAATTGTTGGAGACACAGACCCGCTGCCCCTGAGGAGATGAGAGAGAAACTAAGAGATGTCTTTCCAGAGAAGAGGAAAGAAAGGGCATGCAAACACGATGACAGACATGAGCTAGACAAAACTAAGACTCATTGAGGTGAAAGTGAAAAGCTAGGAAATTAAGGCAGACATATTTGGTCTTTAAGAGAAATAGCGTAATAGAGGTTGGGTCAGGGTCTCCTCAGCCCTGAGCTATGCCATTTAGAAGTTGTCAGAGCCCTGTGGGAACAGAGTAATCTTTTCCAAACACAAATATGACCTTTTCTGTCCCAGCCTTAGCAATGCTAAAGTTTCTGCTGTCATTAAATTATACTCCATGATCTCTCAAGTCCTCTGTAGTTTGACCCTTGACTCCTCTCCAGTCTCCCTACATATGTTGCCCCCCACTTTGACTTCATGGGGGACTAATTCGTATCTTATTTGACCTACAGAACACTTTAAAATTTGAGCCAAATTGGGAAATTTCAAATAAAAACCTGGGTTTTTGGTTTCTCTTGAAAACTTGGAAGATCTGGCAACACTGCTCCATATGGCCCCCAAACGGTTGACTGGAGACCATCGGGGCTGCTCTCCATTTCATCACAGTCCCCACCCCTCCCAGCTGTCTCACTAATCTTGAGGCTCTCAGTTACCACCATCATGACATTTACACGGTTTTTCTAATAGGAGAGAATTATTTAGCTTCGTTCTTGCTTGTAATAAAACCAAGAAAAATGCAGAATAAATGAAGAGCATCGTGCATTTGCAGAAAAATGAGAGATAACACATTTCTTTGTAAAAATTAAAATGATTTCTTTGTGTTTCGTATATAAACAAAGTATATCTGTCAAATTTTACCTGTAGCCTGCTTATTCTGTTCCCTTTCTCATCTGTAAGATGGTGATCATGGCTGCCTTCTTCTAGGATTATTATGAAAATGAAATGAGATAAAATAATAAAGCACTTAGAATGGGGTGGGGTGCATAGGAAGTACTCAATAAATATTAGCAATTCTTATTATTATCACTACTATTACTACTGTTACTGTTTGTACCTGCTTGCTCCTGCGAGCATTTCAGTCTCTCTAGCTGTTCAGACTTCACTTGAGATGTTCCGCAGACACTGTCTACCTGATCTCTTTCTATTCATCCTTTAGGCCTCCATTTCAATGGCATTTCCTCAGGGAAGGCTGCCCTAACCTTCTTGTCTAGGTTAAGGCCCCTTCATGTGAGCACCCTTGGAGCCCAGAATTTCCCATTCACAGGCCTCCTCACCCTTGCTATTTACCTTGTCCATCAGACTCTGTGCCCTGTAAGAGCAGTCAATGGTTTCTACCTGTTTTCTGCTGTATTTCAAGCACGGCACAGAATCTGGCATATAGAAGGCACACAGTAAATAGATGGATGAATGTATGGTTCAGTAGAAACAATATCGATCAGAAAACCTGGATTCTAGTCTCGGCTTTGTCACTAATAAACTAGAAGACACTAACCCAATCACTTCACCTCTTTAAGTCTCTCCATGTTTGTAAAAAGGAGGAGAATGGACAAGATGGCATCTAAATTCCCTTTCACATTTAAAACACACTAAATCTTCATATATATACACAGCTAAGGAGTAGCTTAAACGCTAAACAAGTACCTAAAACGTTCTAAGCAACCTATGGCTACTTGGACCAACCCACACATAAAATGCCCTGACATTTCTTCTGTGTTTTCTATTTCAAAGTCTGCGTTTAACCTGTTCTCTTAACAAAATGTATTGTGGTGCCAAGGGGGAGAGGAGGTAGGGGAGGGAAGGACTGGGAGTTTGGGATTAGCAGACGCAAATTATTATATGGGACGGATGAACAACAGTGTCCTACTACATAGCCCAGGGAACCATATTCAATACCCTGTGATGAACCATAATGGAAAAGAATATGAAATATACATATATATATGTATAGCTGAGTTACTTCTCTGTATAGCAGAAAAAAAGCACAGCTATTTTTGTTACATTTGTTAATATCACCACTGATCTCATCAGAAAAGTCTGAGGATTGGGGAGCTGTCGAGCTCACAAGCACATGCGATAAACACAACATTTAAATCAACTATACATCAATAATTTTTAAAAATGTATTGTGCCCCTCCCACGTATAAGTTACTCTACATGGGTACCACGGAAAATGCAGTAAATAATAGCATGATATCACTTTCAAGGAGTTTTACGATCTAACAGAGGGGTGTGTCCTCATGTATTATAAAACAGGAAGATATTAGATAGAGACTGAATGAATGGTAGCAACCCTACTACAGGTCACTACTTTCAGCGGTAGCGAGAACAGGAGGCTCCCTGAAGAGGGAAATGTTGAGCGGGTTCTGATTAGCAGGGTTTTCTGCCTGTTAAGACTGTACTTTCCCAAGTCCACACATTAGTGCAGCTAATCCATGAGGCAGCGCTGCAGAAGACAGATGATGGAACGGATGCAGTTCTATATCAATAAGCTTTATTCAAAGCCTGAAATTCCTCTGGCTAGGGAGTCCCACCTCCACACATAAGCCTGTCCCATCTCTTTGTAGAAATTTCACCCCTTGCTTAATTGTAACTTTGTTAATGTTGGGTCTGAATCCTTTTGGAAAGGCAGATCTGCAGCTCTATTAGTGAAAATCCACTCTAAACTCTCTTCCAGGTTTATCCTCTACCAAACTGAGCCCGAAGCTAACTTCTACAATCATACAACAGCTTCAGTAAGCAAAATGTTGGAGTAAGCTTCATAAAGTTTATTTTCAGAGTCCCTCAGCCTTTCTTTCATCCTCTCCAGCATTCCTGTTCCCTTCCTACCTTGCAACCCTCAACCTTCCTTTCCTCCGGCAGACATCCAATGCCTTCACGTTGGTCCACCTTCTCTTCTAACAAAATCGGTTGCCCAGAAATACTCTGGAAGCAGTTAATTACTCCTCAGTATAAATGAAAGCCAATCTGAACCTCTTTTGGAGTTCCTTGATTTTTAACTCTTGTCTCCTATTACCTCATGAACGGCTTTGTCACATAACAAAAATATCAGCACTTCTACTACAAGAACCGGCCTCTCCCCCCCATCATTACATGAACTTAAGTTCTGAGACTCTGGGCAAGTAGCCAAAAATTTACACATGATATTCGAATCACTGAGGTGTCCAAATAGTCATCCAAAGCTAAGTGAGCTGCCATGCTATCAAGCTAGTAGAAATATCAAATCTCGGCATAATCCTGAACCAATCACGTGGGAGAGCTGGCCATTGTTAAGGCACCTAAGTGACTTCCTTTTGCATGGTCCGTGTATGTTAAACAACAAGACCCTTTACATCTCTGTCCTTTAAACCCAAATTATAATACCCAGAGGGGTCCAAATAGCAAAGCCATATCTGAACAATAAAAATGGAATGGGAGGGACATCCCTGGTGGTGCAGTGGGTAAGACTCCACACTCCCAATGCAGGGGGCCTGGGTTTGAGCCCTGCCCAGGGAACTAGATCCCACATGCATCTGCAACTAAGAGTTCGCATGCCACAACTAAGGAGGCACCATGCCGCAACTAAGGAGCCGGCAAGCTGCAACTAAGACCTGGTGCAACCAAATAAATAAATAAATAATAAAATGGAACTGGAGAACATTTCCTCTAATATCTGAACCCATCATCATTCATTTTTAAGATAGTTGGTCCAGGGACTTCCCTGGTGACTCAGGGGTTAAGAATCCGCCTGCCAGTGCGGGGGATACTGGTTCGATCACAGGTCTGGGAAGATCCCACATGCCATGGAGCAACTAAGCCCATGTGCCACAACTACTGAGCCTGTGCTCTAGAGCCCGTGAGCCACAACTACTGAAGCCTGCAGGCCACAACTACTGAAGCCCGCACATCTAGAGCCCGTGCTCTGCGACAAGAGAAGCCACCACAATGAGAAGCCTGCGCACCGCAACGAAGAGTAGCCCCCACTTGTCGCAACTAGAGAAAGCCTACACGCAGCAGCGAAGACCCAACGCAGCCAAAAATAAATAATTTTTTCTTTTTTTTTTTTGCGGTATGCGGGCCTCTCACTGTTGTGGCCTCTCCCGTTGCGGAGCACAGGCTCCAGACGCTCAGGCTCAGCGGTCATGGCTCACGGGCCCAGCCACTCCGCGGCATGTGGGATCCTCCTGGACCGGGTCATGAACCTGTGTCCCCTGCACCGGCAGGCGGACTCTCAACCACTGCGCCACCAGGGAAGTCCAAAAATAAATAAATTTAAATAAATAAATTTTTTAAAAAAGATTGTTGATCCAGTTAGATATGTTGGAAAAATAGGAATATTGACAAATACGAATTCACTCACTCATTCATTCAGTCGTTCAACAAATATATATTTAGAACTCACCATAGGCCAAGCTTCCCTTAAGCCTCTGGATCTTGATTTGACATCATGTGAAGGTGTAGGGAATGTATAGCAACAGCTGGATGGAGGAGAGCTTTTCACTGCTCTCCCTAACATATTCCTACCTACATGTGAGAAGGTTGGCACTTTGTAAAACAGAATCTTTTCTCAATGAGTCACGGTAGAAATGAGAGGAACAAAACTTGGAAAGTTGACCTTTTTGTGGTCTCCTGAGATTCGAGGTCCCACCAGATTGGAGTTTTGTGCTCCACAACCTTGATCTATAGCTGTAGAATCGCCAACTGCACATTACATCCTCCCAAACGCTCTCCTTCCCTTAGAGGATAATGTTCTTCCAGGTCTGACCTGGAGACTGCAAACACTTTTTTCTACCACCTCTTTGGACACTTTCTTTATTTTCTTTGTCCCATGGGAACCAGCAGACTTCTGGCATGAAATCACCATCAGAAAAAAGGGAGCTTCAGGGTCCATAATCCAAGGGTGTGATTTTTAAATTGTATTTGAAATAGGGCTTTAATCACATAAGAACATTAGGTTAAAACCTTTGAAAGTGCCTAGTTTACAGGTTAAAAACTGTCGAATGTGAGCAATTTCATGTGGTTCAATCTAATATTCAATATTATACTGACTTTCAGATTTTGCACTTGTAACATGGAGTTAGTGCTATCTTTACAAATTCAGCAGCCTTGAAATTTAAAAAAATATATTTATTTATTATTTTTTTATTTTATTTATTTTTGGCTGCATTGGGTCTAAGTTGTGGCACACAGGCTCTTCGTTGTGGCGCACGGGCTTCTCTCTAGTTGTGGCCTGCAGGTTTTCTCTTCTTTAGTTGTGGCATGAGGGCTCCAGGGTGTGTGGGCTCTGTAGTTGTGGCGCATGGGTTTCAGGGTGGATGGGCTCTGTAGTTTGCAGCACGCAGGCTCTCTAGTTGAGGCGTGCAAACTCAGTAGTTGTGGCACGTGGGCTTAGTTGCCCCGCGGCATGTGGGATCTTAGTTCCCTGACCAGGGATCGAACCCATGTCCCCTGCATTGGAAGGCAGACTCTTTACCATTGGACTACCAGGGAAGTCCCAACAGCCTTGCATCTTGAAGGTCAATGGTTCTGGGTCTTCGTGTGGTAGATCACATTATGAGTGAATTCTAGACCCAGTTATTTTAGGTAATGCAGATATTTTCAGAGCCAGGGGCATGTGGGAGACCTGATTCAGAGAAGATGGATGCCCTGGGCACACTTAGCACAAGCAAAAACTCCAGGGGGTGGGAGGTAGGAGACCTCTAGTTGCATCTACATTAATCTTATGTGTTTAAGTGTATGATTAGAACTGATTAGAATCCTTTTGCATTGATTATGATAGCTTGGAATTGATTAGAATTTTCCATTCCCTCCAGGGGCAACATTGGGTCTTCTGCAGGAGCAGATTCCCACAGTCTCATACTGGAAGTACTGCTGATTCTTTCCTTGTAGAGTCCAATGTTGACAGCCGCTCAGAACTTCCAGGAATTCATATAAAGGAGTCAAAGAGGCATGTTTGGTTGAGTGCTTCAATAGACTGTCAATACAGGATTGGTAGCTGTGCAAAAAGTCAGTCCTTATACAGTTAACACAAGTGTGTGATTTTGATAACAGAATTCAAAATAATTCTAAAAGATTGCACTATCATAGAAATGCATCTATCATCAAGCATTTGTTTATTCTCATGGGATCTCTATAGTCCCCAACTCTGTGAGCTCCTACAGACACCAAAAGGAGCCCAAGGAAGTCTTTTCAACTACAAGTTCAAAGATACTGCATTTTCTATTCAACCATTTTTATCTTTCTGGTCTACTGGGAGCAAAAGCAGTTGGTCGTATCTTTTTAATAAAATGACATCAGCTATATTACCTTCATGGTTAATTTTGTACATTTTCCTTCTTTTAATTTTGCTCATTTCTATCTGTTTAGATAAGCACGGCCGAGAGCGGTTCCTGTACTGGGGAGAGTGCCGGGAGAACTGCCCCACAGGCCACTACCCTGACGAGGGCCACACCTGCCGGCCTTGCCCGGACAACTGTGAGCTTTGCCACAGCTCACACGTCTGCACACGATGTGGGCGTGGCTACTTCCTGGTGCCCTCCAACCGCACCTGCCGGAAGTTAGAGTGTGGACAAGGTAAGGCTGCTTCATCACTTATATACCCAACTATGTTCCCAGAAACTGAACTTACTTCTTTAATAAATAAAACCTACCAACTTGATTTCAAAACTAGTTGCATGGCATACAGTCCAACTTTGTGCTGCTTGTACCCAATCAAACTAATCTAATCTATTAAATTAATAGAAGGAGATAAAATGTGGGTGACACATATATCCTCAATCATGGTTGTGGGTTTCATAATTGCTCTATGATTTGCTTGAAAATAAGCTACACGCCAACATATTTTTATAGCAACTAATGGGTCTCCATTCAGTGAAAATGAAATTGTGCTTTTTACTCCTCTTATTGTATAGGTGAAGTCCAAGACCCAGACTACGAAGAATGCATGCCTTGTGAAGAAGGGTGTCTGGGATGCAGTTTAGGTACGTCCTCTCCCTTTTTCCTTAGAGTTGAAATAACTGTGTCCTTCTTCACACATCCGCATCCTGTCATTCCTTCAACAGGGACTCTTGTCATTGTTGTCATCATCACTGTCACCATCAGTATCCATTAAGTAGGCTCACTTCCACGTAAACAGGGTCACAGTGAGAGATGCTCCCTTTTGAGGCAATGGATAGGTCACTCGTCTTCGCGAAACTCAAGTTTAGGAAAGGACAGGCATCTTTTCCTCTGGTTGTTAGCTAGTTGGCAGGTGATACCTACAGCAACCCACAGTTCAGGGTGCCTGGGACTCGGCCTCTGCTTAGCCTCTCAAGGTGACAATTTTGAAATGAGTGATGGTGGGAGAGAAATAAACTCAAGCAAAGAAATACATAATTACTCTAACTCACTCCGTATATGAAACACAAAAGCTTTTCAGAAGTTTGGGAATTTTCCTTTGCAAAAATGATTCTACTGCTTGGAGCCCAAGACAATCTTTTGAGAGGAAAGCAACATGGAGTCAGTAGAGTTTAAAATCCCCATCATACAATGAAAAGCACTTGCCAGTCTTCCGTATAATTCTCTAGTTCAAATTATTGCCTTCTCCTTTCTCCCCATGCACGCCTGGTTCTCCTGCGGAACAGGGTGTATCACACAGCACCATTGGATTGGACGTAAAATGAAAAATCGAGAGGCCACTAAACTCCAAGAGTGTATCTTAATGTAAATTTAGGCAAGATATTGACATAATTGGCACTTGGTCTTATGGATCTTTGAAAGGAAACCCAACCTAAATTAAAGATGGATCGGATAATCTTTCTTCACAGAGTTTCCATGAAACCCTGTGACTGGTTGACTCATGCTTCTAAAACTTCAATGTGCACACACATCACTAGGGGGATTTGTTAAAATGCAGATTCTGATTCAGGGGTCTAGAGTGGGGCCTAAGAATTTGCATTTCTAACAAGTTGCCAGTGAAGCCCATGCTTCATAAAGCACTCATGAAGTTGCAGGGGGGATTAAGTAGACTTTTCATTGGCCTTACCTAATAGATTCCCTTAATTCTTAAATATTATACATGAGTTATAATTTATCTGATGACCATCACCATCTGTTTGCCTTCAATGGAAAGACGTATTATCTATAATATATGTAACTACAAAACAGAGTTTTGAGGAACTGGAATACCATTCCCCCATTACCTTCCACTATACAATGGAGCATATATTATTGGAAAATGAAATATAATAATAACTCCCACTTAAGAAGGGGGTAGCACTTAGAGTCAGAGATATAAGGATAAAATACTAATTTTCTGGGAAACAAAAATAGATCTAAACTAAGTAATAAAAGTATTAAAATCTAAAAGATGAGTAAATCCCAGTGTTTCTTGTGAAGAGATGGGACGTAGTCTTTCTTACAGGGAGCAATGATAAATGTTTTTGACTACCTTGATTTCACTTTTTTGTCCATTTTGGACCATATTTGCCCATTGGTTTGCCCATTTTCCCTGCTAAATTCTGTGGTCTCTTTTTATACCTTTGCTGTCGTGTGTTATGTGTCCATGCTAACATCTTTACGCATCATGGAGGGTGTGTGTGTGCGTGTGTGTGTGTGTGTGTGTGTGTGTGTGTGTGTGTGTGTGTGTGTATGTGTCTGTCTGTCTGTAAAATCTCAAACGTATGATTTTGGCTCTCAGGTTTAAAGAGGTGGATGAATATGTGTGGATCAGTGAGAATCTTGGCATGGGGGTGGGAACAGTAACAACCATGATCTGTATTGTACCCACCCTTCTCTTAGCTGATTCAGTTAAAGATGAGACTGAGATGTCTCTCCTGGATGATGAATTCCATAGCAGACCCCAGCAATCTGGGGACTCAAAATCCAAAAGAATCAGTTTTCAAAAAAAGAGATAAATTAGAAAGTTTGATTCACTTTACAAAGTGCTATTAAAATACTTCATTCCCTCCTTTAAGAGACTTCAGTTGTCTACTATGTGCAGAGTGCTGGCCTGGGCAGTGGGAATTCAAAGGTGATATGACTGTGATTCTGCTGTGAGGCCCTCTCTGGCTGCCATAAGTGACACACCTGGAACCAAATCTTTTACAAGTCAAGCTGCCAGACTAGAGAGATGTATACAGTGTAGTAGGATTGCAGGAGAGGGTGACATAGAACATTCTGCTAATTTCTAATTTGAAATTGGAAAATTTCTCTTAATTTATTAACTCTCTATATGTTGAACCTTATTTATTTTTGTATTGTCTTAGCTGAAATCAATTATCATCTTATCTCTGAAGCTTTTGTTCATCTTTCCAATAGAATTAACTCTTTTTGCTTGTTTCCCCTGGTTTGTAGGCCAATGATAATACTTTTTTACTGCTGATTTGTGTAATATTTGGTGTGTACACATCTTTCTGCCTAGAGAGTAAACTACTTCAGAACAAACTCTGTGACATATACACTGCTCCCACAAGAACTAGCAGCATGTCTAGGGTATAATAAAAGCACAATAAATGTGTAAACGTTTGTTGAATTGAATTTGAGGGTTGCCCAAATTCAAAGCAGAGATGCATGGCTCAGGACACACATGGATTTAGATACGTTTTCTCTAGTCAGACTGTGTCTATGGGCCTTTTATCAGGCTGAAAACAAACGGATAGCATTTTACATAATATCATTTTATTCTAAGAGGATTTGATGCCAAATTCTTTGTCTTTGTAACCAATATCTTAAATGGAAATTTCAACTAAGATAAATCTAAGTGTTCTAAATTACATTTCTTCATTAATTGAGAGGATAAGCAAATAGAATCATTTTGACACTTGACACTTGACTATAACCTAAGATTTGGGGCCCATACCTACATCAGCATTGACTTAATGACTGATTTTAATCAAATTGCATAAGATCTCTTTACTTCCTTACCATATCGATAAAATAGAGATTAATGTGCCTTTATCTTGGCTCAGAAATGGGTGATGAAAACTGATTAATATTTGCGTACTTACTAAAACAGCAATAGTCCCTACTCTTGGGGGAAAATATACACAAATTTGAAAAATTTTAAGTTACTGAAAGAAAAAAAACCAAGCATATTCACAATGTTATTCATTGTGGCATTATTTGTGGTGTAAACTATTCTAAACAACCTAAATGCCTTCTTGTGGAAGAAACTCATTGAATCAACTGAAGGACACATACATAATGGAGTACTATGCAGCCATAAAAGAGCAAGGTCTGTATGAACTGACGGTGGTTTTACGATACACTGTTAAGTAGAAGGCAAGGCGCCAAAAGATGTACATAGTATGCTACCTTTTTGGTAAGAATAGATGGTGAAATAAAACATATGCGTATATGTGTGTGCATATATGTGTATATATATATTATACACACACACATATATACATTTTTTACTTATTTTTAAATAAGAAACACAGAAAAGATACATCAGAAACTAATGAAAATGCTTACCTACAGAGAAAAGTGTAAAAGGAATGGGAGTGAGCCTTTTCTAGGTATACCTTTTTACATAGTTTTGATTTGAACCATGTAGGTGGGTTACATATTCACAACAAATGACACAGTAATTAGTGTGAATGGGCTCCCACCAGCTAATCTGGGACAATTTGAGCATCAACCAAAAAAAAGATGATAAAGATTACAATTCAATTAATAAACATAATCTATGCATCAAGAATGATATTTAGGGGGCTTCCCTGGTGGCACAGTGGTCGAGAGTCTGCCTGCCAATGCAGGAGACATGGGTTCGAGCCCTTGTCTGGAAAGATCCCACATGCTGCGGAGCAAGTAGGCCCGTGAGCCACAATTACTGAGCCTGCACGTCTGGAGCCTGTGCTCCGCAACAGGAGAGGCCGCGATAGTGAGAGGCCCGCGCAACACGATGAAGAGTGGCCCCCACTTGCCACAACTAGAGAAAGCCCACGCACAGAAACGAAGACTCAACACAGCAAAAATAAATAAACTCCTACCCCCAACATCTTCTTAAAAAAAAAAAAGAATGATATTTAAAGAAGAGAGGAAGGAAGCGATGGGAAAATAGAAAAAGGGAGAAAGCTCTTTACAGTAAGATTTCACCTGCTATATATCCAAGGGAATAATTAGAGTATCTTCATTTTACATCCCCTAGTGTATTGATTCGAGGGAGAACTATGAGTGGATGCTACAATCTTTAGGTGGAGAATTGTTCGGGAACACAATAATCACACAGACTCAAAGGACTTCCATAATTACTAGTTAACTACAATGGAGGGATTTGCTGATACCAACTTAACCAAGTTATTACACTTAACATTACCATCATTAGTTCCATACAACATAACATCATGTGTTTCCTGATGTGATATATTAACAATATCACCTAGGAACCTCGACGAAAGTGTCTAGACCAATGACTTTCAACTGGAGGTGACTGTGACACCAGGGAACCTTTGTCAATGTTTTGAGATATTTTTGATTGTCATGGCTGGGGAGTTTAGGGATGAAATGTCATGATGTCCACAACTTATTTTCAAATGGTTCAGAGGAATAAAAGGATTGAGGTAAAGCATATAAAGTTGTTCACTGTGCTATTTCAGGCTTTCTGTAGATTTGAAAAAAAAACTTTTTAAATTGGAGAGAAAAAAGCACTTCATGCTGGGTCAGCTGAGAGGGCCTAGAAGCAACACGCCAGTAGCAATAACCACACCTAGTGCCCAGATCTAGATTCTTAACACCATCCTCCAATAAAAGATACCAAGGCTTCTTGGAAAATTGGCTGATTCTAGGACTGGGGCAGGAAATAGACCAGATGAGCTGTAGCATTGTGTAGTGACAGAAAGCAAGAGAGCACTCAAAGGAAAAAACCCCACAATGATGGGGGTACAGCAAAGGGACATAGGAGACAACTGAAAGAGCTCCCAATAGCCAAAACAGGAACAATTTGAGCAATAATATAAATAAAATAGTATTAGCTTATAACCCAAAGTATAAAATAAGAATCTATGAGTTCATAAGATAAAAATAAATAAATGGTTGAGTAAGTAAGTAAATGGGGCAGAGGAGACAAATCTTCAGGGCAAAACATTGCAAATAACTTATCTATTCCCTCCAGGAAGTGAGCATAGCTCCCTACTCCTCAAGTGTAGGTTGCACGTAGTGACTTCCTTCCAAGAGGACAGTATGAAAGGGAGGAAGGGGAAGAGCCTCACAGTGGAGAAACCTGATAAGCACTAACTCATCCAAGTGATCAAGGTCAATGTCAGCAGTGCTATATCAGATTTTTTTAAATAAATTTATTTATTTTATTTATTTATTTTTGGCTGTGTTGGGTCTTCGTTGCTTCAAGGGGGCTTTCTCTAGTTGTGGCGGGTGGGAGCTACTCTTCATTGTGATGCATGGGCTTCTCTTGCTGCGGAGCACAGGTTCTAGGCATGTGGGCTTCAGTAGTTGTGGCACATATGTTCCGTAGTTGTGGCTTGCGGGCCCTAGAGTGCAGGCTTCAGTAGTTGTGGCACATGGGCTTAGTTGCTCCGCGGCATGTGGGATCTTCCCGGACCGTGGCTTGAACCCGTGTCCCCTGCATTGGCAGGCGGATTCTTAACCACTGCGCTACAGGGAAGCCCGCTATATCAGATTAATGGGCAGGTACCCTTGATGTAAAAGGAGCAGAATGGCATTTTGCCTCTGCAGTCTTCCACCCCAAAACCCATAACCCCAATCTGATCATGAAAAAAACATCGTCAGGAAAACATTTCAATAGAGGGCTATTTCATAAAATACCTGATTAGTACTCCTCAACACTGTTAAGGTTGTCAAAAAAGTAAAGTCTGAGAAACTGTCATAGTCAAGGGGAACCTAAGGAAACCTGACTGCTAAATGTAGTATGGTAACCTAGGTGGGATCCTGGGTCAGAAAAAAAGACAAAAGGTAGAAACTAGGGAAATCTGAGTACATTATGGAGTTCAGTTAATAATAATCTCATCATCAAGGGCATGAGGGAACTATTTGGGGTGTTGGAAGTGTCGTGTACCATGATTGACAGGGGTGATTACATGACTGCATGTTTATTTGTCAAAATTCATAGAACTGTACACCTAAAAAGGGCAAATGTTACACTATGAAAATTATATTTCAGTAAGTCTGATTTAAAAAGTAAAGTATAGGGCTTCCCTGGTGGCGCAGTGGTTGAGAGTCCGCCTGCCGATGCAGGTCACACGGGTTCGTGCCGCGGTCCGGGAGGATCCCACATGCCGCGGAGCGGCTGGGCCCGTGAGCCATGGCCGCTGAGCCTGCGCGTCCGGAGCCTGTGCTCCGCTACGGGAGAGGCCACAGCAGTGAGAGGCCTGCGTACCGCAAAAAAAAAAGTAAAGTATAACATTATCAGTGCCCCTCTTTCCTATCTCTACATAGTAAAACCATAACAGTAACCTAATTGCCAGCATTTATTGCACACTTACTCATGTTCTATATGTGTATTACCTCACTTAACTCTAAGAAGTAAATGTAATTATTGTTCTCATTTTTCGGATGAAGAAATTAAGCTCAAAACAGTTACGCAACTTACATAAGATAACAGGGCTGGCAGCCATTAGGGCTTGGACTTGATTCTAGTAGCTCAAGATCAAAACCTATGTGTTGCACAACCATTCTATCCATACCACCTAGCGTTCTTCCCTTCTGATTCTACAGGAAAGATTATTACGCTTTATGGAATAATAAAAAGATAAAAGAAAAATTTATATCTGCCGCTTTCCTCAGTTCTACACATAATAACTATTATACTTTGTTTAGCTACCACTGTAAGCCCAGATGCCATAACTAAATGTACCAAACAGTGAAAGTAATAGTCATGCAAATTGACTTGGGATCACAGCTCACCTGAAACTGTCAGCCTTTAGGACCTGCATCTGGAATGTTCTGAGTTGGAGCAGAGCAGATAGGAGAATCCTTGCAGCAGAAGGACTAAGGGAAGGGGGGCTCATTTTCATTTAGCCCTGGATTCCTCTCTGCCACTTTACCTGCCTTCAGTTTCATTCACTTTCACAGGAACTCTTTTACTTTCTGGAAAGTGGGTTCCATCATAAGGGTATGATTGACAAGAGACACCCCTCTCTTCTCCTTGTGAATATGAAGTGAGCTCTCTCCACCCTGACCCATGTTAGATTCAAGCTTCAGATCCAGGAATTAGAGAACCAACCTCACTTCCTTCTGCTACTCTATTTTCTATTAAGGAGTGACACCTTGATCATAGAGGAAACAATATCAAGACATGTGAGACATGAATTTCATGGTTTAGTTTTCCAATGGAGCAGACATACAGGGTTTTTCAAATGAAATATGGTAGTCACAGATCACTACTTTACTTTTATCTAGATCTTCCTTTGGACCTTTTCCATAAAATTTCTGGGGGAACAGGAATAGTGTCAAACAGTTTTGGTGCCTTGCAAATCAAAGGCATTGCAGAATAAAATGTATATTAGCCTGGGCTTCCCTGGTGGCGCAGTGGTTGAGAGTCCACCTGCCGATGCAGGGGACGCGGGTTCGTGCCCTGGTCAGGGAGGATCCCGCATGCTTCGAGATGACTCTTTTCTTTAAAAGGCCAAACACGAGCCATGTTCAGAGGAAGGATTGGAATCTAAATGCACTGTCACCAGTTTGCTGAAGAAAAGAGAAATGAGCCAGCTCTATTAGACAGTGGGGACAGCCCTGTCTTGAAAACAAAAACATATTTTTCATTTATTAGAGCCTCTTTCTCTCCTCATTTTCTAAGTGATATCTCATTTCAAAGGTGGTGGGTTAGAAGAAAAGAAACCTTAAGAAAAGAGAACCCACAGTTGGAAGAATTTGCAGAAGTTTTGCACTTTCATGGTTCCTTATTCATCCTGGCTTTCTTGATTAATTTATTTAGCAAATATTTATTGCATACTTTTGTGCTTTCTGCTTTCCCATTATTATTCCACAAATAACAGGACTGTGTAACCTAATATTTATTGAGCATCATCATTCGCCAGGCACGGTGCTAGGCACTTACATAGATGATGTATTTTCACATCTATAATCCAGTGATTTTTACAGCTGGAGAAACTGAGGATTAAAGAAGTGTTGAAACTTGTTCCATTTTATGCATATGAGAAGTGACAGAGGAGTTAAGCTGTCAGTTTCAAGCAATCTTGGGCATTAACTTTGTTTACTCTTTTCACAGAGGAAGTAGTTGGCTTTGAAGCTGTCTGTCCCAAGTATGCACTATGATGGGCAAGGTTGTGCTATGATAACGGATTATCCCCAAATCTCAAGAACTTAAGACAACAAAGGTTTATTTTTCACTTGTGCTACATCTCCATCATGGGTCAGCTGAGAACTCTGCTCTGCACGGTCCTCAGTCCAGGACCCAGGTTGACGGAGCAGCCGTTAATTACCTTGTCATGGCAGAAGCAAAGTACACTGGCTTTTAAAGGTTCCCCCAGGATTGACACTTGTAACTCCTGCTCTCATATTTTTTGGCCAAAGCAAATCATATGGTTCTGCCTGAGACTGCAGACTGGGGAGATGCAATCTTGCCACATGCCCGCAAAAGGGAAAGAAACTAATATTGTGAACATCCTAAAGACACTCTCACGTGGTGACTAAGACTGTTACTGGTATATGCTGAGGTCTCACCTCATAGGTTTGCACGTGAAATAGCCCCAAACATGTGTCCAGTCTGTGTCACTGATTTCTCTCTTGTACCGCTCTGAATCTTACCCAAGATAATTGCCCACTATCTACCTTGGCAGTGTCTGACTTTCTCCTTCTCTCAAAAAAACTCTTCTGAAGAAGCTGCTATATTTTTTCAACCGATAGAGTTTCCCAAAGTATCCTGCTATCTCACTTCTCTGATCCCTTAGCAACGGAAGAGTCAAAAAGAGGACCAGTGATAAATGACATGATAGGTAAACTGTCAGCTGAAAGGACCTTGATCTTTCTTTACCCTGTTCTTTCAAACCCCTATTATGAGAATTAATAACATGCTGGTATATCTTGCCTTTATCGGCTGCTCAAGAAATGTGCCCATATGAGACCAGTCTTAGGAATTTGGACAACTTTCTCTCCATTTCTTAGAGTTTAGTTCAAGAAATATTTATTGGGCACCCCTATCAGGCTAAGCACGGCGATACACAGGTGAACAAACATGCTCTCTGCTCTCAAAGGGCTCGCATGGAAATGGAAAGCTCGGTGATTCTCGGCCCTGGGTGCACCTGAAAACCACCTGGGGAGATAGAAAAATGCAGTGCTGAGACCCACTTCCAACGTTTCTGATTTAATTGGTCTGGGGTGAGGCTCATGCATCAGTATTTTTTCAAAACTCTTGGACTGATTCTAATGTGCAATCAGAGTTGATTTAAGATGGGTATATAAACAGATAACTTCAACATCGTATTTAAAACACTGTTGAGGATGAAGCTGAAGCAGATACATTATATCATAATAACTACAACTTACTGTCCATTCCATATGAGGTGATCACCTAGGTAGGCACTTTACAAACACGATCTCTACTCCCCAATACAATCCTCTCTGTTCAAAATCCTTATCCCCATTTCACAGATGAGAAAACCAAGGCCCAGAGAGTTTGCAACTTGCCCAAAGTCACATAACTAGCAAGTTTCCAAGCTAAATTTAAACTTAGGTCTCTCTGGCTCCAAACCAACAGAACATCCAAATATTTGCTCTTTTTCCAGAGTAGATTGCACTCATTCACCATTTTCCTAGACGATGTAAATGAAAGTCGTGTAAGTCAACCTGCCATATTTGTTTCACGCTTGGTTATATTCTTATGCCACTTAGTTGTGTCGCCTGAAGTTTCCCTCTGCTCCTCCTACATTCAAGTTCACATTCTTATGGTGATGGGGGAGAAGAAATAGTGGGAAGGTAGCCTAAGTTCAATGCTAGAGCAAGTAGCTCATCATCTTGGCTCTTCACGCTATTTTCCCCCAGAGCCAGGTGTAATGAAACTTCCTCCTACTAGTTGTGTAAATGTCCTGCGAAGTCGAGCTGAAAGCCAAGGCTGTCTGAATCACGTGTGCTTGCAGAAAGAGAGCTGAGCCAATTACTTCCAAAACAAACCTAGTTAAACAAAAGCGCAGAGTGTGGTTGAGCACGATGCACAGGGTGGAGGGGTTCAGAAGACCAGCTGCCATTCCTGAAAGCATCATGGTGCCTGCGACCTTAAACTGCCAGTGATTAGGGGCAAGGGACACTTAGGCTGGTGGGATGGATTTCACCTCTACAGGACTCTCTAGAAACCAACAAGAATATCTCTTTTGCATTTTTAGGAGTAACAAGCTGGAAGAATGTTGCCAAATTACTTTTTTTTCGGTGAAATATTGATGATATTTCTGAAATCCTTCAGCTTATGTCTGTCCATTAATTTGAAAACAAAAATAAAAGCGAGACCAGCAGTAGTAACTGGAACCTTAGATGGTTAGGTCTCAGCTTGATTTTGTGGGATTGTGGAAAATGGAGTCTGAAATCTTAGTATCTATCTCCATCCTTCCCCTACCACAATGAAAATCTTTGGGCAAGTCCCATATACTTTTCATTTCTTAATTGCATCCTGTTTTGTAAAGGAAAACATCATAAGTTGCCTTCTTTTTACCTCCTAATATGGCCCTAGAGATTATAATGAAAACTAGAAAAATGATCGTATCTTGGGCTCCCTAAGGGAGTGAAACCAAGAGCCTCTATTATTAATATCAAAATAAAATATAATTTGCTTTCTCTCCATTTCCACCCTTTTTCTTTCCTGTCATATCTGCCATCATCAAAAGGCCTGTTGATATACCTGAGGCCACACTTCTAAATTGGGTGCCATTGTGTCATAAGCACTTGGCGTAGTACTTGTCAGCAGGTAGGCACTCAGTAAAATACCTGTGACTTTCGTGCCTACTCTGAGCTGTCCTCATCTCACCCCCAGAGCTCCATCTCCCTGCACCACTGCCACATTGCCTTTTCACAGTCCTTTACCAGATGGTAGGAAGAGCTTCAAGCTCCACTGGCAGATGAAAAAAAAATTGATTTAAGTCACAGAGCAGACACCAGAATTGAGAGCAGACACCAGAATCGAGAGAAGCTGAGTGTGGGAGCTTCTCATGTTGATACCCAGTTGCTCAACAGGCAGATCTCCAGCTAAGACTCAGGCCAACAATGAGTGTCAGTAAATTGCCTCTGCACCTCTTGAGTCTGAAATTCCAGCCTTCCAACAGTCGACAGGAGGGTAATTTGGTAGGAGTCCAGACTCGTCCTTTCCATGAAGTCTCCCTGCAACTCCCACCAGAAAACCTTGGCTGCAGCCCGACCCACAGCCTCAGTTCAGCTTCCAGCACAGTGGGCCAGCCCAGGGCACAAGAAGCAAAATGGGGACCAAATGGCACAGCAAGCTGGAGACAGCCAAGGGCACAGGGACAGGGTCCCTCATTTCCCACCCCTTGGCCAAGTACCCAAAGTTGAAGTACTGGAAGGCAGGGGATGGCCATGCCAACAACTCGCAACATTAGTCATGCCCTCGCTGGTGATGTTACCGGGTCAGTCGAAACTTTTTTCCTCCCAACGGTGCCTATGGCCATCTGTAGCTGCCTTTTTTTTTTTTTTTCCAGATCTTTTCCATAAAAACAGTGTGTTCTGACTGTCTATAAACTATCCACCCCTAGGTGAGACAAGTAGATAATGTTTTGTATGAGCCAGGGAAGCAACCCAGGGGTGTCTACCTCCCAGCCCCTTGTTCCACGTCCACCAGGGAGCGCGAGGCCCATGAGAGCACTGAGAGAGGAGCATTTATGCCTGAGAAGTTCCCAGCTCACCAAGATCAGAGCAAAGCCGAGGGCAAACATGGCATTAACTCTAGAGGGCTAACATGTGTAATCTGGAGATGCAAAGGGTGGGATACTAAAGCAGAAAAGTTTCTCAATCTCTCCAACCTCTAATTTGGACCAGAAAGAGCTGACAGCTTGATTTATCATCACAAAGGAATTTTATGCCCTAAAATAATTGCTAGAAACCTGGATGTTCCGCTAGAAAAATAAATCAACCTAAAATTGTAGTCTCCATATTACCGTGTCCCCAACATTTCAGGGATGACATCGAGCCTTTGGGTGAGGTCTGGAGGTGAGTGTGGAAAGAGAAAGGAGGTTGTTTTGAAGGGGCGTTTATTGGAAAGCCTACTACAATCATGCTAGCTGCCCAAACCAATTGTAAAATTGCAGATTTATTATGTTTAGCAGAAATGCAGTCTGTACATCTGAAATATTATCCAAATGACCCGGCTTCAACTTAGAAATCTTCTATGAATTGAAACAAGTGAATTAGAAAGGCTCTTGCCTTTAGCACTGAAGGGTCTGTGAGAGGTGAGACAACATTTATAGTAGTGATAAAATACTATATTTAAGGCTATAAAAAGTTGGCATACAAGGTCTCAGTTCAGAAGTAAATTTGTTTTATGTGCTCAGCAAGAGAGCAACCGAGAAGTTTTACAAATGGGAAGTTTGACCTACTGAGACTTCAAAACATAAAATATGTCAATTATTCCTGGGGACTGGGTATAGTAATTACCCCTTTGAATGTTAAAACATGCAAAATCTGAAGCACGAAGTCCGCCACTGCTTACCTTGACCATGGCAGGCGTGGCTAATGACAGTTACCCAGGGCCACTGTCCAACTGGTACATTACGTGCCCAAGTGTGCATTCATGGGATGGGCCACTTGGGAACTTAGCAAGAAACTGGGGGAAAGCAATGGAACCCTGTCCAATGAACAGATACCTCATCTGGTGGGGCATTAGGCTTTGGTCTGCCTAGAAGCCAGCAATCCTGTACTTGGAATTCTATGCCTGGTTCAAGCTAGAACTAGTAGAAAATGCTGGACAACTGACAGATGTGCATTGTAATCCAAAGAGCCTTACTAATTTTAGCCTTCTCCACGTCTCTGACCTCATCACCTACCCCTCTCTCTTCATCCTTACTCTCAGCTACACTTGGGGATCCTGGTCAAGATTGCTTCTAGTCCATTCTTGCCCCCAGGCCCTGCCCTAGGTGTTGTTTCCTCCACCTGGAGTACTCTTCTTGAGATATTAACCCGGCTGGCTCCTTCCTGCCACCACAGCTCAGTTTATTTTTTTAATTTTTTTGCGGTACGCGGGCCTCTCACTGTTGCGGCCTCTCCCCGTCGCGGAGTACAGGCTCCAGGCCCAGTCGCTCCGCGGCATGTGGGATCTTCCTGGACCGGGGCACGAACCTGCATCCCCTAGCATCGGCAGGCAGACTCTCAACCACTGCGCCACCAGGGAAGCCCCATCACAGCTCAGTTTAAACATCACCTCTAAGAGGCTTCCCTGCAGCATCCAATCTAAAGAAGTCAGCCCGTCTCTGTTTCTGTCCCTGTCCCTACCTCTCTCTCTCTCTTTCTCCTCCCCCGACCCCTCACCGCCACTCTCACTCCACACTAACACGTACACACAGCAATCACCTATTATAATGCTGCCAGATCTCATGCAATTATCCGATATTTTAATTTTTTTTTCCTTATTTTTTTTGGCTGCGTCGGGTCTTAGTTGTGGCACGCAGGATCTTTGTTGAGGCATGCAGGATCTTTTCATTACAGCTCGGGTTCTCTCTGGTTGTGGCATGCGGGTTTTCTCTCTCCAGTTGTGACGCGTAGGCTCTGTAATTTGTGGCATGTGGGCTCTCTCGTTGAGGCGCTCAAGCTCAGTAGTTGTGGCGCACAGGCTTTGTTGCCCAACGGCATGTGGGATCCTAGTTCCCCGACCAGGGATGGAACCCGCGTCCCCTGCATTGGAAGGTGGATTCTTTACCACTGGACCACCAGGGAAGTCCCTGATATTTTAATTTTTTATTTAGTTTTAAAGCTTGTTTGCTGTGCTTCTTCCTTCATTAAAATGTAACCGCCAGGCAGGCAGGGCCTTTGTTCTCTTTGCTGTTGTCTCATCAGTACCTGAATCCTGCCTACCACGTGTAGATGTTCAATACACAGTTTTAGAACAAATAAACAAGCAGACTCCTGACAGGTAAACCTATGGGGCGGGTTTGAAAGAGCCCTTGTGGGGAGTGGAGGAGCCAGACTCCAGCCCCAGAGCTCACTTCAGGCAAGTCATTGCACGCTTGTCTCTGGGCCTCACATGCTTATCTGGAAACAGAGACTGGATGATCGGTGGTCTGCCCTCTGTTCTGTGAAGCCCTTCCCTCCCCTCACTGTCACTTCTCCCAATTTAGCCAGAGCAGCTTTGCTTTGACCCTTTTTTATGTATTTGATTTTTCATAAGTTCCCGTTTGATAAAGGATTCTGCTGCTAAAATAAAAATGTTAATCCTCCAGATTAGATAAACCCTTCTGCTTGAAGTTAATCCTGGCTCAGCCTCGTTACCAGTTGTGTGATTCTGGGAAATTCATTTAACTTCTTTAAACTTCGGCATCATCATACATAGACTAGAGACAATTTCAGGACCTACCTCTCAGCATCGCTGGGAGTTACTCCATCCATGGTAGGCAGAATAATGGCTCCCCAAAGATGTCAATGCCCTAATCCCCGGATCCTATGAATATGTTGCCTTCCACAGCAAAAGGGACTTCAAAGATATAATTAATGTTAAAGATTTTCAGATGGAGATGTTGTCCTAGATTATCCAGATGGGCCGAACCTAAGCACATGAGTCCTTAAAAGCGGAGAACCTTTCTAGCTACAGTCAGGAGGAGATGAAAGAGAAAGAGAAATCCCTCACTGCTGGCTTTGAAGCTAGCCGAAGGGGCCCCCGGAGCTGAGGAATATGGGTGGCCTCTACAAGCTGGATACAACCCTCCGTGATAGCCAGTAAGGAAACGGATCTCAGTCTCACAACTGCAAAAAATGACCTGAATTCTGTCAACCACCTGAATGAGTAAGGAAACGGATTCTCTCCAAGAGCCTCCAGAAAGGCTCCAGCCTTGCCACGACTCTGATTTTAGCCCAGTGTGACCCATACCGACTTCTGACCACAGAACTGTAAAAGAATAAGTCTGTAATGTTTTAAGCTGCTAAATTTATGACAATTTGTTACGACATCAATAGAAAACGAATACACCATTTAAAGTACGTAATGAAGTACTTGGCACATGGTAAGAGCTCAATAAATGTTGGCATTTCTTATAAATATTATTAACAGCATAATTATTAATATTGTTTTTTTATCTCAAAAATCTCTTCCTGCCTTGGTGTTGAGCTCTGAATTCTGAAACCCCTCTTCCTGCCTCTCCTGGAATAGCGTCCTTTTAGTTGTTTTAAAGGAATTGTTCACCAGCTTCAGGGGCTGAGTGTTGTGCTGGATTGAAGTGCAAGGGAATTTCTTGAGATGCAACAACAAGAGTGCAAATTAACATCACTAAAGAGGGACAGATGGATACATGTTGCATATTTCTGGATAGGATAGCTTGAGAAGAGCACCACATGACCTACGCAGTAGTTTGGCTGGGAACAATTAACCTGAATCTAACCAACAGGAAATAGCAGGCAAATGAGAAGCATGCTATTAAAAAGGAACTTCTGCCTTTCAAAAATGTCAGTGTCACAAAAGACAAAGAAGAACCAAGGAGTTGTTCCAGATTAGAGGAGACTAAAGAGACAAGATAACTAAATGCAATATGTAATTCTAGAACAGATCACCACTGGACATGATTGAGTCAACTGAAAAAAACTGGAGTATAGATTGTAGATAAGTGTATTTATAAATGTTAAATTTCCTGAAGTTGATGTATATATTGTGGTTATATAAGAGAATGTACTTATTCTTAAGAAATACACACTGAAATATTTAGAGATAAGGGCCACGATGTGTGCGTCTTATTTTCAATGGTTCAGGGGAGGGGAAAAAAATACATATATATATATATATATATATATATATATATACAAACACATGTATGTAATATATGTGTGTATTTCTAAGGTATGTATGTGTGTGTATATTTTATACACAGAGTTAAAGCAAGTGAGCAAATTATACATCAAGTGGGGCAGAATGTTAACAACAGGTAAATCTGAGTAAAGTATAAATGGTTTTATTCTTGCAACTTTTCTGCAAGTTTGAAATTACAGACATACCTTGGAGATACTGTGGGTTCAGTTCCAGACTACCACAATAAAGCGAATACCACAAAAAAGCAAATCACACAAAATTTTTGGTTTCCCAATGCATATGTTACGTTTACACTCTCCTGTAGTCTATTAAGTGTGCAATGGTATTATGTCGAAAGAAACAATGTATGTACCTTAATTTAAAAAGGCATTATTACGAAAAAAGAAAATGCTAACCATCATCTGAGCTTCCAGCAAGTCATAATCATTTTGCTGGTGGAGGGTCTTGCCTCCATGCTGATGGCTGCGACAGGGCAGGGTGACGGCTGCTGAAGGTGGGGGTGCTGAGGCAATTTTAGACAACGGTGAAGTTTGCCGCATCGAGTGACTCTTCCTCTCACAAATGATTTCTCTGTAGCGTGCAGTGCTGTTTGACACAGTGCATTTGAACACAGAACTTTTTGCAAAATTGGAGTCAATCCTCCCAAACCCTGCCACTGCTTTATCAACTAAGTTTACATAATATTCTAAATCCTTTGTTGTCATTTCAACAATCTTCACAGCATCTTTACCAGGAGTAGATTCCATCTCAGGAAACCACTTTCTTTGCTCATCCATATAATTTGTCATGTTCGTTTCATCATGAGATTGCAGCAATTCAGCCACATCTTCAGGCTCTACTTCTAGTTCTAGTTTTGCTATTTACATCATATCTGCCGTTCCTTCCCCCACCGAAGTCTTGAACCCCTCAAAGTCATTCATGAGGGTTGGAATCAACTTCCAAACTCCTATTAATGTTGATATTTTGACCTCTTCGCATGAATCACATGTGTTCTTAATTTCTTAAATAATAAGACTTGAAAGTCAAAATGACTTCTTGACTGCAGTATGAATATTGTGTTAGCAGGCATGAAAATACATTAATCTCATTATACATCTCCATCAGAGCTCTTGGGTGACCAGGTACATTGTCTGTGAGCAGTAATAATTGGAAAGGAATCTTTTTTCTGATCAGATCTCAACAGTGGGCTTAAGTTATTCAGTAAACCGTGCTGTAAATAGATGTGCTGTCATCCAGGCTTTGTTGTTCTATTTATAGAGCACAAGCAGAGTAGAGTTAGCAAAGTTCTTAAGGGCCTTAGGATTTTCAAAGCGGTAAATGAGTATTGGCTTCAACTTTTAGTCACCAGCTGCATTAGCTCCTAACAAGACAGTCACCCTGTCCTTTGAAGCTTTGAAGCCAGTCATTGACTTCTCCTCTCTAGCTATGAAAGTCCTAGGTGGCATCTTCTTCCAACAGAAGTCTGTTTTGTCTACCTTGAAAATCTCTTGTTTAGTGTAGCCATCTTCATGAATTATCTTAATTAAAGATCTTCTGGATAACTTGCTGAAGCTTCTACATCAACACTTGCCGCTTCACCTTGCATTTTTATGTCATGGAGGTGGCTTCTTTCCTTAAACCTCATGAACCAGCCTCTGCCAGCTTTAGACTGTTTTTCTACAGCTCCCTCACCTCTTTTACCCTTCCTAGAATTGAAGAGAGTTAGGGCCTTGCTCTAGATTAAGCTTTGGCTGAAGGGAATGCCGTGGCTGGTTTGCTCTTCTATTCCAACCACTCAAACTTTCTCCATATCAGCAACAAGCCTGTTTTGCTCTCTCATCATGCGTGTGTTCACCGGAGTAGCACTTTTAATTTCCTGTGAGAACTTTTCCTCTGCCTTCACAACTTGTCTAACTGTCTGGCACAAGAGGCCTAGCTTTCAGCCTATTTCAACATCTGACATACGCCTTCCTCACTAAGCTTAATCATTTCTAGCTTTTGCCATTGTAGGATTATTAACTGGCCTAATTTTGATATTGGATCTCAGGAAATAGGGAAGCTCAAGGAGAGGGAGAGAGAACAGGGCATGTCCAGTCAGCAGAGCGGTCAGAACGTACACATTTAGCGCATAAGTTTGCTGTCTCACGTGGATGTGGTTTGTGACTCCCCAAAACAATTACAATAGTAACATCAAAGATCACTGATCACAGATCACCGTAACCAAAATAATAATCACGGAAACGTTCAAAATAGTGTGAGAATTACCGAAATGTGGCACAGAGACTTGAAGTGAGCAAATGTTGTTGGAAAAATGGTACCAATAGACTTGCTCGAGGCAGGGTCGTCACAACCTTCAATTTGTAAAATGTGCAATATCTGTGAAGTGCAATAAAACGAGGAGTGCCCGTAAAATGTTAGAAAAACCACCCAAGTCTGCGATCCTCTAAAGAGAAGGAACGGGTAGCACTTGGTGTCTGTTCAAGTCACATGTTTTCTTCTGATCTATAATTTCATGTGATACCTATCTTATCATGCCGGTCCATTTTCTAGGCATTTAGAATGTATAGCTTCCAAAACTAGCACAAAGACAGAAAATTTCCTCAGACTTTGCTTAGGGTGTATTAAACGTAAGTCCTGGTCAAAGAAAACACAATTTTCAAATAATCCACTAATTTTAGATTTAATAGTTCTTAGACCCTGAAGTGCTAGCCTAGTGCTTAGAAATAGCCATACAGCAGGCTAAGTAAATAAATATACTGCCTCACAAAGGTAGCACAGCTGTCAGCCCAAATGTTAGATGAATGAAGTAATTAGTCCATTGTAAAAAATAATTACATGTATTTACTGCATGTAGACAGAATTATTGATAACAATGGGCCTACAGGAGTGATCATGATGGGTTGGATAAATCACAGGTGTCTCCAAATGATTCCAAATGTTTGCCTATTTAATTCTCATTGCAAAATAAGCCCTTTCATCTTTGATAATGTTGGTATAGAACACCGGTGTTTGGGGAGGTGTGCTTACGGAAACTGAATGCTGTTCCCTTCTATTCACATACCAAAATATATGAGGTTTTGAGCCTTCTGTGGTCAAGCCAGCCCCACTTCCATCAGTGCCAAGTTTTTTTAGAAAATACTGGAGATTCCTAAAACGTATTAATGCTTTGGAAAATTGCTCTCATCACCAATAAGAAACACTCATGCACTCAGGCGCCCACGTGTGCCTCCATCATTTGACAGTGTCTCACTCAATAGTGTCTCAAGAACCAGGAATGAAAATAACAATGGCTCTCCTACCAGGTCGGTGGCTTCTCTCAAAGTGAAGAAAGAAACGCTGAGCATCTCATCCATGTAATTTGTGACCATTAGAAAGACTGGTACATGCGCTTTCGTTTAATCCCTTTGGACTAACGACATAGCCCATCTGGAGCATAAAAGCTCTAAGCCTAGAGAAAAGAGACAGCACAGATGAGCAGTTTCCACGCAGTTTCTCCATTCAGAGGTGCTAATAAGGAAAAATGCCGAATTACTGTGATTACCCGTGACTTGAACATAGCTTATCACCTGCCGATATGAATGAAGGCCCCTGGAGGGCTGGGAAATGGCTGGAAGAACAATGGCCTTGGAGACAGAATCTCTGTGGTGTCTGAAAGAGGAATCTCAGCTGACTGCAAGACGGTCTGCCTTATAAAATGGAGCTCTTTTCTCAGTGAACCCTGCAAACCGGTCCTGGGGTGTTCCCATGCCATGGAGAAAGAAAACAGAAGAGCTTTCACAGAACAATCAGGCCCATAAAACATGAAATGAAGACAGAGCCAGCAATTATCCCAAAGAATCATACGAGATAACCAATCGAAGACACTTCATAGTGAGGCCAAGCGCTCCTCAAATCTGACAGATAATTGTCAGTCTGCTTTCTACTTTATGTGTTATTGTGTAGACTTAATTACACTGTGAAATCCCTCTTGTTTTCAGACCTAAGTGCCACTGGAATGCTGTTACAGCCGTCACATGAGATTCATTAGGAAGAAGAGTTTGGCTTTGTAGGGACTGGGCATTTAGCTGTTCCATGGAATCTCTTCTGTGTCATCACAAAGCCCCTGTGTTAAGGCCATTGTAGGCTCTACAGCACAGCACCTCCAGCCCTGCACGGCCCCACAAGCCATCATGTCTCAGGGGTGGCTTGCCTCGCTGGCAGGTGCTAAGCTTTTATTTTTCATTATGATAATGGGCTCATTTCCCCATGAACTGTTTAGATTAAGTATTGCCACAGCCTGAGTTCTCTTTTACGGTCAACTTTTCACTTTATTTACTGCAGCACCAAAACAGCTAGGATTTGTTTATTAATCTTTGTTCTCTTTGGGGATGGCTACAAGGAGAAAGGGCTCTCGGAAATTTGAAGAGTATTACCTTTTTGTTTAGTAATTCATTGTCCATCCTCACAAAACCTGCATACATGCTTGTGGGTGCATTCACATACACACACGCACGTGCACACACACACACACGCACACGTGCACTCGCTCGGGGAGCCCCTACTCTCACACCATAGACACAGCAGCATTCTAACATGTGACGGGGGGGGTGGAGAGACTAACTGTATGCTGGAGACCAGGACACGTGCCCTTCATTAATAGGTGGAGGAGCAAATAACATAGAAACGTTTCTCATCTTCCACTACCTTCTCTAGATAAATCAATGTTGTGCTCACAGTGCTGCTTCTAACATTTTTTCAGCTTTTTCCTAATTCCTATAATCCTCACCTCAGTCTAGTACATTTAAGAAATCTTGAAAAACTACCACTTTTGGAGAATGTGCTCAGAGGGTCTCTCCCTTCTTCTCGCCTAGCCCACCCCACACACGTACACATGCACATGCTCAGCTCCGGGTACTGTGTTCCTCTGCACCTGAGAACTAATTCCCTTCTTATTCTAAATAACATGCAGAGTGTTATTGGAAAAGCTCACGCTGACAAGAGTTGCTGCAATATCACCGGTTGCAGGGGATCATGTGTGTGGATTTGTATAGTTCTTAGTCAGAGCCATAGTTTCAAGTGTACCTCCTGTGAACTCCATTCTATTGAAGAAACACCATAAAACGTAGGGTTTTGTTTGTTTGTTTTTTGCGGTACGCGGGCCTCTCACTGTTGTAGTCTCTCCCGTTGTGGGGCACAGGCTCTGGACGCGCAGGCTCAGCGGCCATGGCTCACGGGCCCAGCCGCTCCGCGGCATGTGGGATCTTCCCGGACTGGGGCACGACCCCGTGTCCCCTGCATCGGCAGGCAGACTCTCAACCACTGCGCCACCAGGGAAGCCCAAGCCTCTTACACTCCCACAACAGTGAGAGGCCCACGTACCACACAAAAAAAAAAAATGTAAGAGGCTCTTTTATTTTTCTTCTTTAAGAGCTTATCACACAGAATGCTTCCAGATAACAGGACTTGTTTACACAAGTTCTAGTTTGCTTACACAGGTGAGCAATTTGGGCAAAAAATAATGACCAGAAAATATGTCTGTTAGAGAATAAATTTTGTTTTTCAGCAGTTTGTTTCTGTTTAGGCAGCAAAGAGAGATCAACGTATGTTGTCTTGGTTTTCCCTTTTTTCTAACGATGTATTTAGCTGGAGAGCTTCCCTGGATGCTGAGGTTGTGAAATGTACCTCAGCAGAGTCAAGAAATGAAAGGAAAGGATTTTCCAACTCCTAAAGCATAGGGTTTTGGTGGGACTGCATGCCCAGTCCCTCTGCCTCCTCCAGCTTGGCTCCTGCAGCCCCAGACACTTACTGCAGAATCCAAAGGACTGGGCTTCCCTGGTGGCACAGTGGTTAAGAATCCGCCTGCCAACGCAGGGAACACGGGTTCAAGCCCTGGTCGGAGAAGATCCCACATGCCACGGAGCAGCTAAGCCCGTGTGCCACAACTACTGAGCCTGTGCTCTAGAGCCTGTGAGCCACAAGTACTGAGCCCACGAGCCACAACTACTGAAGCCCATGCTCCTAGAGCCCGCACACCGCAACGAAGAGCAGCCCTGCTCGCCGCAACTAGAGAAAGCCTGTGCACAGCAACGAAGACCCAATGCAGCCAAAAATAAAAAATTAAATTTAAAAAAAGGATCCAAAGGATGGCTCTGTTTTGCTCCAGGCAGTTTAACTTTGGCAGAGTATCCTGACTGGAGATTCCAAGCAAAGTCTTGAAATGAAGACTGCAATGATGAAATATCCCGGGGAGCCCTTCTGTACGGGGCGGAGGGCTCTGACTTAAATGATTTGGGTAAACTGTTGGTGCAAAGTCCAGATGAAGTGTCCCAAGGCTATGGCCTGGACAGACATTCTTTAGCTGACAATGTGATGTGGGCTTTTGCTAACTGGTAGAGGGATCAGTGGTCTTTTATATATATATATAAATTTTATTTATTTTATTTATTTATGTTTGGCTGCATTGGGTCTTCCGTGTTGCACGCGGACTTTCTCTAGTTGCTGCGAGCAGAGGCTACTATTCGTTGCGTTGCGTGGGCTTCTCATTGCAGTGGCTTCTCTTGCTGTGGAGCACGGGCTCTAGGCGTGCAGGCTCAGTAGTTGTGGCACACGGGCTTAGTTGCTCCGCAGCATGCGGGATCTTCCCAGGCCAGGGATCGAACCCGTGTCCCCTGCACTGGCAGGTGGATTCTTAACCACTGTGCCACCAGGGAAGTCAGGGATCAGTGGTCTTAAATAGCATAGTAAGCCTGCATATTATGGTCTTTTAGAATGAGTGTGGGAATATTTTTAAGCAAGGATGTGTAATCTTAAAGAGAGGTAGAGTGGAGAAAATAGAAAAATCACTTGGAATTCACAGAAACAGAAGTTTCCAAATCTGCATTTATTCTCTATGATCTTGGACAAGACTTGGTGCTCAGTTTACTCATCCTTAAAACAAGGGGCTTGGACCACCTTCAGTTCAGCCAATATATCAAGCACCTTCTACATGCTGTCACCTCCCACCTGTGTCCTCAACAACTGCTACTCCTCAGTGTATGGCTGCAAATACAGTACCACCCAGCTGCTCAAGCCCAAATTCCTAGAAACCATTATTTCTCCCTCTCTCTCTGGGCTTTGTTAGGAATACCTCTCTCCACAGTTCAGAAACAAGTGAGCATTAAGTTTTGGCAGGGGTGTCATGCGGAAAAAAGATAAAACTATCAACTTGATTGTTTATAAGGCTAAAGTGGAGAATGTGTATTAGATCTACAAAAAAAATGAGCATCCTAACACTCCTCCTGCCTTTATGGAATTTCCCATCTCAAGCATGCTGCATCCCTTCTCCCAAACTCACCAATCACACAGGACAGAGCATTCCTCTTGCCCTTAAGAAGAAGTAGGCGAACTAGACAGAAGGACTGGTAGCTATCTTTTAAAGAGCAAGGCAGAAACACAGAGAAAAACAGTGGACCCTAAACACTCCCTGTATCACTGCATTAGTTTCCGACGGCTGCTGTGACAAAGAAGCGCAAATTGAGCTGGCTTGAAACAACAGAAATGTGTATGTCTCACAGTTCTGGAAGCCAGAAGTCCAAAATCAAGGCATCAGCACAAGTGACTCACTTCTGGCGGCTCTGAGGGAGGCTCGTTCCTCACCTCCCTTGCTTCGGGTAGTTGCTAGCCATCCTTGCCTTCCTTGACTTATACCTTCATGACTCTAATCTCTGCCTCAGTGGCCTCATGACCATCTTCCTTCTGTGTCTGTGTGTCTGTCTTCATGTGCCTTCTTATATGGACATCAGTCATTGGGTTTAGGGCCCACCCTAATCGAGTAGGACCTCATCTTAACTTCGTTATTTCCAAGTAAGGTCCCATTCACGGGCACCAAGGGTCAGGACTTGAATAAATTGTTTGGGGGGACATAATTCAATCCAGTCACCCAGTCATTTCTACTTCCTAAACATTTTTCACTCTGCCCACTTCGACCCACATCCATGACTATACTTTAGTTCAGGTCACGAACACAGTGCACTTGGATACTGCAATAGTCTTCTAACTGGTCTCCCTAATTCTACTCTTTCACTCTCAAAATCCAGTCTCTATACGGCAAAAATGACTTTCTAAAATTTAAACCTGGTTGTGACAACTGCCTATGAATTTAAAATGATTTCCCACGGCTCTGGGTAAAGTCTGTATCCCTGAGTGTGATGTAAAGCTTCTTCATAATCCAGCCACTGGTCTCTTCTGTCTTCTCTCTCCTGTCTTTTCCTGCTTCCTCGAGCCCTAACGTCTACTCTTCACTCTACCTCAAATTCTTTGCAATCCACTTTTGTACTTTTTGCATTCTTTTATTTAAAAACCTGTATGTTTTTAAGGCGAGGGCATCTATGCTGTATTCTAACAAGAGTTTGCCACTCCCTCTACAGTTTCTTCAAGGAGAATCTCATGAGCCCTTTTACTTAAGGAATTATTTCCATATATTTAACTCTTTCTACCTCCAGGCCTTTCCACATAAAAAGGTCCTTTCTTTTTCTCTCTCTCTCTCTCTCTCTCCTTCTCCCTCCCTCCCTCAAACTCATTTTTCAGGTCTCATCTAAGCTGCCACTTCCTCAGGGAACATCCCCCAATATACACCCTATTTTCTTCTTCGTAAATCATTCACAATTCCCTTAGTAACACTGATCACACAGCACTCATTACAATACCTTTTTACTTGCTGCATTGCCCCCTAGACGCTGAGCTCCATATTGTACAGGAATCAGTCATCATTGTAGCCCTAGCATATAGTAGAACTCAAAATATATTTGTAGAAGGAATGAATTAATGCTGGGCATATCGCTAAGCTCTAGGGTTGCAGAGATAAGTAAGATATATTCCCTGACTACAGCAGGTCATTCATAATTCACAATATCCCAACTGAATAAGAGTGGCAGCGTCAATAAAAATTTAACTGGAAGCTCAGAAAAAAAGACTCATGCTTTTGGAAGAACTAGAGGACTCAAAAGAAATGAACAAGAATGCTTCATACTCTTAGGACACATAAGCTGGGCCTTGAGCTTAAGTTCCCTTCTGGATCTTATATGTTATGAGTCCAAGTCTTTCATCAAAATTTCAAAGAACCTTCTGCCACTGTTTTAGTGTCTTTCTGAAATGACTGATGCTCTCATCCACCAACTTTTCATATCCTCTTCTCAAAGTATTTTCTTTCTTCTTCTTTACTAAGTCTCTTTATTTTTCTTCACAGTCTAAGAGCTGTTCGTTGTCTTGGTTATTCTGCAATTTTAGTATGATGGGTCTTCTTGCAGATTAAAAACATAATTATATGTTTATGCTGTTTCTTGGGACTAATTCTTAGTATCTTTTAACAATTCTGTAAAATTCCCAGGTATTCTATTATCTTTGAATATTGTCTCTTTCCCATTCTGTTTGGTTGGCCAAAAACTTCTTTCAGGTTTTTCCATAACATCCTATGGAAAAACCTGAACGAAGTTTTTGGCCAACACAATATTATCTCTTTTTGGAACTTTGATATATGTTAGACCTCGTTGTTTCAACCTCCATTATCTCTCATCACTCTTTCCTGTTTTCTATCTTTTTGTCTCTCTCGACTGAATTTTCAGTCTTTGTATCTATCTTGGAGTTTACTAGTTTTCTTCCCCTTATGCCTTATCTGCTTAACCTATCTACTGAGTTTTAAATTCAAATTTTTTTGTCTCTGTCTCTCACTTATAGAGCTTATATTTGGTTCTTTTCAAACTGTTTGGTTACTTTTCTGTGTTCAAGATGCTCTTTTATTTCTTTAAAAATATTAAATATTTGTTATTTTTATATTCCATGTCAGATAATTTCAAGATCTGTAGTCTCTGTGGGTCTGATTCTGCTGTCTGTTATTTCTGCTGACTTTCACTCAGAGCACCTGATTTCCTTATGGTTTATGTTTTTAAACTGTGACCATTCTCCTTGAATGTGATAACATTTTGAGATCTGGGTTAAGATTACATTTCTCTAGAGAGGATTTGCATTTGCTTCTTCCAATTGCCTAAGGATACTACCTACCTGGAACTAGCTTAAATTGAGTTTGCCTTTTGAGGTGTTTTAGAACACATAGATAAAATGAATTCTGATTAAAAACTCTATGTAAGATCCAGTGTGTGGTTACAAATTCTCAGAGGAGGTTTGCTGTTGATATTTTAATCTATCCAAGGCTAAGACCAGGATGATTTTTTTTCTGTCCTCTTCTCCTGACAAGTTTATTTTTAATTCATCCTTACACTGAAACTGTAGTCCTTGGGTTCCCATTTCAGTCTTGTATTTTATCTGGCAACCCTAACTATAATAAGAATGCTCTGAATTTCTCCATTTAAAAAGAGAGATAAAAGCCTAATTAAGGGGGAAGAGAGAAGAATCATAACTAGGTTTCTCTCGGGCCCTAAACAAATATTTCTGCAGTGCTCTAGATTAAAGGTTTTTTCATCTATTTTACATTTTGCCACATCATGATGTCTTCTTTAATTAGCTTTGTTAATTGCTGTCCCCTTACCAGATTGCAACCTCCTTGAGAGCAAAGATTGCCTTTCTTTTCTGCATCTACTCCTTACAATACAAAAAGCAGTGTATGGACTGCTTTCCATTAAGTATGTGTTTATTGCTCCTAAGTCATTTCACTGCCAAGTTCTCCTCCTTTTCCATCCACCCAGGTGCTCAAGCCAGAGTCAGGGAATCATCCTGCCTCCCTACCCCTCACATTTTATCATCTATTCTTCTATCTTTTTAATTTCTCTCAAATCTGATGCTTTTGGCCGCACTGCACAGCAAGCAGGATCTTAATTCCCCCACCAGGGATCAAACTCATGCCCCCTGCAGTGGAAGTGCAGAGTGCTAACCACTGGACCACCAGAGAAGTCCCGAAATCTATTTTCCTTCATGACTGCAGCCACAGTCTTAGCTTATCTCTAATCATTTTCCCTCTAGTATATTCCTTAAAAGGGTGTTTCTCAAACATGTTACATGGAATCATGGTTTTGCATGATTTAATAAAGGTAACCATGTTTACAGTAAAATAAGTTATTTTCTAATACAGCTTCTCATGGTTTCCTATTACTCTTAGATTAGAATGCAAAACTCTTACCTTGGCCTAGAAGACCATATTTGATCTGATCCTGCCCTTGAACCTGGCCTCATATCCTGACTCTCTCCCTTTCTCCTTATTCCCTTTAGCCCCACTGACCTTCTTGACGTTCCCTGAACAGATCAAGCTTTCTTAGCCTCTGTCTGGAACACTCTGCCCTCAGAACGTCACATGACTAACTCCTTGTTACCATTCCAATCTCTATTCAAGTGTCAATTCTTGAAAGGCTCTCTCCCAACTAGCCAATCTAACACTTCCCTTCTCCACTCTAGTCTCATCACTTCTAACCCTTTATCTGAATGTGTGTACTTATTTATGTCTTCCTTCTTCATTCAATGCCTATTTCTGGAGCATCTGCTATGTGCCAGGCAATACTGTTAGTATTAAGGTACAGAAAAATAAAACACACTGTCTTCATAGAGTCTGCATTTTAGACTTCCATGAATGTATGAACCAGCCATGTTCATACATTCATTGAAGATGGATATTTACATTCTAATAATCGTCTGCTTTTTCTTTTATTGTCTGTTTTCCCCCTAAAATGTAAGCTCCAGAACGAATGAATAAGTGAATGAACATACAGCTGTAGTGAGCAATCCTCACAGGAACTCAGCTGTGTGTATTCAGCCATCACTTCTACCGGCTAGTTGAGTTAGAGAAGGATGGAAATCCATAAGCAGCTTGCCTATTATGCTATTCCGTTGTTGGAATCAGGAGACTTGGTAAAGACTAAAGTCGAACAGAGAACTGAGCCTTCTTTAGCCAACATTTGTAGCCAATGATTTAGATTATTTATTCATGTCTCTTCTACTACTGTGTCCCTCCAGTGTGTTGTGCCCCACTGTCAGCTGCACTATGAGCATTACTGCCAATTCAAATATTTATTCATTGTCCTTGGACACTATTGAGGACAAAATGACTGAAAACCATCAACAGTCCCCCTAACCAAATACTTTGTATCCCAGCACCACTGAACCTTCCAGAAAAATCTTCTGCTTTGGCAAAGCTGTCAGAGGGTCCATTTCATATATGAGTGTTCCCTATTTGAAGCAATTTTAAGTGCAAAGCAGGTTTGGATTATGTACTTTCTAGTGCTAGGCTTATAATTAGTTGCATTCTTTGGGCATATAAATCTCTTAACCCAGTTCATTTTCCTTGGGTAGATTGAAGAATTTCCATGACTCGCCTACAAATTTGTACAGCACTGTGCAGTAACTAAGTACACATTTACTCTGGGATAATATGCATTATTGACAATGTGCTTAATTATCTCCCTAAACAATTTAAGTACTGGCTGCTTGTAATGCTGTCTCTCTCCTCAAAGGGAGCAGTAGTGCATCTCAGCAGGGGGTGGACATTCTGCTGCTGCTCCAACAAGACTGCAGGTGCTCATAAAGGGTGGTTTAAGAATGGTTGGCCCAAGTGACAAACTAGCCCACTTAGGGAGTCAGAGGCAGAGCCAAGAGCAACCCCATTTCCTAGTCATCTGCCTCCTTTACAGAATCCTATCAGAAAAACAATTCGTATTAAAAGTGAATTTTTTAAAAGGAGTTTATACAAACATCTGCCACTGTTTTAACCACACCCCATGGAAGAACAGCAGTCTTGTCCCAGTGATGTAGAATTAGGGAATGCTGAGAAACAAAATGGAAAGATGAGAAAACAGAAGTAGGCAGGAAAGGGACAGAAAATGAAGAGCAGAACCAAAAGGCCGGCTCCCTTGGGGGAGATCCATGGGAGGAGAGTATTTCCGAACACGCGGCCCAAATGACCCCTAGAACTCGTAACCTGAGCACTTTCTTTCTTCCCTTAATAGCATTTTTGATTCTAATTAATTCCATAACACACATAAATGAGATAAATCACACATAACTACTATTAACATTTTATCTTTTTCTTCTGATTTTTGATAAAGTTGTATCTATACAGATAGATAGATAGATAGGTTACACATGTGTCTAGATACAGATTATCATCCTTTCTTCGCTAGCCTATCCTGAAAATATTTTCATATCTTTAAACACTCCTAAGGAACAAAATTTTAATGGCTGTGTACTAGCCCATCTTGTACAAATGTACCAGATTTTTTTTAACCTATTCCCAATAGATGAACTTTTAGGCTGTCTTTTGCAGGGATGTAAGTACTGGTTATTTTCATCTAGAAAGTTTGTTCTGGGAATAAATTTATGTACTCAAGCTATAGTGGGTGGTGGAAAGGTGGAGAAAGTTGAATCTAGCACTATCACTCAAACACGTTCATTCATGTCTATATTTTCAACTTCTCCTCCACCCCAAAAGTGCTAGGTGAACAAGCTGATTAGAATTATATAATCTGTCTGTAAATAAGGGCCAGAAGCCAAGTGCAGGGAGTCCTTATATATAAATATATGCATATGAGTGAACCCATCAGAGAGTCACTCCTTTCAATTATAACTTTAAGGAACCAAACGTAAGACATATTCTTGGAAGTTTAACATATGAATTCATTAGCTCAGATGTGGCTTTTGGTTAGGTGTGGCCTGAGTCAGTGGTCTTCAAAGAGAAGTGTGAAAGACAATCCATTGGGCTGCAGAAAAATATAGCACTTGTATTCAAAATTATTTTTAGGTTATTCTCTTAAACGTTCTATTTTAGCATGCCTTTTTTTTGCGGGGGGGGGCTGCGTTGGGTCTTCGTTGCTGTGCACGGGCTTCCTCTAGTTGGGGTCAGCGGGGGCTACTCTTTATTGCAGTGCGCAGGCTTCTTATTGCGGTGGCTTCTCTTGTTGTGGAGCACGGGCTCTAGGTGCGTGGGCTTCAGTAGTTGTGGCACATGGGCTCAGTAGTTGTGGCTCACGGGCTCTAGAGAGCAGGCTCAGTAGTTGTGGAGCAAGGGCTTAGTTGCTCCACGGCATGTGGGATCTTTCCAGAACAGGGCTCAAACCCATGTCCCCTGCATTGGCAGGTGGATTCTTAACCACTGCGCCACCAGGGAAGCCCTAGCATGCCTTTTTCATGTATGTAAAATATTCATGCAGCAATACATATAAATAATTTACACACACACATATATGCATCGCAGGCACCTGCTAATTTTTGTTTAAACCATATTTCAAAAAACTATGGGGACTACTGCTTTTGATTGGCACTATTATGGAGCTCGGAGAGTTACTGGGGCTAGAAACCTATAAAGTATGGCTGGAGCATCAGTTTGGTCTAATGCTTTGCCTGAGTGTGGGAGGCACTGGGAAGGCAAGTAAAGCCCCAAGTTTGGTCAAGCCTGGGGTATAGGTGATTGGACCTGTAAAGGTGACTGAGCCAAAAAGTCGAGATCACCTGAGAAAAGCAAGCCTCTAAGGTATGCTGAATTACAATGAGGTGGGTGCTGTTTTATGACACAGATGTGGCCTAAGAGGCCAAGGTAGAAGGACCCTAATGAGTCTAGGACAGCTGAGAAGAGACTGAGGTAGGTGAGAGCTTAGGAGCCTCCCAAGACTGCAAGTTTAACATGCCCATTAGTCTAGCATTCTAGGCAGTAACCTAGTAGGTCTTTGCAGTAATGGGACATGGGACAGATAGGTTTCAATAGGCAGTAGTAGAGGGAAGCCTGGCTAGCACGGGATATGGACAAAGTCATAGAAGCCTAAAAATGTATTTTGAGAGAAATAGCCCAAGGCAAGTTAGGAGCACCTTGACATTAACTTTTCCTCACAGTTTTACAGAGATGCAATTCTGCCTAAACAATATCTCTAAATCCTGGCTAATTCTGGCATATCTAGATACTATACGATAAAAGGCTAATCTTGAGACACCGAGTTTCTTCTGTTTCCCTCAAACGAAAAAGAAACATACAATAAGAAACAAAAATTTAGAGAAAGCAAATTAGAGTCATTTTAGATTGTATGTATTTTTAATTACGCGACTCAAAGTTTATGTAAACCATAAAAATAAATTTTTTTCTCCGGACATTTTTAAATATTCAGTTCCATCTCAAGTTTAAAATATCCCTTTTCCAATATAGGTTGTAAGTAAGACGTACAGAACTCCTAACGTGGTCCTAATCCACCCCTATTCAACGGTGAAGGCTACAGGTATTACTGAGAACAAAATAAAATGTCAGAGAACGTAAGTTGACCACTGAAGGTGACACTGACAGCAGGAGTCAATGTCTCCATGGGGACCGTGCATTTGTGGTGAGTTCCAGCCCTGCTGGTCTCCAAGGAAACAGTGGAAAGGTGACGCAGAGAATCACGTAGCTCTGTCCAGACAGAGTGGACGCTGTAGTCCTATTCACCCCACCCCATGAAAATGAGACAATAAAACAAATTTTCTCAAGAAATGAAGGCTGTATCCCCATCTTGGCAAGCCATCCGCTTGCACATTCTCCTTAGCTGGGCTGTGAGCAGCTGAAAGCCAGTGGCTGCTTCTGAAGGCTTTTTTCTAAGAGTGGAAGTCTCTCTCTGAATTCTGTCTGAACTTGCCCCATGCCTCCTCAAAATATGCTCTCTCAGCTCAAAGTTTGACAAGATCAAATAACCAGAGTTATTTAAATACCCTGTTTGGGGTAAAGCTTCCAAGACAGTTAACAATCCTAGCTTGTTTACACTCTTCAAACACCACCCCTTCACTCCTCGCGGCAACACACACACACACACACGTATTAGAAGTCAGGAAAATTCACCTTCCTCCTTAAGCCCTCCTTACCAACCAAACGCCAACTTGACTTAGAGTCAATTTCTGGGTTTGGAATTGTTACCTTTCCTTAATCCCACAGCAGCTGCCTCTCAGTGGTCAAGCTAAATCCATTTAGCTTATGTTTGACTTGTGCATCTTCTGCTGTCGAAAAATGTTTCTAAATAACTCTTAATGCTTTAGAACTGTTAATAATGAGAAAGACTGGTGGGCATTCATGAGCTGTTATAAGACAGGGTTCCCGTTCTATGCCTTATTCATTTATGCAAACTGTTGTAAAGGTACCAAGTTCACTGTGCAACTGGGCTGGAAAAGTCCCTGGACTGGAGATTACATTGGTATGCACATTTCTGAGGCTTGGTTCTGTTTCATATTTTCATCACTGACCTGCTTAAGGGAGCAGAGAGCAAACTCATTAAGTTCCTAGATGGGAGGGATGGTCAGAACATTAGAGAACAGGATTAGAGTTTCCCTAGCCCTTGCCAAATTAGCAAAACTGTCAAATATGTTCATCAGGGACAGGCAGGGAACAGGAAAGCTGCCCAAATGCAAGCCGAGTAGTAGCAACTTATTTAGGAGCAGAACTGAAAAGACTGCAGATGCAAGCACAGACTAGGAGCAGGAAGAAAACTTACCCAGTATAACCACTAGCGTTCATTGGGACCTTTGCACGCCCTTAACATGGATTCAGATCCCCAATCAATGGACTGTAGAAGCATAAAGCCCTCCCCCAAGAATTCTAAGAATTCCAGTGAGTTTTCCTTCTCATGGCACCTCTAAATTCAGATTCCTGATTCCATTTAGTTTCCCTGGTTTGTGATTCATTTCCCTGTCCTGCTCTAGTCACCCTATAGCAAACCACGTTGACCCAGACATAAAAACCATTTCCCTCCCATGAGCAAACCACGGCCTCCTGCAGAAGGGCCTGGCTATCTCCTTGGTTGTCTTGACTCTTGTTTAATCCTTCTGATTAAACTTCTATCCCAAGTAGCTTAGCAAGATATTTTCCTAAATACAGACAGTTCTCTCCTTTAGAGGAACTCTGGGACCAGCTATTAAGATAATAACATTTACACCTGCGTTATCTAACAGAAGCGAACACGACAGTCATGAGTCAACAGTGCTTCTGCCAAGGGCCGGCACATATCTTCTGTAAAGTAAATAAATACTAGATAGTAAATACTTTCTAACTCTATTGCAACCACTCCGATGCTATAACATGAAAGCATTTGTACACAATATGCAAACAAAAGGGGCCTGACTGGATTTGGTCCCCGAGTGGGCCATAGTTTGCCAACTCCTCCAAGACTCAGCTTCAGAATCTTAGACTTTCGGGGAGCTTAGCAACCGTATTATCCAACCTGCAGAAGTCAGCACCCAGAAAGTAGCGTGACGCTTACGCGAGTTCACAAGACAGGTAAGCCAGGGTTAAAACTTCAAATTAGAAACAGGTAGCCCAGTTCCCAGGCCAGCCTATATCATCACCAAGCTATTTCCAGAAGGTTCTAAGGATCCCTGCTTACATGGCAGAACCTCTTCTAGAAAATCTCCACTATAACTTTGGCACATGCATTAGTCGTAGTATGTGTAAGACACAGTAGTATCGTCTTGCGGCACCTCGAGGAGGAAGACCCAAGATGAAAGTCTGACTAAAGATGCGGGTGAGGGGCTTCCCTGGTGGAGCAGTGGTTGAGAGTCCGCCTGCCGTTGCAGGGGACATGGGTTCGTGCCCCGGTCCGGGAGGATCCCACATGCCGCGGAGCAGCTGGGCCCGTGCGTCTGGAGCCTGTGCTCCGCAATGGGAGAGGCCACAACGGTGAGAGGCCCGCGCACCACAAAAAACAAACAAACAAAAAAAAAGATGTGGGTGAGGCTGACTACCACCAAGGGGCAGACTTCTTGAAAACCAGAGTAAAGGCTAGAATAGATTAGGAAGGAAAACAAGGCACAAAGTTCAAAGGACATAATTTTATTTAGTTTAAATAAAGTTAAAGGTGACATAAATCCTCATATACCCAGAGGAATGTTTCCAAAGGAGCAATTGTTTTCCGTCTCCTTTTAGAATGAAAAGAGCAGAACTGGAGTATAGGTTAGATCACAGAAAGAACTTAATGGAGGTAACCCTGTTACTCACGAGAATTGCAGGCCAGAGGAAGTCACAGAATTGTCTTAATAATTGGATCTGGGAGTTGGCATCTTTCAGGGAGGGACAGGAGGGAGGGAAATAGACTGAGTCAGTGATTCTCAATGTCCTTTCTGTCTCATTAAATCCCCTGAAAGCTGTAGGAAAGAGTCCTTCTCTGAGCCAACAGGGACACATTGAATCATTGTGTTTAATGAGAGCAGGACTGTTTCTTTAAGAGGGTGGTGAAGTGCAGAACACAAAGTGGATACTGTATTGGAAAAAAATAATTGTCCAGATTTCAAAGGAGCTTCCCAAACGACACTCCCTCACATTGGCAGGCATTTGGGGTAACTCATGAAAAACCCACCACGCGTGGTTGGAAGCTTGCAGCCCCTTCCAAATGTGTGTGTGGACGTGCTTGACGCCTTTACCTCGGTAGTGGCCAGGAGTTTCTTCCCGTAGGTCATTCTTGATCAGCAATTTGAAGACCCCGTAGCTTGGGCCTATTCCTCCTTGAAAGTCAGGGCCAAGTTTTTATGAGAACTCTTATTTTACTAGCTTTGAGAAAGATAAATCCTAGCGTACATCTCGTTACTAATTAAAAATGGTACAATCTATGCAAATATCATTTCTTGACAGTATATTTCACGAAACTATCCCACAAGTATTTGTCTCAAGCCACAACTTTTCCAAAGCTTGGTTTTTCAAATGGTGAACTCTTGACGATGATTATTTTTTATTATTATAATTCTTTTCCAGATGATCCAGGAACCTGCACATCGTGCGCTATGGGGTATTACATGTAAGTCTGGTGTTTTTGGTTTTTTTTCATGGCACTAACTCTTTCTGCAGTTTAAGCATTACTGACTTAATCCTAAATCCAGTGATTAAAGCAAAGAGACCCTGCAGCCTGAAGCAACTCTCCCCTGTCAGGCTATTAATGAACAATCCTTGCATTTAGCAATAAGAGTGCAGCTGTTTTCTTGCCTTGAAAGGAGGTCCTCTCCTTCCTTGGTCCTGGAAGTCACCCAGCCTGACACTGGTGTCTAGGAATCTTGCCATGGGTTACCAAGATTCAGACCTTGCTGTTTATGGACAGATTTTAATAACATACCTGACCCCAAGCAAGCTGTTTCCAAATGTCTGCACGGAGACCTCATCCTTAAAGGGAGTCAGACAGTCCAGGATGAAGCCAGGTGTTTCGTTAGTTCTTTTTTTTATTATTATTATTTTTTATTTATTTATTTTTGGCTGCGTTGGGTCTTTGTTGCTGCGCACGGGCTTTCTCTAGTTGCAGCGAGTGGGGGCTACTCTTCGATGCGGTGTGCGGGCTTCTCATACCAGTGGCTTCTCTTGTTGCGGAGCATGGGCTCTAAGCTCTCGGGCTCAGTTGTGGCACGCAGGCTCAGTAGTTGTGGCTCGTGGGCTCTAGAGCGCAGGCTCAGTAGTTGTGGTGCATGGTGTTAGTTGCTCCGCGGCATGTGGGATCTTCCCGGACCAGGGCTCAAACCCGTGTCCCCTGCATTGGCAGGGGGATTCTTAACCACTGCACCACCAGGGAAGTCCGTTTCGTTAGTTCTTAATCCTCCCCTGAGTAATGAGAGACACGGACCACTAGGTTAAGTGAAATGCAGATAACCATCACCCCCAAAGTTCTCTGTTAAAAATCTACAAATCAAAGATGGTATGTCTCGGGCTTCCCTGGTGGCGCAGTGGTTGAGGGTCCACCTGTCGATGCGGGGGACGCGATTCGTGCCCCGGTCCGGGAAGATCCCACATGCCGCGGAGCAACTGGGCCCGTGAGCCACAACTACTGAGCCTGCGCGTCAGGAGCCTGTGCTCCGCAACAAGAGAGGCCGCTACAGTGAGAGGCCCGCGCACCGCGATGAAGAGTGGCCCCCGCTCGCCGCAACTAGAGAAAGCCCGCGGACAGAAACGAAGACCCAATGCAGCCAAAAATTAATTAATTATTTAATTAATTAATTTTTTTAAAAAAAGACTATAACTTCAAAAGAAATGATGTGTAGATACATACAAGGAGATTAAATTATGGTGGTAAAGAGAAATATGTCAACACAGCTCATGGAAGAAACTCCATCTTCTCCCCCCAGGTTCAAACACCAGTGTTATAAAACCTGTCCTGAGAAGACCTACAGGGAAGAATCTGAATGCAAAGCATGTGATACCAACTGTGGCAACTGCGACCAGGATGAATGCTACTGGTGTGAAGAGGGCTTCTTCCTCTTGGGTAAGCTCAAAAACGGCATTGTACAAAGTGACAGCAAGGCTCCAGGGCTCCACCCAGAAATGGGAGAGCTCCTCTGATCAATTTTAGAGTCCTCCTGTGCCTCTTGTCCAAGGAGGAATTTTAATTTTGTTTGAAAATAAACATTAGCCAGGACTCCTTCTTTCTGCTTTTATTATTGAAGCATAGCTCCTATTTCAGTAATTAATCTCAAGTGTCTCTAAACTGATGGAAAGGAGAGTGAATGGAGGGGAGGGAGAGGTGCTCAAGAGAAATGCTTTGGAGTTGAAGTCACCTGGAATATTTAGAACATAACTCTTTCCTTGACACTTCATCCGTGTTATATATTCCTTGCACTGTAAAAGTTAAATGAGGTCTTTTGTCTTCGATTTTGGTCAATTCATTGACTTTGATGGAAATGAATAGTTAGGAAAGATAAATACTGTGAGCCTTCCAGTTGAAGAGAATAGTCCAGGTTCTTGAATGTTTGTGGGAGAGAGAGTGGCACAGACAGCCCACAGCGACCTTCAGAGATTCTGTACGTAGAGATCATTTTATTTGCAGTCTTTCAAGGCCTTGAGGACATGAAAGCTTTTATTCTATGCTCCTAGCCCTTTGAGCTGATAGCCAACTTGAATTTTCAGTCCTCTTTCGGAGGACTTAAAGCGTTGGATTTATTAAGACACGATTCTTGGTTGAAATAAGCAGATGCCATCATGGTTTCTTTAAAAACTAAAACATGTTCCTCGGCCTCCCTTCGGCCTGTTTAGAACTCGGCCCTGCGTAGAGCACCAGGCTCGGCCAGCCAGGGTCGCGCTTCATGCCTCCGTTCTGTGTCCTCATGTAGGCGGCAGTTGCGTGAGGAACTGTGGCCCTGGCTTCTACGGTGACCCAGAGATGGGAGAATGTGAGCCCTGCCACCGAGCCTGCAAAACCTGCACCGGTGTTGGCCGCAACCAGTGCAGCAGCTGCGGAGAAGGGTTGCAGCTGCTGCATGGGACGTGTGTGCATCTGGCCCAGACCCAGGTGGAAGGCAGATTCTGGAATGGTATGGACCTCCCAAGAGAGATTGCAGGTGTCTAGCTGACTCCTCTGCCGCCCCCCCCACCCCCAAACCCTTGCTTTCAGGATACCCAAGAGATGAAGGTTGCCAGTAAAAGAAAAGCCTGGAGTCCCAGAGCCCCTGTGATGCTCATTGCGGGAGAGGATAAGAGGCTATGGCTGGCATTTGGCGAGGAGGGAAAACCCAAAGGGCCACTGATGAGTGATCTGACCATTTGAGTTTCCTCCCGGGTGGAGTAGACCGCAGAGCACGTAAAGAGCGTCAGAGAGAGAAATGACTACCATTTTCTCAAAGATTTCAGAATAGCTTCTATCACATTCACTTATCTCTTTATTAGAAAAGAGATAAAAGAAAACTACCAGTGGGATAGCTTGTCCAGTTAGACAAGGAAGAATCACTCTAAATTATGGGAACTTCAGCTGAAATGACTGATCTTTCTGGCTGGATTATTAGACCTTGCCATCATTCAAGCTTACCTTTTAAAAGTTGCCCCTCTAGTTGCAGATGGGGAAAGTGGGGGGCTTGAGAAGGAGCGGGAGGGAGGAAAAGTGTGGGAGCTTGGAATCTAACAGTAAAGGCCTGTGTGTATTCGTTCCCACCTGAGTCTTCAGAATTGGCCTCCAGACCCAGAAGCCTTGGTCACAGGCTTCCTGGCAAGGTATGACAACCTTGCAGTGACCTCTCCATGCCTGAGGTGGTTAAAAAACAAAATCCTCCTCCTGCTGGAAAAATCTGACTCACATTCTATGCAGAGACGTTCATGAAAACAAGAGATGCTCTCCGTTTTGATCTCGAGGCGAGGATTTGTTTAAAAAGGTCATTCCAGTGCAGAAGCAACAGCAGCTGAAAGCAGGTCTGCTTGGGATGATTCTTCTAAGAGCTGGAGGGAAGGATAGATCTGGGGCAAGAGAGAAAAGCCTCTTGCTGGGTTTCAGAGGAAGGACGTCCACAGCTGCTGTCTACTTCGACAGTGTCGCATATGTGACTTAAAGGAAGAGCGGCTCGGAGACCATCACAAACCCAGCAGCCAAAGGCCACGGAGAGCGCTGGCCGATTTCAGAGACACGGCTAGGGAGAAAATCATTCACTCCAGACCGGGATATCTTCCGTGAATTAAAGCTGAACCGAAAGGCTGAAAACGAGTTTGTCTGGCATTCAGGCATTTAAGAGGCAGTGCAGGCCAAGAGAAAAACAGTCTGGTGGTGTGTTTCTAGCTCAGAACATCTGTATTTTATCTGGTGTCCAGATGATGAAAAGGTCCAGGGAGCCAAGAGTCAGAGCAGATTGATTCCCCAAATGATTACACGTCCCTTTCAACTGGACTACGCACTTCGCAAGCAGAAATCAGGCCTTGATTGCCCGCCCCCCTCTGTCGAAGCATCCCACCTACCCCTCTGAGTGTTCTACCACCAAAACGTAATGTTTCTGAAGAGAGGAAGGAATGAGTCCACTTGGGGATTTAATACTAAGGGATTCAGGAAGCAGATGAGAATGTTTCTCACGGCTGGACGAAAGCAACAAACTCAATGACATGGCTGCACTCTCCCACATCTGTGATCTGGGAAATAAGACATGCAGACTATGAACAACGAGAAAAACTTAGCTGAGCAACGTAAGACCAGAGCTCAGCTTCCCCAGCATAGCTTAGGTACCACCGAAATGGACAGTAAATGAGAAATGGACTCCACAAGGCCCTGAGAGTATTTGAGCCAATGCCTACATTTTTCTCCTGACTTCGTTTCCTTAAAAAACAGGGTTGAGGTTGTAATAGGAGAGCAGAGGGTTCCAGAGAACAAGCACTAATTAACCGCACCTCTAAGATGATGGAAAGCAGATTGCAGTCATCCTGGGTCAACTTAGAGGGAGCCCAGACAAATCAGAGTGTTTATGAGAGAATGGCGCTACCTAGGTGGTACCAGCGAAGTGTTGTGTTGTTTTTGTTGTTTTAAACACAGATTCAGATCCAGGTAGGGCAGAGCAGATGGGACAAACTTTAGCCCATTTCTTCACCCACACGACTGCCAGTGGAAACAATAAGCTCATGCTTGCATCTGAAGACTGTGACCACGCCCACTGTCTATATCAGCATGTGTCGGGGAAATGCCCTTGAGATAAAAATCCAACTAGAGTCCACTGAACTCCTCTCTTAATAAGGTGGCTACTCATGATGAGAGTGGTGAGGTTGACAGGTCATCACCCTTTGTCAATTACCAGCTGAGCCTGGGAATGCCTCCTATCCTTGTCCAAGGATGGAGATTTTCCTACGCCTCATACCACAGCTGACAAATCCTCCAGCCAAGACCAAGTAATCTCCAGAGATTCTTCCTGCCACCTAAAAGTCACTGCACAAAAGTATAGATCAGGCTTCCCTGGTGGCGCAGTGGTTGAGAGTCCACCTGCCGATGCAGGGGACGCAGGTTTGTGCCCCAGTCCGGGAAGATCCCACATGCCACGGAGCGGCTGGGCCCGTGAGCCATGGCCGCTGAGCCTGCGCGTCCGGAGCCTGTGCTCCACAACGGGAGAGACCACAACAGTGAGAGGCCCGCGTACCGCAAAAAAAAAAAGTATAGATCATCCCCAGATTCCCTGTCCCGGTCACTAACTAATATATTGTGAAGATTACTTAGGCCAATGTCCCTGCGTGGCAATAATGGAACCAATGTTAAACAGGCTGCTGCCAATGGCATCAGCAGTGACTCAGGCAACACGCAGAGCCACCGTTGGTGAAAATGTTCAGGGGTGGCAGGCCACGGGCTTTGAAAGAAGATGGTGGCTTCAGCTGGTTTCCTGAAACCATTGTTGGGAATGGAAACAGTGTACCCTATTACTGTTAAATCATTTGGGTTTTCTTAAGTGGTTTTCTCCCTGGTAGTGCTGGAAAGTCTTCGGAATAATTCCTGCACATTTCCCCTACCCACCTATTTCCCTCATTAAAACCATGTTTGTAGCAGGCTCTAATTACATATTCTGATGGGTAGTCTAATCTACAAAGCACAGACATGGTAAATTAACTTTTTATCTTTGACCACATCCTAACAATTTATCACTAGCCTGTCTTTCGATCTTAATTCCTATGCTCTGAGAAAGACTGAAATCCCAGAGTCAGTTACAAACACTGGAAGCCACTCATGCGTGAAAAAAAATTCTCAATAGTGGGGAGATATGTTGCTTCATAGTAACTGAACTTTAGAGAATTTTAAAGAAACCATGAGAATCTGGTTTTTTTAGAAGGACTTTGTAGATGTGTACGGTTGCCTCACTTAACTTACAAATGAGAACATGATTTTTACTTAATTAACCAATCACAACTCAGAGTGCAGAAAATACATGTTTCTGGGCAGCTAAGTAAACTTTTGGCCTAGTGGTATGAAGGAGCCACATGTATCTTCTTACACTGAGTATTAAACATCCAGGAATTTTATGAGTGGACCATTAAACCATTGCAACTTAAAATCAGCTATGGTGGGAATATTTACACCACAGCAATTGGTAAACAGGAGGACTCAAGTTTTTGTTGTTGTTTCGTGTTCCAAAGAGCCATGTTACCAGTACATCACTGCTTTGACCTCTACCAAACTATTTTAAATCAAAGTGAATTACTAAAACATCTCTCTAGTGAACGTAGGCTTTAGAATTCGGCATACCTGAATTCAGATCCTGGCTCTGTTCTTTACTATCTCCATAACCTGGAGCAAGATATTCATCCTCTCTGAGCCTCAGTTTCCTCACCTATAAAATGAGAACATGAAACTGCCTCATACAAGGTCCTTTGGAGAATTGAATGAAAGAATACATATAAAGCCTGCAGCACATATGATGCAACAAAAGTTAATCTATTCTCTAACCCTTTAACCTAATCCAGTTTTAACCCATGAAACACTAGTTCACTTTCAAAACTGCCTCCTTGAGCTCATGAAAGAAAGCAGTTTGGGGGCCTAAGGAATAATACAGGTCTGGGAAAAATAGTCCCAGAAAGAAGGGCAACTGATGGTCAGTTGGGATGCCTAATAGCCAAGTTGAGTCCTGACTTAACCAAGAATGTGTACAAAGATGATAACAGCAGTTTTACTTATGATAACAAAAAAAAGGAGAGAGCAATCTAAAAATGTAACGAGAAAAAAATGAAGGAAATTATGGTTCATGCAAATACACAAACCATTAAAAATGTTTACAAAGAATCTTCATGGCAAGAGAAAATGCCTATAAGATGTATAATATTAAATGAAAAATGTAGGTTGGTATTATATATGAAGAAGATGTAAATGATTACATATATATGCACATATGTAATGATACTCACACATTCACTATAAAGATGGGAAATCTATATGCCAAAGTATACACAGTACACATTTCTGGGTGGTAAGATCATGGGCAAACTTTATGTTCTTCTTTATCTTGTTTGCATTAAAAAAATAAAACACTTTATTTTTTTTAATAAAAAAAGAACCTGTGCCCACTGCAAGCCCATCTTTGGTGAAGAGCCCGCTGCAGGAGCAACGAAGGTGGAAGTTTCAAATCAAAAGAGGTAACAGGGAAATAGGGAGGAGAAGACAATCAAATATGAGGAGAGTCTCTGTGATGTAGAAACCAACCCGAGAAGCCGGGCAGTGAGGAACAAGCAGGCATGCAGAAGTCGTGAGAGAAACAGAGAGAGGAGGAAAACACAACACAAAATATAAGTGGGCGCCCAAAGGGAAAGATTGGGAGGAATTTCATCAGTGGAGACTTCTAGAACATACAAGGACATTTCTGAGGTGCTAAGTGCTTATGCTTGGGAGAGGCTATCAAGAAAATCCTCTGTCCTTGCAAATCTTTAAGAAAAGCACCATTTGCCTTCCCAGTCACTGCAGCCTTGTTTGAAATAGCAAAGATTGGAAACAACTAAATGGCTACCAATAAGAGTAGAAAAATGAAGCATGACACATCCACACGATGGAATACTATGGAGCCATCAAAAAGAATGAGGACGTTCTTTATGTACTGATAAAGAATGGTCTCCAGAATACTGAGTTACAAAAAAAAAGGCAACATGATAAACATTGTGAACAGATAAAGTTTGTATAAAAAGGTTGGAGGGGGATGGGGAGAGAGGGAAGAGACTTCACGGTATGTGCCTTTTCTGCATTTTGAACCATGTGAGTATTGCTTATTTGATTTTAAAAATTTTAAATAAGAACCCCTGTTTTATAGGATTGAGTTATAGTCATTTTTGAAGGATGGACACTACATTTTCTTGGTCGAGGTGATCTTTTTTTTTTTGAGGTGGGGGAGGTCTTGTTCAGTCTAGAATTTCTGGAGTAGCAAAAAGAGAAACTATGATCAAGGTCAAATTTTACTTGTTGACATTAAGTCTCTAATCTTTCATGATAGAAGAGCTCTGGCTGGAGATGACTTTATCCATTTGCTGACGCCTGATTGCTAACTGTGTGTGCAGAGTACCCTCTAGTGGAGGAATGAGGACATTACAGAATTTTATACCAAGTATATTGGAGTAAAATATCCAACTGCCAGAATGTGAGATACGTATGTGTAATTACAAATGCATGTATATGTGTAAATATATACATTATATATTTTTAAATATGATAAAATTAATGAAAACTTTTATCTTTTTAAATATAACATTTTAGCATAAAAATGATAAAAGTCAAAACAAAATCAACCCATGGCCTTGATATATAACGATTTTCCAGGCGCTCAAGAGCTAATGAATATTATTTTGTTATTATTCTTTGAATAACTGCTCTCAGAAAGTAAGCATCTTTTTTCCCCCAGCTTAAATGAGATATAATTGACATACAATATTGTGTAGGTTTACCGTGTGTAACATGATGATTTGATATATGTGTACGCTGCAAAGTGATTACCCCAATAAAGTCAGTGAACACATTCATCATCATCACTTTCGTGAAAATCTTGGGACTAGCATTGCTCTGCACTGGCTAACTGAACTCTTAACAAATCCCCCAGGGAGAGTACATCAGTCAGTGGTCTACTGGAAAACCAGTAAAAAATTTTCTCTCCAAACTAGGAAACAGCTTCCACGCAGAATGGCAGGACCGACAGTCATTTATATCCATGTATCCATAGCTATCTACCTTCCTACCTACCTACCTAGCTTTCTCTGTAGCAAGGCTCAGCAGTTTATTAACCACGAGTGCCATCAGAGAAACCAAGCAATGCCTCCTGGTGCCACTGCAAGTATGGAACGAAAGAGAACGGGAAATAAAACAGAAGCCTGAGAATGGGGGTGGAAGGCTAACAGATGAGGAAATCGGGAGAGAGGAGAAAGGAAGGAGGAGGATCCACCGTTTACTGAGCCACTCTGCGCATGCTTTACATGTTAACTCACTCTGGCTTCACAGGAGTCCTGTAAGGGAAGAATCATTTGCTCTCATTTTAGAGACGTGGAAATTAGGACTCTGAGAGTTTAATTACTGTATCCATGGTTACCCTACCGGAAGCAGCACAGCTGGGATATGAAGGCAGGAGTGACTAGAGACTTGACTCTTGGGAGGAGAAGGAAGGAAATGAAAGGCAAGAGAATAGGAAGGAAGGAAGGAAGGAAGGAAGGAAAGAAGGGAGGGAGGGGAGGGAGGAAGGAAGGAAGGGAAGGAGGGAGGGAGGGAAGAAATAAGTAGGGAGGGAGGGAGGGAAGGGAGGGAGAAAGGAGGGAGAAGGAAGGAAGTAGAGGGGGGGAGGGAGGGAGGGAGGGAGGAAGGAAGGAGGGGAGGGAGGGAGGGAAGGGAGGGAGGAAGGAGGGAGGGAGGGAGGGAGGGAGGAAGGAAGGGAGGAAGGAAGGGAGGAAGGAAGGGAGGAAGGAAGGGAGGAAGGAAGGGAGGGAAGGGGCATGGTAAGATGCCAACAATAACACCTAACTGAACTTCAGGGTCATTCATATGACACATTCTGAGCTAGAACTTCTTTTTCTAATTTTCCCCCGTGTGAGTCATGCTGCTTCCTAGGCAATTACTGAAATTTAGTCAAGATCTCTATGTATATTGATTGGGTGATGTTATTGAGGCTGTTACGTATGTCTGCACAACTGCCCAGTGGAGTTGCTGCCTTCCTGGAAAAGCCTGCCCAGCAAATGGTTGTGCCGGAAGAGAGGGGAAACAGCTCGCATGTTTCCCAGCTTAATGGCATATTAACCTGGAATGGCCTGCCCACCACCTGACCAGCCAGAAAGCTCTCGGGTGCCTCTGCTATATTGATGTTTAACATTGGGGACAAATTTAAGAGGAGATCAATTTAGGCTGCATCCCACAGTGGCTACTCTGAAGAACACAGAGACCCAAACACTGACCAACTGTGAAATCTGGTTCCAAAGAACAACATCAAAAAAGCACAGTGAATTCTCAGTTATCATCTTGGAGTGAAGAGAAGTGGTCATCTAAGAGTCCTGGGGAAATAAGTGATTACTTTTGACGCAAAAACTCCTGCATGCGTACACACAACCACACATTCCCTTACCCCACACATTTTTTAAATATGAAAGAAGTAAAATTTGTTAATTCAAATATCCCCTTAGTATTTAAGGCTATCCTGTCTTAATAGGATAGTCTGCAAAGAAAGTGTTGATAATCACTTGTCAATGACAGAGTAAGAAAAAAATAAAATAAATGAAGTCCACATGGTAGGCAGTGGGTGGTGCAAAGATTTAGCCAATGTCAACCTGAAGGGATTCTATTTGGGGTGAAAAGGGAAATGAGATTACCTATGAGATCTTTTCCAACACTGCAGGGCTCTGAGCCTGTTCAAAAGAGACAGACTTCTTGTTTCTTTCCCTACACAGACCTCTTGGGAAGATACCAGCCTTGTCATTCTTCTTGCAAAACCTGCCATGGATCTGCAACCCTGTGCACTTCGTGTCCAAAAGGTGAGTGTTGCGTGCGACAAAAGGAAGCAGTGGCAAAGCCAATTTGCTGTAACTCATGTACATCAGCATCTCTGTGTAAGGGGTTTGCAGGACTTGAACTAGTCCCATCACATGTTGCTATCACAGTAGCTACGCTGGAGAAACACAAGGACCTAAACACTGACCTATAATAAAAACTGGCTTTCAAGGGACCAGAACAAAAAAGAAAAGAAATGTTTCTTTTCCAAAAGCACGATGAAGTTAGTGATTGATTTGGCCACAGAGTTTGTTAGGGTCTCTGGGTGTCTGACCTTTCTAGAGGTTCCATTGTTATTTTAAAGTGCATTAGCTGAAACAAGAGAATTAAGGTGGAGAATCTAGGTGGGGATAGAGAGTCTACCTGCTATTTTTCTTCATTTTTGGTACTGAATTTAGGGGAGGAAAAAAAAAAGCACAACATAACAGCTCAACAAATTAATTGCTTCATCATCTATAAAAACACATCAGAAATAAGTTCCCTGAATTAGGGGGACACTTTATTAACATGGTACGTTAGGAATTAAGAATTTAAGAATCACTATTAAAGTGATCATTATGTTGAAACGTGCAATGTTAATAGTGAGATGAGACACAAAAACAACAGAACTTAAAATGACAGGTATGCCATGATCCTACTCCTACAGTATATAGAAGTCAACACACAAAAATTGATGGAGTTTTCTTGGAATTTTGGAGTTCAGGGTGATTTTTAAATTGCTTTCTTTAAAAATAATGTTATCTTATTTTTTTTCCATTAAAACTAAATAGACGGACTGTCCGTTAAAGGTGGAGTTGGGTGGAAGGGTTGCTACTATGTTGGTGTCCTAACAGGATAGGCTTTGGGAAGCAGAATAGACTCCATCAAGATGTGCGTGTATAACTGCCTCACACCAGGAAGGTCTTAATAGACAAAGTTCTTAAGACAAAGGTCTCAATAGATGGACCACCTGGGCAATGGGAAGCCCCATGGTGACCCGTAGCAGTATCAATAGGAAAGTCAAAGAAACAAGCCTGTTGTCAATTTCCTTTCTAGAGCTTTAACTCATCTTGGAGGACTTAGCGTCACTAATAGATATTTTGGTAATCCTGATATAAGTGTTCCCGATACTCAGGTCTTTGGAGCAGTTAAAAAAGCTGTCAGGGGCTTCCCTGGTGGCTCAGTGGTTGGGAGTCCGCCTGCCGATGCAGGGGACATGGGTTCATGCCCCGGTCCGGGAGGATCCCACATGCCGCGGAGCGGCTGGGCCCGTGAGCCATGGCCGCTGAGCCTGCGCGTCCGGAGCCTGTGCTCCGCAACGGGAGAAGCCACAATAGTGAGAGGCCCGGGTACCGCAAAAAAAAAAAAAAAAAAAAAAAAAAAAAAAAAAAAAGCTGTCAGGAACGTCAGTTCTCTGCGTGGATGCGTGTGCTGTTAGATTAGACACACGATGACCGTCTGACCGGCCTTCTTCCCTGGGTTTCTAGGCACATATCTGTTGGCTCAGACCTGCGTCCCATCCTGTCCCCAAGGCATGTGGCCCTCAGTGAGAAGCGGCAGCTGTGAGAACTGTACAGAGGACTGTGCCTCTTGCTCTGGAGCCAATCTTTGCAAAGAGTGCCAAACGCAGCCAGACCACCCCCTCCTCCTCCATCAAGGCAGGTGCTTAACCAGGTGCCCTGAGTAAGTTTTCCTCTTCCTTTCACTTGCTACTTGTGTTCGTTCCCCTGCAGTACTTTGGGGGCAATTCCTTCCCATTCACCAAGGACCTCTTCTCTTCCTTGGTTAGAACACCTACATCCGCCTCCCTTCTCAACTGTCTGACATCACTGTCAGCCACAGCAGCCAAAGCTTCCATAAGGCCAGATGCACGCTTCTCCCTTGTGACCATGAGATGTATATATTTTTACCTTTATGAAAATATGTTTATTTTTTACCTTGTAATTATGATCAAACAGTTGTCAGGGGTTTTTTTTTTCCATCACAAAAGTGAGGCTGTGATAGGCTGTGGAACACACGGACCTCTTCTTCATGTCGAAAGTGAGGTATGAATCACAGGTAATAAATAAAGAGTAATACCTGCCTAGTTATTGATTGGTTCCTCATGGCTTCCTTGGTCCCCTGGTTTACAATTCCTTTACTCTTCCTATCAATGGTCCTGCCTCCAGGATTTACCTAAATGGGAAGTGGGAATAGCAAATGGAAAAGTTCATCAGGAAAATTTCAGTGACAAGCAGCAGAAATGTCAAAGAGCAGGACAGAAAATGTGGGGTGTATGAATGCATACAATAAAAAGTTTGGAAATCTCGTATTGGTCATTTCAGTGGCCAACGCTTCATTAAAAACCCACAATCTTTCCATTTTCCTCTTGTACCTTCCTCAGCTTGTCCTTCCCCGAGCCCACGTTGTCTGTCCATCCCCAACTGCACCACCCCATACTGCAAAAACATGAGACAGAAAAGGGTGCCTTTCTCCTTGTTTATCTCTTTTTAAGAGGAAAGAAAACTCCCTCACACTTCCCTTCACATCTCATCAGCCAGAATGCATCACTAACATCTTCCTAAACTGATCGCTGGCAAGGAGAATGGAAATGTAAGGATTGATGTAGGTTGAACAAGATTTGCCCCTGAACACCCACAAAAATCACAACACTGACAGCCAGGAAGAGTGGAGAGAGGGAGGCAAGAAATGAGTTTGGGGAAGCAGCCTACAACATCTGAAGGAACTAGAAATTTTATTTGCCCACTGCTTAAAAGAACATGATAAAAACAACACCTATTTTCTAGTGACCTGTTGGTATCTGTTACTGAGATTGATCCTGTTGGGTACAAATATAAGTCATGGTACTGACACTCAAAAAGCATCCAATCTGGGCTTCCCTGGTGGCGCAGTGGTTGAGAATCCGCCTGCCAATGTAGGAGACACGGGTTCGAGCCCTGGTCTGGGAAGATCCCACCTGCCGCGGAGCAACTGGGCCCGTGAGCCACAACTACTGAGTCTGCGCGTCTGGAGCCTGTGCTCCGCAACAAGAGAGGCCGCGATAGTGAGAGGCCCGCGCACCGCGATGAAGAGTGGCCCCTGCTTGCCACAACTAGAGAAAGCCCTCGCACAGAAACGAAGACCCAACACAGCCATAAATAAATAAATAAATAATTTTTTTTAAAAAAAAGCATCCAATCTAGTGTAGAAGCCAAATGTATCCAATTCAATTCTACAGATACATGTTTAGTACCTACTGGGTTTAAGAATTGATATTGGAAGCTAAGATCAAGTGAAGGAAGTCTGAGCTTACAACAGGCTTACAATCCAGTCGGGAAGGTTACATCAATCAATGTCATACTTCTCAGGTCCTTAATACACAAAGGGCTAAAAGTTTCCAAGGAAGAAGAAACCATTTAAAAACAGCTACTTACTGAGAGCTTGCAATATCTAGGCACTGCACTAAGGGTTTCAAAGGCACCATCCTATTCATCCTAACAAGAATCTTCTTATCCAGATACAGTTGACCCTTGAACAACACAGGTTTGAACTGTGAGGTTCCACTTACACGCAGATGTTTTTTTTTCAGTAAATACGGTACTATAGAATCCATGGTTGATTGAATCCACAGATGCAGAACCATGGATATAAAGGGCCAGCTATGGGAATTGAGCACCCATGGATTTTGGTATTCATGTCTGGTCCTGGAACCAATCTCCTGCAGTTACTGAGGGACACTATATCATTATTTCCCCCCATTGTATGGGTGAGGAAAGGGGTAGCATGCCCAACATCACACTGTTAACACATGGCATGGTCAGGATTCCAACCCAAGTCTTTGTAGCACTGAAGTTCATGTGCTTAACCATTGCACTATGCCACATTTTCATCCAACTGGGGTTTCTTTTTTCTTTCTTTATAACAGCTTTATTGACATATAATTCACATACCACACCATTCACCCACATAAAGTATACAATGGTTTTTAGTATAGTCAGAGTTGTGCAACCATCACAATTGATTTTAAAATACTTCCATCACCCCCCAAAGAAAACTCTATACCCTTTTCGCAGTTACTCTCAATTTCCCACCGCCCTAAGCAACCACTAATTTACTTTCTGTCTCTATAGATTTGCCTATTCTTGAACATTTTATATAAATACTACAGAATGTGACCTTTTGTGACTGACTTCTTTTATTCTGCATAATATTTTCAAGGTTCCTCCCCAGTTGGGTATTTGAGAAGAGGCTTAATGGTGAAAGGGTCAGGGTAAGAGAACCCAGCACAGCAGGGAGAAAGGAGTATGAGGGGAGACTGAGCCAGGGAACACCCAGCTCTCCTTCCCCAGCCACCATGCTTCCGCCTCAGCAAAGTTAGCAAAGATATTCTACAACAAAGGTGAAGGTCAGAAATCTACTTACCAAAGTCAATCATTGCTTCCTTGTTAACCTTTGTCACGGTGGGACTGAACTGGTTGTCATTAGCATCACCTTACTTATCTAATCATTACCACCATCTTCCTACTATCTCTTGGATTCTTCAAATGTTCCAGGAATTGAAAATGCATTAAAGTGAGGCAGAAAGAGATGCATTTTGCTTTCATCCAATTAGTTGACCATTCCACACTTTTTTTCTCCAAATCTGGGTTGAGCCACTCAGATTTGGAGGAATAAAAAGAAGTAATGGGACCCTATGCAGATACATGGCAGCCAAGATATTTTCTTTTCTTTTTTTTTTTTTAAGCAATAGGGAAGCTACTAACACGCCCTGAAAATCCTGCAGACTATGGAATCACAAGTACGTGCTTTCCTGTCTTAAATAGGGTGGTCTTATTACTGTGGAGTCCTCCGTCTTTATGTTTACGAAACAACAGGGGAGATAAAGTCTGAGGAACATATAATACCCAGCTTGGCTAGGCAGCTTTCTCTTTCTGCAAAATTGCCCTTTGGGGTGCGATCCATCCTAAAATAGCAATAAGATTGATAACAGAAACACAACCTGCAAAGAAATGATATCCAGGTATTCAGAATTATTTATAAATCGGCATTAGTGGCCACTGCTTTTTCAAATATGGTATATGTTCATCAAATTAAAAAGTTCGAGCGGTAACATACATCATTACAGTAATTGTTTAAAAGGTAACGCAAAACTTAAAGTGTGCTCAAATCCACCACATATGAACAGATTTGAAGCTCTGGTGGAAGAAAAAATGGTCTTCCTTTAAGCGTTGGCTGTCACTGTCTTAGGTGTTTGTAAAATATACATAAAGTTCCAGAACCATACAGCTTTTGAATTACATATATTTATCTGGATTGAAAGACTTCAACGTAAAGTACTTTGAATTTAACAGTTTAATACATGTGGCCATTTCTTCTCCAAAAAATATTTGTCTTCTTAAATAAAAATAACAGTGAAATAAAGCATTAACTAAAAAGTCTTGTAAGTGCAGGGAAAAGACAGGAAGACTAATTACTGGCCAGATCTATGTGGAGAAGGCTGCTTTCAGCAAAGTGGCTCTCTGAAAAACACCTTCTCATGTTGCCTTCTAGCTGCCTCCCATCTGACAAGTTTCTGAGATTCCTGTATTTTTGAATTAGTAGTCGTCTTCAACAGCTTTGCTTTCTTTTTTTGCTTGAATCTATTCCTTTCATTTCAGCATCTCCTCCGACATCCACTGACTCCCTTATGAGAAGAATCTGAGAAAGTTTTCTTCATGCTGCATTTCTTCAAAATCTGTACTAGAATTGCTCACCTTAAGTGCCCAACAACTATTCTGCAGAGACCTTGACCAGGCCTAGCACTGAAATTTCCCCAGAAGCCAGGTGATATCACATAGCCCAAAGCCCCCAACCACTAAACACAGGTTGGTCTTTCCTGCATGGCCAATCCCCACCCTAAAACTACAGACTATGACTGGTCCCACCTTGCGTTATTTTGTTAGCATAAATTCTAAGGTGGTCAGAGGAGCATAGAACATTCCTACCACTTGGTGAATTCCAAGAATTTAGAAGTTAGCTAGGGAGAAAGGCTAGACCTCTCTTTGGAGGAGGCCAAATCCCTTGATACACACAAAGAAATAATGAATCTACCAAATTCTCATTCAGGTAGATGGGATATGTTTAAGAATGCATTAAATTTCCTTAATTTCAAATTTCTCAAATTCAATCAAACTCTTGATGAGCATATAATACATTTCTATCCACTGTCTTGTTAAATGCAATTTTAAGAGATTGACTTGTTGGACAAAGTAGTAGTACTGTCTTTGTTCTTCAAGTGTTCTCCATCATGGTCCAAAGAAAAACTAAGGATACTAATGAGTAAGGAAGCCTGGCCTTACTTTTCAACTGGACATTATTTAGTTACCCCTCTTCTACGTACACTTCTTTCTTCTCCAATTTTTCTACTTAAAACTACATTAGAAATGACTTTTGTTCACCCCTGTCCTATTTCTTCCTGACACATTCAGTACATTTTTGTTTACTGAATTAATATAAGAAATTAGTGACTGAAAGAATGATTAAATGGATGTGAATGAGTTAGCTGATTAATTAATTAAAACATCAACTAAAGATGCTATATAAGAAGGTTCTTTTATTGGCTTTAGGATTCAAAGAGGACTGTAGTAAATTGAGTTACTTGCTGCAATTTTCACCCTTCCTTGTATCTATGCCCTCTGCCTGTAATGTTGTGGCACTCCCCATGAGTAGCAGAATGGACTTCCCTGACCCTTGACTTTGGTCTGGGTAATTTGGTTTGCTTTAGCCAATGGCATGTTACCGGAAGAGAATCAGAGGCTTAAAATGAAATGTGCTTGCCTGTGTTGACCTGATGAACAGACTGTCAGGTATTTCTCCAGCAATGATGGGTTTATTTGGGATCAGCAGAGAACTGCAATTCAAGGTCTGGAAACATGGTGGGCCACATGCAAGTTCCTGCACAGCAAAGGAAGGAGAACAATTTTATAGAGGAAAAGAAGTTGGGAGGGCTTAGTAAACAAAGAGTTTGTGGCTTTTCATTGGCTGAGTCCTTGCCAGGAAAGAAAAGGAGACTTTCTTCTTCGTCTTCGACTTTGCTATTGTCACAGGGTGTGAGAACTCCCCTTCTGGTCTCCCAATTCTATTTAATTGAGGCTTCTCATTTTTTTTTACATTTTCCCCTTTTGATCAAGATCACTGATCAAGAATCAGGTTTTCTAATTTCAGCAGCTTTTTGTCCCTCAACGTCAGGAAGGACTTTTCCTGGGTGTAATGTCTCATGTCAGAGGGAAACTGTACAGATTGGAAACCTAGTAAGGTCACATTCAAGTAACAAGGAGTGGCAGGAGGGAGAAATCTCCAGCACTTTTTATCTACAGTCCATATGTTATGAAGATCATAGATATTGGAGTTCATTTGAAGATGTCATCATCAAAGGTTTGGCAACAACTTCCAACAGGTCTAGTCCAGATATCTTGGGAAAGTCGTCTCATCAGATGTCATCTGCTTCAATTCTGGGAAATCTTTACTTTCAGGGCCCCAGATGATGTGCAGGTCAAGTCAGGGTTCAGTGCTTTCTTTATGTGTGTCCAGTGAATCCAAGAGTCTGTTCCTTGGAGTGTGGCAGCACGAGAGTTGGTTAGCAGTATGTAATAGGGGCCTTTCCAGCAAGGTTAAAGAGAGTTCTTCTGGAGGTATCTTTTCCAAGAGATGAAATCTCTAGTTTGCAAGGTATGATGCTTAAGGTCTTCATCTCCCATGGCCATACTGTGAAAAGACTGCTCTACTAAAGCATGTTTACTTTTAATAGAAGCAGTTAGGCCTTTGCAATATTGGTGTACCTCTCCTTTTATTGGCTGAGGGTCAAAATAACTAGAAGCCAAGTTCATTGGGCATCCTGTGACTATCTCAAACGGTGAGAGTTTATGAATTCCAAAAGGAGTGGATATGAGATTTAGAAGTACCAATGGCAATGCTTGTGGCCAAGGTATTTGGAGGGCCTCTACAAATTTTTCCTACTGAGTCTTAATAATGCCATTAGTGTGTTTTACTAAACCAGAGAGTTGAGGGTGGTAAGCACAGTGAAAGTGTTGTAAAACTGGCCAAACAGTACAGACTTATCTAAGTACCTGATCAATAAAATAGGTTCCTCAATCACAATGAACTTCAAGAGGAGTTCCAGGCAGGGAAAATGCTTTCCAAAGGATTTAGCCACAGAAAAGGCAGTAGCCTGTCTACAAGGGAAAGCTTCAGTCCAGAGTGAAAACATACAGACCATGACTAAAACATATTTACATCCATTAGACAGAGGAAGTTTATGTAACCCATCTGCCAGACCTCAAGTGGTCCATCAGGCAGTTTAAAATGTCAGGAAACAGTATGAAGAGCCTTCCCTGGGTTGTAGTTTGGACAAGTGGGAGAAATGAGGTAAATACTTTTTGTTGCCTTGTTAATGTTTCCCCACCAGTACTGATTCATGAAGGCTATCATTTTGTCATAGACTGAAGGTTTTTTGTTTGTTTGTTTGTTTGTTTTTTGCGGTACGCGGGCCTCTCACTGTTGTGGCCTCTCCCGTTGCGGAGCACAGGCTCCGGACGCGCAGGCTCAGCAGCCATGGCTCACGGGCCCAGCCGCTCCGCGGCATGTGGGATCTTCCCGGACCGGGGCACGAACCCGTGTCCCCTTCATCGGCAGGCAGACTCTCAACCACTACGCCACCAGGGAAGCCCTAGACTGAAGGTTTAATGCATGTACAGTGGTGGGGAGTGGGACTTTCACAGTCTCCAGTAGGACTGGCTTGTTATATGGTCCACACTAGAGCTTTCTCTTTTTAATCAAACTAACAACTACTGAATTTCCAAATTTTTTTTTCCTTTTCTGAGGCCAACTGTTGGGCCTCTCTAGCCATTTTTTCTAAATTATCACTTGGGGAAATGATATTATAAAATATCACTTGGCTGCTCTTTGACCCTTTAAGGGCATCATTCCTTGCGAAAGTATCAACAGGATGGTTTCCCCTAGCTTGTAGTTTTGACTTCCAGAGTCAAACTACAAGCCCCAGAATCTTAATAGCTAAAGTGACAGGTAAAAGTACTGTATCCACTGATTCCTGAACACAGGGGCCATTTAAAATTTTATTTCTACCTTGCTTCTACAACATTCCAAAACCATGCGTTATTCTGAAAGCATATCTCCTGTCAGTATAAATATTGGCAGTTTTGTCCTTAGCTAAAGTACAAGCCTGTGTAAGAGCATATAATTCAGCCTGCTGGGGCGAAGTAGCCATAGGTAAAGAGGCTGCTTCAACAACATCAAAAGAAGTTGTAATAACATACCCAGCACAATATTTACTATTGTCACCTTGTTAAATAAGACCATCCGTGAACAAGATGTCAGTGTTATCCAATAGAATTTCCTGTAGATCATTATAAGGAATCAGGAGGCGGTCCGTCAGCATTAACCAGTGGTGGGGTATTTCATCAGCGATGGAAGGAAGAAAAGTAGCCGGGTTAAGGTTATTATAACATAAAAGAGTTATGTGAGGAGCAGTTAACAAAAAGACTTCATAGGAAGTGTCTGGCTGAGAAATGGTGAATGTGATGAGAATTCAGGAGAGCTTCTACTTCATGAGGAGCAAAAATGGTTAAAGGGGATTCCACAACAATTTTCTCGGTGGCCTTAACAAGAAGGGTAGTGGCTGTCATGGGTCTAAGGCAAGAGGGGTATCCCTATGCCACAGGGTCCAGCTGCTGGCTATAATACTCTATGGGTCACAGGTGGTCCTTATGTTTTAAATGATTACTCCAAGGGTATTCCCTTCCTTTTCATATACAAAAATTGTATAGGTCATTAAACCTTTTGATCCTCTTAAAAATATTTTTATCTGTTAAATTTTAAACTGTTTTAAAATTAAAAACATACTAAATTGAATTAAAAGCATTTTCTATTCTAACATACGTCTCTAACAAAAAAGGAAAAACAAATGAAGATTAGGAGATAAAACAAAATCAGAAGATAACTAAACTACATACAAATTAAAAGTTGTTTTCAAACACACAAAATTCACAAGAATAATACCTATGCCTTTCATCTTATTTTTCCAAACTTGACTTTTACCACACTTCCCCAGGAATTCTGATGGATTCATTTTGGTCAACAACAGCCATGATCCTCCCGTTTTCAGTCCTAATTCTCAGCTGCCAGGTGTGAATCACTGCCCTAGTTGGAAAGCTTCTCCAGGGGCTCCCTCTTCTCCCCACAGGGGCTTCTATGCAGAAGATGGTACTTGTGAACGTTGTAGCCCTTCCTGCAGAACATGTGAAGGGAATGCCACCAACTGCCACGCGTGTGAAAGAGGCCTCGTCCTGGACCACGGGGTGTGCCGGGAAACCTGCCCCGAGAGGCACGTGGCCGTGGAGGGGGTGTGCAAGCACTGTCCAGAGATGTGTCAGGACTGCATCCATGAGAAAATATGCAAAGGTACCTGGGAGCCCCACAGGAGAGAGTGTGGGGACCCACTATCTGAGGGTGGGTTGTCCAAGGAGAACTGGAGGAGCCAGTCTCCCTACCTTTACTGAAATTGACCTCCATGGGTGTCGTTGAGGAGACTGAGGGTAACATAAAGTCTTTCCATGATGGAGTCTGCAAATTAAGACAGACAAGAGCCCCTTTTTTGCACGATTTCTCCCACACATGTACTGGGCAGTTAGGGTGTGGTACGCACCATCCCAGGTGTTAGAGATACAGAAAAGAACCCAAAGTCTCTGCCTCTTTGAACACAAAATCTCATAGGAGAGACAGATATTAATAAAACACAGAGGTGGCTGGAGAATTTCAACTGTTATAAAAGATACAAAAGAAAATTTCAGGCCACTATAAGACTCTGAGAGTAGCACTCTGGCTAGGATTTTTTTTCCCCTGAAATTATCTCCTAAGAAAGGCTAATTTCCTCTCCAGTACAAGACAGACTCATTTAACTGGCTCTGTCCAATCCAAAGGACTCTCTTGGTGTAACCTAAGAGTTTTCTGGAATTCCTCCCCAAATAAGAGGATAGGCACAAATAAAATAAATATACAATGCATTCTCCATACTGATTAACCATGTATATTTCATTGGTTTACCCTATCAGTGAATGAAAAATTAACTGATCCACGAATTCCTAAACTGCGTTTTGTATTAAATAGAGCCTGAGGTGCTCAATACAATTTTAAAAATCTGTTAATACTTTCTGGGTTTTCGAACAACACGTCCAGCATCTCCATGACTCATCTGCCGTAGCACTACAAGTTTTTGCAATTGAAGGGGCAGATCATTTCAGGATGTGAACCCAGCACCATCTAACTGGGCCACCATATGTGGTCTCCTCTCCCTAGGCAGGGCTTGTGAGACAAGGAGGACAGGCCCTGGGAAGGTGGGAGTGGGGCAAATGCACACTGGGGTCAAATGAGTCAAAGAGATGGGCGATGGGCTAGCCCACTGCAGAATGAATAAATTCCTTTCTGCTGCTCCCCTGGGGGTAACTTGCTGCTTCCCTCTGCCCACAGAATGCATGCCTGAGACCTTCCTGTACAAGGATACGTGCCACCAGTCCTGTCCCAGCCACTTCTACGCAGATGCGCAGCACTGTGTTCCCTGCCATGAAGACTGTCTGGAGTGCAGTGGCCCCTCAATGGATGACTGTGACCTCTGTGCTGAGGCGTCCTTGGTTCTCTACGATGGGCAGTGTTTGGAGGAGTGTCCAGAAGGAACTTACTTTGAAAAAGAGTCTAAGGTTTGCAAAGGTAAAGACTTCCGGGTACATGGCCGAGCACCACATCCCAGGGAACCTACTTGGGATGATGTGTTTCTTCTAAGTAGGTTCTGGGGTTTGCGCAGTTCCATCCCAGTCCCAGAGCTGTGGTGTCAGCTCTTTCCCGCCTCCTTAAGGAAGCATATTTTGAACCTGCTCCAGTTTATGATTTATTTTAAATGAATCATTCCTTAGCTTTGACGATGTAACTTATTAGCAATGAATCACGTTGACCCTCCTCACAACAGTAGCTGATCAAAAAGGATTCTCACGTGAAGATTTACAACAGAGATGATGAGCTTTTAAAAGTCACCCAAAACGGAAATTTTTTCTTAAAATTTTAATCCATTATAGGTTTATAGCAGCATAATGAAAGCTGTACCATAGAGGGTTCTCTCCAAGCCTCTCGTCTCCCTAAAGCCGCCCTCATCTTCATCACCTGCAGCCTCTCCTGCCCGGGGTCTCCTATTCCATGTCCCATTTGGCATTTCAATCCCTACACGTTCAAGAAAGGATCTGTTATTATTTATGCTTCCTTATGTTTTAAGTGGGCGTGAGTTCTTTGCTTCTTATCCGTTGTCAGGGAAAAGAAAAATTAATTAAATATAAATTGCCCATCACTAGAGGAATTCTCAAGCAAGTGAGAGAAGCATTCTTAGGGAAAGGACTTTCCTTTTTTTTTTTTTTTCCCGATACGCGGGCCTCTCACTGCTGTGGCCTCTCCCGTTGCAGAACACAGGCTCCGGACGCGCAGGCTCAGCAGCCATGGCTCACGGGCCCAGCCGCTCGGCGGCATGTGGGATCTTCCCGGACCGGGGCACGAACCCGTGTCCCCTGCATCGGCAGGCAGACTCTCAACCACTGCGCCACCAGGGAAGCCCAGGACTTTCCTTTTCCCCCCCAGTTTTATTGAGATATAATTGACATATAGCATTGTATAAGTTTAGAACGTACACTGTGATGATTTAATATATGTATGTATTTTGAAATGATGACCACAGTAAGGTCAGTTGACACTGACCTTAGTTACCTCTTTTTTTTTCTTCTTCTTTGGTAAGAACATTTAAGCTCTATTCCCTCAGCAATTTTCAAGTATACAATACAATATTGTTAACTACAATCACAGGATTCACTCCAACAAGGCAGCCAGTGGTAGTTTAGCCCCTTATGTTGCCACCAAGCAAACATGAGATAGATACCCAGAGGCAGCCCCCTAACCACAGTGAGAGCTTGAGTGTGAATTCACGTGGCAGGAGAAACCTTGGGCCACCCACATCCTAGAACGTACTCAGGGAAATGTTTTTGGTCAAACATGAAGATGCAGTGCGCTCCTACAGCCTTTCTGCTCTAGCCTTACAATCTGCGTATAACTTTTTGTGTCTTATGTAAAGCACTACTTACTGTCAATGTCCCACTTGACTGTGTGAAAGAACGTGGACTTAAAGATGGGCGGCTGTGCCTGTGTAGCGGAGGGGGCGGGAGTGAACATGTGAGGAGGTTGCAAACCTGTGGGTCAGTTTCCATGAGAAGTTTAAAGCCTCAGCCAAAGGCCTGCAGGGCCATCCTGCCTGTACTAGGGCAGGAACCGAGGATCGCCTTTTGGCCTTTCTCGGGTGTTCCATAGTAGAAGTAATCTGCCATACAGAGAACTTTACAAGTTCACAGTACATTTACTTAGTTTACCCGGTTTAATTTTCTCACTGAGAAAGGCCTCTGGTCCTCATCCCTGGTTGCCCATGAGAACCACCCAGGGAGCTTTAAAAAACACAAATGCCCGGGCTTCCCTGGTGGCGCAGTGGTTGAGAGTCCGCCTGCCGATGCAGGGGACGTGGGTTCGTGCCCCAGTCTGGTAGGATCCCACATGCCGCGGAGCGGCTGGGCCCGTGAGCCATGGCCGCTGAGCCTGCGCGTCCGGAGCCTGTGCTCCGCAACGGGAGAGGCCACAACAGTGAGAGGCCTGTGCACAGCAAAAAAAAAAAAAAAAAAAAACACAGATGCCCGAGCTCAGGCCAGCTCAGCTGTTGGGAACTAACCTGAGGTCTCTCCCTGCAATGCTGTTTCTCCTTCCATCAGTCCCAAGGGAGGTGGAGGGAAGCTGGTACTGGAAGAAACAGGGCAACAAGCTGACTTGCCAGAGAAGAAACAAAGGACCTGACCTGAAAATTAAGATTTGGGTTGGTGTAGAGAAGCTTCTAGAACCAAGCTATGTCCAAGCAGGTTCTCCTCTAAGAAACACAAAGAATGGGATCCATTCTGATCACCCTGAATTTCTCCCTACGAGATAACATAGACAGGTCTAAGAACACCTCACCTTTCCCAAGGCGCTGGGGCAGAAATGGCCAAGAGCTCTTGTTGAGGTCCTGGGTTCATCTCCTCACCCTGCCCTTTCCCAGCCTAGTGACTTAGCACCTCCAGCCTCAATGTCCTGATCTAGATACACTGAGAAGATAACAATCACAAGAAGAATACCATGCATCTATTCATCCAGGCAGTGCTTACTGGGGGCCTACTACGTGCTGGGTGCTCTTCCAGGCCTAGGGCACAGCAGGAAACAATACAGACAGAATCCTGCCCTCATGGAGCTGACATTCAATTGGGGAAAACAGACTCTAAAGAAGCCAAGTCAAAAGGAAAAATAAGGCAGGAAAGGGGGGCAGGAAGTTGGGCAGGAGGGAGCTGAAATTAGAGAGAAGGCGGCCTGGAAGAGATCATTGAAAAAGGGAGGGAAAGAAACTACTCACACAGGGAACAAACTACTCACATAGAGGATTCCCAGCAGAGGGAACGGCAACTGCTAAACCCCCAAGGTGGGAGTGACTTGTTCTCATTTCGTTTGTTTAACAAATATTTACTGAGTGCCAATGTTATATTTCAGGCCCTCTCATAGGCACTGTGCATTCCTGAATGCCTATAAAAAAGGTCTTTTGTATCAAGAGGTACTTACAACACATATTAACAGCTGTTATGGTAGTAATAAACTCAAATTACTGGGCGGTCAGTGGAGAACCACAGCAGAGGAATTACAGTGGTGAGAAGCCCACAGACTAGTGCGTGGCTGTGCTGCGACAGGGTTGCTTCTTCTTAGCACGTTGCAGTTTGGGTAACTAAGGGGGCTCTTACCACTATCTCTGAGGTGGCTGTTGCAGGAAGGGGCTCTCTGGGGATCCCAGGGAAAGTGAAGCAGCCATGTTTTCCTCATCTTGTAACAAGAATGCTCCAGCCTAGAGCCCATCTCCTGGCCACACCCTTGGCCCAGAGCCTAGAAATCTCCGAGGAAGGAAGGTGAGCACACTTTCCAGGGGAACCGATTCCCTCAAGGGGCACCCTGACCCCCTCTCACTCTCCGTCTGCTGTCTGCACCCCGCCCGCAGACTGCCACAAGTCCTGCCGGACCTGCTCGTCCTCGGGGACCTGCACCACGTGTCAGGAAGGCCTGAGGGTGAACAACCACGGGGGCTGCGTGCCTCACACTGAATGCGCCACCATGGAGTACTGGGATGAGGCGGCCCTGGCCTGCAAGGCCTGTCATGCCAAGTGCTTCCACTGCACGGGACCCTCGGAGGACCAGTGTCACACCTGCCTGCGGGACAGCCTTCTTCTCAGTGAGTTACCTCTCCTCTGAGGACGGGTTTGTCTTTCCCTCCATCTGGGAAACGACTGTGCACAATGCGTGGCACCCAGTAGAAACTGGCGTCTTTCTTTTAAATTTTTCACTGTGTGTTTGGAAAATTTTCAAGCCTACAGAATAGACGCAAGAGGAAAATCAGTACAAAGAGCCCCGCACACGCGCCCTTTACCCATTTGCCCCGTTGGCCTTATCGTTTGCTTGCTCTCACTCTCTCGCTCTCAACGTACATGCATACGTAATTCGCAATATATATTTTTTAACCACTTGAGGATATGTTAGATACATCATGGCCTCTTTCCCACAAATACTTTAACACAAGCATACCTTGGAAATATTGTGGGTTCGGTTCCAGACCACTGCAATGAAATGAATATGGCAATAAAGCAAGACACACAAACTTTTTGGTTTCCCAGTACATATAAACATTATGCTTACATTATACTGTAGCCTGTTAAGTGTGCAATGGCATTATGTCAAAGAAAAAAATCAATGTACATACCTTAATAAAAAAATACATTTTTGCTAAAAAACACTAACCATCATCTCATGACGCAAGGTTGCCACAGACCTTCACTTCGGTAAAAAACTCAGTATCTGTGAAGCACGATAAAACAAGGTCTGCCTGTATGTATTTCCTAGGAATAGGGATGCTCTCTTATGTAACCACGGTACAGTTGTCAAGCCTAGTAACTTTAACATTAATACAATCCTTTAATGAACCGTCCATATTAGAATTTTGTGAATTCCCCTTTAGATCAGGGCCCAGTCTAGAGTCAGGTATTGCATTTAGTTGCCATGTCTCTATAGACTCCTTTAATCTGAACATTTCCACAGACTTTGTTTTTTATGATATTGACATTCGAGAAGAACACAGTCCCTATCCCTCCACTGGGGTTTGTGTGAAGGTTTCCATGATTAGATGGAGATCGTGCATCCTCAGCCGGGATACTTCATATGTGATGCCGTGTCCTTTGGAGGCGCCCAGTGGTCACCTGCCTCTCGCAGGTGACGTTAACTTTGGTCCTCTCTTCAGGGTGCTGTCCAATTTCTCCACTGCAGAGTTCCTATTTTCCCTGTGATTAATGAGCAGTCTGGAGAGATGCTTTCTGAACAGGCAGGTATTCAGCTTTTCATGAAAATTTCCCCTTGATTTAGCTCCCATTGATTAATAAATCTTGAACAAAATGTGGGACAATCTGAGGTTGTCCAGCAGATCAGATATGAAAGTTATTGCCAGTGTGAAGCAACACCCTCAGGTTTCCAGAGATACCACGATTAGGCTTAACACAGGTATGGGAGAAAGAAGATGAAACAGAACTCAACTGAAAGAAGGAAGAGTGAAGGGGTGTAGGAGAGAGAGAAGAGACGAATATGTGAAGACCTGGAGAGTGTGAGCATTCATCTCTCCAACCCAGCAGAGTAGACCTGAGAAGCAAGACACTCAAATAGAGATATGTGGCAACTCTTTCCTCTTCTTGTTGAGGTACCATCAGCAAGGGCACCAATTCCCTGCAGAGACACGGGGACCACTATCCTCAATACCATTCCTGGTTGCCTCCCCATAGAAAACACTTGAGGATACCTATCCATCTGTCTTAGCTCCTCTTCCACAAATCTCAATGAACCTTCTTCCCAGCAGTTGCTGCTTCATGAGACCATTCCAGATCTCCCGTATCACCTCAACCCCCAGGACCTTCTTTTCTAATTATCTCCAATATAGAGTGTTACGAGTGATCACCTCAGGTGCCTTCATACAGACAGGAATACATCTTATCACTACAAGGTGGTCTTCCCTTTAACTAGGGATAGGAATTAGACTAGAACCGAGACTTCGGTACTGGTGGTCCCCCAGGGGCTGGATGCGGGTTGTGCTAGGACCTGGTCTTCTCATATTCTCCCATCCCGCCCCTCACCACCACCCCACCAGGGTCAGGCTACTTATAAACTAGATAATTCCTCTGGAGGCTGTGGTAGTTTGAATAATGCTCTCCCTAAAAATGTCCACAACCTAATCCCCAGACCCCATGAATATGTTACATGACCAAAAAAAAAAAAAAAGAAATTGCAGATGTGATTAAATTAACTGTGTTGATTTGGGAGGATTATCCTGGATTATTGCAAGGTCCTTGTAAGAGGGAGGCAGGATAACCAGAGTTAGTGATTGAAGTCTATGTGACATCAGAACAGAGAGAAGATACTCCAGCTTTGAAAATAGACAAGGAGCTGCAAGCCAAGGCAAGTGGGTGACCTCTAGAAGCTGGACGAGGCAAAGAAACAGATTCTCCCCCCAGAGCTTCTAAAACTTCTCCCTAGCCCTGGAGACCCATGTTAGACTTCTGATCTGTAGAATTATAAGATTTATTAAGTTGTATTGTTTTAAGCCACTATGTGGTAATTTGTTACAACAATAGGAAACTAATGAAGAGGTGTTTCACATTCAGGGGATTCAGGCTTCCCCCTAGTTAGCTAGATACATCAGCTGGACAATAAACCACTGTCAACATCCATCTTTAACAGGATAGCCACTGGAAGACCTGGCACTGAACCAGGAGCTGGAAAAGCAGAGATGATTACATGGCCCCTGCCCTCGAGCAGCTCAGAAGGTCTCCCAGCACAGAGCGGGGTGTGTCCACAGCACTTACAGAGCTCTCGTATTATTTAGTTTGGGTTTTTTTTTTTTTTTCCTTTTCCCCCAGTGCCTGTGCTAATGCTGACTGAAGTTATGGAGACAAACCTTCTTCTGGTCTAGAGCTGACCAGTGGCTCACATTAATAAGGCAGGAGAGTCTGGCTTCTGGTCTATGAGGTTAAGCAGATTTGGGGCAGAGTTGCCTCTAAGACTGTATGTTAAACTGCGAAGCCAGCAAATCTCATGTTTTAACTTTATCATGAATCCACCCTCACCGTCCACCCTAAATGCTGTTAAAGAAGTTGAAAGGGCAAGAATCAGTGACTCCACTGGGGTGGGTGGAGGAAGGAATGGGGTTATGTGTGGCTGAACTCCCCTGCAACTCATCTTGCTGTATAGAGCAGAGGATTCACGGTTAGAGTCTAATTTTTTAAATACTGGGCAAAACAGAGTCTCACAGTCCATAGAACTTTCTGTCCCGATGGAAATATTCTATATCTGTGCTTGTACAACTGAGGGACTGAAGTTTTCATTTTATTTCATTTTAATTCACTTAAATGTCACGAGTCACACTGTGTGGACAGCACAGCAAAACTGAGGGTAAAATCTTATATTTTAGGCTAGAAATAGTTGAGACTGTAGGAACTTGTCATTGCATTGGCCCTGTACTTACTGTTTTCTTCAGTGGAGCCTTGACTCTTGATACCCTAGCCCCTGCCTTGAATGTTCTCCCCATCCTGCTAGACCCTCCCTGTACATTCTCTTGCTCACTTTAACAGACGGTGGTTTCTGTCCTGCCCAACAGAGCCCATCCACTCTGACCTCTGTTTTTTCTCAACTCCTAATGTCCTTATGGTTGATTCTATTTCTTGGACATTCATCTTAGCTCCTGGGATACCCATCAGCCCACAGGGACACTGTCTCCTTCCTCCTGCATCCCCCCACCCACCATGGTGTACAGTGGGGAGCATATAGAAGTTTGGAAGACATGTGTCATACTTGATACCAAGACAGATTCTTTTCATCCCTTGGCAGACACGACCTGCGTGCAGGACTGCCCCGAGGGCTACTATGCTGATGAGGACAGCCACCGGTGTGCCCCCTGCCACAGCTCTTGTAGGACATGTGAAGGGAGACACAGCATGCAATGCCTCTCCTGCCAGCCAGGGTTGTTCCAGCTGGGAAAGGAGTGTCTGCCCCAGTGCAGAGAAGGGTAAGGTGCTCAACACACTTTCCCCTCACTTAATCCCATAACCACTCCAGATATCACTATGAGCAAACCCATTTCGCAGATGAGGAAGTTAAGTCTCAGAACACTTAAATAACCAGACTGAAGTCTCACTGCTAGTAAGAAACAAAGATGAGAGTCCAACCCCATTGTAATGGTCTCCAGAGGATTTCGGCAAGTTCACAGTAACGGAAGAGTAAACAGGAAAGACAGAGGGCCCCAATGAGATAACACAAAGAGTCAGATTGTCAAGTCAGACCCACATCACTAATTCAAAGGATACAAGCAATTACAAGGCAGAAGTGATTCTTCTGTTAGAGAAGTCCAAACCCATGAATGTAGATTCTTTCCCTTTTGCATTACGATTTGTTCGGACCAGATTTAATATGTGAGGTCTAAGCACTGCATGTGGTGCATTGATTTTACAAAGGGAACAATTTCACTTAAATATCTCCATTTATACCCCACTAATTCTCCAACCTGCTATGCCCCCCACACATCCACAAATTACAGGTTTAGTTACCATAAACAACCCAGATACACAGATGTATCCTTCTAAAAGCATTTCACAGATAAGAGCCCTCCATCACGTGTTTTTCTGCAAGGAAAAACTGAGTGTGTTTATCAGAAGGTCTGGTTACCAGCACATTTGGAAGAGGATTTGACTGGGTCATCTTTTCCCCCCCAGGCATTCCCAGTAAAGAGGAAGACTGATTACAGGCCTATTGCTAACTCTTCTTTCCCAATCAGTAACTCAAAGCACTGAGAATTTCCAGACCCAAATTGAAGGGCTATAACTTTGGACTTTCCCCAAATGCTTTTGCTGAAATTAGCACATCTCTTGTCTGCAGTTCTATAGCAATTACTGCTTGTATCACTGCCTTGTGTTTTGACTCACCTCATTCATTCAACACATGCTTAATAAAGAGCACTTGTATGTATTGATATAAGATGAGCAATACAAAGACCTTGTAAGGGGCTTCCCTGGTAGCACAGTGGTTGAGAGTCTGCCTGCCGATGCAGGGGACACGGGTTCGTGCCCCGGTCCGGGAAGATCCCACATGCCGCGGAACGGCTGGGCCCGTGAGCCATGGCCGCTGAGCCTGCGCGTCTGGAGCCTGTGCTCCGCAACGGGAGAGGCCACAACAGTGAGAGGCCCAAGTACCGCAAAAAAAAAAAAAAAAAGACTTTGTAAGAGCTTATTCTTCTTATATATCTCTTTCCCTGAAAATTATAGGCTCCTGGAAGAGAAACACATCTTATTTTTCACACAGGTTACAACAACACTCAGCACAGAGCCACACACATTAGCAGCCCTGAAAAAACACCAGTCATATTGATCAATAAAGAGAGGTTCCTGCCAGACAAGAGGGGGATGGGGCTACCTGGGTCAGCCCTTCATCTTCATCTTAATAAGTGCTTGAAAAATCTGGATCCCATCTTTCTCAAATCAAGTCATTAGATACTCCTGTGCACACACACACAAAATTTAAATAGACCATGAAATTAAGAAAGCAATTCCTCCATAATATGTGAAGTTACCCATTGGGAGGTGAGGCTGCGCTCTAGAGCCCGTGCTCTGCAACTCCCTTAAAGGTGAGTAAATGGGGTATAAATGAGTTATAAGTGGTGATATTTTACTGAACTAGTTCCTTTTGTAAAATCAATGATCCACATGTATAAACTTCGTAGGTTAAATCTCATCGCCTTGGGAAGGCAGGTGTGTAATCCTCTGCAGCCTGACCCCATGCACATCATTACTTTGGTTTTTAACCTCAGAGCAGGTTTTTAAGGCCCCAGTTATTGTTTGTACTTCTGCACAAGATCCTCTTCCAGGCTATGAGGCTCGGACGATTTCACAGTCACCTCATGCAAGAGTTATCAAGGTAAGCAGTGGCAGTGTGCTCTTCTTTTAATCAGAAACAGCCAATGGACAACTCTCCATTGTCTTCCTTTAGCATCACTCTTTAAGAATTTCTAAAACCTATTTGGGGGCTTCCCTCGTGGCACAGTGGTTAAGAATCCGCCTGCCAATGCAGGAGACACGGGCTCGAGCCGTGGTCTGGGAAGGTCCCACATGCCGAGGAGCAACTAAGCCCGTGTGCCACAACTACTGAGCCTGTGCTCTAGAGCCTGCAAGCCACAACTACTGAAACCCGCACACCTAGAGCCCGTGCTCCACAACAAGAGAAGCCACCACAATGAAAAGTCCATGCACTGCAAGGAAGAGTAGCCCTGGCTTGCAGCAACTAGAGAAAGCCCGCGCACAGCTACAAAGACCCAACACAGCCAAAAATAAATAAATAAATTTATTTTTTAAAAAAACCTATTCGGTATTGATAAGCTTTCTTCCCCAGGGTTCCTACTGTTGTTTTTCGTCTTAATAACAATCTATAAGAACAACATGAGTAACCAATGTTTATGCTGCTTTAAGTTTACAAAGTATCTCCACTCACAGTGTGTCTTTATATTATGATTTGATTCAACAGCAATCCTATGAGATTAATATCATTCCCTCCATTTTGGAGATGAGGAAACTGAGGTTCAGAGAGGTTAAGTGACTTGCCCAAGGTCACATGGCTACTAATACTTGGTGGAGCCAGGACAAAAAATCAGATCTTCTGACTTCAATATTGTGTATTCCCTCTGTGGAAAATTGTGGATTTTCACTTTTTCCTATGGTTTTCTCTTTTGAGTCGTAGGTGATCTTTATCAACTATTCATTTCATGACTGATGTTTCCGTTGGATAGCGTCAGTGTGCCAACGTCCAGACAGGTTTATCTTTGGCAATGGTTCCTTTTCTCTCTTCAGTGTTACTTGAAAATCTTGTGTTTACCTTCAAATAATGCATTGCTTGTTATCGTGGCATTTAATGGATATGTTCAAATTGTGTTGCCCCACTTCATTAGCCCTTTGACCTTAAGCAAGTTGACTAAATTCTCTGACCCTCAGTCTTTACATATGTAAAATACAGATAATATCTAAATCATAAGGTTTGCTGTGAGGATTAATCATAAAACTCATAATTATCAATAATATACATTCATGAGAGTGGCCCTTGCATAATGTGTTCCACTTGATCTGTGTGGTTTGCACTGCACGGCTCCATTTATATGTGGATTTTTTTCACTAAATATGTACTACACAGTCTGCAGTAGGTTGAATCCAAGGATGCAGAACCACAGATATGGAGGGCCAACTATCATTATTATAGTTTTTTAAAACAGTATTACATGCAAAAAAACTATATATTATTATATGCAAATTTTCGACTACATGGAAGGTTGAAGCCCCTAACCCCAGAGCTGTTCAAGGATCAACTGTATTTATAATGGTCCTGGCACTGTTCTAACAAGCTTCTCAGTAATAACTTATTTAATTTTAGCTACTAATACTAGCCCCATATTACAGACCTGAGACACAGAGATGTTGTGTGACTTGCCTGAGGTCACACAGCACATGAGGGTTGACTCCATGCACTCCTGTTCCAAAGGGCACACTCCTAACTGCCGTGTCCTAATGTCTCATTTTTAGACTCAATGAGGTGAAATAATGTTTATGATGTCTCCACTGTAGTGTCAGGCATATAGGAGAAACTTAACAAATGGGAATTATTGTTATTATATTTAGCCTCTGAAAATCTTTTCAAAAGAGGTCACATCTATGTAAAGGTCAATATCACTCATGTCACCTCCTATTTCAAGATTTTTTTTAACTGAGAAATTAGAAAAACCACTCAGGAGTACACTTAAAATACCTCCCATTCCCATTCAATATGACTTAACACCTGAATTTTTTTTTTATATAAATTTACTTATTTATCTGTTTTTATTTTTGGCTGTGTTGGGTCTTCATTGCTGCACCCGGGCTTTCTCTATTTGCAGCGAGGGGTGCTACTCTTCCTTGCGGTGCACGGGCTTCTCATTGTCATGGCTTCTCTTGTTGCAGAGCACGGGCTCTAGAGCGCAGGCTCAGTAGTTGTGGCGCACAGGCCCAGCTGCTCCGCGGTATGTGGGATCCTCCCGGGCCAGGGCTCGAACCCGTGTCCCCTGCGTTGGCAGGTGGATTTTTAACCACTGTGCCACCAGGGAAGCCCCAACACCTGAATTTTAAAGTGGCAGAGCATATAGGTATATAAAAGGCAGGGGTAGTGAACAATTATTGTGGCACTACTACATGTGATCTATGCTAGGTCCTTTCATATGTGTCATCTAACTTAATCCCCACAAATAGCAGAGGAGGGATGGTAATGTCCAATTTACAGATAAGAAACTGAGACTCATTAGATGTATTAGTATAATTAGTCATGAATCTAATAAGTAAAGAGTCTGAAGGCACGCAGCTTGTAACCAAGATTTTTTCCACCACACCCAACTTTGGAGCAAAGCTTAATATTGAGTCTCTGCTTCCCTCCTTGGTTCAGGTATTACGCAGAAAACTCCACGGGGCGTTGCGAGAGCTGCAGCAGGAGCTGCAAGGCCTGCAGTGGCCCGCGGCCCACAGACTGCCTGTCCTGCGATCCATTCTTCTTTCTGCTCCACTCCAAGGGACAGTGTCATCGTACCTGCCCAGAGCATTACTACGCAGAGCAAAGAACACAGACCTGTGAGAGATGCCACCCAACTTGTGACAAATGCAAAGGTGAGGGCCATCTATCATTTCGCATGTGTGAATGGAAAAATGCGAAGTGTTTGCTCCTGCTTTGTCCCTCTCTCCTTTCATCACCTTTGGAGGGTCTTCTTGCTTGCCAACCTCATAGCCAGTCCTCTCCAGCATCAGCACCCTTTGTTCTCTTTCAGCTTCTGCACATCTGCCCTCTAACCCTAATTGATCCTGCACCACACTGCTGCCTCTTCAGATCCTTCCCATCCTTCAGGGCCCAGATACAGGCATCGTCCCCTACGGCAAGTGTTTTCCACCTACTGTCTTCTTTCTCTACCTGTTGAACTTGGAATATGCCAAGCAAAATTTATTTTTATTATTTCAACAACTACTTAAGATTTTGGCCTAAAACTGTCCCAAGCTCCATTCTTATTTTCCAGAGACTTACTTGTCTGTCCCAGAGATTCTTAAAATCAACATGTCTCAGAGTAAACACAATCTGAGTTTCCTCTGATATTCACTCTTTCTGTTAATAGACCCACTGTCCAACCAGTTGCCCAAATCTGATACCTTGAAGTTATCTTCCCTTTGCCTCCTGTCCAATGCACAAAGGTAAACTTCAAGGTCTGTTGTTTCTCTCTTCTAAACGTTTCTCTGCTCAGATCTCTTTCTCCATTCTCACTATTCTCATTCTTCATTCTCAGCATCGCTTAGCTGACTTTCTGAAATAGCACGTCACCCCAACTCTGGTCTTGCTACCCCACTCCCAGGTCATCGTGTACAGTAATGCCATAGCAATCTTTCTAAAATTCAAATTTGCTCATTTTTCTCCATAGCTTGACATAGAATGGTAATTATGGTGAATTCCTCTCACCATTTAAGAAAGAAATACCTCCTACAATGTTTTTATTCTTAAAACTTATTAGATTAATATTGATACCTGGTACGGTACATTCCTGTTATCCTTTTCAAAATTGTCTTGGCTATTCCTAGCTCTTTTTCCAAGTAACTTTTATTATTTTCCAAGTAAATTTTATCACATTTCATTTAAAAAAATCCCTTGGATATTAATTGACATTGCATTAAAACTCATCTTTACGATCCTGAGTCATCACATTTATGAACATGGTATATCTCTCCAATCTATGCATTCATTTTTTGTCCTTGATAAACTTTCAATAAATGTTTTCTGTTTTTGAAAAGTGATTAAATTCTTTCCCTGGTCAGCTTATGGTCTCAACTCTCCTTCCATGTACTTCAGAACCTAGAACTACCCAGAACCACTCAGCAGCCTCCAAATAGGTGATGATCTCTCATGCCTACATGACTATTGTCCATGCATTTCCTCTTCCTGGAGAACAACACTCTATTAACTCTCAACTTAAAGACCCAGTTTGAATATCATCTTCTCTGTGAAGCTTTTCTTAGTCTTCCCAGAAGTCTTCTTCCTTCTTCTTGATTCTATAATACAGTTTTATCATAGCTATTTTTATTCAATACATTTTAATTAAATGTCCAGCTCTCTTGCTGATGAGACCCTCAAGGCAAGAATTGGACCACATTCATTTTGTCAATAAAGACTTTAGGGCTTCCCTGGTGGCGCAGTGGTTGAGAGTCCGCCTGCCGATGCAGAGGACGCGGGTTCATGCCCCGGTCCAGGAAGATCCCACATGCCACGGAGCGGCTGGGCCCATGAGCCATGGCCGCTGAGCCTGTGCGTCCGGAGCCTGTGCTCCGCAACGGGAGAGGCCACAACAGTGAGAGGCCCACGTACCACAAAAAAATAAATAAATAAATAAAGACTTTAAAAAATGGTCCACACCAAAAAAATCTTAAAAAAAAATGAAAATTCAGTCCACCTATTATTTTAGTTTTTTAATTTAAATGACTTATTTTTAAGATTTCTAATGGTTTGTTTTTCATATCCATCTATTTTTGTTTCATATCTTCCTGTTTGTGCTTCAATTTTTTTTTTTTAAGGTTTGAGTGTTTCCACTTTTTTTTTTTAATAAATTCGTTTTATTTATTTGTTTATTTATTTGGCTGTGTTGGGTCTTCGTCTCTGCCCGCGGGCTTTCTCCAGTTGTGGTGAGCAGGGGCCACTCTTCATCGCGGTGCGCGGGCCTCTCACTGTCGCAGCCTCTCCCGTTGTGGAGCACAGGCTCCAGATGCGCAGGCTCAGTAGTTTTTTGGTCATGGGCCCAGTTGCTCCGCGGCATGTGGGATCTACCCAGACCAGGGCTCGAACCCGTGTCCTCTGCATTGGCAGGCAGATTCTCAACCACTGCACCACCAGGGAAGCCCTTCAATTTTTTTTTGAGAGGATATTTTTGTCTTCATTTACTTTTTAATCATCTTAAATATGCTAATTTTTAAAAATTATTTATTTATTTATGGCTGTGTTGGGTCTTCGTTTCTGTGCGTGGGCTATCTCTAGTCGCGGCGAGCAGGGGCCACCCTTCATCACGGTGCACGGTCCTCTCACTGTCGCGGCCTCTCTTTTTGCGGAGCACAAGCACCAGACGCGCAGGCTCAGTAGTTGTGGCTCGCGGGCCTAGTTGCTCCGCAAAATATGCTAATTTTTAAGTTTGTCAAACTTTTCTATGAAATTAATATTATCTGAAGTAAATTCATGTTAATTCTTGATTGTGTTTGTCTTCTCTTTTAGCATTCTTTTTTCTACATGCTTTGAAATTTTGGTCTTGATCTCATTTTGAATGGAAGACTTTGCTTTTGGTTTTCACTCCCTTTCTCTCTCCCTTCATCCTTATTCCTCACAGTCTGCTACTTTTTCAGCTCATGCTACCCCATGTCCCACCCTGAAACTCAGTATAGAAACATGATGTTCCAATATTCCTGGAGGTGATACTGATGTCACTGCAGATCTCATCAGCAATCCAGCTGGCAGCCCAGGAGAGTTCCTGGTCAAGAGGTGATGTCTATGAGGGCAGAGAGTCCCACCCTGACTCCTGTTTTAAGCTCTAAACCTGGATTTTGGTGCAGGTCTTATATGAAACACGTTTAGTTCCTATTATGGTAGAAAAGTTGAACTCACAGCCATGATTGCCTACATTTAGGCCCAGAGCCAAGCAAGTGGGTGGCTTGAATCTGATTGCTATTTTGCATTTATATTCCCTTTCTGGTCCAGAGAGATTCCATCTTACTTTTGAGCTGACCTATCTCTTTTTTTGGTTCTCTCTGTTTATATTTATTCTCTCATTTCAGTGTGTTTGGAATAAAGGGGTTATGTCAGAACCTGAATTCATATGATTTTTTTATGTATACAGGAAATCTCTGTACCTCTCTCTCTCTCCCTCTCTCTCTCTCTCAGTTTTGTTGCAAACCAAAAAAACTCCAAAAATAAATAAAGTCTTAAAAAAAAAAAATAAAGCTCATCAGTACAGTCTCCCTGAGATTGTATTCCAGGGATGATTGGGCATATCTGGGTGAATCTTAAAGCCATTCTGAGTGTTTGTGCCTCCTCCTCCTGTATTTGACTTGAACCCCAAATGTTCCTGGTTAATGATTTCTATCTTTGTTGTTCACTTCTTCTGTCATCCTTTCTTCACCTACCACACATGTCCTTTGCTGGTTAGTGAATCTTTGTGCTGCCTTCTGATTTTGCAATATATAGATTACAAAATTTGGGGACAGGTTTTCTCCTGGGTTATAAACTAGGTAAAAAAATAAAGGATGAGTTCCTTCCTTCTTAAAATATTAGCTGTCATACTAAGAAATGAGGATGCATGAAGGATACAGGGAAACTTTCCCAACCTAAATAAGTAATTTACCAACTAGATTGTATTTCCTTCACATTTGACTGTGCAATAATATTAGGGTGTTAAAAAATACTTTAAAAAAAAATACTTAAAAGAACTAAGGGGGCTTCCCTGGTGGCGCAGTGGTTGAGAGTCCACCTGCCGATGCAGGGGACGCAGGTTCGTGCCCCGGTCCGGGAAGATCCCACATGCTGCGGAGCGGCTGGGCCCGTGAACCATGGCCGCTGAGCCTGCGCGTCCGGAGCCTGTGCTCCGCAACGGGAGAGGCCACAACAGTGAGAGGCCCGCGTACCACAAAAAAAAAAAAAAAAGGGGGCTTCCCTGGTGGCGCAGTGGTTGGGAGTCCGCCTGCCAATGCAGGGGACATGGGTTCGTGCCCCAGTCTGGGAAGGTCCCACATGCCGCGGAGCGGCTGGGCCCGTGAGCCATGGCCGCTGAGCCTGCGCGTCCGGAGCCTGTGCTCCGCAGTGGGAGAGGCCACAGCAGTGAGGGGCCCGCGTACTGCAAAAAAAAAAAAAAAAAAAAGGAACTAAGGGGGTTGGGGGAGGGCAGCATACTAATGACCAACATGTATCTTTTATGCAGCTGGTTCCTTCATAATTAGCTCATTCCTTGCCTTCACACATTTAACTTTTTATTTATCGTCCACACAAAATTGCTTTAAATAAAAATCCAGGCTGGTTAACCAAAGCCTCCTAACTCTCCCGAGCTGCCTCTCTCTTCCGGTGCGGAATGACACCATGGACAGACCCCAGGGGTGGCTCTGCATGGCTGAATTCATCCCGTGGGGGTCATTCTAAGGGAGAGCAGATGGTGAGCTGTTCCAAATTTTATGGAAAAGCCAAAGCTGTCTTTATAGGTGCTAAGTTTCCTGCAGATCCTTGGAAGCAATGATAAATGTAAGATGTTAAACTTGAAAAAAAAAAATAGAAAACATTCTGGAAATTAGCCAACTACCTTTTGCAAAAGACACAGAGTACCCTAAGTATGCGGATTTTGCAATACATCAACGTAGGCGATGTAAATGGAGTCCTGTTTTGTCACCCAGAGGTGGCTTGTAGTGCCTCTGGGGATTGCCCAGGATCTAGGCCGAATTGCTGCTGGCCTTCTGGAAAATGTAACCAAACTTAAGACACAAATTTTGTGACCTAATCTTTTTACCCTTTCATTTCTCTCTTTTAATTTTTCCTACCTTTAATTTCTCTTCATAAAGAAAAAAAATCCCACACTTCTATGTTTTAAAATCAGAGTAAGACATTTAAGCTGTATTTCAGAAAACTGCAGGGAGAAAAGGAAAGAAGTAGGGGAAGATTGATTCTTTCTTCAGAGACCAAAATTGTGTCCCAGGACATGTAGGAAATTCTGTATGAAGTTGGACGTAAGATAAAAATAGAATGGCTTTGAATTGATACCACTATAGGCAGCCCCCAATCTAAGAGGAAGTTGGGTAATAAAGGTTTATTATCTGAGCTGTTGTTCAGAACTCAGAATTCATTCTTCCATAGAAACATTATAAATGATTGAGCTCACAGATCAGACAAGAAAAGTGGATTTAAATCCAGAGTGAATGTAAGAACAGGACTCACGGTTCTAGTTCAACTAACCACACTTTACAATATTTTTCTGATGAAAAGGCCTATATATCAAGTTGCAAATCACAATATCAGGCACATTCCATGCCCCCTCTATTTCCCTGCTCCTGCCTCTCTGTCTAATTCAATGAACTAGAGCTCAGGTCTCCTGTCCCCAAACTCTCTCCAGAAGTTTTCCCTTGATATCTGCATAGAAAGAAATACTTGGGTCAGTCATTCTTGGGGTCTCTGAATTAGGAGAGAAGGGTATTACCTCCACAGGAAACAGTCTGTCTGTTCACACCTCCTCTACTTGGTTCACGTATGAAGGCAGATAGTATGATCAAAGAGCACTGCACTGTCAGTCAACAAACCTGAATTTGACTCTTGAGTCAACCATTCCCTATGAAACCTTGAATGAGTGACTTCACATGTCTGGGCATTTGTTTACATTTATTTAAAAATTAAATAAATAGGATGTCAAATTTCTGAGAAGAGAGTTTACAGCTTTCAAGAGAATTTCAAAGGAATCTATCATGACAATCCCCAAAATTAAGAACTACTGGACAGGGCTTCCCTGGTGGCACAGCGGTTAAGAATCCACCTGCCAATGCAGGGGACACGGGTTTGAGCCCTGCTCCAGGAAGATCCCACATGCCACGGAGCAACTAAGCCCGTGTACCACAACTACTGAGCTTGCACTCTATAGCCCGCAAGCCACAACTACTGAACCCGTGTGCCACAACTACTGAAGCCCGTGCACCTAGAGCCCATGCTCTGCAACAAGAGAAGCCACCGCAATGAGGAGCCCGCACACCACAACAAAGAGTAGCCCCCGCTCACCGCAACTAGAAAAAGCCTGCACGCAGCAGCGAAGACCCAATGCAGCCAATAAATAAATAAATAATAACTACTGGACAAAATGATCTGGTAAATTCTTTTAGCCCTAGCATTTTAAATTCCAAGTCTGGTGTTGTTTCTCAACTAGTTAACTGCCCATTCATGATTTACTCATCGAGTTTTGGGACCCTCCAAATCATCCTCATCCTCTCTACTAGTTAAACAATAAGTAGAATGATAAATAAAGCTTTTACAAACTTTCTACATGATTTCTCATTCTCTGAAAATCTTTCCTTTTGCTGTAATAAAAGATCTGTCATCTCCAAACCCTTATTTCCAAATTGAGAGTTTACATTGATTAGACTAATTGGATAATTTCTAGGTCTTTACTTGGTATCTCATAGACTTTTTGTCTTTTTTTCCATTTCCTCAATCAATTCACTCTTCTCCTTCAATTTACTTGACATGTTCCTTGCTCCTAAGTGTTTTGGATCCAAGACAGAGATTGAAATGTAAGGTCAGTTTCATAACTTAGAATCATTTTTTCCTTTCAGGAAAAGGAGCATTGACTTGCTTATCCTGTGTGTGGAGTTACCACCTGGTGGGAGGAATCTGCGCCTCTGACTGTCTTGTGGGAGAGTACAGAGTGGGAGAGGTACAGAGCTGGGCGTGGGGTGTCTTCCACCATTTCTACAGAGGGACATGAGCTAGTTTCTGCATGTCATTTTGGGCAAAGTCAAAAAAGTCATAAAATCCCTACACTCACTATAGTTCAGGTTTAATATTTTAAAATCTACCATTGCACTGTGGAATAATGGTGCTACCCACCTGTAGCCTTAATGTCAATCAAAAGAACTGAGAAGACCTGAGATAAATAATGGGGAAGTTATTTAATGAGGACCGCAATATATTGCTCATGACCTTAGAAGTTTCAGGTCTACATAGGAATATTTTGTCAGAAATAAGATATATCTTCTCTCCTCCCCCTCTGCTGGCTAACCTGAAATGTCTGAATAATGTCAGAACTACATAACCAATGTTGGTCTTTCATCTCCTCCACCTCTTCGAATATATTAAGAGAGGTATATTTTGTTTCCTGGTCTAGAAACCATGGATTTTCTGAGTCCACTAACTTCTTGATTGTGTTTCCAAACTTTAGAAATTAAGTAAATCTCTCCATGGTAAAACTCACAAGTCCCAGCATATTCACATATGCTATTCTCTTTAAATTCTGACAAGAGCCCTCATTACACTTTGGAGAAACTGAGAATCCAAGAGGTTAAATACGGTAATTTGATAAAGATCATGCGAATAGTAAGGAACAAAGTTGGGATTAAACACAGGGGTTCTGACTCCTAACCCAGGATTTGATGAGATCTCAGCTGAGAAAGCACCTTATCAGCACCTGAAACTTGCCAAGGTGCTCAACAACGGCAATTTCCATTCCTTCTTTTTCTATTGTACCAGTCTTCCAAAGTGCAGAAGTGAAATAGGAAGGTATCTTCCCTCATCTACGTTTTCAGCACCAGTGAAATGGAGCAACTTGTTGGGAGGGAAGCCACTTTCTCACCTTCAACAATCTTCCCACTGAGATTTCACTGCTTTAGCTAACAGTCACAATTTATATTATTCTGGGGCAGAGACACGAGAACCTAATAATCACAGAGGCAGAGCAGGTCATGTAAATGAGTGAAGAGTGTTGGGTCAAAGAAAACCCCAGTGCAAACTTGACCATAGGTGGCAAGGGCTGGGTATTGTATCAAATAGGAGAGCACACAAAGGGGGCCACCGCCACTCAGCTCTGTCTGTGATGTGGGAGTGGTGAATTCAATGTTGATTAATCTTCCAGTTTTTAAAGAGATACTCAGCACTGATTTACATGTGAAATATCCCAATTTTGAAATGCAGGCAATGAATTCAATTTTTTTTTAACCAAGAAGGCCAGCTGAGTACGGACCAGACAAAACTTGTCCTCGACCAGGTACAGCACATGGCTGTCAGTTTGTAACCTGAGCTATTCTAGAAGCTTGTTCTCTCACTATGATTACCAGCAGATCTCAGAGGAAAGGCTCAGCAATGGTTCCATCCAAGTGCAGACAGCTGGTTCTGTCTTTCACCCAGAACAGTAAAAATGGACCCAGAACAAATCACCTTTCTGCTATCCCCAACCTGCCTCCTTCCCTTATCCATAGGAGAGGGAACCCCCATTTGGGAACTCCGGTGCCTTGTTAATTTCTCCACACTCCAAAGGAATCTGATTGTTCTTAACAGGGGGAGAAATTTAACTGTGAAAAATGCCATGAGAGCTGCATAGAATGCAAAGGACCTGGCACCAGGAACTGCACTGTGTGTCCTGCCAACCTGGTGCTGCACATGGATGACAGCCGCTGCCTGCGCTGCTGCAACACCTCCGATCCCATGGACACCCAGGAGTGCTGTGACTGCCATGACACCACAGGTGAGGGGAGAGGGAGAGCAGCCTGCGGAGCCAGAGGAAGCGCATGTCCTCAGGATGCTGATGGAAACATGGGGGAGAGAGGGATGGGAAGTTTCAGAGGATCAATAGAGCAACCTTTATTTAATGATTCTTTTTTTAATTTATTTTTTTAATTGAAGTATAGTTGATTTACAATGTTGTGTTAGTTTCTGGTGTACAGCAAAGTGATTCAGTTATGCATATATATATTCTTTTCCATTATGGTTTATTACAGGATACAGCAACCTTTTTATTGAGTGCCTGCTATGTGCCCACTGTACCTGAAACGTTCTGTCCATCATCTCATATAAGTTGATATTATTAATCCCATTTTACAGATGAGGAGACTCTGGCTCAAAGGTTTGATTAGCATGCCCAAGTCCATACCAATGTTAACAGACTCATCTGGAATCAGAATATGGGTCATTTGGACTCAAAGCCAGCATTCTCTCCACTGCTGTCCTGCCTCCCAGATTCAAGCTCAAGCAGGTCTAGAGTTTCATCTTTATAAATTTACTTTATGGGCTTCCCTGGTGGCGCAGTGGTTGAGAGTCCGCCTGCCGATGCAGGGGACACGGGTTCGTGCCCCGGTCCGGGAAGATCCCACATGCCGCGGAGCGGCTGGGCCCGTGAGCCATGGCCGCTGAGCCTGTGTGTCAGGAGCCTGTGCTCCGCAGCGGGAGAGGCCGCAACAGTGAAGAGGCCCGAGTACCGCAAAAAATAAATAAATAAAGGAAAAGAGTTGCCTATCAAGGAAGCTGATGCCAATATTATCTTGATTCCATCGAAAAATCATCCTGTGGAAGGCAGCCCAAATCCAGGGCTCCCATTAGAGACTTAAGGCATTTTAGAAAGGAACTTTCATTGAAGGCTAAGAGGAAACAAAACCCCTTTTACCAATTCCGAGTCCCCCAACTGTCTCCCACCCCCAATCCATTCATACGGGTACTTGGTTCTCATTGGCCACAAGCTTAGAAAGATCCCAAATGGAGTGATTTCTTCTAAAAAGAAAAAGATAAATTCTTAAAACTTATTCTCTAGTGTAAAAGCAGGTCATTTCCTTGGAGTTCAGCTACATCACGGCCTGACGAAAAGAGACATTATATTTATGGGAGCCTGTCCATTTTTAAGAAAAGTATGTCCCAGACCCATAACTGCTACTAGTCTTTTCTGTTTTATTTTTGATCAGCCTTTTCAACTAACTTTTAAATACCATCTTTCCAAAAACTAATTGTTTCCTTCTTTCAGCTTTCCCACCCCCATGAGCAGCTGGTTTCCCCAGCTCTTCATACACATCCACCTTCAGGGTCTGATTGCCTAATATCCATGCTGTGTCACCTAAGAATAACAACCTTCATTACATTGATGGCTTTAAATGAAACCAGAAGTGTGTACATGTTGGGTGCAGCGTTTCTGCAAGCCTTTTCCAACTAAGAACTATTTAGTCAGCTCTCCTGGGCTTTCTCTGGCTCTTGAAGATCTACCTGGGGCAACTCTACTGAAGACCAAATACTCTTATTACCTGCTCATTCATTACTAAGACACTCTGATCCTTCAAAGAACCCATATCACAGAGGCTGACTCTGACTCTGCGGACCTAAGACTGGAGAGCAGTAAGACATGATTGCATATGGTACCCTGGTAATTGAAACAACCTCGAAAAGTCTTTTATTGATTCTCCTGCCTCAGGCAGTATTTATCGCAAAGGACCACACACGGGTTGCTTATCCTTCCCTCTGGTGCTTTCATATTTCCTCCAGGGAAAAATTCTGTGCTGATATGTTAATGACAAAAGTAGTAATGATGGTGCTGTTACTTTAGGAGATGAAATTCTTCTTGATGGGCAAAATCCCAAGAGGATGAAAGTTAGGATAAAATAGAAAACTTGTTTATCACTAGCAAAAAGAGAAAGAAAACACACAATGGTGATGAATCAGACCTAATTGGCCAATATATTATAAAAGAAAATAATTAACCCTAAAATAATTGGCAACAGTATTATATCCATTAAGCTAGTGTATATCATGCACCTAGAATCTCATAAAACATCCTGGGAGCAGACCTAGGTGGTTCAAAAATGTTTATGGAGGGCTTCCCTGGTGGTGCAGTGGTTGGGAGTCCGCCTGCCGATGCAGGGGACACGGGTTCGTGCCCCGGTGCGGGAGGATCTCACATGCCGCGGAGCGGCTGGGCCCGTGAGCCATGGCCGCTGGGCCTGCGCGTCCGGAGCCTGTGCTCCGCAACGGGAGAGGCCACAACAGTGAGAGGCCCGCGTACCACAAAAAAATAAATAAATAAAAATAAAAAGGATGTTCTCTTCTGGGAACAGAACATCCTTATATTAAAAAAAAAAGTGTTTATGGAAAACATACTGTGTATTTCAACTTGTACATCCAACAAGGCCTGCTAGTTTTTTCTCTGGTTCTTTCATACTCTCTTTCACACTCCCATTTGGTGGGTTAAAGAACAGGAAAAAAAAAAATTAGGTAACTTACCCAAATTATACCACCTGAATAAGTGAGTAAAAAGTACAAAAAATGGGGGCTTCCCTAGTGGCACAGTGGTTGAGAGTCCGCCTGCCGATGCAGGGGACACGGGTTCGTGCCCCGGTCCGGGAAGATCCCACGTGCCGCGGAGCGGCTGGGCCTGTGAGCCATGGCCGCTGAGCCTGCGCGTCCCGAGCCTGTGCTCCGCAACGGGAGAGACCACAACAGTGAAAGGCCCGCGTACCGCAAAAAAAAAAAGTACAAAAAATGAGCTCATCGCTGAATTATGACACTTTTGGTTACTCCATATTTTCAATTAAGGCATCAAAACAAATGTTGGTGGATGACGGGGGCAGAGCTCTCAACTTCAGAAATCTTAGTTATGATAGAAGAAATCCCCTATCACTCAATTTGGTAGTCAGAATTTAAAGATGGTACTTTTCATGCTACCAAATTAGGTCCACAGAATGCCAAGAAGTCAAAAAACCTTTATCAGTGTTTTACCCTATGTCTCCAGACTGTAGCATGAAGCAAGGATTCCTGGGTTCGAGTTCTGATTGCTCCATAAACAAGTTCTTACCTGGGACAATGTGACAATTCACTTTCTCGCTGTGGGTCTCAGTTTCCTCAACTATCAAACTACAGATTGACCTGTGATTTCTATGACCCCACGCAGCGATGAATCAATGGCTTTATAAATAATCTGTTCCTATCTTTGAATTGTGGGATAATCCTGTTGAATCAGGTTTAAAGGTAGCTGGGGAAAAGATTCAGTCTTAGAAAAAGTCAGAGTTGAAACAGAAATAGAGCATTCAGCAATAACTGAAGCCTGGCCCAAGATGGAACATTTTTCTCAGGAAGGAAGTAGAAGAATCGATTTGGTAAGGTTGGACACTTGGTGACTCACCCATGACGTATGGGTATGAGGGGGCTCCCTTTGGATCTCAAACTGACTTTCTCCCTAGAAGAGTTTGTTGGTATCATCTGGGATAGACTGAAACTCTCATGGGAGTAGACACGGAGCAATTCTGTAGAGGGGTGTGCTAAGAAAATCGAAGACAGTGGTTCTACCATTTTAGATTCAAAAGATAAAGGTGAACCTCTTTACCTCAGAAACTAATTTTCTCCATTCCATTTCTTCTCTGCCACCCTTCCCCTCTGCCCTCTTCCTTTGGGGTCATCTTCCAACAGATGAGTGTATCCTTCGAGCAAGTGAGGTTGAGCCTGCAGGTGAGCGTTCCAGGACAGCCCTGCTCATCACCTCCTCCGTTATGCTGGCGCTTCTGCTCGGGGCAGCTGTGATCATCTGGAGGAAATCTCGGGGCAGAGTCAGGCCCACAGAAAAGGCCGGCTATGCAAAGCTGGCTGACCCTAGCAAGTCTTACTCCTCCTACAAGAGCAGTCATCGCGAGAGCACCAGCTTTGAAGAGGATCAGGTGATTGAGTACAGGGACCGGGAGTATGATGAGGACGATGAGGATGACATTGTCTACATGGGCCAAGATGGCACTGTCTACCGGAAATTTAAGTATGGGCTGCTGGATGACGATGATGAAGATGAACTGGAATACGATGATGAGAGCTACTCCTACCAGCAAACAGAGGTCACCTCCTCCCCCAGCCCATTCTACTCACCGGCAAGCGTGTGAGCATTACAGTGTTGGATTTTATCCCGACACACCAGGGTGACGTGAGGGTGTTTGTGTTTGTCTTTTTAACCGCGAGTCCAACTAGAGTATGTAAGAATGCTGAAATATTTTGTTCTTCTTTTGGATGGCTAAATTCAATTAACCATGATAGTTCAACCATAATTGAGAAACAAGGATAAAATACAGAATGATTTTCCTCAAAACAATATGTCAAGACACAAAACACAGGAGGTAAAAAAAAGTGAGATCTGTGCAAACTGTTTTATGTGATTTTAAGAACAAATGGAAATGAACCTATAGAAATTCTGTTTCTCAGCTGGATTGTGGAGATATCTGCTGCCTTCTTGATTTCTGATATTTCTGTAAATGATTTTGGGGGATGGGGAGGCAAAGGAATTGTTTGTCTTAGGGGATTTTTCTCCCCTTTTAGTTCTCTTTGGGTGGAGATTTGTTCTATAAGGGGGCAACTAAGGAAGGTTCTCCTCCTCATGTCATTTATACCAATTATTCCAGATCACCCCTAAGCAGAAGAGGCCACTTCTCTTGAGGCTGGTCATGACCTATTTATAGACATGAGGAAAGACACGGGAAGTAGCATCATAGGCAAGGAATCAGGCCTTTGCAGTCACCCATAGTCATGATGAGTCTAGAGCAAGCTCAGCCAGGAGATAGGCAGGAGCATCCCAGGAGGAAAGAAATCACTAAGTTTCCAAGAATGTCAGCCTTACACCCTCATGATTTTTCTAAGAGCACTTCTGGTTGGAAACATCAGCTAAAACATCAAGTAATAAAAGAAAAATGTCAATGTTAACCTAACGTAAAAAGAGATAAAATGACAAAAACTTCAGACACTCTTAAAAAAAGACTTTAGCTACTAAATTAAAGAGCTTTTATCAACAGCCCATCACAGAACTGTGGACTCTCCCTAGAAAAAGTTAGGATGAAATTCCCAACATCCTGCTCACCAGCTTAATCCGGCCGCTGACCAGCCTTCCAACACAATGTCTGTGATCTTTGTTTCTAGACATCCTAGGCATCCCCTTTCCCACCCTCCTGTCAAGTACACTCTTGGATTTGTGCACCCTGGACAGTTTTTCTGCAGGCAATACAAAGAAGGGCTCTTGCTAAGGGAAATTATATAAGCAGGGTTTTGTGGATTTCCTTGTAAAAACAGAAGTGATAGGCAGTTCTGGGAGTGGACCACCAGAAAGTGACATTTTCAGATAATGATGATAATCACACACACATACACACACAAATGTATTGCACACTATGTACCAGGTACCGAGCTAAATAATTCCTTTAAAAAACTCACCCCACTTCATACCACTGTAACTTCATGAGGATGGTACCATTATTACTCTTTTTTATTTTTTTATAGGAAACCCAAGGCTTACAGAATGTTAAATAACTAGACCAAGGTCACAGAAAGCTAATCAGGATTCAAGAAAAAAGGATGACTCTAGAGTGTGTGTTCTTAATAACTCTTCTCCACTGACACAAAGTGCAAAGAGAAGCATCCTAAATCTAATAAAGGCATGTCTATTATTTTATGATATGGCAACTCTATTATCTTTCCTGAATGTGTGCATTTTCTTTTCTTTTTTTAAAAAACATATCACTAAAAAAAAAAAAAGCACATATCACTGACACAGGAAATCTCTGTAAAGCAGTCTTCAGTTTACTGAAGTCCTCAGTGTTTCTTTAGGGGAAAGCTCTTAAAACAAAGTTGGCGAATTTTCTCTCGAAAGAGCCAGATAGTAAATACTTTTAGGCTTTGCACAAGTATCAACTCTGCCATTGTGGCCTGAATGCAGCCAATCCACAACAAATGGGTGGGCTGTGCTCCAAGAAAACTTTATTTATGGACACTGACATTTGGATTTAAGATAATTTTCACATATCATAAAATATTATTCTTCTTTTGATTTTTTTCCTTCAATCACTTAAAAATGTAAAAACCATTCTTGGCTCAAGGCAGTACAGAAACAGGTGATGGGTCAGATTTGGCCAAGAGACTGTAATTTGCTGACCTTGTCTTAAAAGAAATTCTTAAGAGACCATGTGTATCACACATACATATGATATGCTTCCAAAAATTCTGATCATTTAAAATCACCTCTTCAAAATCTATTTGAAGCCTTTATGGTTCCATTTTCAATTCTTAGAAACAAATAAAAATACATGTAAGATACCCATCTTATCAATGGAAGAATTCCTCATCTTTTGTTGTGTAATTGGAGTGTAGCCTATGGAAGTAAGTAATTTTGTTTATACTGTGTTGTTCATCTTCCCTGATAATTCTAAAGCTGTGATAGACTGAGTTTGACATTTCTTTGTGTAGCCTGGAAATCGTTTTCCAAGAAAAATCTGTGTTTATGATACACAGTTAAAGATTAAATGAGGTCAAGATGACCTTGAATACTAAGAAAAATTGTGTTGTTACTCTATGTAATCCTGAAAAGAAGGTTCATGCTGTATGTGGGTAGTTTGACATCTTTCCTTCTTTGTTCTTAGTTAGGCCACTTTATTCGCAGACTTCTGAATATTCTGCTAACAACTGCCTAAATAGATAAATATGTGGTTGGAAAACAAAGTCAGTTTTTGGTTTTCTGTTTGCGAACAACTTGGAAATATTGAGAATCCTTGCAGACTGGAAATATACCAAGAGGCTGGGCAGGAGCTTGGAAGGCTCTAGTTCATAGAAAGTAATTTTAAAATTGAGAACTGGGAATTCCCTGGCGGTCCAGTGGTTAAGACTTCGCCTTCCAATGTAGGGGGTGCAGGTTCAATCCCTGGTCGGGGAACTAAGATCCCATATGCCTCGGGGCCAAAAAAACAAAACATAAAGCAGAAGCAATATTGTAACAAATTCAATAAAGACTTTAAAAATAGTCCACATCAAAAAAAAATTGAAAATAAAATTAAATCAAGACCAGATAATGCCATAGGGACTTGCTTATTGATGAACTACTTCTGAGCACTTTTTATGTGATTAGTATTATGCTTTATCAAGAATACAAAGCAATAAAAGAATGCTTTCTTTCCCCTCCTTTTTATCTTTCTACCTCCAATGACTAAGCTAGTCATATCAATTACAAACTTTCTTCTTAAAAATCAATCCAATCGTTTATCAGCCCCATCATCACTGGCTCAAGGAGGCTATTAGTCTCTCTCATCTGGACCTTTACTACTTCCTCCTGACTCATTGCTAAGCTTCCATCTCTTTCTCCCAATTTATCTACCCTGCTATCATAGGTCATTTCTAAGGTCTATCGGATCATCACATTCAGGGCTCCCCATCACCTACATTGATTACAACATTCAAAATTTTGCAAGATATGGCCACTGCCTTTGTCTCCAATCTTACTATGCACCAATTCCTGACCCCTCCTCATTTCCCAGCTTCTCTACTTATACTCAACAGTACTGAATTGCTTCTAAGTTCTCCAGGATAATATCTTGTTATCTCATGTCCTTTGGCACGCATTGTTCACTCGCCTTGGAATATTTTCCCCTACCCCCAACTTAACCTGGAAAATTGCTTACCATTCTTTAAAATCATGTTCCCTCATAACCTCTCCTGGGAGGTCTTCCCTGACCTTGAAGAAGGTTAATCACTTTCTCACCTCTCTGCTACCTAGATACTATGCGTGTATAGCTTTTCACATCACACTGTTGTCACTGTTTGATTATACATCTATTTCCACTAAGAGACTGGGTACTTCTTGAGGCAGCTACCATTTCCTTTCCAGAACCTACCACAGTGCCCAGCACTAGGTAAATAATCAAGAAATATTGATGGAATTGAATGTTAAGAAGACAAGATTCACCAATATGAAGTAATTAGACAATGATACAGACCATACGTTGTATTATGCAGTCCATTCCTATTTGGTCTTGAATATAAATGATAAGGGGGTGGGGTGCAGGTGATGGTGTCAGTTAAATATGAGAAGTATGAGATAACCACAAATTAGAGCATGTTAGGGGTGGCTTCATGGGAAAAGGACTCATGCTTGGACTTGATTTTAAAAAGAAAAGAGGATGTAGAAGGTATCCCTCAAGGAAGCTGCTGGAGTTAACAAGTTGTTAACTTGATAATTGTAATAATATTAACTCACTAAGTGTGTATTAAGAATTTTCCACATTCCAGGCACTGTTTTGGAAACAACAGTGAGTGGAATCAATCAGATCTTGGGCCTTAAGGAACTTGCAGTCTAGTTGGGGAGAAAAAAAATAATGACAACACAACTACCATTTTTGATGCCTTCTACTTGCCAGCCACAGTCTTAGGCCCTTTTCTCATATGATGTCATTTAATCCTTACTACACAAATGCAGTAGAATAGGACTGTCATCCCTCTTTACAAATGAGGAAACGGAGGCTCGGGAGGACACTCAAAGTGCCATCAGTCAGGGTGTGAGTGGTCCAACTGGGATGTGAATCTAGGACTTCAGTCCATCTTCCTTCTGCTCTACCACCCTGCTTCTAAGCTATAAAAAAGAACCTGGTCTTTGTCAGTAATCCCTGGATCTCATTTGGGGATTCGTTTTAGCGGTATGGAATTTGCTATAATGAATCATCAGAAGGTGATGCCACGGAAGCACCTATGGGATCCTGCAGTTCGGGCGCATAATCTCACCTAGAGGCACAGTGTTGAGGGGCAATGAGGAAAGAAAGAATTTTAGGTAACTGTGCACATTAACTGTAGATAAGCCCACCTATTAAAAAGTATTCATGAGAAAATAAAGTTTAAAAAGATAAAAAGTATGCATGAGATTCTACCATATAAAAGAAAAAAATTTTAAGAAGTTAAGAATTTCCAAATGTGGAATCAGAAGTAGCATCAAGATGGGATAGAAGACTGCTGTTTAGAAAAACTGAAGACACAGACTTTAGGTGCTTCATACATACATTTAACATTGGAATAGAGCTTTCAAGATCTGTTCAGAGTTCAGGAGGTCTACTTCAGAGCTCGTGAAAAAAGAAACTGCTCAGTGTACTACCCAGCTGAAGAATTAAGTTCAGATGACCTCAGAGTAGCCTGCATTTTACACTGAAATGTAAGAACTGTAAATAGATTGTGTTTCAAAAAGAAATATATGAATTCTATCAGTGCATGCTTGGCACAGACTTTAGATGTAACTGATCACCACACATCAACAATATCTGCTAATGAATAAATGAGATCAGAATTTGAAGATGTCTTTAGGGTTTCACTTTTAAAACCACCTATGTCTACCTTGCACTGCTCTCAAACATAGGCAAAAAAAAAAGGTCATAAAGTGAAGAAAGATTTGAGGAATGAAGTCTGTTTATTCACTCCTGTGGCCCTAGTGATCAACACACTACATGGTACAAAGGCCATTCATTTATTTACAGGAACGAAAATCATTGCATGTGGGTGTCTTCTGAGCTAAGAGTAGAAGTCAGAACTAGGTCCCGTGGTCACATTTAGCTGTAAGGCAGGCTTGAAAACAAGTATTTGGTAAAAGGATATGAGATTATCATGAAGGGTTTCGCACAATCATGACTAATCTTCTGGGGCTTTGCCACCCAGAATAAAAGGTTTCCCTCATCCAGAAAGAGGAGGATAGGACAGGATAGCTGTTAGATAGCCTGACGGAAAGGCCTCTCACTCTAAGAAAGTGTTCATTGATAAGAACTGATCCTAGGCTTCCAGGGAAGTGATATAAGCCTTATTAAACTATTAAATGAAAAAAATATATGTTTGTAAAACAGAGAATTATAACTAATACAACAGCAGAGCCAGACTGAGGTCAGGAGGATTACCGTCCCTCTAAGTTATTGTTTTCAGTGAAGGCACTTTGGTGGCTACGAGTGTGATTCTGGACCTGATAAGCTGACCCTTGAACAATATGCGTTTGAATTGCACAGGTCCACTTACAAGCAGGTATTTTTCAATAGTAAATACTACACTACTACCTGATTGGTCGAACCCCCAGATGCGGAGGAACCACAGATCCGGAGGGCCAACTATAAACTGTATCCAGATTAACCCTCAGAGTTATTTAGGGGTCAACTATCAATTCTGCTGTATCCTTTAGGCTGCTTTTAGTTATAAATGATAGAAAAGTCAACCCAAATTGGCTTAAATACAAAAGGAATTTATCAGCTCACCTAATCAAAAAGTCTAGGGCTAGGGGATGAAATCAGGTATTGCTGGAAATGGGGCTCAAACCATGGCATCACGTATGGGTTTCTCTCCATCTCTTGCCTGTCTTTTGCTATAATGGCTCCATCCTCCCTGGAGATCTCCCTCACACTGACAGGATGATGGCATGCGCTGCCAGACTTAGAATTCTCATGGGTCCACATCCAGTAGGAAAAAGGCCCTACCTCTGACCCAGATCTCAGAAAACACTTAGGTGGTATCTCATTGGCTCAGAAAAGACATTTGCCAGTTTCCAGGTGTAAATGCTCCCACTGTGGCCAATTTCAAGCTTCAAATGTGATGTCAATTAACGTGCAGTTGGAAGAAATGTAAAGGGAACCATTACCTAGTATTTCTATCACACAGATGCATTAGACATCAATAACCTCAAGAACACAGCTAATATTAAAACGTAAAACGCAAAATCAGTTTTGCTTGTTACCTGTGTTTTTAATATAACTTCTTTAGTAGAAAGTCTTATAACCTAATTTTTAAATAACAGCTGTGTCTAACAACTGCTTCACAAGATTCCTGACAAATTAACAGCTGGGTTTCATAAGCTGGGACAAGCCAACTTCAACATACCACCCTTCCACTCTTTTTTAGGTAGAAGCTTTTCCTCTGTGATTATTTTCTTTCTCTCAATAACAAATATACAGAATTTCCTGTCTTTTATTTTCCACAAGTTCCCCCACTCCAATGCTCTCAGAAGACAACGAAATAATAATAATAATAATAAAACTATTGTTATTATGCTCATTTCCACCAGCAATCAAAGAAAAACAAATTTAATCAATAATGTCTTAGCGGGTTTCCCTGGTGGCACAGTGGTTAAAATCCACCTGCCAATGCAGGGGACACGGGTTCGAGCCCTGGTCCGGGAAGATCCCACATGCCGTGGAGCAACTAAGCCCACGCGCCACAACTACTGAGCCTGCACTCTAGAGACCGCGAACCACAACTACTGAAGCCCGAGTGCCTGGAGCCCGTGCTCCGCAACAAGAGAAGCCACCACAATGACAAGCCCGCGCACCGCAATGAAGAGTAGCCCCCACTCGCCACAACTAGAGAAAGCCCGCACGCAACAACAAAGTCCCAGTGCAGCCAAAAATAAATAAATTAAATAATAATAATAATGTCTTAGCACACTAAGACATTAAAAACACTAAGACTCTTTTAATTATAGCACACAATTCTGGAGTTGTACCTACTGACACCTGTAGTGACATGGACAATTTCATGTATTACTTGGTATAGGGTAAGCGAACGTAATCATTTTTTATTACTGCGTAACAAACTGCTACCAATTTAGCATCTTCAATAGCATCCATTTATTACCTCATAATTTTATAAGTCAGAGGTCCAGGTAGGCTTGACTGGGTTCTCTGCTTAGGGTCTAACACGGTCAAAATCAAGGTGTCAACCAGGCTGGCTCTTACCTGGAGGTTCTGGAAAAGAATTGTTTTCCCAGGTATTCAGGTTGCTGACAGAATCCAGTTTCGCGTGGCTGTAGCACTGAGGTTCCTGCTTTCTTTTCTGGGTGTTAAGTCTGGGGCCACTCAGCTCCTAGAGGCCACTCTCTGGTGGTGTGCATGCCCTCCCCCAGCGCCCTCCTTCAAAGTCATCATCCGTGCAATGAATCCCTCTCACGCTCTGAATCTTTCTGATGGTCCCTCCTGCTACCAGCTGGAGAAAACTTTGCATTTAAAAGGCTCCTGTGATTGGTGTGATTCCATTAGGCCCACCTGGAGAATCTCCCTTTGGCTATAGTGTAACAATCACAGGCATGATATCTCATCATATTCAAGGTCCTGGGGATTAGAGTGAGAAATCTTGAGGGGTTATTTTAGGATACTATAACCAACAAAACTCTTTTGGAAATCAGTTTAGCAAAATAGGTCGAGTTGTTTCAATGTGTGTTCTAGCTGAATTCACCAGTTCCTTGCTAGGAAATATTATAAACAGAACCAAAGCATTAAAAAAAAATCATTGCTGTTTATAATTTAAAACAACACTCTAAAAGTAAGTTTACAAAGACTATACAAAGACTATACAAAATACGCTACAATAGTTACATACAATACGCTACAATAGTTACATATAAGATAGAAAAGTTTATGTATACTACAATTTCACGTGTACTTCTGAAATTAAAAATCTATGTGGATTATGCAAGCCGAACTGTAAAAAGAAAAGATAAACAACATTATCTGCCCCCGAAGAGCTTAATACCGAGGTGGAAAAACAAATATGTGTACAAATAACTACAAAATGAGGGAGAATGCAAGCAGTGCAATAATTTGGGAGGAAAAAACCCAATAAAACCATTGGAACACAGAGACCGTTAGACAAAACAAATCGATGCATCCACATACCTTTTGGGGGAGAAAGGTTGAGAGAGATATTTAGGAGAATAAAAGGATCTGCAGAGTGGACAGTAAGTATCTCGACTTTCCTATGGCCTGTAAAACGACAAGCACTTTTCACATAAACTTGAAATCACAGGTCAATTTCAGCTGTAAGTAATAAAGAATATTAGTCCTCCAGCCAACCTGGGCCCCCTGAAGTTAGTAGAGGGAAAGAAAACGTATAGCAAGCAGCCAATGTCTTGGGTGGACCCTACCTTCTCTCCCTGCATCGTTTCCCCCTTCCTGTGTTCTTGTTTCTCAAGTCACCAATGAACCTAAGAAATGGGAAAGCTCCACAAACGTCAAAAGACATTGGCTCAAGTGCCAGGTTGACAAACTATGGCCTCACTTCAGTTTCAATAGTTACATCTCATTCTGTCCATTCACAAACTATCCCTAAGTATAAAGCTCTTTAAAAAAAAAAAATCTTGCTGGGTGATGCCCTGATTAGATTCACCATTCCTGTATTCAGTTTTATAAAGATGGTTTGGCATGACAGAAATATCATGAATTTAAGGGTTAAAGATTCCTGAGATGAAATTTCAGTCCTGACCCTTTCTTGTGTGGAATCTTCCGCAAGTTTACTAAACTTCTCTGATTCTCTACTATGTGTAGGAAACTTGAACTCCAGACCTCCCAAGGTTGCTATGAGAATAAAAGAGATCACTTACACAATGTGCTGGGTATAAGGGGCTCGAAAGACGGTAGCTACCCATACCCCCACCCCCTCCCACCACTTCCTCCCATATTGTTTCAGCAGCAGTGAAAGCTTCTTAATAGTCTTCCCGCCCATGAACCTGTATCTTGAAAGGATCTCTGAAGTAAGACTGTGATGGAGAGAAAAGTAGATTTCTCACCCTTTACACTTAATCTGGAAGCAAAGACACACCCACTCAGCACTTGTTAACAAGGCTTCTTCTCATCAAAGCAAATACGTTTGAATGAGTAGCTTTAAGTAACTAGATCATTAAACTGGCTTTTCTTACTTGATTTCTCAACAGATAGAGAAAAACAGAAGATTGTTTTTTCAGAAACCTGAACAGTGATTTCCTCCAAAACCAGGAGAAAATAAAACTCATTCTTCACTGAAGTGATATGTTTTGGTTAAAGGGCTATATATTCCATAACTGACCAAGTGCTTGACCTCTAAGGAAAACTGTTTCTCTCCCAACAGCTTTCCACTCTCTAAAAAGCAACTACAGTCCCCCCCACAAGCAGAAGTTTCTTAATAGAAATCCTATTTATACCTTGACTGTCCAAAAGAATCCGTGCTTCTAAAATAAAGCCCCCCTCTCTTCCCAAGTCTTGAAAAACTCAAATGTTAAGGCTTTGGCTCCGAAGCTACGGAGGATCTTAGCAGTGTGATGAGAACATCGGAAAAGGAAGGATGACAGCAACCCAGTCCTTCTCCAGGTCCCTTTCACTTTGAAGCCATATACAAAAACCCTTAGGATACAGGATTGGAACATGGCCTGAGAAGAGAGTCAGGAAAGCGGGCCCATCTGAACTGTCGATGTGAAAACTCCGGGAGGCCCCCTTTGCCTCCTTTGGCCTTAAATGGCTGAGCTGAGGACTATGATGTAGGTGTCGTGCTTCTGCACGCAGCCAAGCAGCAGCAGCCTGGATCTCAGACGTCAGATTGGAAAGGGAGCTGTGAAACAGGACAGGCAGAGGCAGGAAATCAGCAAGTCAGACAACTAGGTGGAAGCAAGTAAAAACCACAGTCTGGGTGCTGCAAGACTGCCAAAAGGTGGTACTTGGTCTGGGTTCCAGACAGTCTCAAGCCGGCAGCCTTATAACGGTGGTTTGAGCAGTGTTTTCAGTATTGATCTGTTCCTGGAACAAAGGAACACAGAAACCTAATCAAATTGCTAATCAAGAAGTGACTGGGCAAAGATAGAATCCTCGACAAAGGAGTTTTGAGCCGGACTTTGTGATACGTATCCCTGGGCTATAAAGGGATCGCGAGGGATCTTTGTGACTCTTGCTCCAGGATTACCCAAGAACCATGTCTCTTCTCTCTCCCTCTCTCTTGGCCTGGGATTGGAATTTTTATTCCCCATGATCCCTTTGGCCAAACTCCATGCTGAGTCCTTTACTGCCTTTGTAACTTCCTTTGCAGCACAGCTGTATAACATCTGGATAATTTCTCTGTCCTGTTTTTCTGTTGATTTTCACTTTTAAGGAGCTGTTTGCTGTTTGCCTGTCAAATCAATTTCATCCCTTGTAGGTGGATTCCTGTTGGCCTTAAATAGACTTGCCTCCTAACAGTTGCTTGTGAGGATTAAAGGAGATAATGCACGTGAAAAGTCTGTGGTAAACCCTAAGATGTTACACCAATGTTATTTCCCCATTCACCTGTAGACCATCTTAAGAAGGCATGCCACTTATACTGTGGAAACTGGGAGAAAGCAAACAATATTCTCAGGCCAACCATCTGGGTGTGGTTTCTCAGAAAACTAATTGGGTCAGTCAGAGGCAGCTACATAATTTGTAGAGTCCAGCATAAAAATTACAAAAGAATTTCAAGATGGTGGCAGCAAAGCATTGCAACTTAGCCTGGGGCCCTTCTAAGAATCAGGTCCTGTGCGACTGCCCAGAGAGCACAGCCGTGAAGCTAAACATGACTTCAGTATATTCAGAACAACGTGAGGCTTGCAAAATGCATCCACGACTGCATCTACCTCCACCCGCAAGTGAGTCAAAGAAGTTAGATACAAAAGGTGGTAGGTAGCTTTGGGGAAAAGGGATAAGAAGCTCTTTAAGATCTACAAAACATGTGGATATAAGGAAAACACTGAAGAAGATGTCAAGATATGGAAGAGGAAGAATTTCTTTTCAGAATAAAAAGCTTAGGGACTTCCCTGGTAGTCCAGTGGTTAAGACTCCAGGCTTCTAATGCAGGGGGTGCGAGTTTGACCCCTGGTTGGGGAATTAAGATCCCACAAGCCACGGGTGGCATATCCAAAAAAAAAAAAAAGAAGAAGAAAAGAATAAAAAGCTTAACTGAAAGACAACTGGTCTTCAAGTCAGGATATCTTCGTTTCCATCTAAGCTCTCTGAGACACTGGCCAAGTCACTGGAGATGAGGTCAGGGGCTGTGCTTTGTATGTTGTAAACTTGTAAATTGCACAACAATTAAAGCATAAACTTTACTGTTGCCATTTTTAAGGGTAGTTCTTAACCTTTTTAGAAAAGACACACACACATTCTGATTGGGTCCCCATCCTATGTGCAGCTGTATGCATCCTCCAAGGCAACAGGTGGGGAGGGCTTTATGTTCTCCCAAATCAGCCTCTCTTTTTTTCCCTTCTCTAGTTTCCACTGCCTCTGGGCTAAAAAGGAAAACAAACCACCCTGTCAATTTGTTAATTTTATGTGTAACCTGCAAGGCTGCCTTTGCCCTGCTCTAAAGGGCAGAAGGGGCGGGAAGAAGGGCTGGACATATTCACCCAGCCTGACCTTCCTTGGGTTGTGACATCAGAGCTCTGTTTACATGGCTGAAGGACTGGGAGTTTTGGAATGGAGGGAGGGGACCACATGGATGATTCAGGAGGCTACACCACCTCCCTGCTCTTATTTTCCTGCTGGCTTGTCAGCTGCTCTGAGCAGCAAAAGAGAGATGAAATCTGCAAAGTTCTTCTGTCATTTGGCGCCATCTGTTTCCTTTCTTATTCCTTTCCTGAAAACTTGTTTTCAACAAACACAATAAAACAGACAACAGAGGATATCTACAAGAACAAATTCATCTTTCCTCAAGTGTAGATTTGCGGCATCTGCAGAAAGGTCTCCTGTGCTGCTGTTCTCTCCTCCACATCTTGAAGGTACTGGAAAAAAATGAAGGGACGTAATGCTCTCTTATTTACTGCATCTGGGTGAGGTAGACAGTTCATGATTCCTGACATAGAAATGTGTTCAACACATATTTACTATGGACAGAAAATATACCAGGTACCTCATGGGGCTGATGGAGCTCAAGTCAAATAAATTGGAAGTTCTTTGGGAGACTGTTTGTTCCTCAAATGTTATTTTATTCTACTTTGTATCCTTAACGCACTACAGAGGGCTAAAACACAGTAATTGCTCCATAAATATCTGTGGAACGCCTCTTTGCCTATAGAAACGGTTGTCTTCAGCTGAACAACACTAGACTCTCTGCATCTGGGAAAGTTTGCTGTGTCCTTACAGTTACAATGTTATCTTTGGCCAGGGCATGAAATAACCACTTTACAGCAATAATTAGCATTTATCAAGTATCAATACATACTGTTTCTCAAATACTATGAGAACCACTTCGCATGGATCAACTTATTTAATCCTTTTAACGACTCGATAACTATTATGATCCTTGTTTTACGGGTAAGACTCTAAGCCACAGAAAAGTATAAAATAACTTGCCCAAATCTGCATAGAAACTGACTCCACAGACCTTGTTTCTAATCTCCCAAACTACAGCTGCCTAATCCTTCCAGAACCAAGCAGAAGAAGAGCAAATTAAAACAGGGGCTTTCGAACTTCTTTTGACTGTGATCCACAATTAAAAATAAAAAGTTTATACCAACACCTCTATAAAACTAAAGGAAAAGTTTCATTACATTTTTTCCATCATATTCTAATTTAGTATTTTTTTTGAAGCTTACTATCATCCATTAATTTGATTTCATAATGCATAGCTTAAAAAACTCTGGGTTAGGGCTTCCCTGGTGGCGCAGTGGTTGAGAGTCCGCCTGCCGATGCAGGGAACACGGGTTCGTGCCCCGGTCTGGGAAGATCCCACATGCCGCGGAGCCACTGGGCCCGTGAGCCATGGCCGCTGAGCCTGCACGTCCGGAGCCTGTGCTCCGTGGCGGGAGAGGCCGCAACAGTGAGAGGCCCGCGTACCGCAAAAAAAAAACCAAAAAACAAAAAAAAAAAACCCTCCAGCTAGTAGAGGCAAGAGTCAAGCAAAGGGTAAGCTGCCATGTCCTGCAAAAGCTGCTAATTGGTGGCCCTGGGGATTGTCCTCACTCACTACGCCACCATCCATAGCTCCCAGGGTCCCATATACACAACTCCTCCAGGGCTGGGAGGCTAAGCCTGAGTCTACTAAGATTGCTTCCCTCCTGTAATGGGTGAAGACCTGGATTCCACACTCAGCTCTGAAATTTTCTGCCAACACAGTTCAAGTCAGTCTGAGTTTACCTTTGACTTTCGGTTTCTTCATCTGAAGTGTAGTTACAATAACATCTAGCAGGCTTCTTGTGAGAAGCAGACTTCTTGTGAGAAGCAATGAAGTGATGTGAATAAAGGCAAATTGAATCTCCTACTGGTACGACCACTAAAGTTTACCACTGGGAAGTATTCAATAGATGAAATGGAGAGAACGTCATCACTCCCATCTTGAATCTCTATAGTGAAACATGGGGACATACTCTTCTTTTGAATGTGTTCAATGTGTACCTAGTTATCTGTACTTGACTTTTAATACTGTATTCTTACAAAGAACATGATCTCCTTCGTGTAGTTAAGCTGTTTTGGTGATATTTCATATTAGCTATTCCTTTGCAAGACTGTCTAAAAAGGAATGAAGAAAATAAACTTTCAAAAGGGGCAGAGAATCCAAGATAACACTTCCTTCCGTCCTCTAAATCTTCAGAAAAGTACCCAAACTAAATCAGTAGGAAACAGCAGAGAACAGGTCTAGCTGGTCAGGCGAAGAGCCAGGGAAAATCCTGCTTTTGAAATATGGTAGAAATACGGTTTGTCAGGTCCAGGAGATAGATTTGCAAACAAAACAAAACACTTCATTTGACAGAAATACAGTCATGGATGGGGAGCCTTTAATTCATTTGAAATACAAGCAAATCTGTAAGCAAAACAACTCCCTGGGCAACAGTAGAAAATATTTTGAAGGCTCAGAGAGGCCTAAAAGGACCCTGAGATTAACCTGGAATTCCTATGAGTGACTCATAAATAGTTAGAAGCAGGTATTTGTTTACATGGAGCCAAGCAGAACCCACAACCCAGAATCCTCTTGAAGCCCCAGAGAGAGTGACTCTTCTAGGATTTATATCCATCTGCTTCCAGAAAAGTGCTTGCAGTGCGTCTTTTATGTATACAAATGAAATTGTTGACATGGAAACAGAGGACGTGAACCCTGAGGGAGGAGGACGTAAGTAGGTTAACCAATCCAAGCCGAAGTTTAAGTATTTCTTAGCAATGGAGGCCTTTAATCAAACGTAGTCTTCAGCAGACAGTTAAGAGTGCTGCCTTAAAGTAAGGAGGGTGGGAAGGGGCAGAGGTCCCCTTGCCTGCCCCATTGCCCATGGCCCTTCTATGAGGCTCTACAGCAGTTTGGAGAACATTTTGAAAATCGGGGTTCTAGGTGATTATAGCTACTGTGATTGAACATTAGCCCTGAGCTTCCAGCAGATCAAGATAAAGAGGAAGATACTACGGATCACTTTTTCTTCCTTCAGTAAAAGAAAACCAAAGGTTCTATCAGTCTCTCTGGAACATTCTAACTTAACATAAGGAATGCTTTTTGGAGTGGCTGAAGGAGTGGATGGATGGCATATACTCAGAAGATCATAATTTCCTTCAGAATTAGGTAATGGTAGTGGATATTTGTCTTCTTTTTTTTTAATGCCCAGTTTCGGAACCCCTTCCTTATGTTTAGGGAATTTATTTCCCACTGCATGAACTTTGATAGAAAAGCTTCTCTCAAAGAAGCTGAAATAGCCAGGTACTCAGTATTCCAGCCCCTCTTGCAGCTAACACATGGGCCTGTGACCGAAGCTTGGCCAATCAGATGTTAATCATATAAAGATTCGTTTCCAGGGCAACAGGGCCAGCCAGCAGTGTAGAGGACATGGTTCTGCTGGCGTTTGATGGGAATTTGGGGCCTCCCTACTCAGCAGCAGTGGCACTGCCCTTGATGAACTAGCTCTGTACAGTCATTCTGGCTCTGGTTCGAGGTCCCCTTTGCTCAGAGTTCCCCTTTTCTCACCCAGTTTCCAGCTTTCCCATCTATCCCCTGAGCAACCCATCATTCTTCCAGTAAATTCCTTTCTAGCCTAAATCAGCCAGAATCCATTTGTTACTTGCAAACAGATTCCCAGCTGAAATGGTAACTATGAGGCTTAGGTCTGCTGTGGGAAATTCAAAAGATGATACAGTGCAGTTGTGTTCAATTTAAGAAAATTCAGCTATATAGGCTCGTTGGACAAGAGCATGAGAGAGAAAAGTAAGATTCTTTTATTTGCTCAGTTATCCTTGCTTGTTCAAACTCAACCAAGACCCCTACTATCCCAGAATAAGGAGGCCATGGCCAAAATGCAAAGAGACACAGAAGAATTAAATCTTAGGTTTGAGTTACAAAAGACCCGGGTTTTAGCAATTTAAAGATAAGAAGTTTTCTGGGATTTCCCTGGCAGTCCAGTGGTTAAGACCTTGTGCTTCCACTGCAGGGGGCATGGGTTGGATCCCTGGTAGGGGAACTAAGATCCCACATGGCACACAGCCCAAAAAAAAAAGTTTCATGGGTCTTTTTGACTTCTCTATATGCCTTCTGGCCATGCTTGCTGACTTTACAACCTAACCCCTTCCTAAGATGAGGCTCCACTATACACAGCAGTAGTGAGCACTCAAGACTCTCAACTATACAGGCACTGGCAACCACTCCTTTCCTACATAACCCCTCAGCAGCTCTGCTCATCCCATTGTCCAGGGTAACCCAGGGAACTAGTGTTGGTTTACAGCATTGACCTTAAGAAATTCTATTAAGACCAATACCCTGGAGGCATTTCATATCTAGCTCCAAAGAGAAATATTACAAACATTTTATAGATGATGCCTTTGTATCTTCTTCACTCCAAGTTCAACCTGTTTCCATTAGAGAGAGAGAAAAGAGGAGAAGGGGGGGAAGACGGGGGTGGGGGGAGCATGAAAGAGAGGGAAAGGGAGAAGAGGAGAGGGAAGGAAGAGATCACCTACTTTATTTCACATCAGGGTTCCTGTCTTAGTCTGTTCAGGCTGCTATAAAAAAAAATACCATAGATTGCATGACTTAGAAACAACAAAAATTTATTTCTCACAGTTCTGGAGGCTGGAAGTCTGAGATCACAGAGTCAGCATGGTCCAGTTCTGTTGAGGGCCCTCTTCCAGGTTGCAAGACTGCCAACTTCTCATTATACCCTCAAGTAGTGGAAAGAAAGTGAGAGAGCTTGCTGGGGGGGGGGTTGTCCTTTTATAAGGCCACTAATCCCATTAATGAGGGCTCCACCCTCATGACCTAATTACCTCCCAAAGGCTCCACCTGCTAATATATTGGGTGTTAGGACTTCAACATATCAATTTGGGGGGGACAAAAAATTTAGTTCCTATCCAGTGTTGGCATCTTGCGATCACCTACTCCTCACAACTAGAACAGTAAACATTTAAAATTCACCTGGGCACTCCAGATTTGAAGATACCAATACCACTTTAAACCCATAATGATCTTCCTTCAGTGTTAACACCTGTGCTTCAAAATTGTGTGCACATGAGTTACATAAAACCTGCATAGTAATTGGGAAAAAGAAGGTGACTATTTCTCTATGTGCTGATAAAGATTGAAAAAAAAGAGCTCTTTTCACTCAGGAGTTGGCAAACTGTGGGTCTATGGGCCAAATCCAATCTCCTGCCTTACTAAATAAAAATTTGAAACATAGCCATGCCTATTCATTTACATATTGTCCATGGTTGCTTTTTCGATGTGGCAAAGCCTTAAGAATTTTCTGTCTGGCCCTTTACAAAAGTTTGTCAACCTGCTCTGGCTAACAGGGAAAGCCCAAAGTGTGGTCTATGAACTGTCTCTTACTGAAATTGAGAGTATTTAGAATCCCTTACAGCATTTTGACATTGTCAAGACATCCAAGTGTGTGACTATTTTTCTAGTAATTTTTATTGTATTTGGGGGGATTTTTTTTTATTCAAACAGAAAGTCACAAAAATTATAACCATCCTCATCAGTTTGTATGTTTTTAAGTATCAGTTCATGAAGGATTAGAAATAAAAAATTCAGGAAGTCACAATTTTTCTGTGAGAAAAATATAAGTTAATATCTATCATAATGACTGTAACAAGCCCTTAATAGATAACAAAACTCAGCCCTCGAGGCTTCATCCATGGCATAGATTTTGCCTTGGAGAATAAAATGGAGCTAAGGAAGGCAGAGCCAGGTTTAAAAATTATTTGGCCCACAGGCTGGGTCCCCAGTGAAGCTTTCTCTAATTCTGTTGCTGTATTAAGGCCCCAGTATCCAAGGTATATTTATTTCTAATTAATGCACAATTATATACAGGGCACTTTCTATACATAGGTGCTGGAGGAATTAAAATACAGTTCAAGGCTTCCAGAAGTTTACACTCTAGGTGAAAGAGCTTAAGGCGATTATAAACATGAGACACTGGAGTTTGTGGGAGGCTGCTATAAAGAGACTATTGTGGGGACTTCCCTTGTGGTCCAGTGGGTAAGACTCCCCGCTGCCAATGCAGGGAGCCTGGGTCGATACCTGGTCAGGGAGTTAGATCCTGCATGTACGCCACAACTAAGAAGTCCACATGCCGAGGACTTCCCTGGTGGCGCAGTGGTTGAGAGTCCGCCTGCCAATGCAGGGGACACGGGTTCGTGCCCCGGTCTGGGAAGATCCCACATGCCACGGAGCGGCTAGGCCCGTGAGCCATGGCCGCTGAGCCTGCGCGTCCGGAGCCTGTGCTCCGCAACGGAAGAGGCCAATGCCACAACAGTGAGAGGTCCGCGTACAGCAAAAAAAAAAAAAAAAAAAAGAAGTCCACATGCCTAAACTAAGATCCAATGCAGCCAAAATAAATAAATATATATTTTTCTTTTTAAAAAGAGAGAGACTATTGTCGGTTGGTATATGAATTCGTATATTCACGAATGCCGTTCAAATATATCCATCTCCCTTCTGTTAAATGCCCTTCAACCTAACTTAATAATGTAATCCATTGAGACCTCTAAGGGAAGGTGACTGTGTGCAGGACTGTGATCAGGAGAGCTGAGCAGAGATGCCAAATGCCGGACAGCTCACTCCCTTTCCGAGGGGCTGGCTTCCACATGCTGGCAGGTAAACCTGTAGTGGGGGCGGGGGGGGAGGGGAGCTTTAGGCTTAAAATGCTTATAAAGCAAATAATGGCTGAAAATAAATGAGAAATTAGAAAAAGAGCAAACTAAATAAAAGAGTATCATATACATAGTATCCACGAAGCTGAGAAACAATTTAAACTATATGTTAGTTCTATTTTCATGAAATGTGGTCCATGCATTTTCAGATAAAGTACCTCAAAATTAAAGCAATTGGACCAATCGTTAATCTGAAAAAAGCACAGTAAGTATATTATTTCCCCTGTATTTCCGTTTTTTTTTGGGGGGGGGATCTTCTATAGTTGTATTGCCTAATACAATAGTCACTAGGCACACGTGGCTATTTAATTAGTGGAGAGTGAAGAAATGGAACATTATCACAACAGCAGGAAGTTCTATTGAACAGCATGCTTTATAATGTGTGCATTACTTTTTCCAGATTACTAGTTGAACTCACTGAATTTAGAGGTACTTTATTCAAAAAGGTGTTTGTAAAATGAAGAAAAACATACTGAGCATGTAATTTTAAAATATAATACATTGTTTAAAAATGTTTATCCTGGAACTTCCTTGGTGGCACAGTGGTTAAGAATCCGCCTGCCGGGCTTCCCTGGTGGCGCAGTGATTGAGAGTCTGCCTGCCAATGCAGGGGACACGGGTTCGTGCCCTGGTCCGGGAAGATCCCACATGCCGCGGAGCGGCTGCGCCCGTGAGCCATGGCCGCTGAGCCTGCGCGTCCGGAGCCTGTGCTCCGCAACGGGAGAGGCCACAACAGTGAGAGGCCCGCGTACCGCAAAAAAAAAAAAAAAAAGAATCCGCCTGCCAATGCAGGGGACATAGGTTCAAGCCCTGGTCCGGGAAGATCCCACATGCCACGGAGCAACTAAGCCCGTGTGCCACAACTACTGAGCCCGTGAGCCACAACTACTGAAGTCTGCGTGTCTAGAGCCCATGCTACATAACATGAGAAGCCACTGCAATGAGAAGCCCTCACACCACCACAAAGAGCAGCCCCTGCTCACCGCAACTGGAGAAAGCCCGTGCGCAGCAATGAAGACCCAACGCAGCCATAAATAAATTTAAAAAAAAAGTTTATCCTAAGTTTCACAACTTTTTAGCACCCTCCAAATACATAATTAACTTTCTAAAGGCTAATTTTTATTTTCATCAGGATATACCTGCACATAGTTTAAGGAATCAAATTATTTAACAAGACATAGTAAGAAAAAGAAATATTAATTTGTTTGCTCCCATCACATCCCATTTCCCACTCCTTAGAAGCAAGCAATTTCAATCCTTTCAGTTATTTAATATGTTTTCTCCCTGTCCCTAAGGCAGATGCTTATACTGCTGCTTCCTATGTTTTCAGGTTAGGTATCTACCTACTCACTTCCCACTAACGGAAGATGAGCATTTCTTTCCCAAACTCTTACCATCACTGCCCCTGCACACTTCCCTCCTCATCCTTCCAATAAATGTATTTTGCTTCATAAAAATTCAGTGCTGTAATTCTTGACGGTGTAAATGATATTCACAGCCAAGCTATACAAAACATCATTTGCCTTATTTGAATGTGTACAAGTAGGTATAAAGCTTGATGAATTTTCACAAGCGAGCACATTATGCAACCATCACCCAGATCTAGAAACAGGACAGAGACGGAAGCACCCAACAGCCTTCATAATCCTGTCACCCCTGTCCTCTAGAACCACTCTGACCATTTTTGCTATAGTTCTGCCTGTTCTTACAATTTATATAGAATCAGTGTACTCACTTTTTTTAAAATTTAGTTGTGGCTGAGTTGGGTCTTCGTTGCTGTGCATGGGCTTTTCTCCGGTTGCAGTGAGCGAGGGCTACTCTTTGTTGTGGTGCACGGGTTTCTCATTGTGGTGGCTTCTCGTTGCGGCGCACAGGCTCTAGGCGCACAAGCTTCAGTAGTTGTGGCTCACAGCCTCAGTAGTTATGATGCCTGGGCTTAGCTGCTCTGTGGCATGTGGGATCTTCCCGGACCAGGGCTCAAACCCATGTCTCCTGCATTGGCAGGTGGATTCTTAACCACTGTGCTACCAGGGAAGCCCAGTGTGTACTCATTTTTGTCTGGCTTCTTTTGCTATTCTTTTTCTAGCTTGAGATCAAAGCTTAGATTATTGATCTTTCTTTTCTATGTATTTAAAGCTATAATTCTTGATAGCATTAGTTATAACCTATAAATTTTTACATGTTGCATATTATCATTCATTTCAACATTGCTTTCCATTGTGATATTTTTGTATTTTAAAAATACTGATTTTTCTCCATCATGTTGTGATATGTTCCTTACACCAATCCTTAGAAATCTGTTGAGACATTTTATATATCCTGGACAACAGCTGCAGTTGAGGTCATCACCTGATTAGTTGATAATACAGTCATTGCCCAAGATCCACTAAGTTTCTGTACAGCCTGAACAGATGTTAGGAGCCTTTACCCTGAATCTTTCTGTATTTTTTTTTTTTTGCTTGTTTTCTTTCTGTATTTTTAATGATGACACTTGGCAATTTCCCCAGAGATGTAGCACTGACTTGCTTTACTATTGTGGCTTCTACTTGGCCCTTGTTTCAGTCAGGGAACCAGAGTGGGGATTCTGTCAGTTGTCAGGTATGTCTATCCCAAATACACACTCAGGAACAGGGAAAGCAAGCACAGGGGTAAGTCCAAGAACTGAGCTGCCTGTGACACAAGCTAGGGCTCAACGTCCATGTATGACCTGACCCAAAAGGAAGCCAACTGTCAAAGAAGTGTTAAGTCACAGCCACATTACAAAAACCATGGGAAGCAAATTTGGAGTGAATAGACAATAGGTGTATGAGAGCAGTCAGACTGTCAGATCTCACAGCTCACCAACTGTGTCTAACCTGTACTTATCCTGTCCACTGAGCTTTAAATTTGAATTATTTTTTCATCAATTCTATTTTGACAATTCTTAAATCTGCCCGATTTTTTATAGAACCTTAGTTCACCATTTTTGACACTCTCATTTCTTTACACATATTATACAGTGATTTCAAGTTCTGTATCTGATAATGCCCGTATCTGTCACCTTCATAGAGCTTATTCTGTAATTTGTTTCTGCTAACTCTTGCTTATGATGGCATTTCTTTCTATATGGTAGATTTATTTCCTAGCTCAGTCCCAGAAGGTCAGATTGGTTCTCCTCTATCAGCCTCCATCCATTTTCCAGGTAAGAGGAGAACAGGAAAAGGCTAGCACTTTCACCAGGGAAGCAGAACTGTCCTCACAAACTCCAAGTAGACTTCTGCTTACATCTCCCTGATCAGAACCGTGTTACAGCCCTAACTGCAAGGCTTTAAGCCTCCATAACTGAGAGCACTGGTGATGAAGTGTTGAAAGAGCCACTGTGAGTTGCTCCATGTAGTAGAGACAGGCAAGAGTCCCAAGTCACTGCGAGGGGGTTGGTGGCACAAGTCATGAGGGTTACAAAACACTGTTTTGGAGCAGGGGTTATGGAACGGTACTCAGACCTAACCTACAAGGGCCGTTAAAGGCAAGGCCTCTGTTTGTAGAACCACCGCTGCTGGCCAGGTTCTCCCTGTAGCTGCTGCCTGTAACTCACTATTCAGGGCCTCTAACACACCTTACAGTAACCAGTAACCATCAACCAACCAATCAGGAATTTATATAGACAAATCAAAAGATTCAAACTGACACAAAAAAAGAAGAAACATCCCTTGGTCAAGATTTATTTCAAGGCCTGAAAACACTAATTGAAAATGGCCCTACTGCAATTTCTTATAATAAATACTTTATATATAAAACTTAAAAAAATGTAGACACTGTTAACTAACTCCTAAACCACACACTATAGGCTTTTCAAAAGCAATAGTTATTTAACAAAATGTAAGGTGACAATATCAAAGAATTTTCACATTTAATGAGGACACAATCAGTCGCAAGCTACTCACACACAAATCTTTTTTACACTTTCCATGTTTGTTTTTAATTTTGTTTCACAGAACCACTGATAATTGAGGCTTCTTTCAAGTATAGGATTTCTAACATTAAATTACATTTTCTAAGTATTTCTTTAAAGAAGAAATGAAAAAGACACATACTACACTGTTTGCCATAAATTCATATACCAAAAAGTCGAAACAATCCAACTGAATTTATTCCTGCTTCCCCTTCTCCGACATCAGCTTTAGATATTCTTCTAAATATTATATAAACAGTTTTGTTAAAATCAGTCCTCATTTATGCAGATTAGGGGAAAATGGTTTTATAATGAGTTATCTTTAAAATTTATCTTCTAGATAGCACTCTAGCCTTAAATTACATTGTGCACACACAACTACAACAGTCGGCATTTGCTCAGGAACATACAGTCACATTAAAAACAAATAGCTTTGTATTTCATAGTTTAGTTGGGTCTTAAATTGTTTCCCTAGGGGAGGAAACAAGTATTTTATGTTGTTTAAGAAACTGGTATATATAAATGAAATGCTAGGTGTTCGTTTAAACTCTGAGGAAACCTACAGATGAACACTTGGGTGTTTTCTCTAAAATGCAAGAGATATGCACTTAATCACTGTTCATATAGTGAAGCGATGGGACGGCAGATACAGACGCAGATGAAACTCTACATTTTGTAAACGTAAAGTTGGATATTCTAAATGGAAGAACTGACACTGAGAATTATTTACAGGAAACAAAGGTTAAGAAAAATGTTGAAGAATATCTACTCTTAAAAAGAGAGACGTGTTACACAACACAAAAATGAGAACTAGAGATTCGAAAAACACTCATTTTACGGTTTTAAAAGAAAAACAAAAAAATAATAGGGAGAGAGTCTAGACCAATTAGAACTGAGGCAGCTGTAACAAAAATGGAACACAGTACAATGATTTGAGCCCTTAAAGGAAATGACTAACTAAAGTGAAATTTCACAAGTCTTCATGTCTATAATAATATATAAATGCACAAAATATCAAAATTATGAATTCTGGATTTTTCCCCTTAGGTTTGTAATAAACTGTCAAACCTCTGCTTAATATAGTTATTTTTATGAGCCTTCTGATTAGCAGAGCATGCTATACAGGTACATGCATGCTAGAATTTTACCATGAGAATTAATAGTTCTCATCTCAAACCACTGACTTGCCTGTTCCCCATATTTATATATATTTCATTTCCATTATAAAACACTTAAGACCTTTCTAGTGGTACATTTTAATCAACATATTACATTAAAAAGAATCTTGATTTTTAAAATGAACCTTTTTAGTACTGTAACACGATGGGTTTAATTGAACAGTTGGAACATAATATGGTAACTACATTGTACTGTTTAATTCACAGCTGTAGGAAAATGTTTGATTTTTAAAATATAACCAGGATGAGACTGTAGAGTTATGAGCAGTAATATATTAGAAAACAGTGAATGAATAAATAAGATGCTTTTCCTTCAGTGGCCATTCATTATTTTGCTTTTAGGAACCTGGAAGAAATCGTGTTCTTTGAGTTTCAAATGTTCTGGTAAATCTAGTCGTTTCTTAGCTTCCTCAATATCACCTTGAATTGCTGAAATAAGTGACTCTGTGGAGAGAATATACCAGGTAAAGATAATGAAAATCTGCTGCTGTGCTTTTTTACTACTCCTTTGTTCAGCTTCTCCTAAAATCTCATAGGCTGGCAGTGTTCCTGGCACAGGGTAGATGCCCAATAACGTCTGTTTCATCCTTTCTTCTAGACTTAAGTAAAAGTCAATAGTACACAAAAGATGCCCCTAATCTTCTTGCAATTACTTAGAGAAAGGCATTGGCAGAAAGGTACATGGCATATACTAAATGGAAGAAACAAATACTATCAATTCTCTTCAATATTTACACTTGTAAAAGAAACTCTACATTAGAATTAAAACTATTACACTACACTAAGATTCTTGACATGTCTTAAATGTTCCGATTTACTGCTTCTTACACTTCAACTACCGCTAAGCATCCATTATTCATCACAGTATTAACTCTTACTGGTTCCTTAAAATATGAAAAGGAAATAAGGATTTCATTAACTTCATACTGTTGGAGAGAGAGCCAGCCTGCTGGGTTTGAATCTACGCTCCATCACTTACTATGCTACCCCGGGCAAATTACTTAACCTCTCTGTGCCAATTTCCTCATCTGCAAAATCAGCAAAATAATTCCTCATGTGGGTGTTGTGGGGATAAAGTGAGTTGATTCATGTAAGGCTCTTAAAGCGGTGCCTAGCATATTAAATGCTCAAATATTATCTGTCTAGCCATGATTACTATTAGGAGAAGCAGCAGAGTAGCTGCAGTAATATTTTAAGAAGATCTAAATAAGAACTTACCTAAAGAATCAAAGTTCTTTTCTGGTCTGAGGTAGCCAACAATGGCCACGTTGAGAATTTCCCCATAGAAGTCCTCTTTGAAAGTATGCATGATATGAGTTTCCTACAGTCAAGAGATGTTAAAATTGAATTTATCTTTATGGTGAGGTAATTTAAATGAAACAATCAACCCTCCTTAAAATTTTAAAGACAGGTTAAAATCTAAGTGCAGTATTTCCTGAATTCTTCCATTGCTCCTGTTCTCGACCTTGTACCATTATAACTGAGTAAGGTAGATGGTATCCCACAAATCTGGTGTGATTTGCTGTTTTTAGAAAAAGCTAACATGCACCAAAGTAATTAAGAGTCTTATCAAGGTGAAAAAACTGAGCAAATACAGCAGAGGGAATGAGCGAAGAAACTCTTCTTCAAAAGATACCATTCCATTAAGCGAATTAAAAAAAAAAAAGGCAACACAGTGGAAGATGGCGTTTGTCATACATAGTTCCAACAAAAGAACTGGATCCAGAATATATTAAGAACTTCTTTAAGTAAGACAGACAATCCAATTTTTTTAAAGGGATAAAGACTTGAACAGGTACATCATGTATGTCTGTTATCAGCAAAGAAAAGAAAAAAGAAAAACTCTAAAAAGTATGAACCTCCTACCAATGGAAAACTGAGTTTCTCCTAACTATGGAAGGACCTCCAAGGCACTCCTTAACTGGCTCTATAGTAAGAGTTCTGTTATCTGAGTAGCTAATAAGGAAAAAGTAGTCATGGGATAGCCTCCCCTCCCCTTCATTCCCTCTCTCATTCCAGAGAAAAATATTTTGCCTTCTTTCATCGATTATTTTCTTTATCTATTCCAACACAGCCTTAATCCTGAAAAATAAGAGGAACACTGAGCACAACGTTAAGTAGTTCTGGGCCACTTCTATTGCTTATACCAGCACTTTTCTATAAACTCTTCAAAGAGGATGAAATTTAGATCAACTATAACCGTTTGTGCCACATACTTGAGCTGACCCAAAGATTCAGCCACATCTAGCAGATTAAGCACTTCAGCTGTGTAGGTCTTCTGTTCATAAGAACAGAAGAATTATGTATACTCTCAAAGGGGTTTAAAAAGAGGAAAAAGGGCTTCCCTGGTTGGCGCAGTGGTTGACAGTCCACCTGCCAATGCAGGGGACACGGGTTCGTGCCCTGGTCCAGGAAGATCCCACATGCCGCGGAGCGGCTGGGCCCGTGAGCCATGGCCGCTGAGCCTGCGCTCTGCAACGGGCGAGGCCACAACGGCAAGAGGCCCGTGTACCGCAAAAAAAAAAAAAAAAGAGGAAAAAAAGCATCACCTTGCAATTTTATCAGAAAGCACCATCCACAGCGTAAGCAGTTCTACCTTAACAGGGTGACCAAATAATTAGAGTAAATGACCTACATTAACTGGTGAACTCAACTTTATTTCACTTTTATTTCTAATAAAGGTAAACACATGGGCAGTTATAAAAATTAATTATTGTAGTTTTGGCTGGTGATTCCACTTTCTATTTTCTCCATGATTTAAAAGATAAATGCATAAAAATTTATTAATCTGTGTTATTGGGTACACAATGATGTAATTTGTGAGTTTTGGTATACTATTAAGTTCATATAAATTCAAAATAGATTTTTATAACTTTAGGATGTTAAATGCAGTCCCCATGGTAACCACAAAGAAAATATCTATAGAAAATACACAAAAGGAAATAAGAAAGAAATCAAAATGTGTCACTACAAAAAAAAAGTCAACTAAACAAAAAAGGCAGTAATGGAGGAACTGACAAAAAAGCTATAAAGCATACAAAAAACAAATAGCAAAACATCAGAAGTCTCTCCTTATCAGTAATTACTTTAAATGTAAATGGATTAAACTCTCCAATCAAAAGGCAGAGATTAGCAGAATGGTTCAAACACACAAGATCCAACTATACCCCCTTTATAAGAGACTCACTTTAGATCCAAAGACACAAATAATCTTGAAAGTGAAAAGGATGGAAAAGTTATTCCATTCAAATAGTAACTAAACTCTTCACTTTTAAACCTGTCAAGTAAATTCTCATATTTGGATTATGTTGTGATCACCACTGATGAGTTCTATCTGTGTATTACTCTAAATCATCATCTCATTCTCTGTTTACAGAGTGAAATACAATTATTAATTCTTACCATGGACTTTTTTGTATTTTTGTAGTACGGGTTCCATCCTATGCTCACCACCATCTTATGGACGTCTCCACTTCCAACACTGGCCCAACCATAATATATGCCAGTGGATACATCAGCTGGAAGATTATCTACTACTTGTTCAGGAAAATTAGCTAAACAACAGAAGAAAATATGCTAATATTTAGAGTTTCATAGTCAATATTTAGAAAATTCACATGTAAGGCTAGTCTAAATCATTACCCTCACAAGATTCCTAGGACTCTAACTACAATTATTAATCCCATCATTTCATACTCTGGCTAGGATTTCTTTCTCCTCTTCATATGGATTGGTTAGGAAAAAAGTTACCAGATTATATATGTATAAGTTACCAGGTTATAGTAAGTGTACCAAAAATCGTAAACTCTCACAGTAGAAGAAAACAGGTACATGAACAGCTGGGGGTTTTTTTTAGCCCTGGTCCTTCTTAAAGGGGTTCAGCGTCTCTTGAAAAGTTTTCTATTTTCGAAATATACATACTAGGTCCCAAGCTCAAAGACTGCTTTAATAGATCTAGGTGCAGCCCTGGAATGTATTTTTAAGGAAAAATTAAGCATACCTTCAGGACCTGACTACTAAAACTAATGCAGACCAAAAGAGATACCTGGTTCTCATTCATCTGCCTGTGTCATCATCTGGACACAACCTACTAACGTATTTAAAGAACGAAAACCTTACATCTGGCTTGAGAATTTAGCCTATCGGGCCCACATTACATTTTCTAAAGAGAAAGACGCGCGCCACGTTTGGCGGGTTTATCACGGCTGGATAGGGAGGCGGGAAAAAGGGCTCCCGAAACTCAGCTCCGGCTTCCTGCCCTCACCACCCCCCAAGCCGGTGAGCTCGTAGCCACCGGCAAGGACGCGCTCCATCAGTCCGACCAAAGGTCATCAGCCTCAACAAAGCGGGGGCGGGGAGGACGGGAACGTCACCTCTGCCCGTAGCCCCACCACCCGGCCCGGAGCTCCCCGGCTGACGTCCTCGCTCTCAGGTGATCCGGCCCAGCGTGGGTGGGGGCTCCGCGCCCTCCCGCGCTCACCTGTAGGGATGCCCAGCTGCTTGGAGCCGCGACCGAAGCCCCGCACCACCTGGCCGCGGCAGAAGTACGGCAGGTGCCTCATGACGCCGTCCGCTCGGGGTGCGGGCTGCGGTCCAGAACGCGCGTCCGGCGTAGCCGCCGTCGAGGCGGTGCCCGGACGCCCCGGACCAGCCGGGGGACGCGGGCGGGAACTCCGGAGGCCGGCCGGCCGGGCGAGCGCACGGGCGTACAACTGGCCGAGCAGCGCGGACGACACGCCACAGCGAGACGCTCACGCCACTGACAGAAGGTGCCGGGCGACTCAGACGCTGCGTCTGGGCTCCGGAACGCCGGCGACGGCGGAAGTGCGGCTGTGGGCGGGGAGCGGAGCGGGGTGGCTTGGGACGGCCCCCCAGCCCCCCGAGCGCCACGGACTTACGCACTCTGCCCAGGCCGAGCGCCCCGGCGCTCGTACGGCTTCCGTAGCCCCGCCCCCAATTTAGCCCCGCCCCAGCCGTAGCCCTGCCTCCAACGTAGCCCTGCCTCCAACGTAGCCTGGGAGGTGTCCGTTTTTTCCTTGGTATTTCAGTCTTCCCGGGCGGTGGAAACCGAGTCGGGGGCGCGTTTTTCAGCCTGGGGCCTGTGAAAGCACTGTCCTCATTCTCAGACACTCCAAAGTGTTTCTTTCCCCTTTTTCCTTTTCATTATGATCCTGATGCCGAGAAGAGACGTTCTTTAGCTCCTTGACAACTGCTAGGTTGCTCGTCATTCATCACTCATTCGCTTTTTAAAGATTTATTAAACCTCCAAAATTCCACCTCTTCATAGAAGCTTTTCACGACTAGCTACGGGAAGTGGACCTCCTCTCCCCCAGACCACTTGACCATGGTCTGAAGTTGTATCAGTATGTAAGCTCCAGGGGAGCGGGTCCTGGTCTGTAACGCTGCAATCCCAGTGACTAGTGGAAGGTTACAGTGATGCAATTTTTTTGAGCAGGGAAACGGCTGCCTACCCTCCCTCTATCTTCCGGTCTCCCTGAGAACTTAAACTTGATGTAAGACTTGATCTCTACTGCAATGTAAATTTGTGGGCCTTCTGACCCTTGGAACTGTGAACATTACCTCGGGAAATAGTTCCAGGGTCACTCACAAGATCTATCCTCTTGTCTTGTTCTTGAGAAAGAAGTTTTAATTCTTTTGCCTTTCTCTACAAATGTGTGTGAAATTCTGTCCAGCCTTTGCAGTCATTATACTTTTACCTTAACTCTAATAGTGCTTACCCAGTGTTCAAATTATGTTCTCTCTCTATTAGTACCAAAGGGGTTGAGAAATGGAATATTTCCAGTCATAACGGTAAACAAAGGATGTCACAGTCATTAGCGATGTAGCCCTCCAGTATGAGCTGGTGAGCCCTTAGGAAACTCAGGATGTGAAAACACAGGATACTGGCCCCAGATAAGTGAGGTGCACATCAAAGGAATGATTTCAATAAGCCCAGATTCTTGCATCTTCCCATACATAGAAAGCTACTAAATTCCTTAACTTGGGATACCTGGTTTTCTTTAATTAACAATAATCTTTTGACGTTTGGACTACCTGCCCTTTGTTGTAAAACTTCTGTATAACCTGGCTTCCCCCACTGCCTCCCCGGAGCTGTTCTCTCAGGGTTACTTGAGATGCTGCCTCCCGGGCTTGAAGTCCTAAAAATTCCTGCTGAATAAAACATAATTCTCAACGTTTAGGTTGTGGGTAATTTTTTAGTTGGCAGGGTCTTTGTTGGTAAGACTGTGTTATTTCCCTAATTAGCTCCTGGCTCATAGCAAACTCTCCGAAAGTATCTGCAGGAAGAATGAATTGAGCCCAGCATGTGCCAAGCACAATGCAAGGTGTTGGGGGAACAAAGGTGTCTAAGACAAGGTCTTGGCCCTCAGGAGACTCAGCTTAGTGGGGGAGACCTACTGGGAAACCTGATAAGGTAGCATTCTATGCTATAAATAGGCCAATGAAGTCCTGACAGAGTGCTTGGAAAACTGCTAGAGAGAGCAGTCCTCAATAAAAGGCATTTTGTATAGTTAATGGTTAAGTGCACAGGTGCTAGAGCTAGATAAGCCAGGGTTTGGTTGCAGGCCTTGCCTCATTTAATTGCTGGGTGATCTTGGGCAAGGTACCCTGTGAACTAAATGGGCATATCAATAATTTTGTGGGGTTTGAGTGAGATATTGTATCTACTGCACTTAACAAATTGCCTGGCCTGTTGTAAAAAATTCAGTAGCAGTGGCAACAGCAGGAACATCCTTATCCATGATACACCAAATAAAACCCTGGAGATGAGAGCCTGGGAAAAAGCATACGTGGTGGGTCTACTCCTCCAATATTACAAGGAGGTGTGACAGTTAAATGAGGTAAAATAATTAAATGGGTCATGGGGGACAAATGAGGAGTGGTCTTAAGAATTAAATGAGATGATAGTAAGTACTTCACACACTCTTTCATGTAATCCTCATTATCAGCTTTGGAGGAAAGCATTAAACGCAATTTATAAAGAGGGAAAGGGAGACTTGGAGAATTTCTAAGATGGAGCATTTGGGCTCCAGTTTTTTTTAACTGCGTTGACATGTCAATTACTATGCATAAACACTGTGTAATCAGTGCAGGATATGAAACGCAGAAGCCTGACTCTTTTCCATTGCTGCTCAATAGCCCTCAGTGGCTCCCTTGGTACTACAGAATAAAATAGCCCTCCAAGGGTCCCCTTCAATTTGCCATTCTGGGTTTCATCTCTAAGGACTCCCCTCAAGTACTTTATATACTAATCTAATCAGAGCCCCACCACCCTACCCTGATCTCGGAGAGGCAGCAGTGGGTGGTGGCGTGAAGCGAGTTCTTAATTCCCTGCCAGGAATTGAACCTGGGTAGCCTGGATGAAAACCAGGAATCCTGGCCACCAGACTCCCTGGCTCTTGCCCCCAGTGGAAAATGCATTTCTCACAGAGGCAAAAATTGTAAAAACAGGTACAAGTTTATTATTAGAGACATAGCACAACAACAAGTGGGAGAGCACACAGAGAAACAGTTTGTTTAGTTAAGATAGATGCAAGGCAGAGATGCACATCAGATAGAAAGGGTGTGGGCGTCCCCGTAATGAGGAGGAGAGCAGTAAAGAGGCGGTTAAGTCATCTATATTGGGCAGTTCTTCCCGGTCTTTGTTTACCTTTGGCCAAGTATCTGGTATCTGTTTCCACACCTGACCTGCCCTAGGACCCTCCCAGACATGCATGCGCAACTTTTTTCCACGATAGATTCCAGCCCAGAGGTCTAGGGAATGGCCTTAGCATCACATATTATGGACTGGTGCCCCCTCCCTTTTGACCCCCAAGGAGGCTTTCTGCGCATGTGCAATGTTTCCCTTGCCCCAAGGATGGGAAATGTATGACCTCTCGATCTTTTAACAGGGTTTAGCCCCTCTCTGTCCCTGCCATAAAAGTGTCCAAATGACCAGTTATCTACACTATTCCTGTTGTTGTTTCTTACATTTAAGTGCAGATCTTGAAATATAGACAGGAGTCCGGTCATAAATATGTAGTCCAGAGCCCGTTTGTCTCTTGCCTCAGGCAATGTGAACAAGAGGCTGGTAATTGTAAGGTCGGATCTTAACAAACGGCACCGCGAAACAGAGGAAAGCTTCAAGTGAGCTTTATTAGAGAGCGCTCCCGGGAGAGGTTCACTGGTCCAAGAAAAAAGGGGCCAGAAGTCGCGCCCGGGCGAGGGTTTGGGCAGAATTTATAGGGGAAGAAGGGAAAGGGGTGTGGCGAATCCGGGAGGGCGCAGGGTATTCCTTATTTGGTGGTCTTTTCGGGTATCGTGGCAATATCTGGTGCCGGTCGCATCAGTCCTGGGACCGTCAGTCCCGCCCCTCGAAAGGCGGAAAGGCGGGAAGGCTGGGCGGAGTGGAAAGTCCCCAGGTCTGTTCCTGGAACTGGGTGGTCCAGAAAGTCTCCAGGTCAGTTTCTGGAACTGGGTGGTCCGGAGAGTTTCGGTCTGATGCAACCTGTGAATCTGATTGCGTTCCCCTGCCTCGGGCCAGTTGGCCTTACAGTAATGAATGTCCCGCCTGGAGCCCATCTTCTTCTCACCTCAGGAAGCCTGAACAGGAGGCTGTTGTAAATGTCTAGTCTGGAGCCCGTCTATCTCCTGCCTCACCACCGTAAGTAAACAATAAAAAACATGAATCTAAAGAACTCTTAACACTCAACAATAAGAAAATAAACAACCCAATTTAAAAAATGGGCAAATGGTCTGGATAGACATCTCACCAAAGAATATATAAAGATGGCAAGTACATGAATGAAAAGACATTCAACATCATATGTCATCAGGCAATTACAAATTAAAACACCAAGGGAGCGCTTCCCCAGTGGCGCAGTGGTTGAGAATCCGCCTGCCAATGCAGGGGACACGGGTTCGATCCCTGGTCTGGGAAGATCCCACATGCCGTGGAGCAACTAAGCTCATGTGCCACAACTAATAAGCCTGTGCTCTAGAGCCCATGAACCACAACTACTCAGCCCGCGTGCTGCAACTACCGAAGCCCGCACGCCTAGAGCCCGTGCTCCACAATGTGAGAAGCCACTGCAACGAGAAGCCCACGCACCGCAACGAAGAGTAGCCCCCACTCGCCGCAACTAGAGAAAGCCCGCGTGCAGCAACGAAAACCCAACACAGCCAAAAATAAAAAATAAATAATTTTTAAAAAACAACAACAAAACGAAACACCAAGGGGATCCACTTTGTTACAGAGTCCAAGCTCACTCTGCTCGCCCCATGACAGGCCAATGAATCGGAGACGAGGTGCTGAGGCAAGAAGTATGACTTTATTCGGAAAGCCAGCAGACAGAGAAGATGGCAGATTAGTGTCTCCGATAAACCATCTTATGGGGTTTGGATGCCAGTTTCTTTTACAGCACAGAGAGGGGGAGGAGATGAGGAAGTAAAGTAAAAGTGCCATAAGTTTTGCAAATATCCCCTGGAATGGCCAGCCTTGGGGAGGGGAAGTGTTAATTTCTTCTTTTCTGCAGTCACCCACAGGTGGGCAGGGTCAGATTGTCTCCCTGTGGGCTGAACAAAGGCACTTTAGTTTAACATTCAGGCAGAGGGGCAGGGTTCCCTGAGGCAGTCCATTATGTAAGATTATAACAACAAAAGCAAACAAAGTCAAAGAAACAGTCCAATTTAGCTATTCCCTGTTACAATTCCCCACTGTCAGTGTCCATTCCACAATCTTGTGGAAAAAGGGGTGACAACGTTTTAACTGCTCTGTCAGATGGATGTTTCCGCCATCGGTGTCAGTGTTCCAAATGCTGAGATTTGTCTTTTGTTCCACTTTGGAAGTGTCTACTTTACACCTGGAGACTTAAAAATATTTACAACCTAAAAGCTGAGTTATCAGGAATTTTGAGGGCTTCAAGCCCAGGAGGCTGCATCTCAAGTTAAGGAATTTAGCATTTTTGTTTGTATGGGAAGATGCAAGAGTCTGGGCTCACTGAAATCATTTCTTTGATATGCACCACAGCTATCCGGGGCCTGTATCCTGTATCTTCTTTTTATTTATTTATTTGTTTGTTTTTGGCCGTGTTGGGTCTTCTTTACTGCGCACGGGCTTTCTCCGGTTGAAGCAGGTAGGGGCTACTCTTTGTTGCTGTGCGCGGGCTTCTCATTGCAATGGCTTCTCGTTGCAGAGCACGGGCTCTAGGTGCGCGGGCTTCAGTAGTTGTGGCTCACAGGCTTCAGTAGTTGTGGCACACGGGCTTTGTTGCTCCGTGGCACGGGGGATCTTCCCGGACCAGGGCTCGAACCAGTGTCCCCTGCATTGGCAAGTGGATTCTTTTTTTTTTTTTTTTTTTTTTTTGCGGTATGTGGGCCTCTCACTGTTGTGGCCTCTCCCGTTGGCAAGTGGATTCTTAACCACTGAGCTACCGGGCAAGTCCCTGTATCCTGTATTTTCACATCCGAGTTTCCTCAGGGCTCACCATAGGGAGTGGCTGCAGCCTGATGGCTGATAGATGGCAGGTATTCTCCTTCTTGAGTTTCCTCAGGGTACACTGGCTCATGCTGGAGGGCTGCAATAGCCGATGATTGATCCTCTCCTCTTGGTCAGGAATTTGACCAATATTTGGGAGACATTTTATGATCAAATTTTGCCCCATGGTGCTGGGAGGCTCATGCCAGGTCAGGCAAAAATTCTTGATATGCCACTCCCGGTGCTAAATTTCAGATTAGGCCCTATTGATAATTAAAGATTCTCTGGATCGTCTGTCCAATTATGAACAAGGAGACATTTTCCCTTGCTGCTTCGTCCCATAACTAGAATCACATTATTACAATTATTTTGTGTTATAAATGTGATCTATTACCTTAAGATGTTTAGCCATAGAAGTTTTGTTGGAGGCTTGGTTACACACTGGGTACTGCAAGAGACAACAATCTTATAAAATAACACTGACACATAGTGCAGTAGGGAGACACAAAGCACAAACAACTTGGAAACAAAGAGCAAATTAAAACAATGATTAGCATAATATCAAGTCCACAAGACAGCCAGCTGGAGACAACAAATTCTGGCAGGACCAGGTAGAGAAGAAGATAAATGTTTCATCTTCGTTTACAAAGGCATACTGTATCAACTTGTTGTAGGTCATAGCATAAGAGAAAATGTTTTCCCAAAAAACAAAGATTAAAGCCAGTATATTTCCCAAAGTCATAAAGTTATAAATCATATTTACCAGTTCATTCAGTCCCATGTAATTAATTCCCACTGATCTGGATGAAATAATCAGGTTTCCCATTAGTTTTGTCATTTGTTACCCAGTCCAGTGATATTATCTAAAGGCTACCAGAAACTTATATTTGTTAAAAAGTTCCTTTTTATCAGTCTTCTTGGAAATCTTCATTTTGTAAAAGCATCAGGGCAAAACTTAAAATAGCATTGTTAAAGATTTCAGTACAATGCAATTAGCAGGAAACTTGGATATACCATTTTAGAATAACTAGTGTTATGATTGATAACATATCAGGACGTATCAGATGTTAGGGATTCCATATAAATTTTGGAATATCTATATAAATGACATTCATGTATGGACATTCATCCATTCACTATAACCTAAGGTTCATCTCCAATCACTTGACAATGTTTTTGAAGTAATTTAACATACCAAATAAACTGAGTTTGACATTTCTCTCTGAGATGTCTCAGAGATGTTCTTTCAAAGTATCCCAGAGTCAGCTGGAGGCTAAAAAGCTTTAGTCAGATTTTGATATTTGGGAAGTTTGTTAAAAATATCAAAAGGTTTTAAAACACAACAGGATTGTAGTCCCTGTGAAACAATATTTATTCATTTAACCAAAGTCACAAAACAGTTAAAAGAAAACACATAGGGATCACCTAAGGGCACGGAAACTTACATAATCTGTTATCAAAAGGAGGCTTGTAAGGGAGAGATCAAATTCCAGTCTTGTACTAGCTTGCTTAACAAAATCCATTTACTTAGTTAACTTCAATCTAAATTTAGTCAATCCTGACCATGTATAAAACTTTCTCAGCAAAATGTAGTTCCATTCCTCATACTACCTTAACTGAAAACACACATTCTACCATACTGAAATGTTTTATTATTTTCAGTAGCTTTAATTATATATTTAAGTTAGAATCCCCGACTCTTAAAAACCTTAATTTCTAGTGACAACCAGGAGGCAAGTAATAGTTACCAAAATCTGGAGAGATTTTAGATAATTTTCAGAACATAATTATTCCTATAGAGTTTACCTAAAAGCTCTTATTTCATTTATATTTAAAGTTTCATCATGTCAGGTTATTTTTCTTGCTGACAAATTTACAACGGATATAACAAGATTTCATTTAACTTTTACTAAACCTAGGTGCAGTGAAAGTACTATACTTAATGTTGATGGCTCTAAAGACATGTCTATATTAATTAGATCAACAAACTTAAACATTAATACCAGGTATTAATTTAATACTGAATATTTCCCAGTTCACGTGAACCTGAAACTCATGTAACTTAATTTCTCATGTATTTCTTTAAGCCAATTAAATAGAGCTCATTTACAGATTAATCTCAGCAATGTTATCCAAAGACAAAAACACATACAAACACACAAACAGAAAGACATCATAGTTCTCATTTCAAAATTTCAGCCCTGAGTCAAGTACAGCAATGTAAAACCCATCAGTTTACTAAAGAGTTTGGATTAAAGTTGAGTTTCAGATGGTTCAAATCAAGCTCACTTGTCTAGGTGGCTAAACCCTTTCTACTAATATTTATGGGAAACAAGTCAAGTTCTAAATGACTGTACCCTCTTTTTCAAAATTTGCATTTTAAAAAGATGGCAGAGGGCTTCCCTGGTGGCGCAGTGGTTGAGAGTCCGCCTGCCGATGCAGGGGACACGGGTTCGTGCCCCGGTCCGGGAAGATCCCACATGCCGCGGAGCAGCTGGGCCCGTGAGCCATGGACATCTGTATCTGTTTCTCCTGGGATGACTTTGTTTCCCCTTTGTTTACTATTTACAAGCCTCTTAAGATCACCCGTATTTATTAGAAAATCAATCCACTTATTCCCCACTGTCAATGTTACCCGGGGCTCCTGTGGGGAAATCAGAATCAGACGCCTCAAGTCCAAGGGAGACAGTCCCCTGGCCTCTTACAGGATATTGGGGCAAGAGGAATTGCCCTGCTGCAGAAGTGGCTCCCGGTCCAAATTGGATGCCCTGTCGGGTCTTAGATGGTGATACTAAACCAGGTCCCTGTGCCCCGGGGGTTACCATAGAAACTTTTATTTGATCCCCATGGGTAGGGGAAACAGGAGGCATTGAATATGTTGGCGGCATGGGCGGGGGCGGGGGGGTGGGGGGCAGTTGGAATAACTGCCGGTGCAGCCTGCTCGGTCACTGGGGGAGCTGGATAGGCTGGAGGGTGGTTAAGTTTTGAAATAACATGTCCCCACTCTCATTTTTTTTGTTCTCTTCCCTTGTACAGCAGATTTCCTCTTGGGTTTCCTTTCAGACCGCAGCACCATAAGGTGGCAGCCCTCTGACTCCTTTTCCTCCTGATGCAATAGCATAGATGCTCCTACATATGGAATCTCATCTCTTTTCCCTGCTCTTTTGCAGAATATTTCTAACTGCAAGATTGTAAAATAATTGAGTAAGCCATTCAGGGGCCATCGTTCTTCTGATCCTAACAAATATTGGGTCCACACCCTATTACAATAGTATATCATGTCTTTTTTTTTTTTTTTTGCTGTACGCGGGCCTCTCACTGTTGTGGCCTCTTCCGTTGCGGAGCACAGGCTCCGGACACGCAGGCTCAGCGGCCATGGCTCACGGGCCTAGCCGCTCCGCGGCATGTGGGATCTTCCCGGACCGGGGCACGAACCCGTGTCCCCTGCATCGGCAGGCGGACTCTCAACCACTGCACCACCAGGGAATCCCTATCATGTCTTTCTTATTCATAGGCTTACAGCTATGTTTTGCCCATTTATCTAATATATTCCCCAAAGGGCTCTCCTTTGGGATAGATGTAGTATTTTCCACTTTTAAAAGTTTGATAACACCAAGACACAAAAGACGCAAATTCCAACACAAAAGGCACTAATTCTAGCATCAACGCACACAAAACCAAGACCAAAACCAATGAACTAGTTCCCAGATCGCATAGACTTACCCTACAAAACCAATGAACTAGTTCCCAGTGAACCGGTTCCCAGAATCAGGTAGAGTCCAACAACAATTCCCCCTCCAACAGGGTACTCCAACCAGATTGACTTGTCCCTTAAAGGAAAAGCCCAGATTGAGAGGGGAATATGTTCCCGGCATGCATGCCGGTGACTTACCCTCCAGAAATGAATCCAGTCCATTGACTCACAGCCCCTAATGGAACTGAAGTTCCCTAGATGGAACCGAAGTTCCCCAAATTGGAACCGAAGTTCCAGAATCAAATCGAGTCCGTCGACTAGTAGCTCCAAATTGAAGTTTGTCGGTTCCTTGCTTCAGCTGCCAAGCGCTGGGGTAGCCGGTGCCGCTTCAGGGAACTTGGAAGGGAAGATCCTCAGGACAGATGGTCCTGGCAGCTGCTAGGGCCTTGCCCCAATATACCCCGACAGGGGCCGGCTAGCCACAAGCAGCAAGGATCCTGGCTGGCTAAGCCAAATTTGTTACCGAGTCCAAGAAGATGGCAGACTAGTGTCTCCGATAAACCATCTTATGGGGGTTTGGATGCCAGTTTCTTTTATAGCACAGAGAGGGGGAGGAGATGAGGAAGTAAAGTAAAAACGCCATAAGTTTTGCAAATATCCCCTGGAATGGCCAGCCCTGGGGAGGGATGTGTTAATTTCTTCTTTTCTGCAGTCATCCACAGGGGGGCAGGGTCAGATTGTCTCCCTGTGAGCTGAACAGAGGCACTTTTTTTTTTTTTTTGCGGTACGCGGGCCTCTCAGTGTCGTGGCCTCTCCCGTTGCGGAGCACAGGCTCCGGACGCGCAGGCTCTGGACGCGCAGGCTCAGCGGCCATGGCTCACGGGCCCAGCCGCTCCGCAGCATGTGGGATCTTCCCGGACCGGGGCACGAACCCGTGTCCCCTGCATCGTCAGGCGGACTCAACCACTGCGCCACCAGGGAAGCCCTGAAGAGAGGCACTTTAACATTCAGGCAGAGGGGCAGGTTTCCCTGAGGCAGGCCATTATGTATGATTATAATAACAAAATCAACAAAAAGCAAAGGTTAAAGTCAAAGAAGCAGATGGAACATGGAGTACAATTTAACTCTTCCCTGTTACAACTACATACCTATTAGAATGGCTAAAATCCAAAACACAGACAATACTAAATGCTGACAAGGATACGGAGCTCCAGGAACTCTCATTCTTTGCTCTTGGGAACGCGAACTGGTGCAGCCGCTTTGGAAGACAGCTTGGCAGTTTCTTACAGAGGTGGACATACTCTTACTATATGATCCAGCAATTTTGGTATTTAGCCAAATAAGTTGAAAACTTATGTCCACACAAACCCTGCCCATATATGTTTATATGTTTATAGTAGCTTCGTTCAGCATAGCCAAAACTCAGAAGCATAAAAAATTAAACAGAAACCTCATATACAGTAAGTCCCCTACGTATGAACCTTCAAGTTGCAAACTTTCAAAGATGCGAACGTGCGTTCACATGTCCAATCATGCAGGTTAGTCCACATGTCTGGCATACATTGTCATGTGTGTGCATCCTCTACAAGTGGTTTTGCTTTTGTGTACTTTACAGTACTGTATAGAGTACAGTAGTACGGTATCTCTATTTCAAGTCCAGGATGTCCGGAAGCAGGTGTAAAATCAGCGGTGATGTAGCTGGTACTACTGTACTTTTCAAGGTACTGTACTGTGTAAGATTAAAAACGTTTTCTTTATTTTTTCTGCTTTTTAATGTATTATTTGTGTGAAAAGTATTAAAAACCTATTAAAGTACAGTACTATATAGCCAATTGTGTTAGTTGGGTACCTAGGCTAACTTTGTTGGACTTAACGAATAAATTGGACTTACGAACGCACACTCAGAATGGAACTTGTTCGTATGTAGGGGGCTTACTGTAGAGTTGGGAGACCAGAACAGGGAGCTCTCATGCACAGGGCCAGTAGCAGAGCCAAACAGGAAGAAAAAAGACTTCTTCCCTGGCAAGGACTCAGCCAAAAAAAGCCATAGACTATTTACTATAGCCCTCCAAACTTCCTTTTCCTCTCTATAAAAACATTCTCCTTCCCTTTCTATGCCAGGGACTTGTATATGACTTACCATGGTTGCAAACTCCAACTGCAATTCTCTTGTGAGCCCAAATAAACCCATCTTTGCTGGAAAAATATCTGGTAGTTTATTTGTTTCAAGTCAACATTTTTGTGACAAGTAGGAGATCATAAAATGCTTCTGATGGCTCTGGGGCTGGTGAGCACACGGTTGTGGTACCCACAATTGAGCCATTGTCAGTCACAGCTTTTTCACAGACCCTGGAGTTTGAAGTTTTTCTCCTGGATCTGAGCTTGCGCCCTCTTTGCATTTGAAGCTCTCCAGGCTTTACTTGGGATCTATTCAAAGGTTTCTTCTTTCTGGTTAAGGCATTATTCTATACTAGAGTATTCATTTGGCACTTTGCTCTGATTTTGAGATCAGACTGATTCACTGAAACTGTCTAGTCCTGGCCATTCTTCAGGATCAGGGATTGTTTCTCTGAAACTGTTCCTGAAGAATAGCCAGGATTTTTCAGCTCTTGGCCTATTCCCTTGGAAAGGCTGTCTTCTGGAGACTGCCTAAAAAAAGTCTTTGGCCTGGCTCGTGTGGGACCAACCTGTCTTCTTAGGACTGGCTGGAATTGGCTTGCCAGCTGTTTGAATTGAGCCATATATACTGTAAGTTAAGCTGATTGAGAATTCTCCTTTGCTCTAGAGGAAAAACCTCTGGGGGTGGGGTGGGGGGGATCCCAGTTATCTAAGTATTTTGAGGTCACCCACACACAGGGACTCAGGCCAATTTTATGTTTAACATCCATGGTCCTTCTTCATGCATATTTCTAACTAAATGGATCTACCTGACCAAAGGCAATTTAGAGTATCAATGGTCACTGTGGGGAACTTTTGAAATCTCCAAACTCAGTTTTCTTAAAATTGAATTGGACTACAATAACAAAAATTTCCAGAGCTGAGTGGAACATTTATTTCGAAGCATCCCAACATTATCAGTAGACTCAGTAATTTTAGTCCGCAAAATAAGATTTTAAGATTAACTGAGGCAAACAAATGACTAAAGAAAGATAAAATGGCTCCCAAAGCCTTGGGCTCTTCTTCCTTGTCTTCTTTGTCTCAGATTCCAACTCTCTCACCATCTTCTGCCTTCACTTCTATACCAACTATCCCTCTACTATACCCTAAAATCTCCCATACTGATTCTCTTGCCAAACTTCTCCTTTTCCCTGAAACACTCCCAATCCCTTTTCCTCTGGACTTGTCAGAACCTGTTCTTTAAAAATTAAGCCCGGGCTTCCCTGGTGGCGCAGTGGTTGAGAGTCCGCCTGACGATGCAGGGGACGCAGGTTCGTGCCCCGGTCTGGGAAGATCCCACATGCCACGGAGCGGCTGGGCCCGTGAGCCATGGCCGCTGAGCCTGCGTGTCCGGAGCCTGTGCTGCACAACGGGAGAGGCCACAACAGTGAGAGGCCCGTGTACCGCAAAAAAAAAAAAAAAAAAAAAAAAAATTAAGCCCTCTGAGGACCCAGGGGCTAAACCTTTAATTTCTTATACTCTCTGGGTTAAAGCTGAACTGTGAGCCATAGTCAGAGATTTTCAAAGTGACCCAAGATCCTCCTGAGGCATTTAATATAGTCACTTGAACATTTCAACCTGGTTTCTCTGACTTACATAAGCTAGTTATGCTTATCAGTGAAGACCAGGCCCAGCATTGGATGAAAACTGCTAATTGGGAAAGTCCTGAAGCGTCTCTAGAATTGAAACTGAGCAATCCCTGCACAGGTTTCCTTGGTAGCAGACCCCTTCATGTTCCCCATCTCCCGCTTAGAGAAAATACTATGGTCTCTTGAAGCTTCCCTGAGTTTCAAAAAATCTGGCTCAAATATTTCAAAAAATAATCTAGCTCAAAAGTTAATGATTAGGAGCTTCCCTGGTGGTCCAGTGGTTAAGACTTTACCTTCCAGTGTAGGGGGTGTGGGTTCGATCCCTGGCTGGGAAGCTAAGATCGACATGTCTCACGGCCAAAAAACGAAAACATAAAATAGAAGCAGTATGGTAACAAATTCAATAAAGACTTTAAAAATGGTCCACATCAAAAAAAGCTTAAAGGACTTCCCTGGTGGTGCAGTGGTTAAGAATCAGCCTGCCAGTGCAGGGGACATGGGTTCAAGCCCTGGTCTGGGAAGATCCCACATGTCACGGAGCAACTAAGCCCATGTGCCACAACTACTGAGCCTGCGCTCTAGAGCCCACGAGCCACAACTACTGAAGCCTGTGCACCTAGAACCTGTGCTCCGCAACAAAAGAAGCCACCACAATGAGAAGCCTGTGCACCGCAACAAAGATTAGCCCCCGCTCGCTGCAACTAGAGAAAGCCCACGCACAGCAACGAAGACCCAACATGGCCAAAAATAAATAAATAAATAAACTTATTTAAAAAAGAATTAAAAAAACAAAAGTTAATGATTAGAGGAATGAGAACAGAGGAATGGGGACATACAGAAACAAGGAACAGCAGTCAGGCAGAACTGGTAACAATTTAAACAATAAATCAGCCATATAGCAGAGTCACAGGACGTTTAGTTCCTCCCTGAAGGATATAGACAACAATGTCTGACACACATTCTTAAGTTGTTTTTACAGAAATCAGATCCTCACTAGATGGAAACTGCTGACCACAAGCACATAGACCTCAGACCAGATGGAACCAGAAGATTGATGATGTTGTTTCCTGAAACTTCACTTTGTTACCTCATCATCAACCAATCAGAGAATTGTGCATGAGCTGATCACACACCCTGTGAACCTTTCCCTCATACTGTCTTTAAAAATCCTTCCCTGAAAGCCATGGAGATGTTCTAGTCTTTTGAGCACTGGTTGCCTGTAATCCTTGCTTGGCACCCTGCAATAAACGCTGTACTTTCCTTCACCACACACAGTGTCAGTAGATTGGCTTTGATGTGCATTAGGCAAGTGGACTCAAGTTCAGTTTGGTAATACAATTACCAGTGGAAGACCAGCCCACTAACTTATTGCATGATCAGGCTTAGGCAATCACTAGGTGACTTCACTGAGCAAGTCCTAGGACTTTTCCAAAGTCTGTTGATTGGAATAAAATTCAGCCTTGCACACAGAATCAGATGAATCTGTTCATGAATATTACAACTGAGTTCAGATTATTTTTAAAGAAAATTCTGGTCTTCCTTCAGATGCTGGTTCCACCTGAGTAGCTTTTGTTTACTAATTGGCTGAACCAATTCCCTTCTGGTAAAAAGGACCAGGATGGAATGGGAAATTATGACTACTCCAGATTTAGTTAATCTGGCAAACCAGCTCTTTTGCAGTCTAGATGAGTTACCTCAAAGGAAAACCACCAAAATTCTTAATCTTCAACTCCAGAAAATGAAGGCTCCTAAATGAAACTAAAACCCTCCTAGATTCTGCTATTACAAAGAGCCAGGTTTGGGGGAAAAAACACTGTTACACACTTAAGTGCTTTAGGAAACTTCAGCCCTATAACCAGCCTTTCCAACATCCTCCCAATTCTCAATGATGGAACTACAGGAGTCCTTTCCAATCCTCCCTTTTAATCAGCATAAAGAAACATTCTCCAGATTGGGAATGAATTCCTTCCAGTACTAATTGACCATACAGCCACCCTCCTGGTGCTCAACCCCACTACTATAAATTAGGCCCTGCCTCTGACCACTAAAACTGTTCAAATAGTGGGGATCTCTAATGAACCTCAAGAGGTTTCTGTCTATGAATCTACTCCCTTTTGTTTAGACACTTTGAGAGATGCCCACTCTTTTCTCCTTAGTTCCTCCATACTTATCCATTTATTAGGCTGAGACTTCTCAGAGAAGTATCGTGCCGTAATTTCATTCTTTCAAAAGGGGGAAGTAATTCTACAAATTGATAGTAGTCATCAAAGTAACCTACCACGTGAATTACACAACCCTCTGACATCTTTTATTTGTTCTGTCTCTGATAGTACTAGAGCAGATTCTGGAAACACTGGAACACACCTCCCATCAAGATTCAAATAGACCCCTCAATGGAATATAACTTTTAAAAATTGTGGATCACTATAGTGTCCACCTGTAACTTATATAACACTGTACATCAGCTATACTTCAATTTAAAAAAACAACAACAAAAACAAACAGACCCCTCAAAACCTCTTCCCAGAATGAATCAATACCCTATAAATAAAGAAGCCCTTCAAGGCACAAAACCCATAAAAGAAGCTTACAAGACTCAAGACCTTATTTATGCCTTGTACTAGCACTTATAACACTCCTATTTTACTGGTGAGAAAACCTAAGTGCTGATGGCAGAGTTTTGTCCAGGACCTCCAAGCAATGAACTACCTTGTTATCCCTCAACACTCTGTTGTTCTTAACCCATATACATTACTAACATCTGTCCCCACAGGAAGTGAATTCTTTACTGTAATTGATTTTTGCAGTTCATTCTTTAGTATTCCAGTTGATGAAGCTGGTCAATACCTTTTTCCCTTCACTGGGGAAGAAAAACAATTCACCTGCACACTAATGCCTTGGAGTTTTATTGAGTCCTTTCTTATTTCTTGCAAATCCTGAAGCCTGATCTGGATGATAGAATATTCCCTAGAAGTTCTACTTTGTTGCCATAATATGAATGATTTACTGCTTTGCTCTCCTTCTCAAGCCTCCTAACTGGAAAACCGCTTGCTAAAGAATCACTTGCTAAATCTTTTAGCCTTAAAGGGACATAAGGTTGCCCAAGAAAAATTGCAGTTTACCCAAATCCAGGTTCAATATTTAGGGCATCTGATATCAGAACAAGGGCTACACCTAGATCCAGATAGACTTTCTGGTGTCCTAAATTTCCCCAAACCGAAAACTAGGCACCATCTGCAAGATTTTCTTGAGGTAGTTGGTTATGGCCAAAATTGGAGTTGAAATTCCTCTCTTATGGCCAAACCTCTATATGTTTTTCTCAACAATAATAGCTCTGACCCAGTTATATGGTAAGAACCAGATGACATAGACTTCAAGGACTTAAAGGAGAGTTTGATGAACCTACCTGCCCTTGGACACCCCAATTATCAGATTCATTTTTTTCTTTTTGTGTATGAGAAGGAAGGGAATGCCTTTGGGGTGCTCAGTCAGAAACATGGGGACCACCATCAACCCACAGGGTATTAAAGCCAGCAACTGGACACTGTGGGACACGGATACACTCCTTGTCTTAGGGCCTTTACAGTTACTGCCCTTTTGGTTAAGGCCATTGAGAAAATCACTGTAGAATCCTCTTTAACCATTTTTGTACCTCATGCAGCAGAAGCTCTCCTGATTCTCATCACACTCGACATTTCTCAGCTGGTCACCTCACCTCCTATGAAGTGCTTTGGTTAACTGTTCTTCACTCTTTTATTTTAGAATAACCTTAATAATAATAATAATAACAACAACCTTAACCTGGCTACACTCCCCTGCTTAACGCTGACAGACCACCTCCTGATACCTCATAATGAGCTATAAGAAATTCCATAGGGTAATGTTGACTTCTTATAGTTCACTGATGATCTTATTTTAAAAATTGACATGGCAACGTTTGTCAACAATAGCAATGTGCTGGGTATGTTATTACAACTCCTTTTGACGTGGTTGAGGCATCATCTTTACCTATGGCTACTTCAGCCCAACAGGCTGAATTACATGCTTTTACATGTGCTTGTACTTTAGCCAAGGACAAAACTGCCAATATTTATACTCATAGGAGATATGTTTTCAGAATAGCTCATGATTTGGGAATGTTGTGGAAGCAATGTACCTTCCTTACTTCCAGTGGAGATAAAACTTTAAATGGCCCCTATGTTCAGGATTTATTGAATATAATACTTTTTTTTTAATTGAATATAATACTTTTAAATACCACTTAAGCTATTAATATTCTGGGGCTTCTAAACTTGATTCTCTGGAACCTAAGGACTACCTTACTGATATTTCTGCAAGAAATGCTGCCCTTGCAGGAACCAAGAGCAGCCAAACCTTTGTCATGGTCCAAGTGGATATTTGCCCAAATGATAATTTTTTTTTTAAAAAACTGGCTAGAGAGTCCCAACAATTGGCCTCAGGAAAGGAAAAACAAGTTTGGAAATTCAACAATTATTAGTTTGATAAAAAGAGAAAGCCCTGGTTTTAACCAAATTACCACCAAGTTCTATTGGAGACTCTAAAATTCCCACCCTTCACATGCATTAAACAATTGGTCTATGACAAAATGATAGCCTTCATGAATCAATATTGGTGGGGAAAACTAACAAGGCCACAAAGGTGCCTACCTCACTTGTCCCACTTGTCCAGAATACAACCCAGGGAAGCTTATTCATGCAGCTCTTGGACTTTTTAAACTGCCTAATGGGCCATTCAAGGTCTGGCAAATGGATTCATACAACTTCCTTTGTCAAGTGGACATAAATATGTTTTGGTCATTGTCTGTATGTTTTCATACTGGACTGAAGCCTTCCCTTGCAGGTAGGCTACTGCCTCTTCTTGGGCTAATGTCCTTTTAGAAAAAATTGTCCTTACCTCGGGAATTCCTCTCAAACTTCATAGTGATCAAGGAACCCATTTTTCTGGCCAGATGCTTTGACAAGTCTGTGCCGTTTGGCCAGTTTTATACTTTCATTGTGCTTACCACCCTCATACCTCTTTAGTCGAGCGCACTAATGGCATTATTAAGACTCGGTTGGCAAAATGTGTAGAGGTTCTCTAAATACCTTGGCCAAAAGCATTGCTGTTTTTCCTTCTAAATCTCAGATCCACCCCTTTTGGAACTCATAAACTCTCACTTTAAGATAGTCACAGGACACTGAGAGCACATGGCTCCTGCTTCTTTTGACCCACAGCTGACGAAAGGAGTGATACTCCAATATTGCAAAGGCCTAATTGCTTCTATTAAAAATAACCATTCTTGGGCTTCCCTGGTGGCGCAGTGGTTGAGAGTCCGCCTGCCGATGCAGGGGACACGGGTTCGTGCCCCGGTCCGGGAAGATCCCACATGCCGCGGAGCGGCTGGACCCGTGAGCCATGGCCGCTGAGCCTGCACGTCCGGAGCCTGTGCTCCGCAACGAGAGAGGCCACAACAGTGAGAGGCCCACGTACCGCAAAAAAAAAAAAAAAAAAAACCATTCTTTGGTAGAGCAATTTTTTCTCAGTGAGCCCTCCAGACATGAAAACCTTAAGCATCACGTCTTGCAACCTGGAGATTTTTTTCTACTGGAGAAGATATCTCTAGAAGAACTCTCTTCAGTCTTGCTGAAAAGGCCCCATCAGGTACTGCTAACCAACTTTTGTGCTGCCAAACTCCAAGGAACAGATTCTTGGATTCGGTGCACACATGTAAAGAAAGCACTGAACGCTGACTGGACCTGCATATCATCTGCTGACCTGAAAGTAAAGATTTCCCAGAATTGAAGCAGATGACATCTGATAAGACAGCTTTCCAAGATATCAGGACCTCGCTATTGGAAGCTTGTCACCAAAACTTTGATGATGTCATAATGCTTCAGATGATCTCCAGTGTCTATGATCTTGATAATATATAGATTTTAGATTAAAAGTGCCTGAGAGTTCTCCCTCCTACCCCTCCTCTTTACTCAAATGTAACCTTAATAGATTTATAATCTGTGCACTTTCCCTCTGACATGGGACTCTACACCCAGGAAAGGTTCTTCCTGACATTGAGGAACAAAAATCTGCTGAAACTAGACAAGATGACTCTTGATCAGTGATGCTTTCGGAGAAAGATCTTAACAAAACGGGGAAATGTAAGAAAAAAATTAATAAACAGAAATCTCAAACAGAATTAGGAGACCAGAAGGGGACCTCTCTCACCCTGGGATGGATGGCAGTGCACAACAGAAAGAATAAAGAGTCCTTTTTTTTCCCTGGCAAGGAGTCAGCCAATAAAAAGCCTGGATTCTTTGTTTACTATAGCACTTCCAACTTCTTTTTCTCTCTATAAAAGCATTTTCCTTCACTTGCCATGAGAGGACTTGCAAATGGCTCCCCTTGGTAGCAGATGAATTGCAATTCTCTGCTGACCCCAAATAAACTCATCTTTGCTCGAGAAATATCTAGCAATCTATTTGTTTCAGGTCAGCAGAAGCAACAAGGATGCCCTTCAGTAGGTGAATGAATAAACTGTGGCATGTCCATATAATGCAACATTATTCAGCAAAACAATAAATGAACTATCAAGTCAGGAAAAGACATGATAGGACCTTCATATTGCTAAGGGAAAGAAGCCAATCTCAAAAGGTTACATACTACATGATTCTAATTATTTGTCATCCTGGAAAAGGCAAAACTGTGGAGACAGTAAAAAGATCAGTGGCTACCCAGAGTTGGGGAGGAATAGGTGGAACACAGAGGTTTTTAGGGCATTGAAACTATTCTATATAATACTGTAATGATGGACATATGACATTACGCATGTGTCAAACCCATAGTACTGTACAGCACAAAGAGTGAATGAACTCAAATATAAACTACTGTGGGGGAGGAAAAATAATTTGTTGTTAATGCAGATAAAAGTCTTTGCCTTCACTATTGATAAGAGTTTCTAGAGATTTAGGGTCCTGCTCCTCCTTCTGGTACAAAAAGGGAGACACACTTACAAATGGAAATTTCCCTTATATAATGTAAATGTCTCTTACAAAAGAATGACTTCTAATAGGTTTTCAGAGCTTCTCCTGTTTCTTAAAGATAATGAGGATAAAATAATCCTTATTCCAAAGAGGCACACTTTGGGTCCTATAGGCTGTTCCCCTTCACTATCAATATTGGCTGATCAATGATAACAACTGTATCACACTAATGCAAGAGGTTAATAATAGGGGTGCAGACGAAAAATTGTCACTCACCATCTGCCTCTACCAGGATGAAGTCACCAGCCACTGCAGTCACTGACCTTCAACACACTGTGAAAGGAATTCAGGGCAGAGATCAGGAATGAGACTCTCTGTGCTCTGGGAAAAAGTGGCAGAACAGGCTTTCAGAGAGTTCGATATTTTCAGGAGAATATTTTATGAGCCCAATTTCTTGCATCTTCTCATATCTAGAAAAGCACTAAAATCACTAACGGAGCCATCTGCTCCTTGTGACTAGCAGCAAACTTCTGACAAAACGTGTGCTTGATCGCACATATCCCCCTTCACTAAAGTCACATATATGCTGACCCTTACATCTTTGGAGCAGTTCCGCAGAGCTATCTGAGAAGCTGTCTCCCGGATTATAGTCCTCATTTTGCCCCAAATAAAACTTAACTCACGACTCTCATGTTGTGCTTCTTTTTTTCAGTCCACAGGGGAAAGTGGGGGGATTGTGGGGGTGGGATTCAGGGGATGATATAAGGGCACTCTCTGAACTTTCTACTCAATTTTTTGGTCAACCTAAAACTCTAGAACTGATCTAAAAAATAAAGTCTATATCCTTTTAAAATAAATCTTAAAAAGGGCTAACCTTTAAATCTGACAGCAGGGTCCACACTCTCCACACTGAACAATCACCAAGTCTCTCCCAATCTGTCTTCCTCCCTCTGCCCCAACCAAATCCAAGACACCACCTTTTCTTTTTTTCCTTAATTAATTAATTAATTCCCCCCCCCACACACACTGTATTTTATTTTTATAAGAGATAAATAAACTGACACCAAGCATTGTAAATGGATGACCACAACAAAAGCAACAATGATTTCAATTACCAAACACAAAACACACTCATACTATGCAAGACACCACCTTTTACCTGCCTAGTGGCAGCAGTCTCCTTTCAATTCTTTCAAACCTTAGATTTGATTCCAGTCAATCCCAATCAATGTTTTTGCACAGCAGTGACCTTTCTCAAATGCCAATCTGATCAAACTACACCAAAAGCTTTTCCATGCTTCCCATCCTCTTAGGCTAAGTCTAAACTGAACTACTATTCTTAGGGTCCTCCCTATGACACCCCTTGACTTCTGTTGTAGGCCAATAGCATGTGTGTAGGGGCGGGTGTGGTCCCTGGGGGAAGAGAACCAAACATAGATTACTTGACATAATGTTACTGAATCCAAGCTCTTACCACTCCGCACATGACAGGCCAATAAATCGAGAGACAAGATGTTGGGGCACGGAATAGCGACTTTATTCAGAAAGCCCGCAAACCAAGAAGATGGCAGACTAGTACCCTAAAGGACTGTCATTTTCAGGTTAGAATTCAAGCTTCTTTTATGCTAAGAAAAGAGGAAAGTGGGAAGGGTGAGGTCAGGAGGTGTTGAAGAGCCTCAAGCAGCAGGGCATCTGCCAGGTGGGATGCTATGAAAATTTGTTAATCAGGTCTCCTCCTGGTGTACCTGCAGGACTCATAAGACAAATGTTATCGTTCCTGTTCAGGTTTCCTTATCTTTGCTGGGGGGAGGACCACTCTCTAGAAAGGGGCTCTCACATGCACCTTAAGCCATGGGCAGCATTCCTTCAATGATTATTGTGTCTGTGAGTTCAGGTGCAGAGCTAGCTTCTCTAAGCAAGGGCAACTAGCAACAGAACACAAAGCTTAGCGCTAAAGAGATAACTTCAATATGGAGTCAGGTTTGCTCTTCACTGTTACAATTAGAGAAGCCGTTTTATACCTAAGCCATTTTGTGACCTAAGCCTGGCCACAATGCATGCACTTGCAGAGGTCTCAGTAGTTAATGATTTTAAGGGAACAAAACAATGTAAGGACAAACAGGTATTACCAGGCTAGGGAGATAACTTAACCATATGGAAGACAATGTATAAGTTGTAAAGATTCCCAGTTCTTTTTTTTTTTTTGCAATGTTTCTAATGTTTTAAATTTCAGTGTATCAAATCAATATTAGTTTATTATTTTTAAAATTTCCATATAAATTTATAACTGACAGTAGTGAGATTTTTTGGTTTTTGTTTTTTTTTGGTTTTGTTTTGTTTTTTGTTTTTCCACATCTCTACAAATGACCCAATTTTGTTCCTTTTAATGTCTGAGTAATGTTCCATTGTATATATGTACCACATCTTCTTTATCCATTCATCTACTGATGGACATTTAGGTTGCTTTCATTTCCTTATTGCAAATAGTGCTGCAATGAACATTGGGGTGCATGTGTCTTTTTGAATTATGTTTTTCTCAGGGTATATGCTCAGTAGTGGGATTGCTGGGTCATATGGTAGTTCTATTTTTAGTTTTTAAGGAACCTCCATACTGTTCTCCATAGTGGCTGTATCAGTGTACATTCCCACCAACAGTGCAAGAGGATTCCCCTTTCTCCACACCCTCTCCAGCATTAATTGTAGAATTTTTGATTATTGCCATTCTGACTGGTGTGAGGTGATACCTCATTATAGTTTGGATTCACATTTCTCTAATAATTCATGAAATTGAGCATCTTTTCATGTGCCTCTTTCCATCCGTATGTCTTCCTTGGAGAAATGTCTATTTAGGTTTTCTGTCCATTTTTGGATTTGGTTGTTTGTTTCTTTGATATTGAACTGCATGAGTTATTTGCATATTTTAGAGATTAATCCCTTGTCAGTTGCTTCATTTGCAAATATTTTCTCCCATTCTGATTGTTGTCTTTTCGTCTTGTTATGGTTTTCTTTGCTGTGCAAAAGCTTTTAAGTTTCATTAGGTCCCATTTGTTTATTTTTGTTTTTTTCATTACTCTAGGAGGTGGGTAAAAAACATCTTGCTGTGATTTATGTCAAAGAGTGTTCTTCCTGTATTTTCCTCTAAGAATTTTATAGTGTCTGGTCTTACATTTAGGTCTTTAGTCCATTTTGAGTTTATTTTTGTGTATGGTGTTAGGGAGTGTTCTAATTTTATTCTTTTACATGTAGCTGTCCAGTTTTCCCAGCATCAATTATTGAAGATACTGTGTTTTCTCCATTCTATATTCTTGGCTGTTTTGTCACAGTTTAGGTGACCATAGGTGTGTGGGTTTATCTCGGGGCTTTCTATCCTGTTCCATTGATCTATATTTCTATTTTTGTGCCAGTACCATACTGTCTTGATTACTGTAGCTTTGTAGTATAGTCTGAAGTCAAGGAGCCTGATTCCTCCAGCTCCGTTTTTCTTTCTCAAGGTAGCTTTGGCTCTTCGGGGTCTTTTGTGTTTCCATAAAAATTATAAAAATGTTTGTTCTAATTCTGTGAAAAATGCCATTGGTAATTTGATGGGGATTGCATTGAATCTGTAGATTCCTTTGGGTAGTATAGTCATTTTCACAATATTGATTTTTCTTGTCCAAGAACATGGTCTATCTCTCCATCTGTTTGTGTCATCTTTGATTTCTTTCATCAGTATCTTATAGTTTTCTGAGTATAGGTTTTTGCCTCCTTAGGTAGGTTTATTCCTAGGTATTTTATTCTTTTTGTTGCAATGGTAAATGGGAGTGTTTTCTTGATTTCACTTTCATATTTTTCATCATTAGTGTATAGGAATGCAAGAGATTTCTGTGCATCAATTTTGTATCCTGCAACTTTACCAAATTTATTGATTAGCTCTAGTAGTTTTCTGATGGCACCTTTAGGATTTTCCATGTATAGAATCATGTCATCTGTAAACAGTGACAGTTTTACTTCTTCTTTTCCAATTTTGATTCTTTTTCTTCTCTGATTGCCATGGCTAGGACTTCCAAAAGTATATTGAATAAGAGTGCCGAGAGTGGATATCCTTGTCTTTTTCCTGATCTTAGAGGAAATGCTTTCAGTTTTTCACCATTGAGAATGATGTTTGCTGTGGGTTTTTTGGTTTTTTTTTTTGAAGGTAAAGATCAGTCTGAAGCACATTTTTGACTTGATCTGTGGGATCAAACCCCCCTGGAGCACTCAACCACCAGGCTAACTGGAACCTAAGAAATGACGATGCTGACCTTGCTGACCCTTGTAGACTTCAATCAACTGGAGCCTGGACTCTGTCAACCTTTGTCCCAATTCTATGCTGAATTCTCCCCTGCTCAAGCCCCTTCATGAATATGCATGCACCCTTGGCTTAAAACCTCATCAATTTTGTTATTCGAGGACACGCTGCTTTGGGAAATATCCCTGGTGTTCTCCTTACTTGCTTCAAGTAATGAATCCTTCCTTCACCTGCTCTTTGGCTTGATTTCGCCCTCTGGCTTGACACCCACCAAGAGGCGAACCCAGTTTTCGGGTAATGCTGCCTCCATCCTTTATCCAGGACCTCTCCTGAATTTCTGCAGTTTTTCTAACTCACTCCTGGGCCTTTGCATGATCAGGCTTCCTAGCATGAGCCAGTGCCACAGTGGATCAGAGAGACAGGGGAGCCCTGGGAGTCAGGTACACCAGACACTTTCCAGAAGAGGTGGGACTTGGGCTGGACCCTCAGGATGGGTGTGAGACAGCTGAACAAAGAAGAGGGAGGGAAAAGTATCAAACTGGGGTGGATTCGATTAGTCTCATTTCTGAGGCAGGAATGTCAATATACGGACAAGAACAAGAAGATTCTACTGCAAGGAGATAATAAGAGGGGACCCTGACTTTGCCACTTCTTTAGGCCCACTAATTGGCCTCCTTGTGCCTCAGTTTCCTGGCTGTGAGATGGGAATAATAATGTTCGCCATCTCATAAAGCATTGGAAAGATTTAAGAGCTAACACAAGGTAAAGCAACTAAATCTGTGACTTATGCAGAGTGAGCTCTCAGTATCAGCTATTATTATGATGATTACCTGAGAAAGGGAGCAGAATTTGCCACCCCAAAATATGCCTCTTTAGCATAAGAACTGTTTTTCGTTTTTGGTTTTTTTTTTTTGGCCACGCTCCGTGACTTGCAGGATCTTAGTTCCCCCGACCAGGGATCAAACCGTGCCCCCTGCAGTGGAAGTGCAGAGACCTAACCACCAAGGAATTCCCGAACTGTTTTTTGTTTGTTTGTTTGTTTTTGCGGTACGGGCCTCTCACTGTTGTGGCCTCTCCCGTTGCGGAGCACAGGCTCAGTGGCCATGGCTCACGGTCCCAGCCGCTCCACGGCATGTGGGATCTTCCCGGACTGGGGCACGAACCCGTGTTCCCTGCATCGGCAGGCGGACTCTCAACCACTGCGCCACCAGGGAAGCCCCCTAACTGGTTATTTTTAAGAAGCTCTGCAAACAGAATAGAAGTTACCCTTTTGTAAGAGACATCTACATTTGTAAGGGTGTTTCCCTCTCTGTACCCAAGAGGAGGAGGACCAAATCTCTAGAAACTCTTATCAATGGAGAAGATAAGGACTTTAATCTGTGTGATAACCTTGCCCTTGTTTACAGTGCTTTTCCTGGTGACCTCCCATAACTGGCTCTCCCTCACTTCCCCCAATTTTTTTTTTTTTTTTTTTTGTTTTTAGCTGGAGATGATATTTGAGGTGGTGGCTTGGGCCACTCCTTAAAGCTACTTGTTTTCCTGGTTCTCTCCCATATATACAGGAGTTATACATGTTATTAAACTTCTGGGGGGATTTTTGATTTTTGTTTTTCATTTTAATCTGAGTTTTATTACAGAGGGTTTTCTGCCAAGACCCTAAAAGGGTAAACAGAAAATTATTATTCCTCCCCTACACCTGTTGATGTGTTATAGAGAATTTATTATAACCAGGTTTGGGGCTGCATCCTGCAGACCTGCAAGCCCTGTACTTGCCCGGCTTCAAGACAGAAGAAAGAGCCCAGAATCAGCCACAGAGACTCAATGGTTTAATGGATGGGAGGAGCTTACATGGATGAAGCAAGGTCCTGGAACGACACCCCACTGTGTGCAGCAGAGGCGACAGTCTTCACTCCAGGGGGAGAGGGAGGTTACCAGTTATAGGGGAAATTGACGACAGGTGGCTAGTTGGTTACCAGGGAAGCCAGCAGCCAGGCCTGCCCCTTACTGCCTCTGTGATAAGCTGTCCTAGTGGAGTTCTGATCTAAAGCTAAACCAGTCGTTAGCTGGAGCCTGGCTGCAGGAAAGTCAGTCATGTGAGTAGGGTGTAGGTGAAGCAGGCACTGGTTGAGCAGGGAATGAACAGACAGCAAGAGAACAGCCATCCTGAGTGGCCTGACCATACACCAGGCTATAACACAAAGGGGATGGCTGAGGTGTAAAGGTCTTCAGAATGCCATTCTTGAAAACAGACATGTGAGATCTCACATAAAACCTCAATATAAAAGAGAAACAAAGAAGAAGAATAATTTGTTACCACAAGTGTATTTTGTTGTTTAAATGTAGAAAATTTACTTTGTATAATGTTTATTCAATGAAGGCACACTAATATGTTGACAGTCTCTAATACCTCCAAATTTGGTTCATATTACTGTATAGACTTTTATAACATACTACATTCAGGAAATATATATTATAAAAGAGTAGTGTATGAAATAAATTCAAAAAAATATATTTATAATAAAATTTGGATCAAATATTTTTGGAACCTCTTAAAACACACAGTTTGAAAATTACTAATCTGTTCTAACACTATTATTTTGCAGAAAATGAAACAGACCTAGAGCCTGGGACTTTGTTAAATCCAGAAGAACATGGAGAACCTATGGAATTCCTGAGGAGCCATCCAGCTCTGTCTTCAACAGTGGGCCTAGGATCACCCTTTCTGGGAGAGTCCACTGATCTCCAGGTCTTCTGTATTCAACTATCCCATAATAACCCATAGTGAAATGTGTATTTTGGTTGATGGTGATACATCCCACACAGGGAAATGGAGAGTTGTCAGTAGTACTAACAGATCATTTTTAATACCTATACAAATGTAAATAAAGTTTTATCACTTTCTCCCCAAATGGAACATTAATAATATTTCTGGAAGATAAGATCCTAATGTAAGGCCAGGCCTGGAGGCAATAACTGACCTGAAAAATCAGACTTTTAAAATTTCATTCATTCATTTATTCATTGTGCTGCTTCCATAGGGCACAGCCCAAATCAAGACTGGGGTGGTTACTGTTTTCTTCATATACTCAACTAATATTTGAGTATCCACTTTCTTTACTTTTTTTTACGCTGGACAGTTATTGCTTGTATAATTGGAAAAAACATAAAAATACAACGTTAAATTCTCATCATGGGAAAAAAAAATCCTACAATAGTTCTATTCCTCGTGCTTCCACAAGGTGGCACATTACCACTTTGTTTTCTATTTCACTGATACTTGGAATTAGAAATGCAAACGGAAAATCAAAGTTAAGTAATGATGTTCACTTCAGGTACTACTAGGCACAGGAGAATTCTATCCTCAGTTGAAAAGTTTGACTTACTGCCTCATACACTTGGATTTGGTAAAGGACCATAGTACACTACCTCTTCCCTCAATCACGAGAGTGTTTGAAAATTGATCTAATTTCATAAGTTTTGAAGCGTCTTTTGTATTTTTTATATATATTTTTAATTAATTGATTTTATTTTTGGCTGCGTTGGGTCTTCGTTGCTGCACGGGCTTTCTCTAGTTGCAGCACGCCAGGGCTACTCTTCGTTGTGGTGCGCAGGCTTCTCATTGTGATGGCTTCTCTTGTTGTGGAACATGGGCTCTAGGTGTGCGGGCTTCAGTAGTTGCAGCATGCAGCTCAGTAGTTGTGGCTCGTGGGCTCTAGAGCGCAGGCTCAATAGCTGTGGCGCATGAGCTTAGTTGCTCAGCAGCATGTGGGATCTTCCCGGACCAGGGCTCTCTGAGCCTCCAGGGAAGTCCCAAGCTTCTTGTGAATATATGTTTCATTAAGAAGGATAAGGCAGAGGAGAATTGAAGCCAGAATTATACAATGGAAGAATACAGGCTTCTTTCCCATTTAAAAAAATGTTTTAAATTATATAAATATTTGGTGTGACTATAGTATAGGAGAAAAATATGCTAAAATTTCTGAAAAGAAAGGTAAGAAAAAATTTCTGGGGCACTGGAATATTTTCATAATAATTAGTAAATACTTATCCGATTAAACTTCCACTTCTTTTCAGAAAACCTTTTTTTTTTTTAGGCTGCACCACATGTGGGGTCTTACTTCCCTGAACCCCTTCAGTGGAAGCACACAGAGTTCTAACCACTGGACTGCCAGGGAATTTCCAGAAAACTTCCTTTTTTAAGGCGGGATTTACTCATAATAAAAATGGCCATTCTAGCTTCAGTGAGAGCCTCCTATCCTGATTTCTCTTAACTTCATGATAGCTCTGCCATGTGACAACCATGGTAAAAATATCAATGTTACCAAAACTAATTACACATATAATTATTTCCGTTTGTCTCCAGAATTACTGGTGTTTCCTTTCTCCTTTTTCACAGTTAAGATATGAAATTCCTAAATCTGCCATTTTTTCTTCCCAATATGTAAAATCATTACACAGAAAATTTCCCCAATCCACCAAATTGTTTTCAGCATGAACTATAGCTATACTTTGAAGAGGAAAAAAATTACAGGCAGGGTGATTCAGAATAGATAACCAAACCAGCCAGCGAGCTCTGTTTTACCAATATTGTTTTTTCATTTAAATAGACTTCATTTTTAAGATTTTTTTTTTTAGTTTTATTTATTTATTTAGGCCACGCAGCCTGGCATGCAGGATCTTAGTTCCCCGCCCAAGGATCAAACCCGTGCCCACTGCAGTGGAAGCCGGGAGTCTTAATCACTGGACCGCCAGGGAAGTCCCGATTTCTTAGTTTTAGTTTCATAGCAAAACTGAGCAGGAGGGCTTCCCTGGTGGCGCAGTGGTTGAGAGTCCGCCTGCCGATGCAGGGGACACGGGTTCTTTCCCCGGTCCGGGAAGATCTCACATGCCGCGGAGCGGCTGGGCCCGTGAGCCATGGCCGCTGAGCCTGCGCGTCCGGAGCCTGTGCTCCGCAACGGGAGAGGCCACAACAGTGAAAGGCCTGAGTACCGCAAAAAAAAAAAAAAAAAAAAAAAAAAAAACTGAGCAGGAAATAGCGAGTTCCCATGTATCCCTTGCTTCCCTACATGCACAGCTTCCCCGCACTATCAATATCCCTCACCAGAGTGGTACATTTCTTACAATGGATGAACCTGCACTGACATCGTTTTCACCCAAAGCGCATGTTACCTTCGGGTTCACTCTTGGTATTTTACATTCTGTGCTTTCTGACAAATGTGTAATAATATCTTATCCACCATTTTCTTATCATACAGAATAGGTTCACTGCCCTAAAAATCCCCTGTGCTCTGCCTATTCATTCTTCCCTATTCCCTGCTTCCTGGTAACTGATCTTTTTTACAGTCTCCATAGCTTGCCTTTTCCAGATGTCATATAGTTGCAATTATATTGGATGCCGTCTTTTTTTTTTTAAATAGATTTATTTATTCAGTTATTTATTTTTGGCTGCACTGGGTCTGTTGCTGCGAGCAGGTTTTCTCTAGCTGCGGTGAGCGGGGGCTACTCTTTGTTGCGGTGTGCGGCCTTCTCATCGTGGTAGCTTCTCTTGTTGCAGAGCATGGGGTCTAGGTGCACGGGCTTCAGTAGTTGTGGCTCGCGGGCTCTAGAGCGCAGCCTCAGTAGTTGTGGCGCACGGGCTTAGCTGCTCTGCAGCATGTGGGATCTTCCTGGACAAGGGATCAAACCCGTGTCCCCTGCATTGGCAGGCGGATTCTTAACCGCTGCGCCACCGGGGAAGCCCTGTATACAGTCTTTTTAGATTAGTTTCTTTCATTTAGCAATATGCATTTAAGTTTCCTCCATGTCTTTTCATGGCTTGATAGCTTTTTTTTCTTTTTAAACACTGAACAATATTCCTTGTCTGGAAGTACCATGGTTAATTTATCCATTTACGTACTGAAGGACGTCTTGGTTGCTACTAAATTTTGGCAATTATGAATAAAGCTGCTGTGAACATCCATGTGCTAGTTTTTGTGGAAACAAGTTTTCAACTCCTTTGGAGAAAATACCAAGGAGTGTGATTGCTGAATCACATGGGAGGAGTATATTTAGTTTTGTAAGATACTGCCAAACTGTCTCTCAGAGTGGCTGTACCATTTTACATTCCCACCAGCGATGAATGAGAAGTCCTATTGCTCCCCATCTTCAGCAGCATTTGATGTTGTCAGTGTTTTGGGGTTTGGCCATACTAAAAGGTGTGTGGTGGTATCTTATTTTTATTTTAATTTGCATTTCCCTGATGACATATGATGTGGAGCATCTTTTCATATGCTTATTTGCCACGTGTATATATCTTTTTTTTCACATTTAAAAAATTTTTATTTATTTATGTATTTTATTTTTGGCTGCATTGGACCTTCATTGCTGCGTGCAGGCTTTCTCTAGTTGCCGTGAGCGGGGACTACTCTTCGTTGTGGTACGCGGGCTTCTCATTGCGGTGGCTTCTCTTGCTGCAGAGCACAGGCTCTAGGCGCGTGAGCTTCAGTAGTTGTGGCATGCGGGCTCAGTAGTTGTGTCTCCCGGGCTCCAGAGAACAGGCTCAGTAGTTGTGGTGCATGGGCTTAGTTGCTCCGGCCACGTATATATATCTTTGATAAGGTATCTATTTAGGTCTTTTGCCCATTTTTAATGACTATGTTCATTTTCTTACTGTTAAGCTTGAATTCTTTGTATATTTTACATAACAGTCCTTTATCAGTTATGTCTTTAGCAAATATTTTCTTTAGCAAATATTTCTCCACAAGTCTGTGGCTTGTCTTTTCTTTCTCTTGACAATGTCTTTCACAGAACCCAAGTTTTTAATTTTAATGAAGTCCAGCTTATCAACTATATCTTCCATGAATCATGCCTTTGGTGCTGTGTTAAAGTCATCACCATACCCAAGGTCATCTAGATTTTTTCCTATGTTATCTTATAGGAATTTTATAGTTTTGCTTTGTTACATTTAGGTCTATAATTCATTTTGAGTTAACATATTTTCTTAGATTTATACCTAAGTCTTGTATTTTTGGTGATGCTAATATAAATGGTAATGTGTTTTTAATTTCAAATTCCATTTGTTTTTGCTGGTGATAGGAAAGTGATTAATGTTTGTATGCTCACCACGTATCCTACAACCTCGTTTTCATCACTTATTAGTTTCTAGGTTGGTGGGGTTTTTTTCTCTGAACACTTTAAATATTTCACTTCACTCCCTTCAAGTTTGTTTGCTTCTGAGGAGAAGTTGGATGTAATTTTAATTTTTTCTCCTCTATAGGTAAGGTGTTTTTCCCTCTGGTTTCTTTTAAAATTTTTTCTTTGTCTTTGATTTTCTGCAACTTGAACATGACCTAGTTCTTTTGACATTTATCTTACCTCATGTCCTCTGAACTTCCTGGATCTGTGGTTTGGTGTCTAACATTAATTTGGGGGAAATTCTCAATTATTATTGCTTCAAATATTTCTTCTGTTCCTTTCTTTCTTCTCCTCCTGGTAGCCTCATTAGGTGTAAGTTACACCTTTTTAGTTGTGTCACTTCTCTTGGATGTTCTGTTCCAATTTTTTTCAGGCTTTTTTCTTTTTGCTTTTCAGTTTTGGAAGCTTCTACATATCCTCAAGCACAGAGATTCTTTCCTCAGACCATCAAAGGCATTCTCTATTTCTGTTATGGTTTTGTCGAACTCTAGCATTTCTTTTTATTCTCAGAATTTCCATCCGTCTGCTTACGTTGCCCACCTATTCTTGCATGCTGTCTACTTTTTCCATTAGAGCCCCTAGCATATTAAAGATAGTTGTTTAAGATTCACAATCTGAGAATTCCAACATCCCTGTCTTATCTGGGTCTGGTTCTGATGCTTGTTCTTCAAACTGTGTGTTTTACCTTTTAGTATGCCTTGCAATCTTTTGTTGAAAGTCAAGCATGATACACTGAGTTTAAAAAACTACCATACATGGGCCTTTAATAATATGATGGTAAAATGTGGGGAGGGGAAGCATTCTGTAGTCCCATGATTAGGTCTCTGGTCCTTTGGTGAGCCTGTACCCATGGGATGTGACCTTCACAGGTGCCTCTTAGCTTTTTTCCCGCCTAGGTGGGACAGGTTGGCTGCAGGGGAATGGAGCTGGGTATTTCCCTTCACCCAGGTCAGTTAGGCTCTGATAAAATCTGCATAGGTTAGGCCTTTGGTAAACTAGTTGCTCTGAAGGACAGACTTTCTTAAGAAGAACGAAATGCTCTGCTGTATTTGAAATGGATACTTTCCCCCTTACCCTGCTGAAGGCCCAAGGGGATTTTTCTCTGATATTTGCTGTGAGCACCTTTCTGGTAGAGGTCCAGGAAGTAAAACTCACAGAAGTGCAGGGCTCCCACTAGAGATTTTATCTGTCAGCCTTGTCCACAATGAGCCCCCAGCAATCCATCATTTACAGCTCACGTTTTCCTATCCCAGTAATGGTTCCATGGAGGTTTCTGCTCCACTAAGTTGTGATTACCTGTATCCACCTAATTTGTCTTTCCAGATTCAGGAGCAGTCATTTGCCCTGTGACCTCACTTCCCTGACAGACCTAAGAGGACGTTTATTTTTCAGTTTGTTCACGTTTTTACTTGTTGGTAAGATGTAGTGGTGACTTCTAATCTGTTTGCATGCCAGACCAGTAACTAAATTCTCTTTGATGATCCAGTATTTCTTTAAACAGAAGGGAAATCCGATTTTCAAACTGCAGAACGCGTCTCACGACTCAGTAGAGCATAGGTTCTTCTGTGTCAGCACAAAAAGCATTCAATGAGAGGCAGAGTGACAGGCATGGAAAGAGTTTATTAGGTTTGGATGCTTGTGAGAGATGCAAGCGGACAGGCAAGGGAGTGTCACGCTGAGAACTAGTGGGCTACATTTTTATAATCAAAGGAAAAGTGGGGAGAAAGAAGACCACCTTCCTCCTCGTTCTTGCGTATACATCAAGCTTCCATCATCAGTTCCTCCTCCACACTGGGCGAAAGAGTTTTCGACCCTCTATGGCCCAACCGGGACTGTCATGGCACTATGGAAATGAGCAAAAAGGCAGTAACATATACTAGAATATGGTCAATCATCTCAGGTTTCAGTATAATGTCACCTTTCCCCTATATTTCTGCTTAGTACATGCAGAAAAAGCCCCTTCTCAAGGATCATTAATGTGCTAACTTCAATGGGCAGGATGTAGGTCTCATTCCGCCATCTTTTTATTGTTTGGGGGAATGTCTTGTGTTTCTGTTACATGGATTTGTTGTTAAGCAAGCCTACGTTCTTGAGTGATCATTAACTTAAAAGGTCTCTCAGGGCTTCCCTGGTGGCGCAGTGGTTGAAAGTCCACCTGCCGATGCAGGGGACACGGACTCGTGCCCCGGTCCGGGAAGATCCCACATGCTGCGGAGCGGCTGGGCCCGTGAGCCATGGCCGCTGAGCCTGCGCGTCCGGAGCCGGTGCTCCGCAACGGGAGAGGCCACAACAGTGAGAGGCCCGCGTACCGCAAAAAAAAAAAAAAAAAAGGTCTCTCATACTTTATTTATGATCCCCTAGTGGGATTAACTATCTAATCACCCACTTTGTCCCTTTACTCTGTTCCTATCACTTTGATGGCTAAAGTAGTGTTAGTCAGATAATAAGATTTTGTTGAGTGCTAACATCACTGTGCAAGGGCAGTGCAGGAGAGAGAGTACTAAATATACATTATAGAATGTATCTCTTAAAGACCTCATCATCTAGTTTTCCTCCAACTCTACCAGTATAATTGTGATGCTGATGTGAAAAAAAAAATTGTTTATCTATGCATTGTCTAGTTCTCCTCGCCCCATCTCTCATTCCAAAACACAAAGCAGTCTACCGTAGTAGATGGACCCAAAGATGATCAGGTAAGAAAAATGCCCCTGCATGGGTCTGTGAATGACAACACATGTGTTTAAAATGTAGCATTCTGAACATAGACACATAAACTCAGTACTTTAAAAGGACCAAATTTGGGGGCTATAGGGAGGAGGGCATATGGGGATTTTCTCCACAGTGTACCATGTAAAAATTTGCTATGGCTTTTAAGAGTTTAAAGATGTTGACTTAAAAAAATGCACAACTTATTGAAATGATCATGTGATTTTTAACCCCTGCTCTGTTAATATGATACATCACATTAATTGATACTTGTGTATTGAATTGTCTTTGCATCCCTGGAATAAATCTCACTTCATCATGGTGTATGATTCTTCCAATTAAAAAAAAAAAAAAAGCACAACGTGAGAGTTTTGAGTTAAGTTTTATTTGGGGCAAAATGAGGAGACAGCATCCCACATAGCTCTGAGAAACTCTTCCAAAGAGGCAGGGGAGAAGGTCAGTATATATGTGATTTTTTTTTTATTTTTTTATTTTTTTTATTATTATTATCATTATTTTTATATATGTGATTTTGGTGAAGAGGGAATACATGCAGTCAAGCACATTTTTTTGTAGAAGGTTTCTGCTAGTCACGAGGAGCAGACGTCACCATGAAGGACTTTAGTGTTTTTCTAGATATGAGGATATATAAGAATTGGGCTCATAAAATTGGCTCCTGAAAATATCTAACTATCTGAAGACCTGTTCTGCCAGTTTTTCCCAGAGCACAGAGTGCCTCACTCCTGATCTCCACCTGAACTCCTTTCAGGGGGTGTTGAAAGTCAGCAGCTGCAGCAGCGCACGATTTAACCCTTATAGAGGTAGATGGCAAGTGCCAATGGAAAATGCCAATTTGTAGTTCACAAAGAAGAGATGTATTGTTTAATGCTTAGAACTAAAATACCCTAAGTGTTCCTAACCTCCAAATCATTTCAAATGCTTTATCATTAAGTGAACAAAATAAGATACAGGACAATATGTAGCGTTTTCTATACATGTAACACTATTTAGATACGGACCTCTTTCTCTGTTGTAATGAAGCACCAATAAACTGTTCAGTACCAAAGCACATGTGAAATAGACATTCCATGTTGTAGGGATGGAAGAAAAATCTTTCCCTCTGTCCGTCTCACGTTCTCCATCTGGGGCCCTGTCAATGAGACTAGCCAAAGACACAGATCAACAAGAGAAAATAAACAGAAGTTTACAGGTCCATGTGGGAGTAGCCAGCAAAGAATAACTCAAAGTGTGGTTAGAACTCCAGCTTATGCACCATCTTAGGCTAAAACAAAGGAAAAGGAGTTTGGGGTTTCTGGCTGGAGGTGGTGAGGGGGGGGGAGGCAGTTTATGGGAAAGTGACCAAACAAGGGTTCTTTAGAAAGGTTTGTTATTCAGATGCCTTCTGTGCTGATGAGAGTTATTCAGACTTCTCTTCTTCCTTGTAAGGGAGAGGGAGACCTCTTTGCAAATGGAAACCTTTTATACATGTAAATTTCCTCTGTAAAAGGAAAACTTGTTCCTTTTAAAGCTTTTCCTATATCTGCTGGTTCTCATAGGCCATTAGCTCAAAATAAGGCATATGTCAAAGAGGATGGCTTATCCTGGTACCTCCATCACTATGTAGAATTAACAAAGGAAACTGTTGACAATTTCACAACCCTTGATCCCTTATCCAAACCCTGGTTTAAAAATAGAGTATGGAAAGGAGAGAGGATTTAGGAAGAGAAAAATGGCGAGTGGCTGTAAGAAGCCTTAAATTAGTTTTGGAGTTCGGTTAATGCATATGACTGAACAATCAAATTACTGAACTAACAATGTGTCCTCTGTTAACTGTACATGAGCTGAGTATTCATCCTGGAGCAGGAAAGTGAACCCTGTGGAATAAACTTTAAATGGGCAAGAGGAGGCAAATATAAAGTTTAATCACAGCCCCAGAATCCTGTGTATCCAAGGTGTCGCATACATATATGATGGTTAGATGTGTGTAGAACTTCTTACACAAGAAGCTGATTGTACTGAGAGCCTGAAGTGGGGGTTGTGGAGGGGAGGAGTCAACAGAGGTGGAAAAGAGAATTTTCACTATGCGTGTGTTTCTTATCAAAGCTAATTTTAGGGCTTCCCTGGTGGCACAGTGGTTAAGAATCCACCTGCCAATGCAGGGGACACGAGTTCGAGCCCAGGTCCAGAAAGATCCCACATGTCGCGGAGCAACTAAGCCCGCGAGCCACAACTACTGAGCCCACGTGCCTAGAGCCTGTGCTCTGCAACAAGAGAAGCCCTCGCACCGCAACAGAGTAGCCCCAGCTCGCCACGACTAGAGAAAACCTGCACGCAGCAGTGAAGACCCAATGCAGCCAAAAATTAAATAAATGAATAAATAAATTTATTTTTAAAAAAGCTAATATAAAAAACCGATTATTTTTGAAAGTATATTCTTGAAAATAAGTGATATTAAAAATGGATTTAAATATGTAATGCAGGAAAGTAAACATTCTATAATATAGAGTTGTAGCCACTGTCATGGAGTTTTATGTGAGTCCCCAAAATTGTTTGCTCTTTATGTTACAGCTAATACCACAAGGTAAGTTGTTACCAGGTAAACAGTGAAGTGACAGTTAATTCGTACATCAGGACCCACAAAATGGAGGTCGCCCCAGTGGCCTGGCCCACATCACAAATCTAAACCTAAGTCAGCCTGCACTTTATGGGAAACTCCAGTCAAGGAGACCTGACACACACCAGTCACAATCCTCAAGCTCAGCTTATTCTAGAAAATAAGGGGACTTCCCTGGTGGCACAGTGGTTAAGAATCCGCCTGCCAATGCAGGAGACACGGGTTCGAGCCCTGGTCTGGGAAGATCCCACATGTCACGGAGCAACTAAGCCCGTGCACCACAACTACTGAGCCTGCACTCCAGAGCCCATGAGCCACAACTACTGAGCCCACATGCCACAACTACTGAAGCCCACGTGCCTAGAGCCCGTGCTCCGCAACAAGAGAAGCCACCGCAGTGAGAAGCCCGGGCACCGAAACGAACAGTAGCACCTGTTCACTGCAACTAGAGAAAGCCTGTGCGCAGCGAAAAATATAAATAAATTTTACCAAAAAAATAAATAAATTAAAAAAAATAAGGCCTGCCGACCTTACAAGGAAATCCCAGACCTCCTAGCCATTCATGCCCCATTGCTGCGTTGCCTCTACTAATGCTCTATAAAACTCGCTCTTGCCCCAAATCCCTCCAGAAGAGTGTTCCACTGCTTATGAGGTACTGCACTCCTCACCCAACCCCCACAAGCCATAGATTATTTTCCCTTAAATAAAAGACATCAAGCTCATTACTAAATTGTGTTGTTTTTGTCATTTGACAGAAGTAAGCTAAGCTTCTTTTTGAATGAAATTGGAATACCTACTATATTTAGCAAAACAATACTGTGCAAATCAGTGTACCAATTCCGATGTTTTTCTACTTTATAGTTAGAAAGGCTCTGACTTGAAAATACTCATTACATTAATATTAGATGCTTAGTTGAGAACTTGATCCTTCTTATCTTGTTTGGTTCCTATAGTTCACCAAGCTGTTCTGATTCCTCTTTTGGCAATATAATGTGACTCATCGGTTCCAAAACATAAACTCTAATCCATAGGGAAATCACATTAGCTTCCTTGTGTTAGTGGGATGAATAAGAGCTCCCTATTAAATCTGTTATCTTAAAAAATATGTTATATCATGATATCAAAAAATCCTTTTGTTGGGCTTCCCTGGTGGCGCAGTGGTTGAGAATCTGCCTGCCAATGCAGGGGACATGGGTTCGAGCCCTGGTCTGGGAAGATCCCACATGCCGCGGAGCAACTAGACCCGTGAGCCACAACTACTGAGCCTGCGCGTCTGGAGCCTGTGCTCTGCAACAAGAGAGGCCGCGACAGTGAGAGGCCTGCGCACCGCAATGAAGAGTGGCCCCCACTCGCCGCAACTAGAGAAAGCCCTCACACAGAAACGAAGACCCAACGCAGCCAAAAATAAATAAATAAAATAAATTTATTAAAAATAAAAAGTAGGGGACTTCCCTGGTGGCGCAGTGGTTGAGAGTCCGCCTGCCGATGCAGGGGACACGGGTTCGTGCCCCGGGTCTGGGAAGATCCCACATGCCACGGAGTGGCTGGGCCCGTGAGCCATGGCCGTTGAGCCTGCGCGTCCGGAGCCTGTGCTCCGCAAAGGGAGAGGCCACAACAGTGAGAGGCCCCCGTACCGCAAAATAAATAAGTAAGTAAGTAAGTAAATAAGTAAAAAATTTAAAAAATCAAAAAGTAATTAGCCTAAAATAATCCTTATGCCATAAAGGAGGGACAGAGTGATTATTTGTCTGAAATGCTGTCAAGATGACCAGTTAGATGAGTTCTGATAAATGCCTGCTGGATTTAGTAACGTGTAGTTGAATTTGACAAGAGCAATGTCCCTAGGGCCACAGAAGGAAGCAGTGGATTAGAGAGGGTTTAACGGACACAAGCAATCAGGTTCTTTCAGAAGCTCCCTTTGCCATCTTCAAGGGGAGGTTTATGCCCCCGGACCCTCTGCTCTGTTCTAGAGATCCCAGCTAGAAGCCTGCACAGGGAAAGGTACAGAATAATTGCAGCTCCTTCCTGAGTGATCACTGTGAGGGCAAACTGATGGTCAGCCTTCTGTAAGGCAGGGTGGGTAAACTAAGGCAAATGATGCCACATGCATTCACTTATGTGTTGTCTGGGGTTGCTGCCTCCCTCCAGGGGCAGAGATAAATAATTGTGACAGAGACAGTATAGCCCACTGTGCTTAAATATTTACGAACTCCCTGGCCCTTTCCAGAAAAGTTTGCCAAGCTTTGCTGTAAATAGAGAGGAGAGAGAGAGAATGAATTAGGGCAGTGGTAAAGGATGAAAGTGTTCAAGAAAAGGCTTTTAAAGAAGAATGAAATAACATTCGTGTATGCTGAAAAGATTCAGGAGAAAGAATAAAAATGGAAATTGCAGAAATGAAAACTGCTGGGTGGTGTTCTCGAGTATAACAGAAGGGTGGGCCTCAATTGCCCAAGTAAAAGAGTTGGTCACGCTAGCATTAGAGACATATATGTCTTTCATTATTATTCTATGAAAAGATGTGCAACCTCACACAGGTGAGGAAACATTCTCCAGGGCAATCCTACAGCTCACCTCACTTGTTTCCTGTTTTGGAGGGAATCACTGTCCTGTGCTGCCTGATGTTCAATTTCTGAAAACCATTATTTCAAAAATAATTTTCATATATTTTGTACAACTTCCTGTTTCAGGTGGATAGTGTTAAAATACAAAATTCAGGGCTTCCCTGGTGGCGCAGTGGTTGAGAGTCCACCTGCCGATGCAGGGGACACGGGTTCGTGCCCCGGTCCGGGAAGATCCCACATGCCGCGGAGCAGCTAGGCCCATAAGCCATGGCCGCTGAGCCAGCACGTCCGGAGCCTGTGCTCTGCAACGAGAGAGGCCACGACAGTGAGAGGCCCACATAACGCAAAAAAAAAAAAAAAAAAAAAAAAATACAAAATTCAACTAAGTTTTAAAACATTTTATTGGCTTTATGCAATGTTCCAGGAATAGAATTCCAATCTAGCAGATAAGAAAGTGCTCCAAGGAGCTGTACAAAATGAAAGACTTTTATAGGAGACAGGAAAAAGGAAGTTATACGAGGCAAAAAAGCAGATTGGTTACTACAGGGTTGCTTTCCCGATAGGGGATGGCAGGGGTCGATCAGGCAGATTACCTACCTAACGCTGATCAGGTGATTCCTATTTGGTTGAAAGTTCTGTTTCTGAGAGTCAAAGTTTTAATTAAGTCTTGGTTTGGTGACAGGGGGCTTAGTATAAGTGACTCTATTTTGGGCCTGTTGTCTTGTTTTTAACAGCAGGTAAATCTGATCCCTGTTACTCTCTCTTGACTAGAAATGGAAGTCTATCGAGCCATTTATTTTAGATAAAACTAGCTAAGTGTAGTGGATTTTCCAAGTTTATTATATTTACTCCTAACATTCAATGTACATAAAAACTAGAGCTGATTTTCCTCACATTTCTCAACTATTTTATGTTTATACATTTGGTTCTCGATACTACCAGCAGAGGGCACCTCAGCCACATTTCAACCACTTGCAAGTCAGAATTAAACAATTTCATATCTGGAATGTTCTTGCTCATTTAGAAAGAAAATTCTAGTGCTCAGCTTAAAATACTCTGTGAGGGGCTTCCCTGGTGGCACAGTGGTTAAGAATCCGCCTGCCGATGCAGGGGACACGGGTTCGAGCCCTGGTCCGGGAAGATCCCACATGCCTAGGAGCAGCTAAGCCCACGCGCTACAACTACTGAGCCTGCACTCTAGAGCCCGTGAGCCACAACGACTGAGCCCGCGAGCCACAACTACTGAAGCCCGTGCACCTAGAGCCTGTGCTCCACAACAAGAGAAGTCACCGCAATGAGAAGCCCGCACACCGCAACTAAAGCCCGCACGCAGCAACAAAGACCCAATGCAGCCCAAAATAATTAATTTTTAAAAATAAATAAATAAAATAAAATACTCTGTGAGCCCAACTGACTCTTCTGTTTCCTTTAACATGTCAGCCCACCCTCCCTGGTGTCCAGGACACAGAGTTTTGTTTTTCCTCCACTGCTTCCAACCCTTTCCCCTTCCTTTGCTATGCTCGTGCCTCATACTCATAAAACTTCCTCACATCTTCTCTTAAGCACTCTCATCCCTTCCCAGGTGGCTCCTAGATGGGAAACACTGGAGTCCAGGCATATTTCCAGGAGCCTAGAGATTCTCTGCTCCTGGAGAACTCATCATCATTGCAAACTCAGTGTGTCCAGATCTTGCCCAGCAAATGCCCTCTCCTTTCTGCTTATACCTTCTAGTTTTCTTAAACAGATGTTTCAGAAAAGATCAATGTTATTTTATTGAGGTATAGTTTATATGCCTCTTTGGGGTAAGGATTACCTTCAGTTGGTTATTTTTGAGAAACAACAGACACAGGTGAAGCTCTGAAAACAGAGTAGAAGTTACCCTTTGTATGGGATATGTATATGTATAAGGGGAATCTCCATTTGTAAGGGTGTCTTCCTCACTGTACCGGGAAGAGGAGGATGACTAAAACTCTAGAAACTACTGTTCCTTAAAAATAACCAGCTTCAAAGACTCAATATGGGCTTCCCTGGTGGCTCAGTGGTTGAGAGCCCGCCTGCCGATGCGGGGGACACAGGTTCGTGCCCCGGTCTGGGAAGATCCCACATGCCACGGAGCGGCTGAGCCCGTGAGCCATGGCCGCTGAGCCTTCGTGTCCGGAGCCTGTGCTCCGCAACGAGAGAGGCCGCAAGAGTGAAAGGCCCGCGCAAAAAAAAAAAAAAAAAAAAAAAAGACTCAATATGCCTAAGAGGTGTATTTAGGGGTGGTATATTTTTGTTTCCCACTAGTAATATTTTCAAAACTTTAAAGAAGTTTCACAATTCAGAACCTAAATTGATAGATTGCTCCATATCTTATTGAACCAGTCTGTCTTGAGAATAAGTCAATTCAGTTAAAGAGTTGTGTCTCATTTCAGGAGGTGGGTGATGTTACTTTCAGGAGGTGGGCTCCCAAAGTTAGGCCTATATTACATAAATCAGGGATTTAATAAGAGGCATTTCTATGGAAAGAAAAGAAAAACAAAAGTTAATGGCAGGAGCAAATTATAAATCTAATGTCTGAGTCCTGAGGGCAGCCAGCTGAGATTGCTAGAGATTTTTAGATGTCAAGATCAAAGCATCTTTTGCAGTTTGAATGTCTCTGATGATGTCATTGGGTGTTTAGGTAAACTTTCTGAGTGGCTCACTCAGCCAACAGGCACAGAATTGTCTAAGCATGAGCTATTGTGGTGATCTCACTGAAGTTTATATCAAGTTGTTCACATTCAATTTGCAGGGGTTCAGGTAAAAGGGTAGTTTTCAAACTTAGTAATTCCAAGTCAAAAGGGTGGGAGAAAATTGGAAATGTTAGTTTGGAGATTTGCAACCATATAGTTGAGAAAATTAGAAGATGTCAGGATCCAGTACAGTTTACAGTTTACCAAAAACCTGAAATACAATGAACAGAAATAGAATCTAATATCCACAAAGATGTGCTACTGAAACATAATTTTCCCTCTAAAATCACCTAAATTTATTTCTACCAAAGACAGCCAAATTAAGACAAATTTGTTTACAAAATCACTCTAGGGCTTCCCTGGTGGCGCAGTGGTTGAGAGTCCGCCTGCCGATGCAGGGGACATGGGTTCGTGCCCCGGTCCAGGAAGATCCCACATGCCGCGGAGCGGCTGGGCCTGTGAGCCATGGCCGCTGAGCCTGCGCGTCCAGAGCCTGTGCTGCACAACGGGAGAGGCCACAACAGTGAGAGGCCTGCGTACCACAAAAAAAAAAAAAAAAAAAAAAAAAAAAAAAATCACTCTAGTTTCAACAAACTTGGCCTGATTATTTACATAAATGTAGCAAGAATAGCAAGTGACCATATAGGCTGTTTTAAATCTATTTTACTGGAACTTTTCATAAGGCATCTCAGATTGGACTTTTAAAAGCCTCTCAAGGCTAGGAAGCCGTGCTAAGGATTTACCATCAGACTTTGCAGGCAATACCTATAGATTTGGAAGGATTCCTCTCTGCTGGTGATCTCCAAAATATCCTGAGGTTCTTGCACCTGCCAGGAAGTGACCTTCCTTCCTCACCTGGTTAGGCTGTCAGAAACCCTGTAAGCAAGGTGCCAGGCTATTCTTCCAAGGGCCTTTATTGGCTCCATAATGCCAACCTTAGTTCGTTAAAGCTGTCTGGTATATTTGATTCTATGCACATTCTCAAATCTGACATTCCGGTCAAAGCTTTGATAAAGTACCAATGTTTCCAATTGTGTCTGTTACAAGGAGAACAGATTCTTTTTGAATTTATGCAAATAACTATATTGCCATGGAAAATAAGAATACTCATGGAGAGTTTCTGAATGGATCTGGTAAGGAGAAAAAGATAAACATTTCATCTTTGTTCACAAAGGTATATTTTACCAAATTGTTGGCGGCTTAAGAGAAAAGAGGAAAAGGTTTTCTTAAATCTGGAAAAACAAAAACATTAAAAAAAATCAGCAATGTTTCAACCAAAATTCATAAAAACTATAATCATCTTCATCAGTTCACTGAGTTCCATGTTATTCACTCTTGCTCTGCTTGAATATAGTCTTTCCATTAGTTCTGGAAATTCTTACCCGGTTCAGTTTTATGATCTCAAAGTTGTCAAAAACGTGTGTGTCAGAGTCCTTTCCATGAGCCTCCTTGAAGATGAAGAAGCATTTTTGCAGAAACACTTTTGCAAAAAGCATCAGAGTAAAACAATAACTTTAAATGACAAAAGACTTTAAAATGGCCATGGTTAAAGATCTGATGAGAGTTCATTATGATACAATTGACAAGGAAATTTGCTTATTTTTGTGACAAACAACACTTTGAGATAATAAGTAGAATTGTAAGTGAAAACATACCTGGACGTATCAGATTATATACAATTTCAATAACACTTTATAGTAATAACACAAATTAATCTATGAAGGTTTATCATCACTTATTTGACAATGCTTCTCACATAATTTAACATACCAAATAAGCTTAATTTCTCTTTATAAGGAGAGAGAACAAATCTTTTGAGATGTTCCAGGGGCCCTCTGAAAAATCCCGAAGTTAGTTCAGGGTCAAAAAGATTTCATTTCGAATTTAATTTGGGGAAGTTTGTAAAAAATATCAGAAGACTTGTACACTTGACTAAATAGAATAACAGATCATTATGAAACAACATATAACTATTTGACCAAAATAACAATAAAATTTCAAAGGCAAATATAGAAGTTTACATAGTTCTGAGCAAAACTTAGCTATTAATATTGAGAAGACTCAATTTTCTTAAATAATCAAAGACCTGATTAAGACAACATAAAGCATAGAAAATTATTTTGATAAAATACAGAATTTGTGTTTCTAGGTAGATTGCTTAAAAGGTAAAGAAAAACCTTTCACAATCTCTTATCAACAACAGACCAACAGTCCAAAACACTTTCTCCTTTTAACAGATGAAAGAAAATCAAATTTTAGTTTTACATGAGTACACTACAGATTTTATGGCTTAATTTTATAACGCTTATAATAAATTCATTCACTTTAAGCCAACTTGACCAGACAAGGTAAGATTCATTCCTTCTCTCTCTCTCTCTCCAGTTTGTCCTCTATTTTCCTTTTTTAAAATTTTGAAGTAACCAGTTTTACTTTAGAACAAATTTACTTCCCTTATCCTTAACAAAAATGCAACTTCATATCTCCTACCCTTTTTTTATCCAAAACCACATCCTGCTTTCCTTGTATACAGAGTTGTTTCCCTTAATATTATTAGTAGTTTTAATCACGTGTATTAATCAGAATTTTTAACCTTTAGAAAACTTAATTTCTAGTGAAAAGTAAGAAGTAAGCAATTGTGAACTGTATGTTATGCCAGCATTCTTTAGACTGGCAAAAAAATGCATTTCATAATTTCTAGAAATGTGCCCTTTTTAATAGTACAATCTTTCAATATGGCACAAAACATGTCTACTAAGAAACCTAAATTTACCTTTAGTTTTTATGCAGTAGGAAGCCAAAAGTAGGAAAACCTATGTTCAATATTTAATGTTTCACTATTTTATCTTACTTGGAAATGAACTATATATTCAATAAATTTCTATCTTTTAACTTCTCTTAGTAAACTAGTTTCAAGTTACTATAAACATATTTGGAAGCTATTTTTTAAGTATATATATATAATAAAACGTAATTACTGCATCTAAAAACTCTTATCCCACTTACATCTATTTAAATCATTTGGTCCCAACAATTATGTTTAGATGACCCATAAAAACTTCATGAAATATTAGACAAAGTCAGTCACCATCAGCTAATTTAATTAGTCAGCTAATATTCTCGTGGACACATTTTTCAACAGAGATAACATGATCTTATTTGACTAATCATCCCAGGTTGAATAAAATTGTTTATGTGTATTATATTAAATGCTGATAACTCTGTTTTACTTAAACCAACAAACTTAAACTAGCCTTGATACTGAATAATTTCCCAGATCACAAGACCCTGAAAAGCATTTAAGTTCTGTTATATTTCTGAGAATTTTAGGACACTCAATCCTTACAAGTGCTTGCCTTCAACCTAACTAAACAGAGCTCTTGTAAAAATTAGTTTTGGCAATACCATCTAGAGGTAGAAAAATATCGCACATCTACAACATACACATATAGACACACATAAACATACGTACAGACTCAAACACAGACCCCATAACCATTGCCTTAAAATTTTAGCTGTGAGTCAGGCACATCAATATAAAACTCACTAGTTTATAAAAGAACAGTTGGGGGCTTCCCTGGTGGCGCAGTGGTTGAGAATCTGCCTGCCAATGCAGGGGACACGGGTTCGAGCCCTGGTCTGGGAAGATCCCACATGCCGCGGAGCAACTGGGCCCGTGAGCCACAATTACTGAGCCTGCGCATCTTGGAGCCTGTGCTCTGCAACAAGAGGGGCCGCGATAGTGAGAGGCCCGTGCACCGTGATGAAGAGTGGCCCCCGCTTGCCGCAACTAGAGAAAGCCCTCGCACAGAAACGAAGACCCAACACAGCCATAAATAAATAAATAAACAAAACAAACAGAAAAAAAAAACCCTTGATATTTTAAAAAAAATTAAAAAAAAATAAAAGAACAGTTGGATCCAAATTTTGTTTTGTCAGTTGGAACAAGCTAAGTTCACCTACTCAGATGGCCAAAGCCTTTTAGCAATATTTGTGGAGAGGACATTCAAGACTTTTCATTAGCTTAATTTCAAAATACCTCCTCTTTTTTTCCTTCTGATAAGAAACATCTCCCCAAAGTTTGCATTTTGAAGAATGGCTTCTAGGTCCCAGAGAAGATGGGGGTAGAAAATCTACATCAAAAAAGCATCGAGAAAGTATCCAAGTCTCCAAGATGGAGTTTGGGGGCATATTTGCCTGCTATCAAAGGTCTAGAGTAATTTATAATTTTTTAAATGTCCTCTTTTTTTTTTACATGAAAGACAATTCTGTTTCCAACATCCAGAACTTTTATAATACCTACAAGCATTTAGAGATGAATAGGGCGGGTTTGGGGGTTGATAAAGATAAGCAGGATTTGAATTGATTTTAGAGCCACACGTCTGGTTTGTAGAGATTTGCAAGATGAAGACAGTTGTTTCCAATTCCCTGCAAAGAGCTGATTACAGCCTGAGTATCAAGGAACTGACCTGCCCATCCAAATAAACTTGCTTCTTTATATGAGGGAGATTTCCAACTAAGACGGAAATCCAAAGATTTCTACGTTCTAGAACTTCAGGGTTTAATGCAGTATGCCTTGAAAAAAATCTGTATAAAGTGTTCAGCGAAGGCCTTCAAGTGTTCTTTTTTTCCCCGAGTTTACAATTCAACATTAGACCAATTCACTTTAATAGGTAAAGGTTCTACTATTGCTCCTAACTGTCCATGAATATCAGCCTTCAGCTGAGCCGTTTCTTGGTCATTTGTAGGAGGGCCTGGAAGAAATTCTGGCCAGCTGTTTCCTCTGTGAGCCACCCTCACGTACACACACACCCTGGGGCTGCTTAGCCTGACAACTATATTATAATCAAGGATAAGAAGCATACCCCTTCCCAGCCAGTTTAGGTCCCTGTGAGTGAGGTTGTAAACAGTCACTCATCTTTCCATTCTTCTCTAAATTTAGTAGGATCTTCTGAAAGTGGAGATAAATGGGCTTTATAAATTAGAAGAGCTGTTGCTGGTCAGGGGACATGAATTCATTGCATTGGAGGTCCAGGAGACATCAGCAGAGGACATTGCATAGGAAGGCCTGAAGCTGGCAGAGCCTCATAGAGACCTGGTGAGTAGGAGGAATTTCAAGAGACAGCAAAGGGAGTCCTACTGCCTGTACCAGGTTCTTGCGCTAAATTCACTTCCTGGCTTTCAGCATTTTTATGAGTAACCCGTATACTTTGGGCCTAGAGATTAGGCTGGAGGGGAAGAGAAGCTAAAACATGCAGATGGGGGCGAATTTTGAGAAGGGGAATTTACATTGGATGTGGACATTAATTTTGTTTTTTGAAATTTCTATTCTTCATCTTGTTATGGGAGTCCCTGTGGCTAGCTGTTACACTTCTCTGTCTTCTTTTCAATTTGATCTTTCCATAGGTACCAATAAGACAATTGTGTAGGTTGAGAGTGCTCTAAAAACTTTTTTCTCTCTCAAACACAGCCAATTCAAAGGATCCATCATGTGGCCAAGGACAAATTGCACCTAATATTAGCCTCAATAGTGACTCAAACCAACAAGGCTTTATGTGGTTTAACCAAGGCTGCAAGACGTGCTCCACAAGAGAATACAAAAGATGCAGCCCTCAAAAGATCTAGAAAGTTAACTCCCAAAGTTAGCCTAAGAAAGATCTATCTGCAGATGTGGGTGCAACCCACATTTCTGTCTGGATAAATTAGTAAAAACAGTGTTTCCTGACGTATAAGAATTCTTATCTTCTGCAGGCTTTTCTCGGAGGTCCCAGGATCTCTCTCAGCTGCAGCAGCCCTGAAGTGAGCAGTGTCCAGCCAGTGAAAATCCCACCTGCATTGCCACTTCTAGAGGTAGAAAAATTGTCCCTTCCTCCTTTCTAGGTTCTTTGGCTAGTCTAACAATTAAATTAATATTAGCCAGATTAATAGGAGAAAATGAAACAAAAGTTTAATAATATGTATACCTCCTGTATACATGGGAGAGACCCAGGAAAACTGAGTAACTATCTGAAATGGCTAGAGCTATCATCTTTATTTTTTTAATTTATTTATTTTCTTTATTTTATTTTTGGTTGTATTGGGTCTTCGTTGTTGCACACAAGGTTTCTCTAGTTGCGGCGAGCCAGGGCTACTCTTCGTTGAGGTGCATGGGCTTCTCATTGTGGTGGCTTCTCTTGTTGCAGAGCACAGGCTCTAGGCGCGCAGGCTTCAGTAGTTGCAGAGCGCGGGCTCAGTAGTTGTGGCACACAGGCTTAGCTGCTCCGCGGCATGTCGGGATCTTCTGGGATCAGGGCTCGAACCGGTGTCCCCTGCATTGGCAGGCGGATTCTCAACCATTGCGCCACCGGGGAAGCCCTAAAGCTATCATCTTAAATGTCATATTCATCTAAGACCAAAAGTGGTGGTGGTGGGGAGTCAGTTGCGGGAGGTTACCAGGAAAAGCACAGTAAACAAGTGTCAGGTTGTTATGCAGATTTAAGCCCTCAGCTTCTCATTGACAAGAGTTTCTGGAAATTTAGATACCCTTCTCTTCCTGGTACAGAGAGGGAGACATCCTTACAAATGGAGATTTCCCTTATAAATGTTAATATTTCTTACAAAAGGGCAACTGTTACTCAGTTTTCAGAGCTTCACCTGTGTCTGCTCTTTCTTAAAAATAACCAGCTTAAAATAATCAATATGTCAACAAGGCATATGTTGGGGTGGTATATTTTGCTCCCCTGCAGATTTAAGATGAGTGAGTATTATTCACTGCTGAGCAACCCAGAGGCAATCATAAACCTCCTGAGCAGGACACGTCAGGGATTAAGAAACAGTCTCTCAAGGACTCCTATTGGCTTTGTTCCTGCCAAATCAGTTCAACCATCTGTGGAGAGGTGGTAGCATAGGTCAGGGTCTTAAAAGAGATATGCCTACCATGAAGAAAAAAAAAAAAGAAACATTAATATTAAAGGTCTAAGAGATCTTTGGATTATGCAAGCCCTGCTCGTTGTTTCTGAAAGCTAAAATGTCAGTGCCCTTGGCAATGCTGTCCATGGTTTTACTCCCTCTCATATAGTGGCATGTATGACCTGAACATCTTGCCAGACTTCCTGGTGGCCCAGCCAGTGGTTTGTGTGGGGAGAATCCAGTGCATGTATGTGTGGTCTGTGGTGATGATGAGTTCTTCAGGGTTGTATCAAGTTGTTGGGCTTAAGTTGCCAGTGTTTCCTCAGATCCTGGAGAAAAAGTCCAGCTACAAGGCAACCTTTAGTCCTGATAACAATCTGGGCAGTCAGGTTTTAGTTCTTGGTCACGAGGGAGGGAGAAAAAAAAGGAAACATTACTTTGGAAGTTGTAGCCAGATGTGGCAGGAAACTGGAAGAATTGAAAACTTGCAAGGGTTGACAATTTGTGCGAGGTGACGGATCTAGTCCAAGTTATAGGTAGGTGATGAAACTGGCTTTTCCATAGTGATAAAGAAACCAATTAAATCGCTACCTGACAAATGAGTTTGCACATCCATCTGTGACCTGCAATTTACAGAGATGTACAAAATAGCTCAAAAACAATGAACAGAACCAGAATCTGATCACCCCAGAGGATGTGCTGTTATTTTCTATGAAACACAAAATTTCTCTCTACATTCTTTTGATGAAAGATAGCCTTAAAGAAAGATTATTCTTGATCACAAAATAAGGCTGACCTCATTAAGGCTGACCTGATAATTTACACAGTTGCAGCAAGAATGCTAATCTAGCATATAAACCTTTTAAAGTTTGCTTCATTGGAATTTTTTCATAGGGAATCTCAGCCTGGACTTGTACAAACCTCTAAAGGCTAGGAAGCCAAACCATGAGCTTGCCATCACATTTCACCTGCAGTATCTATGGAATTGGATAAATTCCTCTCTTCTCTATGTCCCCAAATTATTCTAAGGTTCCTGGACCTGTCAGGAAGTGACCCTTCTTGCTCATCTGTAAGGCTGGAACCCTGTAAGGCAAGTACCAGGCCAGTTTTCCTAAAAGGGCTTTGTAAGCATTAGCTCTAGAATAAAGTCAACATTCGCTTCTTAAAAGTGTCTAGTAAGTGAGCATCATTCTCAAATATGACATTCCAGTCAAGGCCTTGGTTTTATCATATCCTATCAACAAGGAGGATAGAGTCTTACTGAACCTATGCAAATAATTATATTGTCATGAATATAATGATGTTCAATAAGAGATTCTTAATTCTGAAGGGGAAAGCAGGGAGAAGAAAGATAAATTTCATTTCTCTTTACAAAAGTATAGTCTACTAAATCGTTATGAGTTACAGATAGCTTAAGGGAAAAGAGAAAGAAAGGGGTTCTGTATGTCCAGGAAAGAATAGAACATTAAGGAATCAATATTCCATACAAAACTCAAAATCATCTTCATCAGATCTTCATTCTGTCCTAAGTAATTAATGTTCTGATTGATCTTGATTTGCAAATCTCATGAATGCATCTGCTTCTCTACTAGAGTTCTGGAAATCTTGACTCATTCCACTGGTATATCCTCAAAGTTATTTAAGTGATACCATCAGAAGTCTGTGTCCAAGAGTACTTGGTTGGCAGAGTTCTTTTCCACGGGTCTCCGAGATAGTCCTTCTTTGTTGAAGACAAAACACTCTGGCCTGATTTGCAAGCACTTTCAGGGAAGCATCAGAGAAAAACAAAAACACTATCTGTAGATGATGAAACACTTAGAACGACCAGGGTTAACTTATTACTGACAATTTTCAAAAAGTGAAAGTTCTGATGAGAATTCATTACAAAAATAATGCAAGTAGCAAGAAAATTTGTTTATGTAGCATGCCAAGATGAAGTCAGTCCAAAATCAAAGTGGTTTTACCCGGAAATTGGTTTTGCCTCTTGGCGGGTGTGGAGCCAAAAGACACAATCAAGCCAAAGAGCAGAAGGAAGGATTGATTACTTGCAACAAGTAAGGAGAAAACCGGGTATGTTTCCCAAAGCAATGTCTCCCCAGACAGTAAAAGTGGGAAAGTCTTAAGCTAAGGGTGCATGCATATTCATGAAGGGGCTTGAGCAGAGGAGAATTCAGCATAGAATTGGGGCAAAGGTTGACAGAGTCCAGGCTCCAGTTTACTGAGGTCTACAAGGGTCAGCAAGGTCAGCATCATCATTTCTTAGGTTCCAGCTTGTCTGGTGGTTGAGCGCTCAAGGCGGGTTGGATCTCGCAGAACAGCTCAAGAATGTGCTTCAGACAAATCTTTACCTTCAAAAAAGAACTGGGAGTATTTACACCTGATACATTATCTCCCTGGCCTGGTAATACCTGTTTGTTCTTACATTGTTTTGTTCCCTTAAAATCATTAACTCCTGAGATCTATTCTTCTTCAAGGTCAAGCATTGTGATCAGGCTTAGGCCTAAAATGGCTTCTCTTATGTCAAGAAAGCTATGTCTGGTTCTCTTCCTCCAGGGGACCTCTACCCTATCTGCCTACAGTGGCAGTAGAAGATTTTAAAAGTAAACATAGGAGGTGACGTGGTTGTAAAGAACCACAGCTCTTTCGAAGGTGAGAGAACTTTGTTTTTTTTAAATAATCAGGAACATGACAAAGTCAACGTAAGGCACAGGAAGTTATTATGATAAGGTACAAAACCTTTGCCTTCTAGGTATATTACTCAGAATTAAAACCTCTTTACAACTTCTTAGGAAGAACAGACCGTAAGAAAATTTTGTCATTGTTAACAGAGAGAACACCAAGTTCTGGTTTTGTATCAGCATTATATTTTTGATACTAAGGCTTAAAAAAAATTCTTCTAAATGACGCTGTCAAACCTTAGCCAGCTTTGACAATGACAAACAAAATTCTCTCTCTGAGAATCTTCTACAACTTTCTACAGCCCTTCTGGTTTTCCCTACATTTTTCTCTTTCTCATCCTGAAACAACCAGTCATTTACCTTTACGACAAAATTAGTCTCCCTTTCTTCAAAAAAATACATCCTGAATACCTTGCATACACAGCTGTTCCTTTCTGACATCATTTCTCCAAGCAGAGCCTCACTCGCTGTTATGGGCTGAATTGTGTTTTTTTTTTAAATTCATATGTTTTCGTTCTAACCCCTAGTGCCTCTGAATGTGACTGTATTTGGAGATAGGGTCTTTTAATAGTAATTAAGTTAAATGAGGTCATTAGGGTGGATCCTAATCCAATATGACCAGTGTCCTCATAAGAAGAGGAGATTAGGACACAGATACACCCAAAAGGAAAACTGCATGAAGACATAGGGAGAAGATAATCATCTTTGAGCCAAGGAGAGAGGTCTCAGAAGAAAGCAATCCTGTGGACACCTTGACTTGTGTCAAGTTTAGGGGCCTCTAGCCTCCAGAATTGTGAGAAAATAAAATTCTGTTGTTTAAGCCATCCAGTCTCTGATACTTTGTTAGAGTAGCCCTAGCATACTAATACACTTACAGAGAGAACTGTGACATAGATAACTGTGAGCTATTATATACTGGCATATTGTAGCAGACTAGCCAAGCTAAAGAATATACATTTCATAACTTTTTTTATAGTCATACATTTCCTTATACAATTAGTCAGTGTGGCAAAAATGAATGTGTTCATTAATAGACTGACATATATTTAAGCTTCTCTGTCATAAAAATAAGAGGCAAAAACTTTTAAGTTTATAGAAACTTAAAATTATGTTTCAGTATTCTATCTTACTTAGAAATGATCTAGACATTTAATGAATATCTATCGGTTAATTTAATTTAGCGTTAAGTTTAAGATTTTAAGATACCTAAAAGAGATTGGAAACTATCTTCAAGCTGACATTTTATAAAACATAATTATTGTTGAAATTATTGTCAGAATAATGATTCAATTTGTTTAAATACAAATTTACCTTTTTTATAACATTAAACATGTAGTAGATGTAACAGTAGCTTATTAATAAGCAAATCTGTATAAGTTTAGGAAGAACATGTCTAAATAGAATAAAAGTGTATGCTTATTTTATACTTAATGCTGATAACTCAGAAGACAGAGCTGTTTTTATTAAACCAACAATATCAGACTAGTGTCATTTGCCAAAGATTTACCTAAATTATGTGGACATGAATTCTTTAAATATTTGGATAGTTTCTGCAAAAGTACTGTTGAAAGTACTCTTATTGAATATTAGATGTTCATATTAGAAGTATTAGGACTTAAAATATTAGGAGTTCAATTTCCTTAATTTCTGGGAATTTTAGGAGTATTTAATTTACATAGGCTCTAACTTATTTCTAAGTCGATCAGAATTGAGGACCTTTAAGGGATTTTATCATCTAATGTGGTAATACCATCTGGATTTAGGAAAATAGTATGTGTATAATACATATATACATATAGATATGTAAACATATATACATAAACATGAGACAGGCTCAAACAGAGAGTTTATAGCTTCAACGTTAAAATTTCAACTCACTAGTTCCTATAAAAGTGCAGCTCTCATCCTTTACCAGGATTGTGTTTCTAGCAAATCATTCCTTGCTCAATATGAGGCTTAAGCATTTCCACAAACATTGGTAGAGCAGAGCTTTAAGATGTCCTCTGCCCTGATGGGTATCTTATAGAGTCTGTGGACTAAATTTTGGTCAAGGGACTGAGAAAAGACCAAGCGGCTATCTGTGTGCCTCCAAAGCCTATCTGAGTGGATGAAATATCCAGTCTGTTTCCAGTGACATTTTTCACACAAGTGGTTGCTGTTGGGGTCCCTGAGCCCCTCAAGAGCCCCTGATGGGAGAAGGGTGCATTGCAAGGCCTGAAGTTGCATGTGCTGCCTTGACACCTTTGATCCTCACAGGGCCCCAAAGCCCTAACCATGTGTTCCACTTCTCTTCCCTTGCTCTGCTCTTGCCCCCGCACAATGCAAATGGCTCCCCACTCAGCTAGTAACCCCATCAGCCAGACCAGATGCACGCTTCTTGATTCTCAATAAGGAGTCTTACCTCCCTGCCAGCCCACACAATTATTTAAATAAGCCATCACATATTCCCATGGATACCCAGGGTCACCCATCCCTGTGCCTCTACCACAGAGCCTGCCTGCCACAGTCCCTGCTCATTCACTCTGATGTTGAATGTAACCCCCATGTGGCCCTGAGTGACAGGGAGTGCTCTCCTCCCCCAGGCTGAGCCTATGTGACTATAATAAACTATCAGTCTCATCTGTCTAGTATCAGGTGTTGTGTCTTTGACTATCTCGTTCTCTTTAGAGCAGGAGATCCTTTCTTCACCAACGGGAGTGAAGAGGAGGTGAGTAGAACAGAAGGGACCCAAATCTCAAGGGACTGGGAGCTAGGGTACGCAGGGAGGGTTCTGACAGGGTGGGTGGGGTTGGACAAGATAAGGGAGTTGAAGGGGGACAGGTCAAAGGATTCAGGGCAGCGGAAGAGAAGGTTCAGATGATAAAAAGGAGTGGGGGATGATGGGAAGGGAGAGGTCCTACATGAGCCAGTTTGGGGAGATCCCAAGTTTCCCAAAGAAGCCTCTGAAGTTCTAAATTGCTTTGGGTAAATTTTGCCATTTCTTGAAGATATTAAACTGAATTTGTGCCACAATGACATGCAAAGATTCTCGCTTTGTTGGAAAGAATAAAAGTAACTCTTTACTGTGATCCTTCAACAAACAAGACGTCCGGAGCACTGGTTCAAGACCTGAACTCACCAAAGTTTCCTCAAAGCACTGAACCGTTACCAGTGTAGGGATGGTAGAGGTCCGTAGGTGAGGGCCAGTCTTCAGCCAAGTCACAGCACCAGAAAAAGTGCCAAACAAAAACCAAATCCAGATTTGGTAAGAAGAGACTTCATTCAAAAGGATTATTGCAATTCGGGGAAGGGGCTTATTGCAGTAGGGGGAGGGGTAATCGAAATGGAGAGTGCTCCATCTGTAAGATCTGCAAGCTTTTGAAAGATCAGGCAGAAAAGGGCTAGAAAGAATGGGTATCAGGGAGTGAGGTGAGCAGCTGGCTTGACCAGACAATTGATCAGGAAAGGTTTTCCTTAAGGTCAGTTGAGAAGGGGCTGTTCCAGCTCCCTCCTCGATCCCTCCCCACCACTGCAGCCAGACAGCATGAGGGATCTTAGTTCCCCAACAGGGATGGAACCTGTCTCCTGCAGTGGAAGTGCGGAGTCCTAACCACTGGACCACCAGGGAATTCCCAGAAAGGGGCTTCTTGGTAGGGGAAATTAGGGGTTTATTCTGCCTCCCAATGCTAGCTTAGGCTGAGGGCGAATGAAAGATAAAAGTCCTGGGGAAGGAAGAATGCCTAAATAAAGTCAAGTGAGCAAGGCGTTTTGTACAGATAGGTCAGCATGGACAAACAGTTCAGCTAATCATTTATGAGACAAAGAAGGGAATTTGGAGGGTCTGTGTCTTGCCTTATCATAGGTAATCAAGGGAGTTCTATGTGGCTTTTATCTAAGTCACTTGAGGAAAGGTGGTGGTTCTTTGCAGTGAGCTGTTTCCTGGAACACAAAAGGGTGTGGGGATGGGTTTTTCTTTCTTCCTTTTTTTTTTTTTAACCACTGTCTTTCGAGAGCACAGGGTTTGGGTCGAGTTCAACATTGTCTCCTTATTTGAGTTGTACTTTTAACCACAGATTTATTATATTTAAAAAAATGTATTACAAGTGTCATCACTGTAAAAGCTGTGTTTATCAGCACTTCCCTGAATTTATAATATTAGATTAGTTGATACTCGTAATTATGAGTTTACTCCTCATGCTGGTTATGAAGGTATATCTCGTGGCTCAAGCCCATTCTTCCGTGCTCTGTTCTGTGATGCTGCGGGTGTGACATAGCCAACCATGTTTCCTGTAACGTTTTGCCAACAGGGGGCTTGAGGAGAGCTGAGAGGTGGTGGAGGGAGAAGGGATTTGCTCCTTGAAATTTGGTCCGTGGGGACAAACAGTTCAGATAATCATTCCCACCAGTGTCACCAAGCAGTGGTTCCTTCCCCTGTGAAGCAGTTGGTTCCAATTTCCAGTTTTTAATCTACCGTCTTTTCCAGCCTCAACACTTACCTTCAGAAATAACACCACCAGCTGGGTGCTCGCCTTCCCCAACCTCCAAGGTCCGAGTCCCAGCTGCCCAGGGGCCTCCTCCCAGCTCTTAGTTTCTGATAACCCCACACTTGTCTCTCCAGCTCTACCAGTGGCACCTGCTTCCCACAGTGGGCATCTCTTTGCTACTGCAATGTTTCTCTTTGTGCCTTTTCAATCCTCCTTACCTGGTCAACCAATTCCTTAAATTCTGTATTAAAATAACTGCTATGATTTTTGCTTTCTGCCTGGACTCCGACTGATACACCCCTAAGGCATCCAGAAATACCTTCTGAACCACTCTTGTGTAAATTTATGATGGATTATATGTTATTGTGGTCATTAAAAATAGGTGGATTGGGCTTCCCTGGTGGCGCAGTGGTTAAGAATCCACCTGCCAATGTGGGGGACGCAGGTTTGATCCCTGGTCCGGGAAGATCCCACATGCCACCGAGCAACTAAGCCCGTGCACCACAACTACTGACGCCTGCGTGCCTAGAGCCTGTGCTCCGCAAGATGAGAAGCCACCGCGATGAGACGCCTGGGCACCACAACGAAGAGTAGACCTCACTCGCTGCAACTAGAGAAAGCCCACGCGCAGCAACGAAGACCCAACGCAGCCAAAAATAAATAAGTAAATCAATTTATAAAAAAAAAAATAAGTGGATTATATTCATGGGATACATGCCACACACAACTGACAAAAAAGATATATTCTAAAGGTTAATTTACAAATTCGTTGTCTGGATCTTGAAATTAATTTCCCTATCAAAATAATATTACACATTAAAGTCAGATGATCAGATAAATCCAGCAATGTTCATAATATAACTGAACAAGCTATACAAATTGTGTTAGGGAACAGAATTAGCATCGCTTTGCAACATATATTCAAAATTCCAATTATTATGCTAGTGAAACCAAGCCACGTAAAAGTGAGTTCCTTTTGCCAAGTCTATGATTAACCTCTCTATCCAAAACTTTATTCTCTTTATTGTCCTGCCCCTGTTCCCCTCAAGATTTAGGCGTATCAAAGAAAAGGGGGGATTGAAACCAAGCAGGACCCTGCGGGGCCTTCCCAGGTACAAAAGCCTCTCCGTGGCCCCTGTTTCTGTAACTGAGCAGGACCCTACGGGGCCTTCCCGGGACAGGCCTTCCCCCATATCCTCTGCTTTAGCTCCTTTCTGAAGTACCTAGATAATAGTATTTGCTGCAAATTTCCTGAGTTGCTTTGCAGATGTGAACCCCTCACCCCCACTCCACCCCCCGCAAATGGAAGAACTACTTGCTGACCATGAGCACATAGCCCAGGCCTCCTGGAGCCTAAGGACTGATGTTAACCCCTGTGATGCTACCCTGCTGCCTCACCATCAGCCAATCAGAGAACTGTGTACAAGCTGATCACGTACCCCGCGATCCCCCTTCTCCTGGCCTTTAAAAATGCTTTGCCAAAACTCGTCGGGGAGCTCGAGACTTTTCAGGGCGTGAGCCACCTTGTCTCTTTGCACGGCCTTGCAATAAACCTTTTTCTGCCCCAAACTCCGACGTTTCCGTTTGTTTGGCCTCACTGTGTGTCGGGCACACGAACTTGCGTTAACAATTTTGGAGAAGCCAGCCTAGGAGTCCGTGCCCGTGGCGGGTCGACCCCGGCCTGGGGCAGCCCATTCCCTGAGCCCCCAGCAGCTGCCAGAGCTCATTTCCCTCGGGGATCTCTGAGGGGCTGTCCCCGACAGGCACTGGCCGCCCGTGGCACGAGGCTGTTTGGAGCCGAGAAACGTCTGGAGCTGCGGTCCACATTCAGTGTCGTTGGTGAGTCGCTTCAGTTTGCACAGGCTGGGAATTCTCTCCACTCCGTTTGGGCTGCTTCCCCTGCGGGAAGTGAGCCACTTGAGGGTAAGTTGCTCTGGTGTGCACACCGGGAACATATCCCCCCTCAATTTGGGCTTTTCCTTTACTGGACAAGCCAATTTGTTTGACTGGGGTGCCCTGTTGGAGAGGGGAATCGTTATTGGACTCTACCCGATTTGGGAACCGGTTCATTTGCGAGAGCTGGGCTTGGTGGAGGCCTCCGTTGGGGAGTGGAGGTGGAATTCTAGACTACACCTCTTCTGATTTTCTGTCTGTGTGACCGTAGCTTAGTTGTTTGTGTTTTTGTGTGTATGGGGTGAGCCACTTGTGGTCCATTCTTTTTTGGTAGCCAGGCCACTCCGGAGCCTCCGTCTGGGAATGGAGATGGAATTTCTGGACTACACTTCGTCTGATTCTTTGTTTGTGGGACCATGTGTTTGTTGTTTGTATGTGTGTTAGCACTTGCACTGACCAGCTGAAACATCTTTGGTGAATAACGGGGCTCGTGTGTGATGACACCAGGGTATCCTTCCCTATTGTGTTGGTTTCGCCTGTGGCAGCATGTTGGTTAGAATTTTCTTCCTTTTTGGAGCTGGGAACTCTAACCCTGAGAGACGGATTTGAATTGCTGTTTGCTTGATATCTGATAACATCGGCCATGAATAATTAAGTATGGGTGATCAGAGCTCTGTTCCATCTTATAGTCCCCTGGGGTACTTTTGCAAAACTAAGAGATTTTTTTCTTTTTTTGCGGTACGCGGGCCTCTCACTGCTGTGGCCTCTCCCATCGCGGAGCACAGGCTCTGGACGCGCAGGCTCAGTGGCCATGGTTCACGGGCCCAGCCGCTCTGCGGCACGTGGGATCCTCCCGGACCGGGGCACGAACCCGTGTCCCCTGCATCGGCAGGTGGATTCTACTAGGCCTCCTGAGTTTCAAAGAGCAGACTCAAGCAGTTACCAATTAGGGGAGTGAGGGAATGCAGAAACAAAGGAAAAGCAGTTAAGAAACAATAGTTCAGCAAGAAAACAGAGTGCTAGTTCCTCTTCGAGGGGTATACATAACAATCTGGCATATATCTTTGAATTGTTCTGCAGAAACTAAGAACCCCACCCACCCAGGTGGGGAATGGTGACTACATGCTGACCACAAACAGTAGACCCCAGACTGGTTGGAGCCAGGTTGATTAAGATGCTGGAAACATCACCACCAACCAATCAGAAAAAAGTCCAGGAGCTGCAGCCCTCACCCCAAATGTTGCCTTTAAAAACCCTTCCCTGAAAGCCATCAGGGAGTTCAGGTCTTTCGAGCAGCAGCTGCCAGTTCTCCTTGCTTAGCACACTGCAATAAGTGCTGTACTTTCCTTCACCACAACCGGGTGTCAGGAGATTGGCTTTGCTGTGTGGAGCGTGAGTGAACCCAAGTTCCGTTAGGTAATACTAGTGACAAATTTTATTCACCTTTCATTTTTTTTCCTAATTAAAATTTAAAAAAATAATATTTAAAATAATATAGCCAAAATATTATCTTTTTGACATTTAATCAATATTTTAAAATAAATTTAGATATTAAAATTTTTTTTCATATTAAGTCTTCAAAATTGATTGTGTATTTTATGCTTACCACGTTTCAACGCAGTCCAGACACATTTCATGGGCTCAGTAGCCACATGTGGCTAGTGGCTACCACATTAGACAATACAACTGTTGAGTTTACGCCGAAGAGTAGAATTGCTGGGTTATAAGATCTGCACATTTTATTTCTCTTTTTTTAAGATACAAATGTTTAATGATATGAGTAGATAACTCAAGGGCAAGCAAATTTGATCAGCCCTTTAGAAATTAAAGAGTAGTATTGTAAGCATACGGGAGGAAAATTTTTCCTTCTCCCTTTCTAGGTTCTTTGGCTGGTATAATAATTTAATTGACACAAGACATTAACAGGAGAAAAACAAACAAAAGTTTATAACACGTATACATGGGAAAGGCCCAGTAGAATTGAGTAATTTCCCCAACTGGTGCAAGTCCTCACCTTAAATACCATCTTCAGCTAAAGACAAAAGAAGATGGGTGGAGTAGGGGGACAGTCACTTTGAGCAGTTATCAAAAAACAAAAACAAAAATAACACAAGAACACACAGTAAACAAAAGGAACATTGTGCTGCATTGATAAGAGTTTTAGAGGTTTGGTCTTCCCCGCCTCTTCCTAGTAGAGGGAGGAAGATACCCTCACAAAGGGTGATTTCCCTTATATATAAAAATATCTTTACAGAAGGGTAACTTTTACAGTACTTAGTTTCCAGAGCTTCTCTTGTGTCTTAGTTTCTTAAAAATAACCAGTTTAAAATGATCCTGTGCTCAAGAGGCATATTTTGGGGCGGCATATTCTGCTCCCCTAAATAGGAATACTAAGTATTGACAATTAAAAACAAACTTAAAATATTCTTGATGTAAGCACAGTAAGAAAAAAACTGGTCAAGTGACGATGGAGGAAACATGTTTAGTCTAGTGGAAAGAAGTGACAGGCTTAGTTTCAAACAGTGAATTAATAAAATTTATGAATTTAATTTCATAATGCAGTATTAAGGTTTTAGCATAATTGACTTCACAATGGCTTTACTTAAGGAATTAAAAAATATAATTCTGTCCTTTAGTAAAAAAGGTCATCTGGATTAGCAATAGATTGAAAAAAAAATTGTAATTACTTTTTTTCTAGTTCTGACCAAAATGTAAATTCTGTGTATATTTGCAGAAGATATTTTGGGTTCATACTTTTGTTTCCATGATAAAAATATAAACCACGCTTAAAAGAGGTTCATGGGGCTTCCCTGGTGGCGCAGTGGTTGAGAGTCCGCCTGCCGATGCAGGGGACACAGGTTCGTGCCCCTGTCCGGGAAGATCCCACATGCCGCGGAGCGGCTGGGCCCGTGAGCCATGGCCGCTGAGCCTGCGCGTCCGGAGCCTCTGCTCCGCAACGGGAGAGGCCACACAGTGAGAGGCCCGCGTACCGCAAAAAAAAAAAGAAAGATGAAAGCAAGATGTTCCAAGATTATCACTGGAGGAGGAATCTCCTCAGGAAACAGTCAAGATTTACCTTCCCCCAGGAACATTTCACCAGTGACTCTGCCATTGTCAGGACAGCTGGCCTGCAGGGTCCTGGTTCGCCCAGCAACACGCTGGCACAGAGGTGGGAGCTGAGTCCAGAGCACTCCTCCCAGAATATTCCAGTCTAGAAGAGAAAAGGCCAGGTGTTCATAAAAGAGACAGGTGGGTTAACTTGAAACCTGTGTGCTGCTAAGTGTGGCTAATTTATGCTCCACTTACTGGGCACTGTCATCCTCTGCTTTGTGTGGACATGTCTATACAGCTAACCCTGTCCCTAGGACATCTAATCTCATCAAGACCAAAGCCCAAGAAGATGAGCCTCAGATACTCAGTGCTTCCCGGCCCTGCTCTCTGTGTTCATGCGTCTCCCCTGAGCAATGACCTCCTTTCCTTAGAATGGTGGACACCAGGCAAGCCTCCTGTTACAGGGAAGCCCATCCACTAACAAGGTCTCAGCTTTACCCTACAGTTCCAGCAGGGCCCTGTGGGCAGGGAAGTGACTGTGTATTCAGTTAGTTCCTTCATTTTTTTCAGTACGTATGTGTTGAATGAATAAGTGATACGAAGATAAGTAAGCACCTGTTCTGCGCTCCAGGAGTTAAAAATTCAACGGAAGAAAACACGTACACAATATTCCTCTTGCTGCAAGGGAGATTGTGCGGACTTTTATAATTGACACAATGCTACGGGCAGTGAGGGCAGGAGAGAGGTGCTTTCTACCTTGCAGAGTATTGAGGATTGTTCCACAATTTAATTTCAGTTTTCATGTGAAAATGCACACGCATGTAATGAGTTTTTTAAAATGCTAAATTTAGTATGCAAAGTTCATCAGCGGAAATAAACTACACGGTCACCTCTAAACTTTAACATGATGTAAAGAGGCTTGGCATTAATTTGTTTTCTTTTTCGTTATAAAACCTATTTTTATTTTTAAAATCAGAGAAGACAGCGCTTCCCGCGTTTCCTGCCTCCGAGGAAGGAGGTATAAAAGACTCCACTCACGTGCCCAGTCCTTATGCGGTTCTCCCAACTAAGAACCCGTGCCAACCTGAGGAAGCAGAGAGAGGAAGCACGCGGAGTCCAGCCCTCCGCCCAGACCACGGAAACGCCCCGAGGATGTGCTGACCTCTGCCGGGTGGCCAGCGGCGCCTGCAAGAGCAGAGATGGGCGAGGCGGGCGAGGCGGGCGAGGCCATGGGCGGGGCCTAGAGGGGCGGGCCGAGGGGCGTGGCGCGCGGGCGCGCGGGTGGGTGGCCCGAAGCCGCGCGGCGAGGTCTTCCAGCGCCACCGGCGCAGCCCAGCGCAGCGTAAAGCCAGGCGAGGAGAGTACCCGCGCGGCCCAGCACCTTCCAGCGTCCTCGGGACCAGGCGCTCGCTGCTGGTAAGTAACTCCCTACCAGGTCCCTGCTCGGCTGCCTGGCTGCAGGGGAGGAAAGGGGAAGGATGGGCTGAAGGGAGGGAGCAGGCTCTTAGCCAGGACCCCGCTGCCTCGAGCCAGGTCAGCTCCGCCGGGGAAGAGGAAGCGTAGCCGGGGCAGGAGAAAGAGGACGCGCGGTGGGAATCGGTTTCGAGCTTTTGCGCCCGGGGCCGGGGATGGTGCAGGGCGCCCTGCCTCGACCCTACTCTTCCGTCCGGTCAGGGGAGCCTGGGGCTAGGACTCTGGTGCCCAGTGTCACCTGTAAGCCACTTTTTCTGGTCTCTTTCCCCCTGGTCCACGTAGCGAGTTGGAGCTTAGGAATCGGAGTTGGCGGCTGCGGGCTTGGATAGTCTGGGAGCGAACATTACTAATCGTTGTTGTCCCTTCGGGCCAGAGGCTTTAACTTCATTTAATCCTAACTGTAGCTCTGCGGAGAGGCATTTATTACCCCCATTCTACTGATAAAGAAGCCTAAGCCAGGATAATAAGTGACTTACCCTGGGGCCAAGTACTGGAAAAGAGACGCTACTCAAGGGCTCTGAAGCCCTCACGCGTCTCCCCATCTTCCTGTTCCCTCTCTATCCTTCACGCCAAGTCTAGGAAACGCGCGCTGCTGAATCTGTGATGAAACAGGTGATTCTTCTTAAACTCATTCTACTCCCTTCCTAGGTTTCTTTTTGGTTTTGTGTTGTTAGCACCCAATTTCTGATTTAAATATTTCCAATTTTTGTTTATTAGCTTTTAAGGTGGAAGGAGCTCTCGCTCACAGCTCTTTTCCCCCCTTGCAGCCCTTTCTCTGGACGCCGAGCAAAACACAGGCACCCCTGCCTGCTGCACACTTCTCATCTTTCCCGTTGGATGAGGTCACTTGTACGTCCAGCCTCGGCCTTAGGGCTGCCCGGGTGGAGGTGAGTCTTGTATCACCTGGCATCCTGCACACCCTTGGCTTTATTTCTTTTTAGACAGAAGGGAGTCTTCATTTTAGAATTAGTAGGACAAGAGGCAAATTGGGAAGATATACAGTGTTCAGAGAAAGCACGGTCTGCATTTGGTGAGGGGTAGGTGAGGCGTGGGGTCAGGGACTTGCGTGCCCCTCTCTTTAAGAGCTGTTCTGAAAGGCAGATTTGTTTTATAAAGGGGAGGAGGAGGGCTGAATGGTTGTTAAAGATCAGTGTAAATTACCTGCTAGGAACCCAGGCAGTTCCAAACAAGCCCCCCCCCCCCCCCCCCCCCCCCCCCCCCCCGCCATAGGATTTGGTAACAGATTTCAGTTAGGGCAAGAAGGAAATGCAGGCTCTGTGGCTGTCTGCTGTTGCTTAATGGATTTTTTGCAGGCCTTCAGGATGGTCGTTCTGGGAAGATTTTGAGTTCTCAGAAATGGCTAACTCCTCTGTGTTTAAAAACAATATAATATACGGCGAATTTACGTTTACTCAGTTTTATTGATAGATGAAAGAAGTTTTGTTTGTTTGTTTGTTTTCCCCGTTTCATGGTGAGGGTTTAAAGGTTCCTGTCAGCTCCTCTGCCTTTGCTTCAGCCTGGCCTTGGAAAGAGCCTTCTCAGCCTTGGCGCTGAGTATGTACTGGATTCCATTCTTCATTAATTATAGTTCATTCTTGATTAATTATAGGACTGCTTCAAGTCACTAGTTACTTCTTTTCCATTTGCAATTTAGTCACTTAACACTAAGGAAAATGTTTTTCTTGAGAACTATCAACTATCTACAAAATGAAATCAACAAATTTACAGGCACCAAACAAGTAATGTGTGGGGAGAGCTAAATGGACCTTGATTGGTCCCAGATGACCTGCAGAGGACCTGCCAACACCTGGGTGGGTATTGGCCATTTCCTCCCTATAACTGCAGGAATTCTGGTCCAGTGTGACCAGAGCTCCCCCACCCAATAACTGAAAAATCTTTATTAAAAAATATGTAAAAAGGGATTTTAAATATTGGCTCTTCTTTTTTCTTTTTTAAAACACAAGAAATCAAATCAAATTTGGTTCATGCTGCATCATCTGTTTTCAGATCTCTTAGAAACTGCTATACCTGGTGATCACATTCTCAAGTGAATGAAAAATTCCGACCTATGATGTATATATATTGTACATTTTTCATGAAATGAGGCAGTAGGAAACAAATTAATACTATTGAAAATCATCTCTTCCGAATCTCAGTTTCTCTTTTCTATGAAGTGTACATTAGTGTAGCTGCATTGAGGAAAGTAGTCTTTTTTGGGCCAACCAAGGAATTTTGTTACTGTTTATTCATGGTTCTAGCTCAGGATGTCAGATGCCTTACTCCCTGCCTTAAAAAGGGAGTTCCCAAATGACTAATTTTATAAATCTGGTCTTTCTCCTGGGGCCTGTCTGTACTTTTAACCACAATGGCTTTGACACAGGAGGCATGGTTTCAGGTTGTCATATGTCCTTTTGCTTATCTGTAGCAAACGCATGTATGGTTAGACCAGAGTTTCTCAACTTTGGTACTTTTGACATTTTTGGCCAGATAATTTCCTGCTGGGATTGTCTTCTGCATTGTAAGATGTGTAGCAGTGTCCTTGGCTTGACTCACTGGATGCCACCAGTCCCCTCCATCTAGGTTTTTTTTTTAAAAATTAATTAATTAATTAATTTGGCTGCGACAGGTCTTAGTTGCGGCACGCGAGCTCTTTGTTGTGGTGCGTGGGCTTCTCTCTAGTTTTGGCGCTCTGGCTCTAGAGCACAGGGGCTTAGTAGTTGCGGCGTGTGGGCTTAGTTGCCCCCGTGGCACATGGGATCTTAGTTCCCCAACCAGGGATCAAACCCGGGTCCTCTGCATTGGAAGGCGGAGTCTTAACCACTGGATCGCCAGGGAAGTCCCCCCTCCGTCTAGTTGTAACAACCAAAAATGTCTCCAGACATTGCCAAATGTCCCCTGGGGAACAGAGTCACCAAGTTGAGAAAAACATGCACCAATAGTTAAAATGCTCTAGATGTTTATTAACTAAACTGTATACTAAACACAGTTAACTTTAAACTTCTAATGACTAGAGAAGCTATTGGTAAAGTTTAAACATATGATATTTAAAATATTTTTATAATAAAGATGACTAAACCAGTGTTCTTCGTGAATGGCCATGTGTATTCTGCCAGGTTTTATCGCCAAAGAAATCTCAAGTGTTTGACGCAGCTGTTAAATTTCTAAAGTTTAAAATGTGGAAGCTAAAAAGGAGTTATACAGCAGTTTTCATTTTTCTCTTTTCAGTGTGCTCATCGTCTTTCAGATTTTTTTAAGGTATGATGGAGTATCAGTGGACCATGGTTATTGATTTGAAAAAATTGACACAATCCCTAATTTTAGAACAACAAACAAAAACTTTTAAGCACAAATTTTAAAAGAGACTCAGTCTAAATCATGTTCAGAGTAGAATTTAGTTTTAAAAGAAATGTAAAACTTTTTGCCTAACAGCAGTAAATAGGACAACCATGTGTTTCTGTAGTCTGAGATATCCTAATTTTATGAAAGAGAACACTAAGTAATATATGATATTGCTTATCAGAAGAAAAAATGTCCTGAAAGTATAATCCTCTCTTTTTAGACCTTGGGAGGTTGAAAACATTGCCCTGGTTATAAACGATGCATCTTTAGAGAAATCAGACTAATTTGTAAGACTCAGGACTGGCTACATAATTTGTGGGGCCCCTTGTTAAAATATTATGAAGAGGGCTTCCCTGGTGGTGCAGTGGTTGAGAGTCCGCCTGCCGATGCAGGGGACACGGGTTCGTGCCCCGGTCTGGGAAGATCCCACATGCCACGGTGCGGCTAGGCCCCTGAGCCATGGCCGCTGAGCCTGCGCGTCCGGAGACTGTGCTCCGCAATGGGAGAGGCCACAACAGTGAGAGGCCCGCGTACCGCAAAAAAAAAAAAAAAAAAAAAAAAATTATGAAGAATTTCAGGGTGGCGACAGACAGCTGAGCGTTAAGCAAAGTTCAGGGTCCTGTGCAACAGCACACAGGAAACTGGCCCTGGTAAAACTCTGTCCGTAGCTCAAAAGAGGATTGTGGTCACAAATGCAAATCCAGAGAAGTGTTCCTGCTGCCATGAAGCACCCAGAATTTCTGATTCTTGGATTGTCCAAATATTTTCAATCGGGAGTCTATGTGTATTTGATAATCAGTGCGCTAAATTTACTAAGAACTTCCTCCCATGATTACTTTTTCTTTTGCTAAAGAGGGAGCCAGATAGTTTGCAAGGGGCCTGGGTACCTGCACCTGTTTACTCACTGAACAAATATTTACTGAGCACCTGTTGGATGCCAGGCATTGTCAGCTCTGGGGCTACAGCTGTGAATGGGATAGAGGGTCCCTGCCTTTATGAACCATTTAGTCTAGTGGCTGGTTGTCGGGGGGCAGGCGGCTGACTAGCACGTAGTCACACAGGCAATCACAGTCATAAATGGTACTTGAGAAAAGCACAGATGTCCAGAGAACGTTTAACCTGGGGACCTAGACTAGTTTAGGGGAGGGGATTACTCAGGGTAGGTCCACCTAAAAAGAGACATTTAAAATGAGGCCTTAAAAACGAGAAGGAAGTAGTCAGGTGAATCAGGGTTTAAAGTTCCAGGCTGAAATGGTTGAGACCAAGGAAGGAACGTGGCTTGGGATGAGGCCTCTTGGGTCATTTTTTGGACTTCAGACTTTAATGAAAAGGTAGGGGGGTGCTTCCCTGGTGGCGCAGTGGTTGAGAGTCCGTCTGCCGATGCAGGGGACACGGGTTCGTGCCCTGGTCTGGGAGGATCCCACATGCGGCAGAGCGGCTGGGCCCGTGAGCCATGGCCGCTGAGCCTGCGCGTCCGGAGCCTGTGCTCCGCAACGGGAGAGGCCGCAACAGTGAGAGGCCTGCGTACCGCAAAACAAACAAACAAACAAACAAAAAAAACACTTGAACAACACCGTTTGGAGAGCTTCTGGGTAGCTGCACAGATCAAGGTGCTGAGCAGGGGCAGCCTGCCAGGAGGAGTAGCTGGGAAGCTCGGCGCCCCTCCCCCCATACCTTGCCCTGTGTATCTCTTCCTTTTGGGTGTTCCTGAGTTGTGTGCTTTCTCATAAACTATAGTAGTAAGTAAAGTGTTTTCTGGAATCCTAGCTGTGCTAGCAAATTTTTGAACCTGGGGTTGGGGTGTCATGAGAAACGCTGAATTCACGGAACCCCCAAATTTATAATTTGCCTGGGCACCCCATTTGCAGCTGATGACTGAAGTGCGGGCAGTCTTGTGGGACTGAGCCCTTAATCTCTGGGGTCTGGGCTGACTCCAGCTAGTTTGTGACAGAATTGAACTGAATGGTTGAGTACCCAGTTGGTGTCAGAATTGGTGGGTGTCAGGAGGAAAAAACCCCGCATTTGGTGTCGGAAGTGTTGTAAAAACCAGCTCAGCCCCACGTACCTGAAATAGCCTCTTACTACCTTTTCTTCAAATCATTTCCCACCTTTCACCTTATGCTTGATGACTAAAGGCATTAATGCTCACCTGAGAGCTTATTTTGATGGACATCAAGGCCCCCGGGGTGGGGGTGGGGCTTCTGGAGGGAAAGGGTCTTCCCAGGCTCCCTCCTCCATGCGCAGGTACATGTCCAAGTTCTCAATGTTGACTCTACATTAGGAACACTTGGGAGCTTTTAAAATTCCTGCCACTCAGGTGAAACTCCAGACCAATTCCATCGAATTTCAGGGAGGGGGATCGGTATTCTTGGAAAGCTCCCCGATAGTTCCAACATGTGTACAGCCAAGGTTGAGAGCCACTCCCTCGGCTACCAGACCATTTAAAGCCATTCTGCCCCCTTGAGCTGCAGCCAATTACCTGGAATTTACTGTATTTGCCTACTGTGTATGAACAATTAGGTTGAGACCATTATGAACGAAATAGATTGGCATCCAAAGCGGGAGGCGAATGACGATTCTATCGGGGTGTTGAAGGCAAATATGAGACCTTCTATTTATAATTTTGTAAATATTTAAGAAGGAAACCAAGCTGTCTTACCAGTTAAATTCTGTGTTGCCAGTGGTGCCTTCTGGATCTGCTATCCTGTGCGAGGAGTGTGATCTCCTGAGGAGGAGGCTGAGATTCCTCGCCCAGGTGGGGCCCTCCTCACCTCACCCTTAAGCACATTGTGAAGTGTTGCAATTTGCCAGTGACAGCGTATCATTGAGTTATGTAGTTGTTTTATCAACACAAAGGCTTTAAATTGCAGCATCTCTCAAACGGTGAACTGAGACTTAGCCGGTGAACTGAGACTTAGCCGTGAGTTGGTTACAGGTGTCCTGAGATTTGATTCTCAGCCACGGGAGCTGAAGTTGAGCATTCGCCTCGTTGGATGTGTGTCAGGGCATGAGAGAGAATTGTAGCTTCAGGTGGTAGATGCTTTACCATCCTTTATAATGCTCTGGGGAGGGAGCGTGACCGGCTTCGCATCACTCAGCATCCCTGGTTCTCTTCCCGGCACCCACCTAAGAGCGGTTGAGTTTACAGGTGTTTGCATCTTTTTTTAACAAAAGACAAGGTTTCCAGATTTGCTGCCCTTTCCCAGTTTTGCTGTGCCTGTCAGTAGTTGCAGCTACTTTGTAGAGCAGGAACAATCCAAGATAAGTGTGAAATGCTCACAAGGAGAGGGAGAGTGACTGCTTTTCAGAAGAAATTTATGCTACAGAGGCATTTGGAAATAACCATTTGGAAAACGTTTGCATTAGGATGTGAACATGTTGCCAAGAAATATGGTAGATTTGTGAGTTATCAAAACTCTCCCCTTCCCAAAAGAAAAAACTTTTTATTTTATTTATTTATTTATTTAAAAAATTATTTTTTATTTTTGGCTGAGTTGGGTCTTTGTTGCTGTGCTGCGCACGGGCTTTCTCTAGTTGTGGCGAGCGGGGCTACTCTTCGTTGTGGTGCGCGGGCTTCTCATTGCGGTGGCTTCTCTTGTTGAGGAGCATGGGCTCTAGGCCCATGGGCTCAGCCGCTGTGGCTCGCAGGGGCTTAGTTGCTCTGCCGCACGTGGGATCTACCTGGACCAGGGCTCGAACCCGTGTCCCCTGCATTGGCAGGCGGATTCTTAACCACCGCGCCACCAGGGAAGCCCTTATTTTTATTTTTACATTTTTGGCCACACCACACAGCATGTGGGATCTTAGTTCCCAGACCAGGGATCGAACCCGCACCCCCTGCAGTGGAAGCGCAGAGTGTCAACTACTGGACCTCCAGGGAAGTCCCAGAAAAAGCTTTTAAAAACTTGGAAACAGAATTGTCTACCTGTTAAAATGTTTTAGGTGAAGAATATCAGTAAGTTTTGAATCTATTTGTTGAATTTATAAAAATGTGACACCTGAGACTAATTTGCAAGAAGGACTGATTGAAACCAGTTGAATCTCATCAAGGAGCTTTTTATAATTGATCAATAGACAGAAAAGTATCAAGATTTGGGAAGCAGAACTAAGTGTGTTCTGCTGTTTTTCCAGTGTATCCGTGCCACCCCAGACAGCCATTAAAGCAAAATGTTACAGTACACTGAGCTTGGAAGCAGTTATTCAAGTGCTGGATTGCAAAGTAATTGGGGGTTTTCAAAAATAATGAAGCATATTTAATATATTGCTTTCATTACAAATATTAATAAAAATTTGTAGTGAGCGAGAACTTTTGTGCCCTAAGTGATTAAGCTAATAGGTTTTATTTCCTCTTGCTCCACCTTTTTGTTTTGTAATGCATATCATTTAAGGTACATATGTACAGTAGTACATGTAATTTTTAAAGAAATATACATATATTGAAGGTAATTGAAGCTTTTACTCTTAGTGTTTGTAATAAAAATTTTGCCAGCTTATCATTAAAAACTGTGAGTCAAACTGCTGTCTCTCCACACACACACACACACACACACACACACACACACACACGTATGCTTTCCTTGTAAACTTTAATCTAAAACTGCCTCTTCCCCATGACATGCTCCTGTAGCTCACTCAGTGGAAAATAAAATTGCTATTAGAGTAAAAATAAGTGCTTATACTCTGGAAGGAATTGAATGCTGTGTCTTGTTTCCCTTGAAATGTGTACATTAAACTTCCTTTAAACAAGCCACTTTGAACACTTTAAAAAACAAGCACAAAAAGTCGCGGAACTTCAAGAAATCTTGTCGTCAGCCCTTTGCTCTGGGACAGGTAAATGCTTTAAGTCATGTGGCTTCCCTTTCTTTCATTCACTAGCCACGTCATTGCTGTTGTCCGTGCACCCAGACAAGCCAGTTTGGGTATTTTTGGCAAGCAGAGATTGGTGGAGGGCTGCAGTTCTCTGGGCAGGTGAAGGTTAGAAAGCCAGTCCAGGTCAGCTGTGTCCTGTCTTGGGGCTCTGACTGCCTCTCCAGCAAAAGGTTGACTTGAGGCACAGGGTGTCAGACATTCCAGCAGGATTCAGCTGACCATCATGTTGCAGTCAAGTAATCACGAATTTTCTGGACTCAGCAGCTGGACCCAGGAATGCTCCCAGGGCACCATCCCAGGCTATTCGACTTGCCAGGCTTATGTGTCCTTTGGATGTAAGCGCAGGACATGCCTCTAGAATATCCCTAATCCATCCACATAGATAGAGCATCCTGATCTCATCTTTGTCCACTCTTTTCTCAAATGCCATGTTAATCAAAGTCATTAGCTTCACCCAGGAAGATCCAGTTCTAACACTCCTGCTAATTAACAAAACCTCTGGTTTGCAGTGAAAATACCTGAAGCACTCATAGTAGCTGCCACTAGAGTGCAGCTGTCCCAGGAATGTGTTCCTGTTTAGGGCTTTTGACCTCTCTAGCTCCCAGATATAGATGAAAACCACATTTACATCTTACTGGCTCTGCTCAAGTATTTTAAAAGTACACTATAGTCAACCTAACAATATTGCGTTGATTGCCTTTTATCAGAGAACTTGCAAGTTCCCTGAAAAAATAGGCATGGCTATAAAAATACAAGATTTTCAGGACTTCCCTGGCAGTCCAGTGGTTAACACTCCACGCTCCCAATGCAGGGGAACCCTGGTTGGGGAACTAAGATCCTGCATGCCGCACAGCCCGGCCAAAAAGGGGAAAAAAAAAATACAAGATTTTCAAACACATGCACAAATCAAAATGAGTGCCTTTGAACAGCTTGTTTAGCATCCATGAAACCAAGCAGGACCCTGTGGAGCCCTCCCAAGTACAAAGGCTTTCTATGCCCCACCACTTCTTGCCTGTAGGGAAAGGATTTTAGCCTCCTAGACCTTCCCTGAGTTCCAAAGGTCAGATTCAAATAGTTACTACTTAGAGGGGGGGAGGGAGTGCAGAAACAAAGGAAAGGCAGTCAAGGAACAATTAGTGCAGCCATCAGTCAGGGCCCTGGTTTCTCCTGAAGGGATCTCTGATCTCTTTTACGGGAACTAAGGCCCCCCCCACCCAGGTGGAGGGTGGTAACTTCAGGTGCATGGGCCCCAGACTGGTTGGAACCAGAAGGCTGATGATTGAGATTGTTGGAACACCACCCTGTTGCCTCACCACCAACCAATCAGAGGAAGGGCACACACCCTGCAGACCTCCCCCCAACAAAGTTTGCCTAAAAAAAACTTTCCCCAAAACTGTCGAGTAGTTAGGGGTTTTTTAAGCATTGGCAGCCCCGGATTCCTTGTCTGGCGCCTTACAATAAAGGCTGCATTTTCTTTCACCATAACCCAGTGTCAGTAGATTGGCTTTACTGTGCACAGATGTGTGGACCGAAGTTTGGTTCTGTAACATCCTTAGATGTTTCTGGTTATTTTGAGGATTAGCTTCTGTGCTAAATTGGACCCATTAGGAAAAGGACCAGTGTTTGATGGTAGATGTGATTTTGGAACGTGGTAAAAAGTCAGCCTTACAAGGTAGATTGATCATGCTCAGTAATACCATTTTGGGGAGGTGGGGTAGGGAGGTTAAAAATAAAGTGTAAGTGTAAGAAAATAATACATTAGATTTCTTGTTTGACTCATATAGAGATTTTTTTTCTTTCTTTTTTTGGTTATGAAATTTGACCTGTATTGAAAGGGGATGGAAGAAAAGAAAAGAAGCGATGTTTGATGGCCATTAACCACACAGGAATCAGATTTCTCATTTGGGTTTCTGTGGCCGGCCCTTCCAATCTCCCCCGGCCCCATTCCCCTCCCCCACCAAATTGAGTTGAGGCAAAGCAGTAGAGTGTAAAAACGCACATTCTGACAGGGTGAAGTTCAGGGTGAACCCTCAGCCTTTACACTCACAGTTGACCCTTAGAAAAGTCACTTGTGCCCCTGGGCCCCAGCTTCTTCGTGAGTTAAAGAGGAGAGGGGCTTGGGACTAGCTGGATTTTTTCCTTATGGTTGTAACCTGCTGCTCTAAAATGTGTTCTTGGTCAAATTTGAGAAATTCTGAATACCATGCCCCTTGTACCTGTCCTTAAATATTCATGGTGAGCATTACCATCTTGAGAGCTATTAGAAGGAAGAAGCCCGGGAGTACAGCATCTTGTCCAACTTTGTTTCTGACCACATTTCTCATAATTTATTGGACCACAGGATCCACCTGACCCCCACAACCTAGTAACTGCCCACCAGAGCTGGTGTTTCTAGCAGGACTAGATGCATTCTCAAGTTTCTTTCAGCTCTACAATGGATGCATTGTTTCCAAAATAGCTTTTTACTGTATTGACCAAGCCTATAATTTCCCGCAGAAGGCTCAGCAAATAACTTTTGTGTGAACTCTTTGAGATCAGGGAGATGCATTATTTGTGATTGTATTTTTCCCCTAGAACCTGTATGATAGGTTTTGTTTAATAGCTTTTTGTACAACACACTGTTTTGTATAATAGCTGCTTGTGTGGAATTAAGTGTATTCAGGTATTTGTCAATAAAATTGAGATACAGTTTCTTATTTGGGGGGGGGTGTCTGAAAAAAGTTACCCTTAGATATGAATTAAAGATTTGAACAATGTCCAGTTGACAAAATATAAACAATAATAATGAATAAATTGCTAATGTTCATTGAACGCTCATTATGTATCAAGTATAGTGTAAGTACATTACAGGTTGGCTCACTTATTCTGTATAAAAACTAATGTATGGGGCTTCCCTGGTGGCGCAGTGGTTGAGAGTCCGCCTGCCGATGCAGGGAACACGGGTTCGTGTCCCGGTCCGGGAAGATTCCAAATGCCGTGGAGCGGCTGGGCCTGTGAGCCATGGCTGTGGAGCCTGCGCGTCCGGAGCCTGTGCTCCGCAACGGGAGAGGTCACAGCAGTGAGAGGCCCGCGTGCCGCAAAAAAAAAAAAAAAAACAAAAAAACCCCAAAAAAACCCTAATGTATGTATGATCCTTAAATCAATTAAATTGCTTAAAATTATTATTATTGTTATTTTTTAACATCTTTATTGGAGTATAATTGCTTTACAATGGTGTGTTAGTTTCTGCTGTATAACAAAGTGAATCAGCTATACATATACATATATCCCCATATCCCCTCCCCCTTGCGCCTCCCTCCCACCCTCCCTATCCCACCCCTCTAGGTGGTCACAAAGCACCGAGCTGATCTCCCTGTGCTATGAGGCTGCTTCCGACTAGCTATCTCTTTTACATTTGGGAGTCTATATATGTCCATGCCACTCTCTCACTTCGTCCCAGCTTAGCCTCCCCCCACCCGACCCCGTGTCTTCAAGTCCATTCTCTATGTCTGCATCTTTATTCCTGTCCTGCCCCTAGGTTCATCAGAACCATTTTTTTTAGATTCCATATATATGCATTAGCATATGGTATTTATTTTTCTCATTCTGACTTACTTCACTCTGTTTGACAGACTCTAGGTCCATTCACCTCACTACAAATAACTCAGTTTCGTTTCTTTTTATGGCTGAGTAATATTCCATTGTATATATGTGCCACATCTTCTTTATCCATTCATCTGTCAGTCGACACTTAGGTTGCTTCCATGTCCTGGCTATTGTAAATAGAGCTGCAGTGAACATTGTGGTACATGACTCTTTGAATTATGCTTTTTGCAGGGTATATGCCCAGTAGCGGGATTGCTGGGTCGTATGGTAGTTCTATTTTTACTTTTTTTTTTTTTTGCGGTACGAGGGCCTCTCCCGTTGCGGAGCACAGGCTCCGGATGGGCAGGCTCAGCGGCCATGGCTTATGGGCCGAGCCGCATTGCAGCATGTGGGATCTTCCCGGACCGGAGCACGAACCTGTGTCCCCTGCATCGGCAGGCAGACTCTCAACCACTGCACCACCAGGGAAGCCCTATTTTTACTTTTTTAAGGAACCTCCATAGTGTTCTCCATAGTGGCTATATCAATTTACATTCCCACCAACACTGCAAGAGGGTTCCCCTTTCTCCACACCCTCTGCAGCATTTATTGTTTGTAGATTTTTTTTTTTTTTTTTTTTTTTTGCGGTACGCGGGCCTCTCACTGTTGTGGCCTCTCCCGTTGCGGAGCACAGGCTCCGGATGTGCAGGCTCAACGGCCATGGCTCATGGGCCCAGCTGCTCTGCGGCATGTGGGATCTTCCCGGACAGGGGCATGAACCCGTGTCCCCTGCATCAGCAGGCGGACTCTCAACCACTGCGCCACCGGGGAAGCCCTGTTTGTAGATTTTTTGATGGTGGCCATTCTGACTGGTGTGAGATGATAGCTCACTGTAGTTTTGATTTGCATTTCTCTAATGACTAGTGATGTTGAGCATTCTTTCATGTGTTTGTTGGCAATCTGTATATCTTCTTTAGAGAAATGTCTATTTAGGTCTTCTGCCCATTTTTGGATTGGATTGTTTGTTTTTTTGATATTGAGCTCATGAGCTGCTTGCAAATTTTGGAGATTAATCCTTTGTCAGTTGCTTCATTTGCAAATATTTTCTCCCATTCTGAGGGTTGCCTTTTCGTCTTGTTTATAGTTTCCTTTGCTGTGCAAAAGCTTTGAAGTTTCATTAGGTCCCATTTGTTTATTTTTGTTTTTATTTCCATTTCTCTGGGAGGTGGGTCAGAGAGGATCTTGCTGTGATTTATGTCACAGAGTGTTCTGCCTATGTTTTCCTTTAAGAGTTTGATAGTGTCTGGCCTTACATTTAGGTCTTTAATACATTTTGAGTTTATTTTTGTGTATGGTGTTAGGGACTGTTCTAATTTCATTCTTTTACGTGTAGTTGTCCAGTTTTCCCAGCACCACCTATTGAAGAGGCTGTCTTTTCTCCATTGTATATTCTTGCCTCCTTTATCAAAAATAAGGTGACCATATGTGTGTGGGTTTATCTCTGGGCTTTCTATCCTGTCCCATTGATCTATATTTCTGTTTTTGTGCGAGTACCGTACCATACTGTCTTGATTATTGTAGCTTTGTAGTATAGTCTGAAGTCAGGGAGCCTCATTCCTCCAGCTCCGTTTTTCTTTCTCAGGATTGCTTTGGCTAATCAGGGTCTTTTGTGTCTCCATACAAATTTTAAGATTTTTTGTTCTAGTTCTGTGAAAAATGCCATTGGTAGTTTGACAGGGATTGCACTGAATCTGTAGATTGCTTTGGGTAGTATAGTCATTTTCACAGTGTTGATTCTTCCAATCCAAGAACATGGTATATCTCTCCATCTGTTGGTATCATCTTTAATTTCTTTCATCAGTGTCTTTTTTTTTTTTTTTTTTTTTTTTTGCGTATGCGGGCCTCTCACTGCTGTGGCCTCTCCTGTTATGGAGCGCAGGCTCAGCGGCCATGGTGCACAGTCCCAGCCGCTCTGCAGCATGTGGGATCTTCCCGGACTGGGGCATGAACCCGTGTCCCCTGCAACGGCAGGCGGACTCTCAACCACTGCGCCACCAGGGAAGCCCTCATCAGTGTCTTATAGTTTTCTGCGTACAGGTCTTTTGACTCCTTAGGTAGGTTTATTCCTAGGTATTTTATTCTTTTTGTTGCAATGGTAAATGGGAGTGTTTCCTTAATTTCTCTTTCAGATTTTTCATTAGTGTATAGGAATGCAAGAGATTTCTGTGCCTTAATTTTGTATCCTGCTACTTTCCCAAATTCATTGTTTAGCTCTAGTAGTTTTCTGGTAGCATCTTTAGGGTTCTCTATGTATGGTATCATGTCATCTGCAGACAGTGACAGCTTTACTTCTTTTCCGATTTGGATTCCTTTTATTTGCCTTTTTTCTCTGATTGCTGTGGCTAAAACTTGCAAAACTATGTTGAATAATATTGGTGAGAGTGGGCAACCTTGTCTTGTTCCTGATCTTAGAGGATATGGTTTCAGTTTTTCACCATTGAGAACAATGTTGGCTGTGGGTTTGTCGTATATGGCCTTTATTATGTTGAGATGAGTTCCCTCTGTGCCTATTTTCTGTAGGGTTTTTATCATAAATGGGTGTTGAATTTTGTCGAAAGCTTTTTCTGCATCTGTTGAGATGATCATATGGTTTTTATTCTTCAGTTTCTTAATGTGGTGTATCACATTGATTGATTTGCGTATATTGAAGGATCCTTGCATTCCTGGGATAAACCCCACTTGATCATGGTGTATGATCCTTTTAATGCGCTGTTGGGTTCTGTTTGCTAGTATTTTCTTGACGAATTTTGCATCTGTGTTCATCAGTGATATTGGCCTGTAGTTTTCTTTCTTTGTGACATCTTTATCTGGTTTTGGTATCATGGTGATGGTGGCCTCGTAGAATGAGTTTGGGAGTGTTTTCCCTCTGCTATATTTTGGAAGAGTTTGAGAAGGATAGGTGTTAGGTCTTCGCTAAATGTTTGATAGAATTTGCCTGTGAAGCCATCTGGTCCTGGGCTTTTGTTTGTTGGAAAATTTTTAATCACAGTTTCAATTTCAGTGCGTGTGATTGATTGGTCTGTTTACATTTTCTATTTCTTCTTGCTTCAGTCTCGGAAGGTTGTGCTTTTCTAAGAATTTGTCCATTTCTTCCAGGTTGTCTGTTTTATTGGCATATAGTTGCTTGTAGTAATCTCTCAGGGTCCTTTGTATTTCTGCTGTGTCAGTTGTTACTTCTCCTTTTTCATTTCTACTTCTATTGATTTGAGTCTTCTTTTTATTTCTTGATGAGTCTGGGTAATGGTGTATCAATTTTGTTTATCTTTTCAAAGAACCAGCTTTTGTTTTGTTGGTCTTTGCTATTGTTTCCTTCATTTCTTTTTCATTTATATCTGATCTGATCTTTATGATTCCTTTCCTCCTGCTAACTTTGGGGGTTTTTTGTTCTTCTTTCTCTAATTGCTTTAGGTGTAATGTTAGGTTGTTTATTTGGGATATTTTGTTTCTTAAGGTAGGATTGTATTGCTATAAAGTTCCCTTTTAGAACTGCTTTTGCTGCATCCCATAGGTTTTGGGTCGTTGTGTTTTCAGTGTCATTTGTTTCTAGATATATTTTGGTTTCCTCTTTGATTTCTTCAGTGATCTCTTGGTTATGAAGTAGTCTATTGTTTAGCCTCCATGTGTTTGTATTGTTTACCGATATTTTCCTGTAATTGATATCTAGTCTCATAGAATTGTGGTTAGAAAAGATAGTTGATATGTTTTCAATTTTCTTAAATTTGCCAAGGCTTGATTTGTGACCCGAGATATGATCTATCCTGGAGGATGTTCCATGAGCACTTGAGAAGAAAGTGAATTCAGTTGTTTTTGGATAGAATGTCCTATAAAGATCAATTAAGTCCATCTTGTTTAATGTATCATTTAAAGCTTGTGTTTCCTTATTTATTTTCATTTTGGATCATCTGTCCATTGGTGAACGTGGGGTGTTAAAGTCCCCTACTATGATTGTGTTCCTGTCAATTTTGCCTTTTATGGCTGTTAGCATTTGCCTTATGTATTGAGGTGCTCCTATGTTGGGTGCATAAATATTTACAATTGTTATATCTTCTTCTTGGATTGGTCCCTTGATCATTATGTAGTATCCTTCTTTGTCTCTTGTAAGAGTCTTTATTTTAAAGTTTATTTTGTCTGATATGAGAATTGCTACTCCAGCTTTCTTTTGATTTCCATTTGCATGAAATGTCTTTTTCCATCCCCTCATTTTCAGTCTGTATGTGTCCCTAGGTCTGAAGTGGGTCTCCTGTAGACAGCATATATATGGGTCTTGTTTTTGTATCCATTCAGCCAGTCTGTGTCTTTTGGTTGGAGCATTTAATCCATTTACATTTAAGGTAATTATCGATATGTATGTTCCTATTACCATTTTCTTAATTGTTTTGCGTTTGTTATTGTAGGTGTTTTCCTTCTTTTGTGTTTCCTGTCTAGAGAAGTTCTTTTAGCATTTGTTGTAAAGCTGGTTTGGTGGTGCTGAATTCTCTTAGCTTTTGCTTGTCTGTAAAGATTTTAATTTCTCTGTCGAATCTGAATGAGGTCCTTACTGGGTAGAGTAATCTTGGTTGTAGGTTTTTCCCTTTCATCACTTTAAGTATGTCCTGCCACTTCCTTCTGGCTTGCAGAGTTTCTGCGGAAAGATCAGCTGTTAACCTTATGGGGATTCCCTTATATGCTATTTGTTGTTTTCCCTTGCTGCTTTTAATATTTTTTCTTTGTATTTAATTTTTGATAGTTTGATTAATATGTGTATTGCCGTGTTTCTCCTTAGATTATCCTATATAGGACTCTCTGTGCTCCCTGGAGTTTATTAACTATTTCCTTTCCCATATTAAGGAAGTTTTCAACTATAATCTCTTCAAATATTTTCTCAGTCCCTTTCTTTTTCTCTTCTTTTTCTGGGACCCATATAATTCAAATGTTGTTGTGTTTAATGTTGTCCCGGAGGTCTCTGAGACTGTTCTCCATTCTTTTCATTCTTTTTTCTTTATTCTGCTCTGCAGTAGTTATTTCCACTATTTTATCTTCCAGGTCACTTATCCGTTCTTCTGCCTCAGTTATTCTGCTATTGATTCCTTCTAGAAAATTTTAAGTTTCACTTATTGTGTTGTTCATCATTGTTTGTATACTCTTTAGTTCTTCTAGGTCCTTGTTAAACATTTCTTGTATTTTCTCCATTCTGTTTCCAAGATTTTGGATCATCTTTACTAGCATTACTCTGAATTGTTTTTCAGGTAGACTGCCTATTTCCTCTTCATTTGTTTGGTCTGGTGGGTTTTTACCTAGCTCCTTCATGTGCTATGTGTTTCTCTGTCTTCTCATTTTGCTTTACTTACTGTGTTTGGGGTCTCCTTTTTGCAGGCTGCAGGTTCATAGTTCCCGCTGTTTTTGATGTCTGTCCCCAGTGGGTAAGGTTGGTTCAGTGGCTTGTGTAGGCTTCCTGGTGAAGGGGACTGGTGCCCGTGTTCTGGTGGATGAGGCTGGATCTTGTCTTTCTGGTGGGCAGGACCACATCTGGTCGTGTGTTTTGGGGTGTCTGTGACCTTATTATGATTTTAGGCAGCCTCTCTGCTAATGGGTGGGGTTGTCTTCCTGGTACTTGTTTGGCATGGGGTGTTCTGCACTGTAGCTTGCTGTTCATTGAGTGGAGCTGGGTCTTGGCATTGAGATGGAGATCTCTGGGAGAGCTTTCGCCGTTTGATATTATGTGGAGCTGGGAGATCTCTGGTGGATTAGTGACCTGAACTCTGCTCTTCTACCTCAGAGGCGCAGGCCTGACATCCGGCCAGAGCACCAAAGCCCTTTCAGCCACTCGGCTGAGAAGAAAAAGGAGAAAGAAAGAAAGAAAGAAAGAAAAATAAAATAAAATAATTAAAGTAGAAAATAATTATTAAAAATAAAAAAATTAAAATGCAATAAAAAAGAAAAGAGAGAAAACACATCCCCCAATGATAACAGGCACTAAAAAGTATACTAAAAAAAATAAAAAATGGACAGAACCCTAGGACAAATGGTAAAAGCAAAGCTATACAGACAAAGTCACACACAGAAGCATACACATACACACTCACAAAAAGAGAAAAAGTGGAAAAAAAAAATATCGTTGCTCCAAAAGTCCACCTACTCAGTTTGGGATGATTCCTTATCTATTCAGGTATTCCACAGATGCAGGGTACAAGTTGACTGTGGAGATTTAATCCGCTGCTCCTGAGGCTGCTGGGAGAGATTTCACTTTCTCTTCTTTGTTCGCACAGCTCCTGGGGTTCAGCTTTGGATTTGGACCCGCCTCTGCATGTAGGACGCCCTCTAGAGTCTGTTCTTCACCCAGACAGGATGGAGTTAAAGGTGCGGCTGATTATGGGGCTCTGGCTCACTCAGGCCGGGGGGAGGGAGGGGTACAGTGGCGGCAGAGGCTGGCGTGACGTTGCACCAGCCTGAGACACACCGTGTGTTCTCCCGGGGAAGTTGTCCCTGGATAACGGGACCCTGGCAGTGGCGGGCTGCACGGGCTCCTGGGAGGGGTGTGTGGATAGTGACCTGGGCTTGCACACAGGGTTCCTGGTGGGGGCAGCAGCAGCCTTAGCGTCTCATGCCCGTCTCTGGGGTCTGCGCTGATAGCCGGGGCTCGCGCCTGTCTCTGTAGCTTGTTTAGGCGGTGCTCTGAATCCCCTCTCCTCGCGCACCTGAAACAATGCTCTCTTGCCTCTTAAGCAGTTACAGACGTTTTCCCAGACTACCTCCCGGCTAGCTGTGGCGCACTAGCCCCCTTCAGGCTGTGTTCACGCAGCCAACCCCAGTCCTCTCCCTGCGATCCGACCTCCGAAGCCCAAGCCTCAACTCCCAGCCCCCGCCCGCCCGGGCTGGTGAGTGCTGGTCGGTACCGATCCTCTGTGCGGGAATCTCTCTGCTTTGCCCTCTGTGTCCCCGTTGCTGTGCTCTCCTCCGTGGCTGCGAAGCTCCCCCCCTGCCCCCCACCCCCGCCCCGTCTCTGCCAGTGAAGGGATCTTCCTAGTGTGTGGAAACTTTTCCTCCTTCACAGCTCCCTCCCCTCGTGCAGGTCCCGTCCCTATTCTTTTGTCTCTGTTTGTTCTTTTTTCTTTTGCCCTACGCAGGTACGCAGGTATGTGGGGAGTTACTTGCCTTTTGGGAGGTCTGAGGTCTTCAGCCAGCGTTCAGTAGGTGTTCTGTAGGAGTTGTTCCACATGTAGATGTATTTCTGATATATTTGTGGGGAGGAAGGTGGTCTCCACGTCTTACTCCTCCACCGTCTTGAAGGTCTCCAAATTGTTATTATTTTAACCAGCAAAGAAGCTGAAACTTGGAGAGTTAAGGCCTTATGAAAGCATGAGTTGGTGGATGATGGTGTCCAGTCTTTGAACTGGGTAGTCTGGCTTTAGAGTTGAAATCATTGCTACCAGACTCTCCTTCCTCTCACATGTAAGCATACTGGAGAAAATATTGAGCCACTAGTAATCAAAGAAATAGAAGATGAAACCTCTCTGATGTATCATTTTACAGTTGTAATAGGTCAATAATAATTACACACTATATGAATAGGTAACACATAGTTAAGATAATTATAGAGTAAATGTACAGAAAATGATACTGAGATATTAGGGTACTCAGATATTTACTCAGTATAAGTAAGTACTATAGTCCATTTGAAAGGCAATCAAGAGCCATAGAAATTTATAGATTTTGATCCAAGAGTCCTCCTGGAATTCCAAGGAAAAGCAAAGATACGAGTTTATTCAAACATGTCCATACCTCATGTTTATATCAGTATAATTTGGAAATACCCTTTACTATCCAGCCACAAGGCACACACTAATTGGGGCAGAAACAATGAAGACATTTTGATATCCATTAAATGAAAAAAGCAGAATAGAAAACTGAATCCCAGCTGCTATCACATCTGAGTACAAATGTAAAACAGTCGTGCCCCTGGATAGACATCAGAAAGGAACATGTAAATGACGTGTAGCTGGACTGAGACTGTAAACAGCTTTTTGTTTGTTCAGAAATTATTGTTACCGTCATGCTTTGCAGACCTGTCAGTATTTAACTGGAGCTTATGTTGGAGCACTGGGGCCATTTTATCTCAATTTACAATTAAAAACAATTCCTGAAGTGAAAATTAAAAATTCAAGTATTACAAAAGTGAATAAATACCTCTCTCCCCCGCCTCCCCAGACTAAAAGATGATCACTAAATGGTTTTGGATATATGCCTCTCATATTTTTCCAGTGCACATTTATGATATGTTTGGAGGCTTGTTTTTTTAATGGGTTTATTTTGTACAGACTAAAGTGCAACTCATCTCTGAATGCCAGTTCATGTCAAAAACTGTTTTCTGTGTTATTATGTAGAGAATACCTTCATTCTTGACTTCTGCAATAATTTCAAATTCAACAACTGCGCTTAAATGTAATTTAGATAAAAGGATAGATAAAGGTTGCCCCTCAAGTTTATGAAGCTTCGTAAAGGGAGCGTTTAGAGCTCCGCTCACAAATGGGTATCTGAGGGTTGAAGATGTTGTTCTGATGTATCTTTGGTCTGAAGCCTTCAGGAGGAGAGTTTGTCATAGTTACACCCGAGGGAAGAATTGGAAGGTTCTGGGGCTCCTTGTAAGGTTAGGAGGTAGGGTGAGGTATAATTTGAAGCTTTTAATAACTAGATCCAGTGTTGTTCTTGGCTGGAAAGTGAGACTGTTCTGCTCCCTCTTCTCTCTCCCCAGAGTCAGTTGTGGGTTGAGCCCCACCTCACCTCTTTCCTGCTGGTGACCTAGAGTAGATAAATAGCAGATGCTCATCAGAGCAGCTAAAGTCTCAGTTTCTTTAACTGTTAAAGGGAAAATGTATGTAAAAAGAACTTGCTAACTCTTAACATTAAAACTTTCCTTAATTCTGCAGTAACTTCAATTGTAAGAGCACCATCAATTTAATATCAGTTTTCAAGGACATTATAAAAAAGAAACCACCATAGTAATGAACACATAGTGTATATAAGTGCATCAAATGCCTATCAGTTTCAAAACTATCAGTGTGAGAAAAAATAAGTTCTCAGACTTGTGGAAATACAGTCCGATTAAGATTTTGTCTTGCATTGGGACTTCCCTATCATCCTCTGCTCTCTTGACTCTCAGCTCAGTCAGTGCTCAGCCTTCCCATCCCTCGTCCCTGTCCGTCATACATCTTCTGAGGAACAGCAAAGTGCTTTATCACTCAAAAGTAGGGGTCCCCTAACCGAACTCGTCTGCTCTTGTGAGTAGGTGAGGAGACTGAAGTGCAGAAAGGTTAAGAAAGGTAGGTCAATCCTGAAGACAGGATGAGAGCCACCCAGCATGAGGCCAGTCGTTTGGGGTTTCTTTGTAGATATTCATTCTGTAAGACCCAACACAGGGTGCTTTGAATTCATGTTACACTTATCGACAGACTATAATTTGGAGCATTTAAGTACTGTACTTTAGTTTCTTTATCTGGAAAAGACTGAGTTAGAAAGCACATTTAAGAAAAAGTATCCAAGATACCGCCCTACCTTTTTTGGGTGGAAGGGAGTGGATTTTGCAATATTTAGGCTTGTTTTTTTCATTCTTTGGGTCGTTACTGGTTGAATAAGCCTATGCAAGGCCTAGGGAGCAGTGTGAGTAGAGGGGGTAGGAAAGAAGGCTGAGGCTGGACCCTGATTACTAGGAGCCGAACAAGCATGTGCCTGGATTAGTTCAGAGATGGGGTTATGTGGAATTAAGTGAGCGGTGATGGTGGTAACCCTTGTTTATTGGGGAACTGATGCATGCTAATCACTGTTAGGTGCTTTATAGGTTTTTAAAAAAATCATCACCAACCAAATAAAGAGGGTATTATTATGAGCTTCATTTTTAAAATTTTATTTATTTTTATTTTTGGCTGTGTTGTGTCTTCTTTGCTGCGCGCGGGCTTTCTTCTAGTTGCGGTGCGCAGGCTTCTCATTGCGGTGGCTTCTTTTGTTGCAGAGCACGGGCTCTAGGCATTCGGGCTTCAGTAGTTGCGTGACACGGGCTCAGTAGTTGTGGTTTGTGGGCTATAGAGCACAGGCTCAGTAGTTGTGGTACACGGGCTTAGTTGCTCTGCAGCATGTGGGATCTTCCTGGACCAGGGCTCGAACCTGTGTCCCCTGCATTGGCAGGTGGATTTTTAACCACTGCGCCACCAGGGAAGCCCAAGCTTCATTTTTCAGATGAGGAAACTAAGGCTCAGAGAGGTTAGGTAGCTTGCTGAAGCCAGTCATCAGGACATCGCATAGTTAAGATTTATACTTGCTTGTGTTTGACTTCACACTGCTGTTTTGCTCTGTGGCTTCTGACAGTGAATGATGTTGGATTTCAGATAAGGGGGCAGTCATTGTGGTTCAGAAAAGGGACCAAGTGCAAGAGGTTGAGCTGGTTTTAACCTGTTGAAGAAATGGGGCAAAGAGAGCACTTCTCATTCTTGCTAATAGTTAGCTGTATATTCTTCTGTATGGATTGAGACTGTTTGCTCTGACAATTACATTTAGCAAGCCAAAAATCCAGACAGGTGGTATGACCTGGAATTTTGGAAATTCTTCTAAAAGCAAGAGGGAATCTAGTATTTTATAACTAGAATTTTTGGAACCTAGGAAGCATTTAAACCCTAGAGTATTTAAAATTGGGATTGTTCAACAAAATCTGGGACCTATGGGCTTCATGAGGAGTGGGTGGGACAGAAACCTGGGCCACTATTAAGATGTCTCTGCTTAAGAATTGTTCTTGCTGGCTGGCCTTGCCAGCCGTGTACACTCTGAGTGCCGGCTTTCTCATCTTTAACATTAAGAGTGAGCAAAATGAACCTTAAAGTACCTTTGAAATCTAAAATTTGTTTCCAAAAAACTGTGGTGCTCTATTCAGTATTATAAACTACCTAGTATTCAATTTTTAAAAAAAAAGGAAAGAAAGAAAGAATAAAGTTTATTACTCTTCAGTCTGCAATTTTGAAAGTGAACAATGAGATCTTTTATACTTATTTTGGTGTGTAGTAGTAATAAGGTTGAAGATTTCTTCAAAAAACAAACTCTGTGTGTGTGTGTGTGTGTGCGCGCGCGCGTGCGTGCGCGCATGTGCGCTCGCGCGCATAAATAGATGTATTTCTGTTCAGATCTATCAAGGTCAGCCTCTGTGAATAAACTTACTGCCTTATAGGACAGGCTTTTCCCATTTCAAAGTTTGTTTAGCCGATACTCCTACTTTAAGGAAACTGGGATAACACTATAGCCGTAAGAAACACCCTGGTTTTTGAGAGGGAGCCAGACAGATGATCTTTGTTCTTTATCTCCAAATTTTCATGGCATGAAACTTGAAAAGGTCTGTCTTTGTGTGTTCAGGCAACCTGCGTCACTCCTGCCTGTACTCCTGATAAATTTCTCTTAAGTTAAAAAGCCTCTTCTAAGTAACATTTTTGCCTAAATGTACTCATCTACTCTAAAGGTGTCAAGGTACATGTAAGCCAGCAGCATCTTTTTAAAAATCATAATGGCTTAAAAAAAATAACCCTCAAGTTTAAAACTGTATCACTGATGGAGTCAGGGAAAATTCAGTGACACTAAGTATATTCACAGTGTTGTGCACCCGTCTGCACTGTCCATTTCCAGACCTTTTCATCATCCCAGACAGAAACTCTGTACTCATTAAGTAATAGCTTCTCCTTTCCTCCTTGCAGTGCCCCTGGTGACCTCTATTTCACTTTACATCTCTGTGAATTTAATTACTCTAGGTACCTCCCTCCTGTAAGTGGAATAATACGGTATTTGTGTTTTTGTGACCGGCTTACTCACTTAATGTAGATGAATGTAGCATGTGTCAGAATTTCATTCCTTTTGAAGGCTGAAGAATATTCCATTGTGTGTGTGTGTGTGTGTGTGTGTGTGTGTGTGTGTACACACACACACACCATTTTATCATTTGCTTTTCCTAATTACTAATATAATGCATTAATTCTGATATTTTAGTACAGTCATGGGCATTCTTTTGGCTTTTAAGGGAACGGGTACAACTTGTATGGGTAAACCCAAATAGTGAGTTACAGGGGACACATAATTGTAGAATCCTGTTTGAATTGACCAGCCTCATCCACCTGCATTTATTTCCTCATGAGCTAGAGCCAGTGTTTTCAAGCCCTGCTGCTGCTTCAGCCACGGGCCCCTCTCTGGTGGCCAGAGGACACAGACAGCTCAACATAGTGGGAAGGAGAGGCCCTCAACTCGTTTATTCTGATGCATTGTGTCTGGTCCTGCTGGTGCCCTTATCCCCTCCCCGACTTGTCTTTTTTGACTCCATGAATATATATGTCTAGGTTCCTGGAAAAAGGACTTAGGCCAGTTATTAAGTCTTCTTTCACCCTTTCAAGCTATCATTGAGTATTTAAAGAGAGATCCAGATGAAGAGCACTGGTCTTTATTCTCAGACATTCAGAGTGAGAGTGAGAGTGAGAGTGAGAGTGAGAGTGAGAGTGAGAGTGAGAGAGAGAGAGAGAGAGAGTGTGTGTGTGTGTGTGTGTGTGTGTGTGTGTGTGTGCGCGCGCGTGCGCGCGCACGTAAGGGGTGTATAAGGAAAAGGCATTCAGAGAACAAACAAGTCTACTCTCTGGTCTCTGTGTACTTATTGTTTGCCTTACATTTGCAAAGGAAATTTCCAGAACAGTGTTTTGGCTCTTCTCAAGTTTCCTTCTTTCAGGGGATGGTTTTCAGCATTTTCAGTATTACTGAGCAAAGCTCATTTGATAGATGAAGAGCCATCCTAGGGGAGCACAGAGCTGGCCCTGAAGAGAGGCTGCCACCACCACTGCTTCTGTGCAGGACTTTTCTACAGCCTTCTGAGCTGCTTCTCAGAAGGGCTTTTTATTATGAGTGATAATTGTAGTCATTTGGGGCATGTATGTGTCCCCTGTTTATCATCACTCTTTTGATTTCTTTACTGAAATCTTGACTTAGTTTCCACAGATGTACTTTAAAATCTATTCATTGTTGTGGTGCCCTGTAACTGAGAAAACAAACCTGTGTCATAATAGAACATAAAGGAGGTCTCTAGGGTTATGGAACATGAGTGGGAAACAGCTGTTATCTCTTGTTCACCTTCCTTTTCTTTTTTCTCTTTTTAATTTATTTTTTTATACAGCAGGTTCTTATTAGTCATCACATTTATACACATCAGTGTATACATGTCAATCCCAATCTCCCAATTCATCCCCCCACCCCCCACCGCTGTCCCCCCTTGGTGTCCATACATTTGTTCTCTACATCTGTGTCTCAGTTTCTACCCTGCAAACCGGTTCATCTGTACTATTTTTCTAGGTTCCACATATATGCGTTAATATATGATATTTGTTGTTCTCTTTCTGACTTACTTCACTGTGTATGACAGTCTCCAGATCCATCCACATCTCTACAAATGACCCAATTTCGTTCCTTTTTATGGCTGAGTAATATTCCTTTGTATATATGCACCACATCGTCTTAATCCATTCGTCTGTCGATGGGCATGTAGGTTGCCTCCATGACCTGGCTGTTGTAAATAGTGCTGCAATGAACATTGGGGTTCATATGTCTTTTTGAATTATGGTTTTCTCTGGGTATATGCCCAGTAGTGAGATTGCTGGGTCATATGGTAATTCTATTTTTAGTTTTTTAAGGAACCTCTGTACTGTTCTCCATAGTGGCTGTATCAATTTACATTCCCACCAACAGTGCAAGAGGGTTCCCTTTTCTCCACACCCTCTGCAGCATTTGTTGTTTGTAGATTTTCTGATGATGCCCATTTTAACTGGTGTGAGGTGATACCTCACTGTAGTTTTGATTTGCATTTCTCTAATAATTAGTGATGTTGAGCAGTTTTTCATGTGCTTCTTGGCCATCTGTCTTCTTTGGAGAAATGTCTATTCAGGTCTTCTGCCCATTTTTGGATTGGGTTGTTTGTTTTTTTTATTATTGAGCTGCATGAGCTGTTTATATATTTTGGAGATTAATCCTTTGTCCATTGATTCGTTTGCAAATATTTTCTCCCATTCTGAGGGTTGTCTTTTCGTCGTGTTTATGGTTTCCTTTGCTGTGCAAAAGCGTCTAAGTTTCATTAGGTCCCATTTATTTTTGTTTTTATTTCCATTATGAGGTGGATCAAAAAGGATCTTGCTGTAATTTATGTCAAAGAGTATTCTTCCTATGTTTTCCTCTAAGAGCTTTATAGTATCTGGTCTTATATTTAGGTCTCTAATCCATTTTGAGTTTATTTTTGTTTATGATGTTAGAGAGTGTTATAATTTCATTCTTTTACATGTAGCTGTCCAGTTTTCCCAGCACTACTTACTGAAGAGACTATCTTTTCTCCATTGTATATCCTTGCGTTCTTTGTCATAGATTAGTTGACCATAGGTGCGTGGGTTTATCTCTGGGCTTTCTATTCTGTTCCATTGATCTATATTTCTGGTTTTGTGCCAGTACCATATTGTCTTGATTACTGTAGCTTTGCAGTGTAGTCTGAAGTCAGGGAGTCCAATTCCTCCAGCTCCATTTTTTCCCCTCAAGACTGCTTTGGCTATTTGGCATCTTTTTTTGTCTCCATACAAATTTTAAGGTTTTTTGTTCTAGTTCTGTAAAAAATGCCATTGGTAATTGGATAGGGATTGCATTGAATCTGTAGATTGCTTTGGGTAGTATAGTCATTTTCACAATATTGATTCTTCCAATCCAGGAACATGGTATATCTCTCCATCTGCTGGTATCATCTTCAATTTCTTTCATCAGTGTCTTATAGTTTTCTGCATACAGGTCTTTTGTCTCCCTAGGTAGGTTTATTCCTAGGTATTTTATTCTTTTTGTTGCAGTGGTAAATGGGAGTGTTTCCTTAATTTCTCTTTCAGATTTTTCATCATTAGTGTATAGGAATGCAAGAGATTTCTGTGCATTAATTTTGTATCCTGCAACTTTACCAAATTCATTGATTAGCTCCAGTAGTTTTCTGGTGGCATCTTTAGGAGTCTCTATGTATAATATCATGTCATCTGCAAACAGTGACAGTTTTTCTTCTTCTTTCCCAATTTGTATTCCTTTTATTTCTTTTTCTTCTCTGATTGCCATGGCTAGTACTTCCAAAACTATGTTGAATAATAGTGGTGAGAGTGGACATCCTTGTCTTGTTCCTAATCTTAGAGGAAATGCTTTCAGTTTTTCACCATTGAGAATGATGTTTGCTGTGGGTTTGTCATATATGGCCTTTATTTTGTTTAGGTAGGTTCCCTCTATGCCCACTTTCTGGAGAGTTTTTATCATAAATGGGTGTTGAATTTTGTCAAAAGCTTTTTCTGCATCTAATGAGTTGATCATATGGTTTTTCTCCTTCAATTTGTTAATATGGTGTATCACATTGATTGATTTGCATATATTGAAGAATCCTTGCATCCCTGTGATAAATCCCACTTGATCATGGTGTATGATCCTTTTAATGTGTTGTTGGATTCTGTTTGCTGTATTTTGTTGAGGATTTTTGCCTCTATATTCATCAGTGGTATTGGTCTGTAATTTTCTTTTATTGTAGTATTTTTGTCTGGTTTTGTTATCAGGGTGATAGTGGCCTCATAGAATGAGTTTGGGAGTGTTCCTTCCTCCGCAATTTTTGGAAGAGTTTGAGAAGGATGGGTGTTAGCTCTTCTGAATGTTTGATAGAATTCACCTGTGAAGTCATCTGTTCCTGGACTTTGGTTTGTTGGAAGATTTTTAATCACAGTTTCAATTTCATTACTTGTGATTGGTCTGTTCATATTTTCTGTTTCTTCGTGGTTCAGTCTTGGAAGGTTATACCTTTCTAAGAATTTGTCCATTTCTTCCAGGTTGTCCATTTTATTGGCGTAGAGTTGCTTATAGTAGTCTCTTAGGTTGCTTTGTATTTCTGTGGTGTCTGTTGTAACTTCTCCTATTTCACTTCTAATTTTATTGATTTGAGTCCTCTCTTTTTCTTGATGAGTCTGGCTAATGGTTTATCAATTTTGTTTACCTTCTCAAAGAACCAGCTTTTAGTTTTATTGATCTTTCCTGTTGTTTTCTTTGTTTCTGTTTCAGTTATTTCTGCTCTGGTCTTTATGATTTCTTTCCTTCTGCTAACTTTGGGTTTTGTTTGTTCTTCTTTCTCTAGTTCCTTTAGGTGTAAGGTTAGATTGTTTACTTGAGATTTTTCTTGTTTCTTGAGGTAGGCTTGTATAGCTATAAACTTCCCTCTTAGAACTGCTTTTGCTGCATCCCATAGGTTTTGAATCATTGTGTTTTCACTGTCATTTGTCTAGGTATTTTTTGATTTCCTCTTTGATTTCTTCAGTGATCTCTTGGTTATTTAGTAACGTATTGTTTAGCCTCCATGTGTTTGTGTTTTTTACATTTTTTTCCCTGTAATTCATGTCTAATCTCATAGCGTTGTGGTCAGAAAAGATGCTTGATATGATTTCAATTTTCTTAAGTTTACTGAGGCTTGATTTGTGATCCACGATGTGATCTATCCTGGAGAATGTTCCATGCGCAGTTGAGAAGAAAGTGTAATCTGCTGTTTTTGGATGGAATGTCCTATAAATATTAATGAAATCTATCTGGTCTATTGTGTCATTTAAAGCTTCTGTTTCCTTATTAATTTTCTGTTTGGATGATCTGTCAATTGGTGTAAGTGAGGTGTTAAAGTCCCCCAGTATTATTGTGTCACTGTCGATTTCCTCTTTTATAAGTGTTAGTAGTCACCTTATGTATTGAGGTGCTCCTATGTTGGGTGCATATATATATAATTGTTATATTTTTTCCTTGGGTTGATCCCTTGATCATAATGCAGTGACCTTCCTTGTCTCTTGTAACGTTCTTTATTTTAGTAACATTCTTTATTTTAAAGTCTATTTTATCTGATATGTGTATTGCTATTCCAGCTTTCTTTTGATTTCCATTTGCATGGAATATCTTTTTCCATCCCCTCACTTTCAGTCTGTATATGTCCCTAGATCTGAAGTGGGTCTCTTGTAGACAGCATATATATGGGTCTTGTTTTTGTATCCATTCAGCAAGCCTGCGTCTTTTGGTTGGAGCATGTAATCCATTCATGTTGAAGGTAATTATCGATATGTATGTTCCTATTACCATTTTCTTAATTGTTTTGGGTTTGTTTTTATAGGTCCTTTGTGTTTCCCACTTAGAGAAGTTCCTTTCCCATGTTAGGGAAGTTTTCAACTATAGTCTCTTCAAATATTTTCTCAGGCCCTTTCTCTCTCTCCTCTCCTTCTGGGACCCCTGTAATGCGAATATTTTTGTGTTTAATGCTGTCCCAGAGGTCTCTTAGGCTGTCTTCATTTCTTTTCATTCCTTGTGTTTATTCTCTTCTGCAGCAGTGAATTCCAGCATTCTGTGTTCCAGGTCACTTATCCGTTATTCTGCCTCAGTTATTGTGCTATTGTTTCCTTCTAGTGTATTTTTCATTTCAGCTATTGTATTGTTTATCTCTGGTTGTTCTTTAATTCTTCTAGGTCTTTGTTAAACATTTCTTGCATCTTCTCGATCTTTGCCTCCATTCTTTTTCTGAGATCCTGGATCATCTTCACTATCATTATTCTGAATTCTTTTTCTGGAAGGTTGCCTATCTCCACTTCATTTAGTGATTTTTCTGGGGTTTTATCTTGTTCTTTCATCTGTCTTTCTGTGGGTGTGTTTTTTGTTCCACAGGCTATAGGATTGTAGTTCTTCTTGCTTCTGCTGTCTGCCGTTTGGTGGTCTCCTTTTCTTTTCTTTTTTTTTTTTTTTTTTTTTTTGTGGTACGCGGGCCTCTCACTGTTGTGGCCTCTCCCGTTGCAGAGCACAGGCTCAGCGGCCATGGCTCACAGGCCCAGCCGCTCCGCGGCATGTGGGATCCTCCCGGACCAGGGCACGGACCCGTGTCCCCTGCATCGGCAGGCGGACTCTCAACCACTGCGCCACCAGGGAAGCCCTCCTTTTCTTTTTAAAACTGCTTCTGTTACACATCACCATTGCGTCTTTCTTTCCGGCTTCCTTTGCTTCAGGCTTTCACTTGGTCAGCATGCATAGAAAGTAGGGATGCTTTTCTCTCCTATTTCCTGATATCTAAATCCTACCCATTTTTCAAGATTCAAGTTGGTTGTTAACTGAGGAAGCTTTCCTGGATCCTTTCTTTTCCTCTGTATGGACTTACAGCTTTCCCCTCTGTAGTGCAGACTGGGGTGTATTTCATGGGTCCTGCCAAGCCTGTACGCAGAAATGGTAGGTTTTATCTCCTCTTTCCGGGCATCAGGTGCTGTGTCCCTGGCTGTGCCTCAGGGGAGAAAGTGATGGCAATTGAATGAATACTATTTCCAGTCATGAATGAAATGCAAGAGTTATTTATTTATTTTTATTTTATTTTTATTTACTTAATTTTGGTGACATTGGGTCTTCGTTGCTGCACACGGGCTTTCTCTAATTGCGTCGAGTGGGGGCTACTCTTCTTTGAGGTGTGATGGATTCTCACTGCAGTGGTGTCTCTTGTTGCAGAACAAGGGCTCTAGGTGTGAGGGCTTCAATAGTTGTGGCCTGTGGGCTCAGTGGTTGTGGTGCACAGGCTTAGTTGCTCCATGGCATGTGGGATCGTCCCGGACCAGGGCTCGAACCTGTGTCCGCTGCATTGGCAGACAGATTCTTAACCACTGCACCACCAGGGAAGTCCCAAGAGTTAGTTATTTAAATGACATTTCCTCCCACAGTAGTATAATGAGTAAGTGAAAGAAAATTCTGTAGAACTTTTCATGCCATTAATTCAGGCATGGAGAACCTTTATTTGTTTTTCTTCCGTAGGTGAGCACATGGGTGAAACATAGTTTTTTTTTTTTTTTAAATAAATTTATTTATTTTATTTTTTTTTTGGCTGCGTTGGGTCTTTGTTGCTGCGCGCGGGCTTTTTCTCTAATTGCGGCGAGCGGGGGCTACTCTTTGTTGTGGTGCGCAGGCTTCTCATTGTGGTAGCTTCTCTTGTTGCGGAGCATAGGCTCTAGGCGCGTTGGCTTCAGTAGTTGTGGCTTGCGGGCTCTAGAGTGCAGGCTCAGTAGTTGTGGCGCACGGGCTTAGTTGCTCCACGGCATGTGGGATCTTCCTGGAGTAGGCTCGAACCCGTGTCCCCTGCATTGGCAGGTGTATTCTTAACCACTGCGCCACCAGGGAAACCTGAAACATAGTTTTATTTAGTTTCATCTAATTTAAAATTAGGGGCAGGTCATTGAGACTTTAATTAATCATATTTACTATGTTTTTAAAAATTTTATATAATTATTAAATATGCTTTAATGTGAGATTAAACAGTTAATGAAAATGTAAAAAGGTAAAAATGGAAGAAATTTTAATAACCATTCTGCTTACTAAGACTTGAGAATATTGATTTATGCTAGTTATGTTTAAAAACTGATTATCCTTATAGCTCTTAATTTTATCACTACCTTTAAGACTAGAAAAATGTAGCCTTTATTTTAATAACTATAAATGCACATTTTTAAAAAAGCAGGTATTTCCACAAGAGTGGAACTATCAAAAAGCTCTTAGAACTATCAAAGGTCTTAGATTTAAAATCGGTCATAATTTTCATCGGTGCTGGCAGAAGGCATGAGACTCCTGGGCCACAGACAAAGGACAGTGTACTACCTATAGCAATAACAGAGCAGAGTATTGGCATTTTTCATGTAGGTTCCTGAGCCCCAGTTCCCCCAGGGCAATATGAACAGAGCCATATGGTACCTACACAGGCAGTGGGTTGCATTACAGGAAAGGAACCGTGAGCTCAGGGAACCTGAATCTTTTATGGTGGGCAGTGGGCCTACCTTCCCTTTGTTCCCAGAGATATTATCTTTATTATCTCAACAGTAAGCACACTTGCCCTTTGGTAGGGACGAAAGCACTCTTTATCTTTCAAGGCTGTTTGCTATACGAATAGCCTTAAAAATAGCCCAGAACAAAAGGGCAGTTAGTGCCTTACTCTGCAAGATGTGCAGAAGTTCGAGGGACCCATGGAGAATTGTCTCCCAACAAAGAATTGTAGTTATAAAAGGTAGCAGTCCTCTACCAATGCCCCCCAGAACTTCCTGCTCCCTAGCACCCCATCGTGCAATAGAAATATGATGTGAGCCACATGTAATTTTCTACTAGCTGCATTAAAAAAAGCAAAAAGAAACTTATAAAATTAATTTTAATATTGTATGTGACCCAGTATATCCAAAATTTAATCATTTTAATAGTTACGCAGTATAAAAACGTTTTAATGAGATATTTTTAAAAAGCTTTTTTCTTTGAATTTTTTTATTTTTCTTTTTTTGCGGTACGCGGGCCTCTCACTGTTGTGGCCTCTCCCGTTGCGGAGCAACAGGCTCCGGATGCGCAGGCTCAGCGGCCATGGCTCACGGGCGCAGCAGTTCCGCGGCATGCGGGATCTTCCCGGACCGGGGCACGAACCCGTGTCCCCTGCATCGGCAGGCGGACTCTCAACCACTGTGCCAACCGGGAAGCCCTCTTTGAGTTTTATTGAAATGTAGTTGACATATATCACTGTATAAGACACACAGCCTGGGGACTTCCTTGGTGGCGCAGTGGTTAAAAATCCGCCTGCCAATGCAGGGAATACGGGTTCCAGCCCTGGTCCGGGAAGATCCCACACGCCGCAGGGCATCTAAAGCCTGTGCGCCACAACTACTGAGCCCGCGTCCCACAACTACTGAAGTCTGCGCGCCTAGAGCCCGTGCTCTGCAACAAGAGAAGCCACCGCAAGAAGAAGCCCGCGCACTGCAACGAAGAGTGGCCCCTACTCACTGCAACTAGAGAAAGCCCACGCGCAGCAATGATGACCCAACACAGCCAAAAATAAATAAATTAATTAAATAAATTAAAAAAAAAGATACACGGCCTGATGATTTTCCTTTACATACATCACAACATGATTAATACATAGGTTTAGTGAACATCCATCATCTCATATGGATACAAAATTAAATTAAAAATATATTTTCCTTGTGATGAGAACTCAGGATTTCCTTCCTTAACAGCATTCATCTATGATGTGCAGCAGTGTTCATTATATCTATCATGTTGTGCATTGCTTCCCCAGGACTTATTTGTCTTGTAACTGGAAGTTTGCTCCTTATTTGTCTTGTAACTGGAAGTTTGTTCCTTTTGACCACCTTCATCCAATTCCCCCACCTCCGATAACCATAAATGTGAACTCTTTTTCTCTGATGTTTGTGTTTGTAACCACAAAAATGACGTCTTTTTCTATGAGATTTTTTGCTTCTTTGCTTTTGAACTGACATACCGCACTATGTTAGTTCTTAAAATATAGCAAAGTGCTATTTCTGTATATTTCAAAATGATCACCATGATAAGTCTGGTTACCATCTGTCAGAATACAAAGATAGTACATAACTATTGACTATATTGACATTCCTCTGTGAGGCCATTGATCCTGGACTGCTGTTTGCTGAGAGAATTTTTATTACACATTTAACTTCATTACTAATGATTGGTCTGTTCAGATTGTCTTTCTTTCTGATTCAGTCTCAGCAGGTTGTATGTTTCTAGAAATTTGTCCGTTTCTCCTAGGTTGTCCAATTTGTTGGCATAACAGTTTGCTTTGTAATATATTTTGAAATCAGGAAGTGTGATGCCTAATGAGGTATTAAAATGATGCCTTTGTCTAATACATGTGCTACAATAAAACAGGAATATCTTACACAATGCGGCCATCACAGCTAAATGGAGTCCTACCAGAAAAAATGTTTAATGTAAAGACATTTTACACTCCTTCAAGTTTTAAAATTTAATTTTAATTAATTAAAATAAAATAAATTTTTTTCCTTAGTTAGGCTAGCTACATTTCAGTTGCTCAATAGCCAGTGTGACTAGTGGCTTCCATATTGGACAGCATAGCCCTAGAGGTAACCATTTTCAACTTTTCACATATTTCTTTGAGTCTCTATTTCCATATCTTTAAATAGCTTGCTTATACTGTTTCTTTATTTTTCAGTTGTAAAGTCTTCCTATTGACTTTCTACTGTTAAAGAAGATTTAATTCTCTTTTATCTCCAAACCCTCTTGCTATGTGTTCACTTCACAGCCCAGTTTCCCATCCTCCCAATCAGTGATTCTGAAAACTTGTTTTACACTCTTAAAAATTATTGAAGATCACAAAGAGCTTTTGTTTATGCGTGATATGTTTATCAGCATTTAGCCTGTTAGAAATTAAGACTGAGAAAAAATTAAATATTTATGTAAAAAACAATGGTAGGTCCTTTGCATATTATCATAAGTAATATTTTTTAATGAAAACCCTTTCATAAAAATTTGTGAGAAGAGTAATAACATTTTATATTTTTGCAAATCTCTTTAATGTTTGCCTTAATAGAAAACAGCCTAATAGAAACGAGAAAATACTTGCCTCTGAACTCATTCTGAAGACAAATCACATACTATGTAGCCTCTGGAAAACTGCACTGTATACTTGTAGTAAGAATATGGGAGTAAAAAGGGTGAATGGTATCCTAGTATTATTATGAAAATAGTTTCAAGATTCTCTGTATATTATCATAATTTTTTCAGACCATGACTCAGTGTTTATATTATTATGACCATGTATTAGCTGAGCTATAGTAGCGTAAGCTGAGTTAAGCAGCATACCATGGATTTTTTTTTAATTGCACTTTTTTGTTTTCCTTAGAGATAATGCCTTCTTTTCATATATATATATATTTTTACTACGTACATTTTACTTATTCAACTCTGAACTCTATGTTAGTTGTCAAAATCTCTTCAAAATACATTCTTTTACAGCAGGTATTTTCTCCCTTTTGTCTTAAATATCTTCTGTAGCCATTCGACTTGGTTCAGTTAAGACTGGTTTTTTCCTAGGACCCCTGCATATCCTAGGATTGCTTTTCCTCAGAATCCTGGGAATTTCTGTTGCCTCTCTTTTATATTGGATCCCTGATTATTAGGTCCCCTGTCTTTTTCTTGATATGCAGTACAGTCGTCCCTCAGTATCAGTGAGTGGGTGTGGGTGTGGTGGGGATTGGTTCCAGACCCCCCGAGGGTACCAAAACCTGCCAGTGCTCCAGTCTCTTATATAAAATGATGTAGTATTTGCAGGTAACCTACACATATACTCCTGTATACTTTCAGTCATCTCTAGACTATTACCTGGTACAATGTAAACGCTATGTAAATAGTTGTAAGTACAATGTAAATAGTTGCTGGAGAATGGCAGATTCAAGTTTTGCTTTTGCATCTTTCTAGAATGTTTTTCCCCAATTTTTCTTTTTTTAATGATACAGTGGACAACTCAGTCTACATTTCTTTTTACAGTAGTGCTATTTTTTTTTTAAGACCATTATTTATTTACTTATTGGCCGTGCCGTGTGTCTTGTGGGATCTTAGTTCCTTGACCAGGGATCAAACCCGTGCCCCCTGCAGTGGAAGTGCAGAGTCCTAACCACTGGATTGCCAGGGAATTCCCCCAAATATTTTTGATTTGAGGTTACTTGAATTCAAAGATATAGAACCCACAGATACAGAGCCCATGGATATGGAGGGCCAACTGTGTAGTATAAACTTGGGGGCCAGATTGTATAGGTTTGAATCTTAGCTCTCTCACTTACTAGGTGTGTGACTGATACTGTGATTTATAGTAAATATGTAAGTCTATCTTGTCTAATGTGTCATTTAAAGCTTGTGTTTCCTTATTAATTTTCTGTCTGGATGATCTGTCCATTGCTGTAATTGGGGTGTTAAAGTCCCCCACAATTATTGTGTTACTGTTGATTTCTCCTTTTATGGCTGTTAGCATTTGCCTTATGTATTGAGGTGCTCCTATGCTGAGTGCATAAATATTTATAATTGTTATATCTTCTTCTTGAATTGATCCCTTGATCATTATGTAGTGCATGGAATATCTTTTTACACCTCCTCTCTTTCAGTCTGTATGTATCCTTAGGTCTGAAGTGGGTCTCTTGTAGACAGCATATATAGGGGTCTTGTTATTGTATCCATTCAGCCAGTCTGTGTCTTTTGGTTGGAGCATTTAATCCATTTGCATTTAAGGTAATTATTGATATGTATGTACCTATTACCATTTTCTTAATTGTTTTGGGTTTGTTTTTGTAGGTCTTTTCTTCTCTTGTGTTTCCCTCCTAGAGAAGTTTCTTTGGCATTTGTTGGTGGTGCTGAATTCTCTTAGTTTTTGCTTGTCTGTAAAGGTTTTAATTTCTCTGTCGAATCTGAATGAGATCCTTGCTGGGTAGAGTAATCTTTGTTGTAGGTTTTTCCCTTTCATCACTTTAAATATATCCTGCCACTCTCTTCTGGCCTGCAGAGTTTCTACTGAAAAATCAGCTGATAACCTTATGGGGTTTCCCTTGTATGTTATTTGTTGCTTTTCCCTTGATGCTTATAATACTTTTTCTTTGAGTTTAATTTTTGTTAGTATGATTAATATGTCTCAGCGTGTTTCTCCTTGGGTTTATCCTGTGTGGGACTCTCTGTCCTTCCTGGACTTGGGTGGCTATTTCCTTTTCCATGTTAAGGAAGTTTTCAACTCTAATCTCTTCAAATATTTTCTCACACCCTTTCTCTTTCTCTTCTTTTTCTGGGACCCCTATAATTTGAATGTTGGGTGTTTAATGTTGTCCCAGAGGTCTCTGAGATTTTCCTCAGTTCTTTTCATTCTTTTTTCTGTATTCTGCTCCTTGGAAGTTATTTCCACCATTCTGTCTTCCAGTTCACTTATTCATTCTGCCTCAATTATTCTGCTGTTGATTCCATCTAGTGTATTTTTCATTTCATTTACTGTGTTGTTCATCACTTTGTTCTTTAGTTCTTCTAGGTCCTTATTAAACATTTCTTATATTTTCTCGATCTGTGCCTCCATTCGATTTCCGAGATTTTGGATCATCTTTACTGTCATTACTCTGAATTATTTTTCAGGTAGACTGCCTATGTCCTCTTCATTTATTTTTCTTGTAGGTTTTTACCTTGCTCCTTTGTCTGTAACGTATTTCTCTGCCATCTCATTTTTGTTGATGGGTTGGGCTGTGTTCCTCTCTTGCTGGTTGTTTGACCTGAGGTGTCCAGTGCTGGAGTTTGCAGTCAGTTGGGTGGAGCCATGTCTTGGTGCCGAGATGGGAACCTCTGGGAGGACCGACACTGATTAATATTCCCTAGGGCTTGAAGTTCTCTGTTAGTCCAGTGGCTTGGACTTGGCATTCCCACCACAGGGACTCAGGCCTGACCCATGGCCTGGGAACCAAGACCCCACAAGCTGTGCAGCATGGCAAAAAAGAAAAAAAAGATACCCCCCCCCAAACAGACAACAAATGAAAAAGATCAGAAGAATAACAAAGATTAAAAAACAGAATAAAATTAGAAAAATAAAAAATATTAGAAAAAATAAAAATTAAACAACAACAAAACAAAGCGCAAGAGCAAAAAAAAAAAGAAAGAATTAATAAAAATAAATAAAAAAATAAAAACTCACTGGTGGCTCTGCTGTCAGTGTCCTTGCCCTCACGTGAGCCACATCCAACCCCCGCCTCCCTAGGAGGGCCTCCAAGACCTCTAGGTAGGTCTCTGGATCCACTGTATCAGCCCCACCTCTGCATGTTTTCCTTTCACCAGCATCTGCTCCTGAAGCTGACCTGGAGTATATGAGCCCGTGTAGGCCAGCTGGGGTGCAGGCTTCCATGGGCATGTCCACAGGGGCCGACATAGCTGGAGGAGGCTTTGTGGCAGGGGGCGAGGGTGTGGTGCTCGGATCCACCGGGACCCACTCAGCCAGAAGAGGCTTTGGAGGTGCGACACAGCCGGAGGAGGCTGTGTCAGGGGTGGTGGTCCCCCAAAGGTCCCCTCCTGTCCCTGCCGATCCCCCCACCATGAGTGGGTCCCCCTGAGTGTGGGAACCTCTCCTCCTCCCATCCAACCCCAGGTCACCGGCCCCATCCCGTCTCCACCCGTCCTCCCCCCTCTTCCCTCCCTTGTCCCACCTGGCTGTGCCGGGACCCCTCCTGTACCCCTGTGTCTGAGGTCCTCCTCCAGTGTCCAACAGGCGCTCCGATGCACCCCTGTCATACCTATGAGGAGACGTGAACTCCATGTCCTCCTACTCTGCCCTCTTGACTCTGCCCCTCTCCCTAAGAGCTCATTTTTATTCTCTGTTCCTTTTTCATAGTCTCTTGTTCTTGTTTCATGGCTGCACTAGTTTCTCTTATGCCTTTGCCGATAATAGCACTAGGATTTTGTTGTTGCAGTTTTCATCTCTTGATCTTAATTTCTCCATGTGACAGAATATTTAATGGATACAGATTCCTCCCATTGCAGTATCCCTGCCCCCTTGCAATTGATTTTGCTTGTCTTCCTATCCAGAAGTAGAAGCTTACTTCCTCTGCAATCATGGCTGGCCTGGTGACTTTCTCTGACTAATAGAACGTGACAGAAGTGATGTTGTATATGTTCTGGAGCTTAGCCCTTATGAGGCTTTGGAGCTGCTGTGTTCTCTTGGTGTGCTGCCATGCAGCTGCCAAGTGAGGAACCTTGTCCAGACTAGCAGATGATGAGAGGCACCCCAGCTAACGTCCAGTACCATGTGCAGATGTGAACGATCTGTATGGAACCCTCCAACCCAGACAGTCCTCCATATGCATGCAGCCGCCTAGGTGAGCCCAGGTAGAGCCGGAAGGACTGCCCAACCAATTCTAAAAGTAGTGAGAAACCATAAATTGTTGTTCTTTTCAGTCATTAGGAATTGTGGTTGATTATATGGAAATAGTTAACTGATACTCTCCTCTGTTTTTTCTGTTTGTTCTGATCTCTTTTGTGTCATGAGCTTTTCTTGGATATCGGGTAGTTTTCTCTTATCTGAGGCCGAGGCCTGGGGGATATATATGCCTGCCTGCCAGTGTTCTGGAAATGAGGACCTGTGACTTAATTCCCTTGTTTTCAGGTTGGTACTCCTGCCCTCAGCTGTGCCTTGTACCCTCCAGGTCAGATACCCTCTGTTTCACATTTTCCAGAGCTTTTCACTGAGGCCCGGAAGGGTATTTACTGGGTTATGAAGAATAGGGGTCTGGGAGTCTTAACAGCCTTTTAAGTAGATTTTCACTCAGTGGAGTTTAACTCCACTTCACACACCGCTTCCAGAGGAGTTGTGTTGCCAGTTCCGGAGCCTTCTGAGGAGGAGCAGATGGCTGATGGTGGGAGGTGCGGGGTAGGGGGAGCTGTGCTGTAAGTTGAGTTGCCTCTCAGCTTTCTCCTCTGCCTGCTTCAGGTTCAGCTTTCTGAGATCTCCAAGTCAGTTACCACTCAGTCCCTCTAGCTTTCAAAAGTTTGGTGCCATTTCCTCAATTCTTTGAGGGGTTTAATCATTTACTATAATTTCATCTTTAAACAGCATGTTCTTTTTGATAGACTCTCTAAAATAGGATAGCCCTTGCTGCAAGTGTAGAGAACTGGTGACAGAACCCTTCTCTGACATTCAAAAGGGAGAGAGGATAGATGTTCAATTTTTAGCAGAGGAACGTGGGCTTCACTTGAGAGAGACTTTCTTTCTTTCAACAAACATAACCAAGCAATTCTCTGTGCTGCATTCTGTGTCTGGCTCTAGGACATGGGGGTCTGAAGAAGTGAGACATGGGCCCTCTTCTCCCTCCATCACACCATCTGGCTTTAGGTGGTGTAGAAAGCGCCCTTTCCCAAGGGAGCATAGGAAACATGGTCCAGTTTGGTTATAGAAAGTCCCCTGTTGCCTATGTTTCCTTGGCTGGAGCCCAGGGAAACTCTGGGATGGATTCTGGGAGACAACGACCTAAACTGTGGAGTTTGGTGCTGAGGTATGGGGACCCCAAGAGCTGTTCCTGGCCAGTCTGGAGAGGCAGGCATTGTGGAGTCTCAGGAGTTCGTTTTAACATGAGACCTCAGAGAAGCTAGGGAGTTCACTGCAGTGAGTCACAGACTCACTAGGCAGACTCACTAGGCAGCAGAGACCACCCTTCAGTCAGGGCACAGCTGTCAGGAGACAGAGACCGGGTACCCTTGGATGACGTGAGGCCATGGAGGTGCAGGTGGCAGAAAGAACCCCACCCTGGTTGGCAAGGCCTCTGCCTTGGGATCTTACCTGCTTCCCACTCCTTCCATTGGCCTGCTTCAGGGTGGCATTTGGGCACCCTGGCTTGAGTCACGATCCTCTGAGATACTTGCATGGCCTTGGCATCAATCTTGATAGTATTTTCCTCCCGTCACAGCCTCTGGGCCACAGAACAGTAGTCCTTGTAGAGTCTGAAATTGAGCCCCGGAGGAGTATTCAGTGAAACTAAAGAGTGACTGAACTTAGACCATGCTTCCTGCTGCAGAAGGGCAATAGGTTGTGAATCCTGATTTATACAGGCACACAGATGTGTGCACATACACGGTGTGTACCTTTTTTTTTACAATTTTTATTTATTTAATTTATTTTTGGCTGCATTGGATCTTCGTTTTTGCACGTGGGCTTTCTCTAGTTGTGGCGAGTGGGGGCTGCTCCTCATTGCGGTGCATGGGCTTCCCACTGCGGTGGCTTCTCTCGTTGCAGAACACGGGCTCTAGGCACGCAGGTTTCAGTAGTTGTGGCATGCGGGCTCAGTAGTTGTGGCTTGCGGGCTCTAGAGCTCAGGCTCAGTAGTTGTGGCACACAGGCTTAGTTGCTCCGCGGCATGTGGGATCTTCCTGGCCCAGGGCTCGAACCTGTGTCCCCTGCATTGGCAGGCGGATTCTTAACCACTGCACCACCAGGGAAGGCTGGTGTGTACTTTTTTAAGAAAGAATATTTCCAGTACTTAAAAAATGGTGCAATAGGCAATAGGTAGAATTATTTTTATCTGTAGTAGTTTTATTTGGATTTAAACCAGAATTACTTTGGTGGAAATTGTTGAAGAAAAGAATTTACCTTTTTAACTTCTCCTTTCTTTTATTATAGTTGACAGTTATATCTGTCAGCTTTAACCTTAACAAAGGTTAACAAAGCTAACCAGTGCAGAGCCCTTCCTAGCTCTCTTTTTTTTTTTTAATTTATTTTTTTGGCTGCATTCAGTTTTTGTTGCTGTGCGTGGGCTTTCTCTAGTTGCAGTGAGCGGGGGCTACTCTTCATTGCGGTGCATGGGCTTCTCATTGCGGTGGCTTCTCTTGTTGCAGAGCACGGGCTCTGGGCACAGGGGCTTCAGTAGTTGTGGCTCACGGGCTCTAGAGCTCAGGCTCAGTAGTTGTGGCACGTGGGCTTAGTTGCTCTGCGGCATGTGGGATCTTCCCAGACCAGGGATTGAACCTGTGTCCCTTGCATTGGCAGGCGGATTCTTAACCACTGCACCAACAGGGAAGTCCCTTTTTTACTTTTTAAAATTTAATTTTTAATTGAAGTATAGTTGACGTGGTGTGATATAAGTTACAGGTATACGATATAGTGATTCACAATTTTTAAAGGTTATGCTTCATTTATAGTTATTATAAAATATTGACTATATTCCCTGTGTTGTACAATGTATCCTTGTAGCTTACTTTTTACATAATAGTTTGTACCTCTTAATCCCTACCCTTATAATGCCTCTCCCCTCATCCCTCTCCCCACTGGTAACCACTAGTTTGTTGTCTATATCTGTGAGTTTGTTTCTTTTTTGTTATATTCACTAGTTTGTTGTATTTTTTGTTTATTTTTTAAATTACTTTTTATTGGAGTATAGTTGCTTTACAATGTTATGTTAGTTTCTACTGTATAGCAAAGTGAATCAGCTATACGTATACATATATTCCTTCATTTTTGGATTTCCTTCCCATTTAGGTCACCATAGAGCATCGAGTAGAGTTCCCTGTGCTAATCAGTAGGTTCTCATTAGTTATTTATATTTTATACATAGTATCAATAGTGTATATATGTCAATTCCAATCTCCCAATTCCTCCCACCCCCGTTGTATTTTTTAGATTCCACATGTAAGTGATATCATACAGTATTTGTCTTTATTTGTCTGACTTATTTCACTTAGCATAATGCCCTCCAAGTCCATCCACGTTGTTGCTGATGGCAGGGTTTCATTCATTTTTATGGCTGAGTAGTACATGCCCCCCCGTCCCCAACATCTTCATCCATTCATCTGTTGATGGACACTATCTCTTTGTCTAGGAGTCTTAGGTGTAATTAGAGGCTGAACAAGGAAATCCTGATTGTTCTTAGAGGTGTGTACATATGTATGTGAATAGTCATGTAAATATGTTAAATCCTTTTCCTTCCAAATTCTGAATATGTTATGTCATATTAATTTATAATAAAATATATATTATTCCCCCTTCCTCCCTCTTCCTGCTTTGCCTTTCTATTATTAAAAAAGAAATTAAGGAGAAGATAGCCTGAGCCACATGTAGCTCATTTCTTTAAACATTTTGTTTCATTTGCTTCTTTATATGGTGATAGTTTTCTAAATTAAACTAGTAAGTGTGTGATTGAGATGAATATCATCATTTTGGACTTGGTTCATTTTAAAGTACAGAGGCAAAAAGAAACGAAATCAAGTTAGTTGTAGTGAGCTGGACGGATCTAGAGTCTGTCATACAGAGTGAAGTAAGTCAGAATGAGAAAAATAAATACCATATGCTAATGTATATATATGGAATCTAAAAAAAAATGATTCTCATGAACCTAGGGGCAGGACAGGAATAAAGATGCAGACGTAGAGAATGGACTTGAAGACACGGGGTCGGGTGGGGGTAGGCTAAGCTGGGACGAAGTGAGAGAGTGGCGTGGACATATATAGACTCCCAAATGTAAAAGAGATAGCTAGTCGGAAGCAGCCTCATGGCACAGGGAGATCAGCTCGGTGCTTTGTGACCACCTAGAGGGGTGGGATAGGGAGGGTGGGAGGGAGGCTCAAGAGGGAGGGGATATGGGGATATATGTATATGTATAGCTGATTCACTTTGTTATACAGCAGAAAGTAACACAACATTGTAAAGCAATTACACTCCAATAAAGATATAAAAATAAATAAATAAAATACAGAGGCACGTGCTAGTCATATCTAGTAGATTTTAATTTTGAAATGCCGCTATAGCACTTATTTTTTTCCGTTGTAAGGTCTTCTGATGTTTCTTACTTATTCCAAGCTGAAATCTAGATGTGATGATCAATGGTTTTTGGACTTCTCTTACGTGCATCTCCTCATCTATTTATCACTGTGCAAACAAGCCTGCATTAGTTGTAGTCTTTACCTCTACTGTATGTTTTTTTTTTTTTCTACTGTATATTTTTGATCAGATCCTTACCATTGAGCTGTTGAATACAAAGAGCACTTGGTGGAAGAATAAAATGAGAAAGAGGCCTTTTGCTTGGAACAGCAAAGTAATTCTAAACACCCCCTATGGCCAGTTATGTGATGCTGGTCAAAGTGCACAACCCCTGTGTTTCAACACCCATCTCTGCCATTGCTCTGTGCTCCTAATATAGTGTTGTTGAATCTCGTGGAAAACAGTGTTTAAGTTATTAATACTGATGCTCTTCCAAGCTAAGCCACGGATTACACTGTGATTGATTTTGTCATCATTTCATGATTCTGATTTCTTTCGAGTCAATGATAATTATTTCCTCAACCCCCTTCATTTGCTTTTTTTCAATGTAGTTATTACAGATTCACCCCAGACTCTGCCAGTTACTTACATTGGCTTTCAATATGCTGATTCCCATCAGTTATTCCTTCCATTTCATCTTCTTGAAGACATCTCTTCCAGGGCCTTCTGACCCACTTCCATCTTCTATATTTGTCTGTGGCCTATTACACACACAGCCTAGGGTGTTCCTTTACTGTCCTGCTGGTATTTCCTTTCCTTCCTTCTGGTATTGTGATACAGTTTCTGATTCTAATGTTTTCCTCTTTCTTGGTTTATACTTTAGTTTTGATGGAGCTCATCCTCCAGTAGCTTCCTGAAAAAGGATGCATAATGGTAAATATTTTGAAGGCTTGCCTTTCTTAATATGTAAAATGTTTTTATTTTACCCTTAATTTACTTAGTAGTTCATCTGGTTCTAAGAATTCTCATCTGGAAATCAGTTTCTTTTAGTACTTTGGAGGCATTGCTCCATTATCATCTGGCTTCTTTGGTTGGTTTTTATGAAGTATGAAGACGTTTTGCTTCTGAATCTTTTTCATGTGGATTATTACACCATCCGCCCCCCTCCCCCCCTGAAACCTACATAACTCTTTTTACCTTTTTACCAGTGCTCTGACATTTCATGATTAGTACGTATGTCTTGGTGTGGGTTTGTTTTCACCCATCATGTTGGTATTCCAAGGGACTTTTCAATCTGGAAACCATCGCTTTGTTTTGAAATACAGTCTTGAATTATTTAATTGATTTAATTATTTACTTCCATTTTTTCTGTTTTCTCTTTTTGGAGGTACAATTCGGATGGTGGATCTCCTGGTCTGGTTCTCTAAAGTACTATATTTTTTTCCCTAATTTTCCATCAGGTAGTTTGCCTATTTGCTTAACCTCCCGAGAGTTTTTCTCAACTTTATTTTCCAATGCTTCTATTGAGTCTTTCAGTTTTTGCTGTCATGTTATTAAGTTTTAAGAGCTTTTTATTTGCCAGGTGTTCTGTTTATGTGGTTTCTTGTTTGTTCTAATCATTGTTGTGAGGCAAACCACCCCAAACATAGTAACATAAAACATTGCTGTTTTATTTTTTGCTCACACATTCTGTGGGTCAGGAATTCAGTTAAGACTTGACTGACTAGGAGCTGGAGTCATCTGTGGCTTCTTCACTCACGTGGCTGGCACCTGGGCTGGGATGAATTGAAGACTGGGTCCAGCTGGGACTGTTGACTTGGGTACCAATGTGTGGCCTCTCTGTGTGGCTTCTTGCAACATGAGAAGTGAACTTTCCCTCTGGCGGGGAGCTTCTGGAGAGCACATTTTCCAAGACAACCAGGTAGAAGCTACGTGGTTTTATATGACCTAATTTTGGTGGTCACGTAGTATCACTTCTGCCAAACCCCACACTGGTCAGGGTAAACATAAGGTTGTCCAAATTCAAGGGGAAGGGAGTTTTGACCACTTCTTGATTGAAGGGTGGGAAGATCACATTTCAGAAGAGCATATGGTATGGTAGTATTTTTTTGCCTGTTTTTAGATAATACAGTCTGTCTTGCATATTGATTAATTGTATACAATACCTTTTCTTACCTCTCTGAGGATATTATTAGTAGTTTTCTTTTCCCTGTGCAAGTCTGTCTCCTTGAACATTTGGGGGGCATTCCCAATGTAAGCAGCATGATTAAGTCTTTTTCACTTGTCCTGGTTGGATTCCGTAGACAATAAACTCCTGCATTGTCTTGGCTCCCAAAGTTCTGGGAGCTGACAGCTGCAAATAGGGAAGGAGATGAGATCTCGATATTTATTGTCCTTGGGTTCACTTAGTCTGACTGTCTCCTCTTAGGAAAGGCATCAGTGTTCCAGTGAAGGACCTTTTCCAGGGCACTCACGATGACAGTTGCCAAGTCCTGTAGTAGGTCCTGGGTGAGGAAGCCTTGGTATGTATCTGGGACTTTTATTTTTCTTGCTATCTCAGAATTCATGAGCTTTGGTTATTTAGAATGGTTCTTATTGTTCAGTCATTGGCCTCATTGACTATTCCCACTCCACATCCTTCAAGAAATCTATGTGATTTGTGAAATCTGAAGGTGAAGGAACACTGGGCCCAGCGGTATGAACCTCTGCCATATTTTTGTTATTTGTTTTTCATTTTTATTTTTTATTATTTATTTATTTTATACATTTATTTATTTTTGGCTGCATTGGGTCTTCATTGCTGGGCACGGGCTTTCTCTAGTTGCGGCGAGTGGGGGCTACTCTTTGTTGTGGGGTGCTGGCTTCTCATTGCCGTGGCTTCTCTTGTTGTGGAGCACAAGCTCTAGGTGCGTGGGCTTCAGTAACTGTGACACACAGGCTCAGTAGTTGTGGTGCATGGGCTTAGTTGCTCTGCCGTATGTGGGATCTTTCCGGACCAGGGCTCGAACCCATATCCCCTGAATTGGCAGGCGGATTTTTAACCACTGCGCCACCAGGGAAGTCCCCTGTTATTTGTTCTTTAATATTTTCAATATTCTTTGTGTGTGCTTAAACTAAGTAATGTTTGATGACTGAAGTTCCATTGAAATAATATAGTACGTGGACATTTATGCCTCCCTTTAAACTTTTCCACATAGAAATCCCTTTCTTAATGAAATCTTATTTTCCCTTCACCTTCTCCTATCTCTTAGCCAAGTTTTGTTTAAGGGAATGTTCTATATCTTGAAGTTAGGCTAGTTAAATACTTTGAATGATACATCATTGGAAGAAATGTATCTTCTCTATTCTCCATGATGATAAATACACAAAAACATTATTAATAAAATAGACTTGTTTTCTCACACGCTTACCTACTTTACAGACACTTATCCATCGTGTTAAAACCTGAGAGTCATGATTTTACATTTTAAAGAGCATTTTTCAAAGCATGATGGATGTTTAGGATGTGGATGAGAATGGTAAAGACAAGGCTTTTTTGAGGTGAGATCTAAGTTTCTGGCCAGTTTCTTGAGGTGAGATCCAAGTTTTTGGTCAGGAACTTGTATTTTCGGTATGAATTTTGGGGTGACTATGAACTCACATTCTTTAAAAAAATCTGTTTAGGATAGTTCTTCTACTTCTTGTTTAAAAAACTCCACATGGGCTTCCCTGGTGGTGCAGTGGTTAAGAATCCTCCTGCCAAAGCAGGGCACACGGGCTCGAGCCCTGGTTCGGGAAGATCCCACATGCTACGGAGCAACTAAGCCTGTGCTCCACAACTACTGAGCCCGCAGGCCACAACTACTGAAGCCCACGTGCCTAGAGCCCATGCTCTGCAACAAGAGAAGCCACTTCAATGAGAAGCCCGTGCACCACAACGAAGAATAGCCCCCGCTCGCCGCAACTAGAGAAAAGCCTGTGTGCAGCAACAAAGACCCAACGCGGCCAAAAATAAAAATAAATAAAAGAAACAAAAAAAAATTCCACAGGTGCTAGTCTTTTGTTTTTTGGTTGAGCTGTAAGAGTTCTTTATATATTCTGGATATTTATCAAATAAATGATTTGAAAACATTTTCTTTTATCCTGTGGGTTGTGTTTTCACTTTTTTTTTTTTTTTTTGCGGTACGCGGGCCTCTCACTGTTGTGGCCTCTCCCATTGCAGAGCACAGGCTCCGGACGCGCAGGCTCAGCGGCCATGGCTCACGGGCCTAGCCGCTCCGCGGCATGCGGGATCTTCCCGGACCAGGGCATGAACCCGTGTCCCCTGCATCGGCAGGCGAACTCTCAACCACTGCACCACCAGGGAAGCCCTGTTTTCACGTTTTTGATGGTGTTCTTTGAACCACAAAAGTTTTAAATTTTGATGGTTTAGTTAATCAATTTTTTTTTCTTTTATTGCTTGGGCTTTTGGTGTCATATATAAGAATACATTGCCAAATTCCAGGTCATGCAGATTTATCCCTGTTTTCTTTTTAGTTTTAGCTCTTGTATTTAGATATTTTATCCATTTTGGGGGCATATGCTATCTTGTATATGCTGTGAGATAGGGACACACCCTCATTCTTTTGGATGCGGATATCCAGTTGTACCAACACCATTTACTTAAAACACTGTTCTTTCCTCATTGAATTTTCTTGGTACCCATATCAAAAATCAGTTGACTGTAAATGTAAGAGTTTATTTCTTGGATTCTATTCCATTGTTCTGTATGTCTTCTTGTACCAGTACCATACCATTTCTCCTACCATAGCATTTATAGTAAATTTTGGAATTGGGAAATGTGAGTCTTCCAACCATGGTCTTTTTCAAGACTGTTTTGTCTATCCTGCGTCCCCTGAATTTCCACATGAATTTTAGGATCAGCTTGTCAATTTTTGCTAAAAAAGGCAACTGAAGTTTGATAGGAAAATTATTGGTTAATTATTGGGTGTATTGCCATCTTTACAATATTGAGTCTTAAGTTATGAATGTAGAATGTCTTTCCATTGTCTTAAATTTTTTCAACGAAATGTTTTCAACAGTCAAGTCTTATACTTCTTCTGTTGAATTGTTTCTTTCAGCTATTTTATTCTTTTGGATGCTATTATAAATTGAATTACTTTCTTTTTGTCTTTGGATTCTTTATTGCTAATATATGGAAATACAACTGCATTTTTGTATAATGATCTTGAATCTTGCAAACTTGTTAAATTCATTCTAATTTTTGTGTGTGTTTTTCTTAGGGTTTTCTATAAACAAGATTATGTCACTTACAAATAGAGATAGTGTTAATTCTTTCATTTTAAACTTGATGGCTTTTATTTCTTTTTCTTCCCTAATTGCTTTTCCTAGATCCTCCAGTAAAATGTAATAAAAGTAACAAGAGTGGACATCCTTTTCTTGTTCCTGATCTTAGCGGGGGAGACTCTAGTCGTTTACCATTAAGATGTGCTGTTAGCTGTCCATTTTTCATAGATGGCTTATCAGGTTGAGGAAATTCCTTTTTATTCCTAGTTTATTTTACTGTTTCTATCATGAAATGGTGTTGATTCTGTCAAATGCTTTTTTCTGTGTCTATTCTGATTATGGAGTAATTGTCCTTTATTCTATTAATAGGGTGTGTTACATTGACTTTTCCATGTTAAACCAATTTTACATTCCTGGATTAAAACCCATGTGGTCCTGGCATATAATCCTTGGTATGTTGCTGGATTTGGTTTGCTGGTATTGTGTTGAGAATTTTTGTGTCTCTAAGTGATATTGATCTATAGTTTTCTTGTGATGTCATCATCTGCTTTTGTTATCAGGGTAATCGATTACTGGCATCATAGAGTGAGTTGGGAAATGTTCACTCCTATTCCATTTTTTTAATAAAAGTTTTGGAAGGATTTTTATTTAATTCTTCTTTAAATGTTGTAAAATTCACCAGTGAAGTCATCTGGGCCTGGGCTTTTTTTTGTGGGAGGGTTTTTGGTAATTGTCATTACAGCTCTGTTCAGATTTTCTATTTCCTCTTGAATCACTTTCTGTAGTTTGTGTTTCTCTGTTTAAGAATTTGGCCATTTATCCAGATTATCTAATTTTATTGGATGATGACTTTTCATATTATTCCCTTATAATCCTTTCTATTTATGTAAGGTTGGTATGTAAGGTTGATATTTTAAAAATATAGGTGTTTATAGATATACATTCCTCTTGAACACTGCTTTTGCTGCATCCTGTAAGTTTTTTTGTTTTTGTTTTCATGTCATTTATATCAGTAGTTTATGATTTGCCTAGTGATTTCTTCTTTGACCCGTTGGTTATTTAGGAGTGTATAGTTTAATTTTCACATATTTGTGAATTTCTCAAATTTTCTTCTGTTGTTGACTTCTAATTTCATTCTTTTGTAGTGAAGGACATATGTTCCATCATTTCAGTCTTTTTAAATTTAATAAGGTTTGTTTGATAGTCTAGCATATGGCCCATCTTGGAGAATGTTCCATGTGTCCTTGAGGAGGAATTGTGTTTTGCTGTTCGGTGAAGCTGTTCTATAGATGTCTGTTAGGTCTAGTTGGTCTGTAATGTTGGTCAAGTCTTCTGTTTCCTTGTTGACCTTCTCCTTTTTATTCGTTTTATAATTATAAAATGTTCTTCTTTGTCTAATAATTTTTGTCTTTAAGTCTGTTTCATCCGATTAGTATGATTACTCTAGCTCTTTTTTTTTGTATTTATTTGTGTAGTATATCTGTTTACATTCTTTTACTTAAACCTAGTTGTGTCTCTCAATCTAAACCATGTCTCTTGTAGACATCATATAGTTGGATCATTTTTAGAAAAAATCTATTTTGCCAATCTCTGCCTTTTGATTGGAGGTTTTAGTCCATTTATATTTATTATAATTACAGATAAGGTAGGATTTACATTTGCTATTTTGTTATTTGTGTGTCTTATGTCTTTTTTGTTCCTCTCTTTCTCAATTGCTGTATTCTTATGTATTAGATATTTTCCTGTGTACTATTTTAATTCCCTTGATGTTTCCTTTATGTTTTTGAGCTTTTTTAAAGTGATTGCCCTTGGAATTACAAAAAAATGAACCTTCTTAACTTAAAACATTCTACTTTAGATTAATACCAACTTAATTTCAATAGCATTCAAAAACTGTGATATAGCTCTGTTCCCCTTTCCTCCTTTATACTATTATTACTATATAAATCACATCTTTATACATTATAATCCTATCAATACAGTGTTATAATTACTACTTTATGTAGTTATCTTTTAAATCAGATGGGAAAACTGTTCATAGAAAATTACATTTCCTGTGTATATACTTTTATAGATGCTTTTTATTTCTTCATGTGGATTTGAGTTACTGTCTAGTATCCTTTCTTTTCATTCTGAAGGACTCTATTTAGTATTTCTTTTGGGCAGGTCTGCTAGTGATGAATTCTCTTAGTTTTCATTTATCCAGAAATGTCTTAATTTCTCATTGTTTTTGAAAAACTATTTTGCTGATTATAGAATTCTTGGTTGAATCTTTTTTATTTCTGTCCATTGAATATGTTATTCATTACCTTCTGGTCTCCATTGTTTCTGATTTGAAGCTTTTAATTTTGAGGACCCCTTGTATAATCACTTTTCTCTTGTTATTTTCAAGTTGTCTTTCAACAGTTTAAGAAGTATCTAGATGTGAATTTATTTGAGTTTATCATCCTTGGAAGTCACTGAGCTTCTTGAATGTACAGATTAATCTTTTTTTCAATTTTAATAGATTATTTTTTAGAGCAGTTTTAAGTTTACAGAAAAATTACACAGAGAGTACAGAGTTCTCATAAACCTGCTCACATTGTTTTCCCTATTAGTGTCTTGCACAAGTGTGGTACATTTGTTACAAGTGATGAAACAATATTGATACATTATTAATTATAATTAAGAGGGGTCAATCTTTGTGTTGTACAATTCTTTGGGTTTGGACAAATGCATAGCATCCTTTAACCACTGTAACAGTATCCTATAGAATAGTTTCATCACCCTAAAAATGCCCTGTTCTGTACCTATTCATCTGTTCCTTCTTTCCTTCAAATCCCTAGTAAATGCTGAACTTTTATTGTCCTTATAGTTTTGCCTTTTCCAGACTATCATATCTTTGGACTCATACAGTAGCCTTTGGACTCATACAGTAGCCTTTTCACATTGGCTTATGTCACTTTGCAGTATGCGTTTAAGCTTCCTCCATGTCTTTTAATAGATTGGTAGCTGATTTTTTGAAAAATCACTGAATAATATTCCATTTTATAGATGTACCACAAATTGTTTATTCATTCACCTATTGAAAGACATCTTGATTGCTTCCAGTTTTTGGCAATTATGAATAAAGCTGCTGTAAACATTCATATGCTTGTTTTTGTGTGTACATACATGTTCAGTTTGGGTAAATAGCTAAGAGTGTGATTACTGGGTTGAATGATTAGCCTATATTTAGCTGTGTAAGAAACTGCCAAAGTGTCTGCCAAAGTCATTGTCCCATTTTGCATACTTGGAGCTCATTGAGTCTCTTGGATATTCAGATTAATTTTTTAAAGTCAAATTTGGGAAGTTTCAGCCATTATTCAAATTTTTTCTAGAGATATCACCTTCGTGACTTCAGAACATACTATAAAGCTACAGCATTCAAAACAGTGTGGTACAGGCACAAAAACAGACACATAGATCAATGGAACAGAATAGAGAGCCTGGAAATAAACCTACACACTTATGGTTAATTAGTCTGTGACAAAGGAGGCAAGAATCTACAGTGGAGAAAAGAGTCTCTTCCATAAGTGTTGTTGGGAAAACTGGATAGCTATATGTAGAAGAACAAGATTAGAAGAACATTTCTTCACACCATATAGAAAAACAAACTCAAAATAGATTAAAGACCTAAATATAAGACCTGAAACCATAAAACTCCTAGAAGAGAACATGGGCAGAATGCTCTTTGACATAAATTATAGCAACAGTTTTTGGGAACTGTCTCCTAAGGCAAAAGAAATAAAAGCAAAAATAAACAATGGGACCTAATTTTAAACTTAAAAGCTCTTTGCACAGCAGAGGAAACCACTGGACAAGACAAAAAGACAACCTACTGAATGGGAGAAAATATTTGCAGATGACATGACTAATAAGGGGTTATTATCTAAAATATGTAAACAGCTCATACAACTCAATATAAAAACAAACAACCCAATCAAAAAATGGGCACAAGACATGATTAGACATTTTTCCAAAGTAGATATACAGATGGCCAACAGCCATATGAAAAAAATGCTCATCTCTAATCATCAAGGAAATGCAAATCAAAACCACAATGAGATATCACCTCACACCTGTCAGATGGCTGTCATCAAAAGTCTACAAATAACAAATGTTGATGAGGATGTGGAGAAAAGGGAACCCTAGTACACTATTGGTGGGAATGTAAATTGGTGCAGCCACTATGGAAAACAGTGTGGAGGTTCCTCAAAAAACTAAAAATAGAACTACCATATGATTCAGCAGTTCTGCTGGATATAAGAAGAAAATGAAAACGCTAATTTGAAAAGATACATGTACCCCAGTGTTCATAGTAATGTTATTTACAATAGCCAAGATATGGACACCAACTAAATTGCCCGTCACTGGAATATTACTCAGCCGTAAAAAATGAAATCCTGCCATTTGCAACAGTGTGGATGGACCTAGAGAGTATTATGCTTAATGAAATAAGTCATACAGAGAAAGACAATACTCTGTTATTAGTTATATGTGGAATCTAAAAAATAAAACAAATGAATATATATAACAAGCCTCACAGATACAGAGAACAAACTAGTGATTACCAGTTGGGAGAGGGCAGGGGAGGAGGAGCAAAATAGGTGTATGGGATTAAGAGACACAAACCATTATATATAAAATAAGCAACAAAGATATATTGTACAGCACAGGGAAATAAAGCCATTATTTGGCAATTACTTTAAATGGAGTATAATATATAAAGTATTGAATCACTATGTTGTACACCTGAAACTAATATTGTAAGTCAACTGTACTTCAGTAAACAAAATAAAGTCAAATTTGGGAAGTTTTCAGCCATTATTCAATTTTTTTCTTCACCCCCTCCCACATGCTTGTGACTGCAACCCCCTCTTTCACCCTTCTCTCCCACCCTTTCCCCCACTTTCTTTCTGACACTCCTGTTACGCATTTGTTGATGTGCTTAATGGTTTCTCACAGGTCTCTGAGTCTCTGTCATCTTTCTTAATTCTCTTTTCCTTTTGTACCTCAGACTGGATACTCTCTCTTGACCTTTCCTCAGTTCCATTGATTCCTTCTACTGTCAGTGCATACCTGCTGTTGAGCCCCTCAGTCAGTTTTTCAATTCAGTTATTGTACTTTCAATACAATCAATTCTGTTGGTTCTTTTTTATAATTTCTATTTCTTTATTGAAATTCTCAATTTGATTAAATATCTTTCTCATGGTTTGATTTAGTTCTTTGAACATACTTATAATAACTGACTGAAAGTCTTTGTGTAGTTAAGTCCAGTGCTTGGGTTTCCTCCGGGACAGTTTTTATTGAAGCCCCTTTTTCTGTGTATGGGCCAGACTTGTGTTTCTCTACGTGCCCTGTAATTTTTTGTTGTTGTTGAAAGTGGACATTTTATAATGCATCAACTTTAGAAATCAGACCTCTGCTCCTGCCCAGCCCAGGGTTTATTGTTGTTATGGACCTTCTTGGGTTAATTTTGTAAATCTGTGTTCTTTATTGCATGAGGCAACTTAAGTCTCCGTTCAGTTAGCTTAGAAGCTGACTAATAATGATTAGTCAGAGATTTTCTTAAATGCCTTAAGCAGAGATTGCTTAAGGGTATAACTTTGTTTAGGGATCTGATGTGTTAATAGTTCAGATGTATAAGTATTTTAGCAGAATCTTCCAATGTTTGCTTTCCAGTAGAGGTTTGGAGTAGGGTGGTAGACAACATAGTTGGAGGAAGATGAGATAAGCAGCTAATTCAATTGCAGGATTGTCTTTAATGGACCAGTGAGCATTGGGAATCCTCACAGCCGCATAGGATATGTTGGATTTTCCAATCATATAGGACCGTTAAGCTGTTCCTTGGCACACATGTTGGGAAATGCTCTTAGAGTTTTCTCTGAAAAAGTTCAACCTAAATTGTGGGATGTCTTCAAACCTGTAGCAGTCCACAAACATAGCCTAAAAAAAAAAAAGACTGGAGAGAAGGTTTTAAAAGAGAAATCAACGAGCCATCATTTTGAAGAAAAAAATGGATATGACCAGCCATCATTTTGAAGAAAAAAGTGAATATGTCGAATTAGTTTACCAGTATGCTTTCTGAGTGTGTGTGTATACTTACGTGGGCATATATATCCCTTCACAAATTTTTCTTTTTGTTTCACGTGTTTTGTTTAAAAAAGACTCATGGGACATAACAGCATTGCTGGATGCCTGGTACATTTAAGAAACCTGACTGCATAAGAAGCACTCTACATGGGCAGAGGATGTTACCTGGAATCAGAGCACTAAATGATCCCGACTTTTCTTGATTTAAATGGTAAAAAGTCTAACTACTTTTTGTAACATTACTCTGTACAAATGATGGTCAGTTATTTATTTTGATTTGTATTATTAATATTCACAATTTGTTTCCCAATTAAATATTTAAAAGTTTTAGTGCTAATTCTGGTGTTAAAAACTTTTCAGATCTCTATAAATCTGGTTTTGAGACAATTGATAGTTTTGCCTTTCTTTGTTAGAACCAATTGCCGAGTAATAAAATTGACTTTTGAAAAGAAAACAATATCTGTATATTTGTAAACATTTTACATAATAAAAGTGGGTTACGTTCCTGGAATTTGAATATAGACAAAGGGTCTTTCATAAGTTACAATTTGCATACAAGTGTTGTTTTTCAGCTAGGCTGTTTCTCTATTTTGGATTATGTATGTCTTCTCTTCCTGTGGTGCCTGGTATGGAACTGAACAAAGTGAGGTCAACCCAAAACAGTTCCAAATCTGACCTGGTTTCACCTGAGCCTTTCTGTTCCAGTTTGAAAATCCAGTTGACCCGCTTTTCCTTCAAAGATTCTTAGAAGCCACAGCCATTTCTGAGTGTCTCCTTAAGTGTACTCCCACTCCTAAGCTGGTAAAGAGCAGAGTGGATCTGATCTCTTCAAATAGTTGGGGCTGCTGACACCAACTGATGGACATTAATGGATGTGTCAGGAGGAACCCAGATTAGGAATGATTTCAAGGCAAGGGGTGCTAATTAGCACTGGCACAGGATCAAAAACTCACCAACTATGGAGAATTCAATAACTATAGCCTAGGTCTTCAACTGTGTTTTGCACCTCAATATACCTGAGAGGTAAAATGTTGATTGTAGGATATTCTAGCATATCCCTGTACTCAGCTTTTTTAAAAAGACAATCTGGCATTGATACCGGAGATGATGGGTATCCTATAACACTACTTCCTCTCCTCTGATTGACCCACTTTGTTTTTGTCTTAAACATCTGACCTCATAGCAGAGAGAACAGTTTTTGAACCTGAGAAGATGTCATGAAACACTGTATTTTTTTTATATATATATATATATATATATGTATGTATCCTTTCTATTTTTCTTTTAGTGCTGCCCTCCATTTCAAGATGCCTTTGCATTTCTGATAAATGCAAGCTGACAAATCTCCAGGCCACCACAGAGGGGAAATCATTACTGCTTGAAGCCTGGAAGACTGTCCTTAATAAATCCAAGTCCCCAATTGTTGTTGAAATGCTGAGGAAGTTGCGGAGGAGGAAACTTTTTTCTTATCCCACTAAATACTACGTCTTCCTTCTTGTTTTTTCCCTGGTCACCTTCTCTGTTTTAAGAATTCATCAAAAGCCTGAATTTGTAAATGTTGGACATTTGGAGCTGCTTGAAGAGAATCCTAGTAGTAATATTAATTGTACCAAAGTTCTACAGGGTGATGTAGATGAAATCCAGAAGGTAAAGCTTGAGATTCTAACAGTGAAATTTAGAAATCGCCCTCGATGGACAAACTATGACTACATAAACATGACCAGTGATTGTGCTTCTTTCATCAAGAAGCGCAGATATATTGTAGAACCCCTTAGTAAGGAAGAGGCAGAGTTTCCAATAGCATATTCTGTAGTGGTTCATCACAAAATTGAAATGCTTGACAGGCTCCTGAGGGCCATTTATATGCCTCAGAATTTCTATTGCATTCACGTGGATACAAAATCAGAGGAATCCTTTTTGGCCGCGGTGATTGGCATTGCATCCTGTTTCAGTAATGTCTTTGTGGCCAGTCAGCTGGAGAGCGTTGTGTATGCATCTTGGAGCCGGGTCCAGGCTGACCTCAACTGCATGCAGGACCTCTACCGAATGAACGCAGACTGGAAGTACTTGATAAATCTCTGCGGTATGGATTTTCCTATTAAAACCAACCTGGAAATTGTCAGGAAGCTCAAGTCGTTAATGGGCGAGAATAACCTAGAAACGGAGAGAATGCCATCCAATAAAAAAGAAAGGTGGAAAAAGCATTATGCAGTCGTGAATGGAAAGTTGACAAACATGGGGACCGACAAAATACATCCTCCTCTTGAAACACCTCTGTTTTCAGGCAGTGCCTATTTTGTGGTCAGTAGGAGGTATGTGGAGTATGTGCTCGAGAATGAAAAAATACAAAAGTTTATGGAGTGGGCAAAAGACACATACAGCCCGGACGAGTATCTCTGGGCCACTATTCAGAGGATCCCCGAAGTCCCAGGGTCACTGTCCTTAAGCCATAAGTACGATATGTCCGACATGCAAGCAATTGCCAGGTTTGTCAAGTGGCAGTACTTTGAAGGTGACATTTCCAAGGGCGCCCCCTACCCGCCGTGCAGCGGCGTCCACGTGCGCTCCGTGTGCGTTTTCGGAGCGGGTGACTTGAACTGGATGTTGCGCGTGCACCACTTGTTCGCCAACAAGTTCGACACGGACATCGACCTCTTTGCCATCCAGTGTTTGGATGAGCATCTGAGGCATAAGGCCCTGGAGACATTAAAACACTGACCCTTGGAGGCAGTTTTAGAAATAATCAGGAGGCATGAGATGTACCCCATTTGATTCTTCCACCTATAACTCTTCAAGCCAGAGAAGCTCTATGGTTTCTGCAGAGCAGGTCGGTTAGAGAGGTTGTAGCCTTCGGGCTTGACTTAGAGTTAGTGAGAGTGTAGGGCAGGTTGCAGGGCGTTGTGCGGGGGAGTGGGCCGGGTGGCTGGGGAAGAGGTTGAACGGAAGTTATCCTGTTAAAAGAACTCAGGGACTGAACAAAACCCGAAGGTTTGACCTGTGCCAAAATTACTTGGAGAGCTTTAAATATGATGGTTTTTCCTGATTTGAATAGATTTATAGCAACAGCCAACAATCAGGATGTAATTTATCTTGTAGACCACATTTGTTGAAAGAGAAATTTGACTTTATTCTAAATGATCTTTGTAAATGATTGACTTTCTGCTGTAACATTGCATTGTGTTGTGTATCTCTATATGCTGTCTCAGGGAACTTGCAAAAACGGGCTTGACTGAATGTGAATATTTCCCATTTATGCTTTTAACAATGTACATATGTTTTTAAACCCCCCCCGCCCCCGCCAAAAAAAAGACCTTATAGTTGATTCTATGAATCATCTTAGGTTATTTACAAAGTTATCTTTGATTATTATAGTGTCTACAGAGTAATACTCAATTTTTTTCAAATATGTCTTGCTTCTCCTCCTCCAGTCTCCCTAGACCCTGCTATCAAGCTGTACATAAACTTGTTTTCATAGTGCCCCATATTCCTAGTGTCCCATATTACAGCCTCAGTTCTCCTTTGTGATCCGATTGGCAGTCATTGGTGTGGAGAGCTAAGACAGAAAGGGTGAAGTGTAAGTATGGCAGAGGGGAGGAGGAGTCATATGTCGATAATCTCTGAGGCCTATGATGCAGCAGTCGGTACTATCCCCAGAAATTAAGCCTGTTGCTCTTTGGGTCTGCTTGTGTCCATCCTCCAGGCTCTTGAATCCGACTGTCACCTCTGTCGCCTTTTGAAAGGAACTGGCTTCCCCGTCGTCTTGCTTCTTCATGTTACCTGCCCGTTCATTATTCGTTAGCTCTTGCATTTTAAGTTCCCTTCTCTCTCGGAACCTATGAGGAGGGGAAAGGTGTGCTGTTGTACCACCTGGCATGCTTGAAGGCCTGGGTATCCTAAAGGGAACATTGGGTTTGGGGCGGATTGTCTCAGTATTGATATTATTCTCAGCATATGGTTTTTACTCTATTTTTCACTAAAAGACAGATTTGCGGTTGCTATTGTGCTGTCTCAAATCTCAAAGTAAATGAAGATTAAAAAAAAAAACCAACTTGCTCTTTTGCTAAGCTGATACCATTCAGCCATCGATCTAATAGGAAATGAGAAGCTTTATCATTTAGCTGAGACTTCAAACAAGAATCAAATCCATGTACTTTAAAACTTAGACAACTTAAATAGTATATGGGAAATACATAATATCAGACAGTTTTCGGGCGTTCAACTGATAAAACATTTTATTCCTCAGAGTTAGGAAACGTTTTTATTTTATAGAGTGGTTTGTTATACTGACTCTCCTGAATGAAAGTTTCACACTTTTGGAAACTTAATCATTTGTAAATGTGCATGTCAGTGGATTGCTATGGTTTGCATGATTTGACAGGGCAGCCAATGTTGAATCAAGAGAAACATACCCACTTTGAAAATTCAAGAGGTGATGTCGGTGAGGACATTATATGCATGGTGTTCTGTCTCTGTTGGCTTCCAAATCAATTTGTTCTTTGAATGCACGTCCCATGTCCCTCCCATGCTCTCTTTTAGAAGAAAGATTTTACCTGTAAGTTGGGCCGTTTTTTTTTTTTACTTTAAAACCAGTGATTTTCAGTGACATACTTTGTGTCTATGTCTTGTGTTTCTTTAACTTCATTCATTGTATCTTGAATACTATAGACATTTGTCATTTTTTTATTTTGAATATTTGCAAATTTACAGGAAAGTTAAAAGTAATAGTACAGTGAACATTATAGAACTTTCACCTGGAGTCACTGGTTGTTAGCATCATGCTCATTTGCTCAGTTTTATGGATTTTTGAATTTGGCAAAATTGAAAATTAAAAAAAAATCACAAATATCGCAGTGCTCTTACTGTAGCGTGACTGAATCTTATTGACATTTAAATTGGCAGCTTTGAGGAGTTTTTTTTCTCCACCATATATGTAAAAATATGACTTTAGAATCCATTTCCACAAGTCCCACACTAAAACTGTGGACCCACCATCTTTTTTTTTTTTTTTTTTTTTTTTTTGCTGTACGCGGGCCTCTCACTGTTGTGGCCTCTCCCGTTGCGGAGCACAGGCTCCGGACGCGCAGGCTCAGCGGCCATGGCTCACGGGCCCAGCCGCTCCGCGGCATGTGGGATCTTCCCGGACCGGGGCACGAACCCGTGTCCGCTGCATCGGCAGGTGGACTCTCAACCACTGCGCCACCAGGGAAGCCCCCCACCATCTTTTATATAGCTGTGGTACGTCATCTCTCTAGAGTGGCTCTTGCTGAAATGTGTCTTACTATTACCCTATTGCTAATAGCTTTACAGGGATTATATAGCCATTAGGACTCAATTTTATACTATCCAACCTAACTTAAAACAAATGAAATTCATGGTAGTGGAACAAGGAATTGGAAGAATCAAGAAGATGGTTTCAAAAGGAAACCCTTACTACATTCAGGAGGAGCAAAAATGTTGTAAGTTCTTTGGGAAAGATAAATTATTTAAATTGCTTCCTGTATGTCAGTTATTAAATACTAATTTCTTTTTACTGTCATTTAAGGTCTTTTATAGGGAATTATTAGAAATTGTATTCCCAAATAAATCCTTAAGTATACATAAACTGCAATTTTTTAATGGAAGCGTTCTAGTTAATGAAGTACTGATCAAGATTCACATATTACTTAATAAGGACAAGAGTTAACAAAAATGGTTCTTTCTTTATAGGCAATTACCTAGGCTCTTCCCAGACCATGGTAAACAGCCTTGAAAATGTGAAACACTATTGTCTCTAAACATGTATTTGTGTCATTCATCAAGCACAATTCACTTAAAGAACAGAAGTGGATTTTCTTTTGCAGTCGTTTGGGGGAGGAGGAAGCCATGTTTTACTTCATTTCATCTGTAGAGTCAGTTGGCCTGGACTTTTTCAGTTGGTTTAGAAAAATAAAAATCATTTCTCATTATGGTGAACATGAATAAGTAAATGCAACACTTTCATGGCAAGTGTGGTTACCTTAAGGTTTACTCTTTTGAATACGGGCATGACTGGATGCGTTTGGAACTAGTCATATGACCATTAAAATCAGCTCTTCAGAAACCAATGCCTTGTCTCCACAAGTTATTTTGTTAGCTACCAGCACCCCAATATTAAATTTAGTATTTGGATTTGATAGTTTGTAACCAACAGGTGTTTTGTGTGAGTAGTGATTCAAAACATAAAGGTTAATTCTTTAGGCAGAAATGTCTGAGAGAGAGGGTTTGGCAATGGCAGAAAGTGTAACACGGGTTATGCAAAAAGAGCTAGACCGGGGACTTCAGAAGAATGCAATTTAATAGCTAGTTAGTATTGCTTTCTGGGCATTACTGGCTTCAGCTTATGTCTGCAGAAGAGCAATGGCCACAAATACAGGATCCATGACTTGTGGTATGAATGTGGAGGGCACACCTGAGGGAAAAGGGAAGCTCCCTCCCCAGAGCATTGAGTGTCTGCTCCAGCTGTCTCCTCAGCTGATCTAGTAAACCCCTCTGCATGTTCTGTAGCTGCATTTTCGATGAAACAGACTCTACAAAGTGGCAAAATTGATTAACCTCAGGTCTTCCTCAAAAGCTTGAGAGCTTTATGTATCCTTTATAACCCTCCTTGTCAAGGATTTAATTTTTAATATGTGCTTAAAGTTTTCAGGGCTTGTCATCAGAATATTGATTTACTATTTTTCAGTGTAATAAAACCCGAACTAGAACTGAGTTGTAACTATTGGGAAAGAAAAGACTTTTCATTAGTGCAGGTGATGGGATTGTCCAAGTTGAAAGCCCAGGAATCTTGTCTTGAAATTAATAAGACTTTAGCAAATACTGCCACTCATCCAAAAATCAGTTTTCCATATTCAAACAAAAAAATTGTTTTAAGATATAATGGGGATAGGTTACCTTTCATCATGGCAGTAAGCTCTGTAAAATGTGTAGACAAACTTAAGATATGTATGGGACCTGTATGAATAAAATACTTCTATAGATTCAAAACAAAACATTGCGCTCCTATCTGATAAATATTTTCAATATCTCCCTTCTTCCCAGATCAATCCATCAGTCAAATATAAGCCCAGTCATAATCTCAAAGGGTCGATAAAATTCTTCTAAATTTCATCTGAAAGAAAAAATGTGCAAGAATAGCGAAGAATGCTTTGAAAGAGATTAATGAAGTCATATAATACTACATATGAAGCCATATATATATAAATTTTTTTTTTTGCGGTACGCGGGCCTCTCACTGTTGTGGCCTCTCCCGTTGCGGAGCACAGGCTCCAGACACGCAGGCTCAGCGGCCATGGCTCACAGGCCCAGCTGCTCCGCGGCATGTGGGATCCTCCTGGACCTGGGAACGAACCCGTGTCCCCTGCATTGGCAGGCGGACTCTCAACCACTGCGCCACCAGGGAAGCCCATGAAGCCATACTTTAAAGGTAAAAAATGTTAAGAGTACTGTAAGTTTATATTTGAACTCTCAGAGTGATAACAGTAATAGCCCAGAAATAGATGCTAGTATATATAAAACATTGCAAAGCAACTATCAGAACATAGTGAGGAAGGGGGTTGGTAAAAGTTCCAATAAGTACCTGTTTGGAGAACATTAAATTATCGCTTTGTAATGTGCAGCAAAATCCAAATGGAGTAAGAATGAAAATAAACCGAAAGAACATGTCAGTGACTGTCTTTCCATGGGATGGAATTTTCTAAATAAAAGCAATGGGAGGATTCATTAAGGAACAGATAATAGATTTAACTAAAAGTGTGTATTTCCTGAATATGAGAAAGCAAAAGGCAATCAGAATTGGAAAATTTGCCAACAGATTTTGAAAGAGGGAAAAAAGGAAGTTATTTTTTTAAAAACAGCTTTTTGAGATATTCATATACCATACAATTCACCCATTTAAAATGTACAATTCAGTGGTTTTTAGTATAACATCACAGTCAGTTTTAGAAGATTTCCATCACTCCCAAAAGAAACTCTGTACTCTCTAGTGGTTACTCTCTATTACCTTCCAACCCCCTTATACTAATATATTTTTTAGAAGCATTAAGATGCCAAGAGTAAAATGAACAAAAGATGTAATAATTCACAGAAAGTGAAATAAGGAGAATACAAATGGCTAATATGAAAAATTGAATTCAATAAAAAATCCAAATTAAAGTTTTTACACACCAAATTAGGGTGTTTTATTTTTTTATTTTTATTTTTTTGAAACGTGACTGTTGAGGAATGCATGCTCATACTGCAGGGAGGAGTGTTTAAACCTATCAGGTAGAGTCTTTAAAAACACTCAAATTCTTTGATCAATAATTCACTTCTTGGAAAATATCCTAGGGTAATAACCAGAGATTTGAATCCACATTTAAACCCAGTGTTTGTCAGCTTATTTGTGGTGAAATGTAAAAATACATAAATCTCCAGTAATAGAGGAATAATTATGTACTTTAAAAAATATATGATGGGGTATTATAGAATATTCCTATAGTATGCCTAATGCCATGGAAAATCACTGTAGGTTAAATGAAGTAAACAGACTGGAACAGAATATATAATGTGCTCTCAATTATGTTTAAAAAAATGATACTGAACAGAAAGGAGCATTCAGAATTTTCCCTGAAATATCACATCTTGGTATTTTGAGAACTATTCCTTCCAGCTCTATAACATTGCTGTTTGCGGGCTTCCCTGGTGGCACAGTGGTTGAGAGTCCGCCTGACGATGCAGGGGACACGGGTTCGTGCCCCGGTCCGGGAAGATCCCACATGCTGCCGAGCGGCTGGGCCCATGAGCCATGGCCGCTGAGCCTGCGTGTCCGGAGCCTGTGCTCCGCAACGGGAGAGGCCACAACAGTGAGAGGCCTGCGTACTGCAAAAAAAAAAAAAAAAAAATGCTGCTTGCCAAATATTTATTTGGAGCATTTTCCACATATGGTTTGCCTTAGGGAGTATTACTGAGACTCCTTACCCCTAGTCTTCACTTGGTGGGTTGTAGCGGGAAGGAGCCCTGCTTTCCTGGAGCACTCCTCTTTTACCCACAGAAATGTTTTTAGATTTAAGCTTTGGTGCTTTGCAGTGTGTCCCAAGGCCTTATACTCTGGGTAACCCTCTAAGATACTCTAGTCGTATACCATGGCTGGAGAGAACTTTTTGCAGCACTAGCCAGAAGAATCACTGAACCAATCCTAAAGGGCACTGTCAACCTGGCTTCAAGATCCTAGGGTGCTCAGATCGACAGCTGTTTGGCTTGTAGCTCCTTAGAATCTACAGATGGAACTTCATTTTCTGATCCCAGATAAGTGTTAATTGCTACCTAGGTGAGGATGGTCTGGTTCTTTCAGCTGCGTGCCAGGACAGGAAGCTATTCAGATGGGTAGCGCGGAGTCACTTGGATGAACAATCCTGGTGCCGGAGGACGATCTTGTTTAACTCAAGAGTTTTATGCATTCCATGGGAAGGCTTCACTACCTTCAAGATGAGCTAAGAAACAGAAACCGATGCTTTCTTTTTTAAAAATATTTATCTATTTATTTATTTGGTTGCGCCGGGTCTTAGTTGAGGCATGTGACCTCTTAGTTGTGGCACGCATGTGGGATCTAGTTCCCTGACCAGCGATTGAACCCAGGCACCCCCCTGCATTGGACTGCGGAGTCTTAACCACTGCGCCACCAGGGAAGTTGTGAAACCAGTGCTTTCTTTCAAAAATAAATAAATAAAATATTTTTTGTTTTGGAAAGGATTTACTTCTATAGAGCTAATCATTAGCTTAAACATTACTTACAGGATATTTATAATTTACTTTCTTTGTCAGACTTATTCGTAAACTATTCCTGGCCCAGTCAGAGTTCCTTCGTTTAACTTCATTCAAAGGAGACATGTTTTCTCTCCGGGAAGCTTTCCCTACCTCTCTTTCCAAAGAAAAATGCCCCTCCAAATATGTTCCTTAAAGCTCATTGAGGGAATAATGACAACAGCTAATATTTGTTGAGTGTTTCCTTTCTGCATGTTCTAAGCACTTTGCATTTATCACCTCTCACTTCACAATAACCTTAGGAGCAGAGGCTACTATTGGCCCAATTTACAAAGGGGGCAAAGAAGTACATGAATCTGTAACAAATGGCACATATTAAATAAAAGACAAGTTTTCTTCTCATCTGTTCACCTCCTTTCTACCATTTCAACCATCCCGTCTCTTTCCCCAGACCCTGCTCTGCTCTGAGTGTAGCACTTTTTTAAAAATAAGCAAATGTATTGAGAAATAAAAAGGGTGGAAACAAAAAGAACGAACCCTTGCGTCTTGCTGAAATCTTCCCCATAAGAGTGTGTGGAGGGAGAGGAGATAAAAACCTGGAAGTGTGGTGAACATCAATTTGATGAGGGCCACTGAAAAGGAGAGATGGCCAGAAATCCTTAGCCATAATAGTCTTAAATGCAGGAGAGAGGAGTCTGGAAGCCACAAAGGGGAATAGTTTCAACATCAGTCTTAAAATACTTGAAAGCATAGGAGGTTTGACAGGGAAATGTTTGGGCATAAAATATATGACAAGTGCCAACCTCCGATTTCCAGGGACAAGTCTCCCTTTGAGTACTACTTTCCTGTAGTCAAGCATTGTTTCTCTAACTAATGTAATAAATATACTTTCACACATACAAAGGGCGGCCCTGGAAATGTGAGGTAATTTTTCTTTGACTGAGCCCTATTTGCTTGCTTTTTGTGTTGCTGAGGGAATTATGCAAATGATGGGTTTTGCTAAGGAATGTGAGGGGAGGAGATACCAGCTGGAAAGACCAGAAAGGACTGTTTGGGGCAGGGCGGTGGGTGAGCCTGCAGTCTATGGAGGAGAATTTGAGGGCAAGGGGAGATTGCGAAGGGAGTCTTAACCTTCTCCTTGATGTCAGGTGACCCACCATCCTGATCTGCCCAGCCCCGAGGAGGAGGTTCCTGGGACGCTGGACCTCGAATGCCAACGCCAGGAGGAGTTGGTCTCCCTTCCTTTGTCTTTCCCCCCAGATCTTCAGGAAAATCTACGTCAGTGCTTTTGACAGTGGATTTTATGCTTTCTGGCCACTAGCAATTCAGAAATTGACCTGTAGGCAAGCACAAGAAAGAACAGGGGGCCCACAAGTAGGCCCAGCCACATACAGGCGGAGTTCCTCACTAAGGAGAGAATGATAAGCAAGGCTTGGAGAAGGTATCCACTTACGGAACCTGAAAAGCCTCACCCGGACTGCATCCAGGCCTTCCCACTTCTGAGGGGCTCTTTGTAGGCAGGGCTTGTGGATGGCTAGAAATCAGAATAAGGCAGACAAAGCTGGTTCCAGTTATGATACGTCAGCTCATGTACCAAATCACACCCACCTAACTCTGCAGGTTCTACTTTGGAAAACCCTTCCATGTCCTACCCGGTTACTCTAGTGTTCATGCTGGAGTGTCCTCTCTCCACACAGCCAGTCCCTAAGGTCTCTCTTCTTAACGGTGCTTCTACTCATACCCTCCTCTCTTGTCATCAAGCCCTGTTTAGTCCCTCCTCTCTCACTTGGAACATTGCCACTTGCCAAGCCACAGGCTGGCTTCCTGAAAATGTCACCAAAACAATCTGGTCGTAAGAGCAGAGTCTACTGCTGACGGCAGCGATGGAGAGCTCCATCTCCGGGCTCCTGATAGCATCTCAGAGGGAGGAGGGCCAAGTCGGGCTATTTCTGAGGTTTTGAATTCTGCTTCAGTTGGGTCTGATAGTGTGGGATCTTGCATAATGACAGTATAAAATGGTGTAGGATTGGAGGAAACAGCAAAGGTGAGGATTTTGAGGCCAAGGGTTCAAACAGTCCTGGGGTATAAACTGACATTTGATGCTTTTTATTTATTGCAACATTCTTGGGCCTTAGACAATGTTCCTGGAGTGAAAAATGAAGTTATTTGCAACTTTTACCTTCCAGGGCAAGAGTTTTCTGAAATAGTAAAGTGGTGTGGATGAAGACCATGTGTGTTCAGATGAAGTTGCTTCTCACCTCCTTCCCTCAGGTCTCTCACTCTTCTGATAACAGCAATGACAACAACAGCAATAACAGTAGCAGCAAATACTTAACTCTATGTGCCAAGCGCTGTCCTAAGCATTTTACAAATATTAGCACGTTTAATCCTCACCGTAATCTTATGGCGTGTACAACTGTTGTTCACATTCTACTAATGTAGGAATAAAGCAGTTCAGAGAGGTCAAGTTACTTGGCCGAGTCACACACTCTGACAGTGGAGGCACTGTCAGAGTGATGTATCAGAAATGAAAATTTGGTAATTTCACACCCTTGCGTAGCCCTTTCAATGACTCCCTATTGCCTAAAAGATAAAATCCTGATTTCTTCAAATGGCGCCTGAGGCCCTCCCTGATCTGGCCTCTGCCCACCTCTCCATACCTTCTGTTCTGCACATGATGCTCTGTCCATTTGGACCACATGTGGTTTTCTGAACACATGATGCTATTTCATGTCTCCTTGAATAGGACTCCTCTGGGGTCTTTGCCCCTGGTGTCATCTCAGTAAGCATCTGCTAAACAGTGGTCTGAAGGAACCATCTCTTCTCTCAATTTCAGCCCGTGTGCTTTGTCCACACTTACAATGGACTGAGAGTAAGAGGGTGCTGGGGTTTCTACATCCATCTTGCAGGAAGCAAGAGGGTTCACCAATGTTGAGAAAGCAAGTGGAGAAAGGGAGAGTTGCAGATTTTGTTGTAGGGCTGCCCTTTGAGCCCTGGAGCAACCTGAGCCCAGGCTTGTTCACTCATAGGACCCAGTAGATTCTGACTTTTATTGCTTGAGAGAGATCGAGCTGGGTTTTTGAAAGCAGTTACTTCAGAAAAGGTCCTCTTTCACACTCTACACTCTCCTAGAACACGTTTCTCCAGGCTTTCAGACCAGAACGTCCTCACCTCTTAACACTCAACGCAGGCATCATCTCCCCTATGATAAGGTCCTTCCTGACCATCAGTGTTTTCCTTCTCGCTTATATACATCATCACTGTGATCTCTGGCTTCCATATTACCCTGTACAGAGTTTATCGCCACCATCTAAAATAAACTTGAACTCACTCATATACCTGTATGTGTAGTTTCATATATTAAAAAAAAATAGACTTTATTTTTTAGAGCAATTTTAGGTTTACAGCAAAACTGAGTGGAAAGGACAGAGTTTCCCTTTATCCCTCGCCCCCTGCCCCCATCCTTCCCCACTATCAACTTCCTGAACCAGAGTGGTTCATTTGTTATAACAAATGAACCTGCATTGACATATCACCATCACCCCAAATCCATAGTTTGTATTTGGGTTCCCTCTCAGTGTTATATATTCTTTGGGTTTTGACTAGTGTATAATGACATGTATCCACCATTTCAGTATCATGCAGAATGGTTTCACTGTTCTAACAGTCCTCTGTGCTCTGCCTATTCATCCCTCCCCTCCATCCCTAGCAACCACTAATCTTTTTACTGTCTCCATAGTTTTGCCTTTTCCAGAACATCCTATAGTTAGAATCGTACAGGATATAGCCTTTTCAGATTGGTTTCTTTCATTTAGTCATATGCATTTAAGTTTCCTCCATGTCTTTTTATAGCTTGATAAACTTTTCTTTTTAGCATTGAATCATATTCCATTGTCTGGTGTACCACAGTTGATTTATCCATTCTCCTACTGAAGGATGTCTTGGTTGCTTCCAAGTTTTGGTTAATTCTGAATAAAACTGCTGTAAACATCAGTGTTCAGGTTTTCTGTGGACATAAGTTTTCAGTTCCTTTGGGTAAACACCAAGGAGCGGGATCGCTGGATTGTATGGTAAGACTATGTTTAGTTTTGCAAGAAACGTCCAAACTGTTTTCTGAAGTGGCTGTACCATTTTTGCACTCCCACCAGCAATGACTGAGAGTTCCTGTTGCTCCACATCCTCACCAGCATTTGGTGTTATCAGTGGTCTGGATTTTGGCCGTTCTTAGAGGTATGTAATAATTTTTCATTGTTTTAAATTTGCAATTCCATAATGATATATGATGCGGAGCACCTTTTCACATGCTCATTTGCCATCTGTATATCTTCTTTGGTGAGGTGTCTGTTCAGGTCTTTAGCACATTTAAAAAATTGGATTGTTGATTTTCTTATTGTTGACTTTTAAGAGTTCTTGGTATATTTGGGATGACAATCCTTTATCAGTTGTGTCTATTGCAAATATTTTCTCTCGGTCTGTGACTACATTTTTTAACATAAAAATGCATATTAAAATGTTAAATTAATAGCTGATATTGCTTTTCGGGGGCAGGGACAGTGTACCTTCATTTTTGTATTTCCAGGTCTAGCGCAGAGTGTGACATACAGTTGGTTCTCACTAAATATGTGGTAAATGAACAAAGACAGTTAATTTGCTTAATTTTTTTTTTTTTTTGGCCATACCGTGCAGCTTGTGAGATCTTAGTTCCCCGACCAGGGATTGAAACCATGCTTCCTGCATTGGGAGTGTGGGGTCTTAACCACTGGACTACCGGGGAAGTCTCTAATTTGCTTAATCTTGAATAACCTCTCTTAAAGGAAAAAAATGTTCTTTTAGATATATTTTTTCCTCTCAAATAGAAACCATAACAGTAGAAGGGGAAAAAAATAGATTTACTCACAACATCTAACCTTTGGTTTAATTTGGCTTGTCTTTATATTCACTGTGAAATGAAACCTTACTGAAAATGAAATGCTGCACCTGAATTCAAGTATTCTGTCATTTTGTCCCTGCCCACAAATATTTGTTCAGGAAATACGATTTTTAGGAATCTGGTGTTCTTTGCTCATTGGCTGAGCACGTGACTGAGGTAACTGGAGAGTAGGTCCAACCAATCCTGCGTGTGCTGTCACAGAGTTCGGGTCTTGGGCAGGTCAAGGTTCCCTTCGTTCCCCAGAGAAAAAGAAGGGAGGCGGAGGGCGCAGTGCATGTTCATGGGCCCTGGGATGCATTTTTTCCCCAAGCCCTTTATAGAAATTCACAAAGGGGGTCAGGGTACACCTGTTTCCTATGAAGCTGGACTGTACTTTGTATGAGATGCAAAGAAGGAAATAGGGATGGGTAATGCAAATAGGAAAAATAGGTGTCTAAAAACTTGGGGAGAAAAAAATACATGCTTTCTTGGCTTCGGATGAGTAACAACAAACCAGTGGGACAGGAGAGAGAAAAGCCTTCCACAGGGATCTTTCCACACACCTCCTGCATGGTAGGCCGACTGTGTGTGGGGGGGTGACATGATTCGGTACTGCTGTGTCATTTCAACAGTGGAATATGACAGGAGTGCAGCGTCTGAGGGTGAGAAATTGCCTACTGTGATTGTTATATCCATCCATGTAAGCAGGTTTGCCTCAACCTGGGCATGATTGACATTTTGGGCCAGATAATTCTTTGTTATGGGGGTGGAGTCTGTTCTGTGTATTGTAGGATGTTTAGCAGCGTCCCTGGCCCCTATGCACTAGATGCCAGTAGCAGTCCCCCTCCCTGGTTGTGACAACCAAAGATGGCTCTAGGTATTACCAAATGTCCCCCGGGAGGCAAAATCGCTGTTGCTTGAGAACCACCGATTTATAGGAAGAATTCAGTTCCCATCACAGTGCCTGGGAAGAGTGTCTTGTATGTGAAAAATCACTGACTAACGTATTAGATTCACTCTGGTGGACCAAATATTCATGGTTTCTGCCCATGTGACGCTTAAATCTGATGGATGAGAAGATGGGTAGATGGATGTAGGGTGACTCAATAGGTAGATGTGATTTCTCTTAGTAATCATCCAGTGTTTAAAAAAAAGAGTCATCCAAGCTACTACCTTTCTAGCCAATCATGGGAGGTAAAAGCAACCCTTGTGTGAAGGTGTAGTTGACAACCAGAGCCTAATGACCTGGGAAAAAAAAGTTATCTTTTTAAAAAAAATTGAGGTAGAGTCTATCATATAAGCTTCAGATATACAGCTTAGTGATTCACGTTCTTTAAAGATTATACTCTATTTATAGTAATTATAAAATATTGGCTACATTTCCTGTGTTGTACAGTATATCCTCATAGCTGATTTATTTTATACAAGGCTTAGCATTTCTTGACTCTGGATAAAGTGACCACAAATTTCTTTGGCTTTCACACTCACAATAATGCTACCCACTCTGCTTTAAAAAAAAAAAAAATCTGTCATCGTCTCATGAATCCCCAAATTTAGCTGCTTTCCCATCTTTTCCATAGCTTCATCACGCACTACAGGTGTTACTTTAGCACTTTCCCGAGTGGCCTCGCCCAGAGATCAGCAGATTTTCTCTTCCTTTCCTGGATGTTGATTCATTAACACTGGACTCGCGGCCAACAGCACTGTTAACTTGTGCCTGAACCAAGCTTCTCTAACTTGTTTTCTCTGTAAGGCACATCCCGGCCTTCTGGCACCTCAGGGACATTAGATAGCACTTCAGCACTGCTGGGGGGATGGCCTGGGCTGGGGGGGGGGGTGGAGAAGTGGTGGCGAAGAAAAACGCACAAAAATGCAAAAAGCATGGCACTATTAGACCGCAAAAAGGACACTTGTTTACAATGTTAAAGCCGAAAGGAGAAAACAGAGCCTCGCCTTTTTTCCACCTCAGCTAGGAATGTGCATGTTGGATGACTGAGATTTTTCGCCTCTCTCTACATGTTGATGAGTGATCGTAAAAGTGCCACAAGTAATGCTTTTGGGATCACGAATACATTTTAGTGAGTATGTGAATTTGCAAATACAGAATCCACGAATAATGAGGATTGATGGTATCTATATTTTTAACAAGTTCCCTATGGTATTGTGATACACAGCCAAGTTGAGGAAACTCTGAATTACATAATTTGTGAATGTGAGGTAGTGCTTCTATTTGTGACAGTGCAAAAATTATAAAATTTTCTAAAGACATTTAGGTTTACTGTCCTGCCCCAATTAAAAAAAAAAAAAGTTTAAAGCTATGCCTACGCCTTGTGCTGCAACTGTGGCTGTTACCATGGGTTGAGCTTCTGTCGAGGAAATAATTTTTATTCTTTCGACCTTAGGTAAACAGAGAGATTAAAAAGAATCTTCTTTGTGATGGAAGTGTACAAAAATTAGGTACCACTGCAGAATTAAGATAGGAAAGGAAGCACAACTGGAATAATCTTTCACTTTAGGAAAATCAACTGATACTAAAGGAGCAAAGATCAGTGTATGGTCAATATTTCTCTTTATAGTTGATGATCAGGAGAAATGAGATACTATCGTCATTTTTTTTCTCCCTAAATTGAAAACAGAGGATCAAAAGATTCCTTGAATATGACATCTCCCTTTACTTCCTTTCAGCACTACCATGATCACAGTTACTTTCGATGCCAATTATCGTGTATTATTTGTCTCTCCTGCAGAATGTAAACACATTAGGGATTGTGTTTTTCTAATTCACCACCATGTCCCTGATACCTGGTACAGGGCCAGGTGCATAGTAAATGTTCAAAAAAAATGTGGTTGAACACATGTTTCTGAACGAGAAGGGAAAGGGGAAAGTGAATAAATACTTGTTGAACACTTACTTTATGCTAAGCAAGTTACTATTCCATTTATTCCTCACAAGCCTGTATGATAGATATTTTGACTCCTGTTCAATAGGTGAGAAAAACCAAGGCTCAGAGACGCTTTGTAGGAAACCTGTGTCACTCCATCAGACATTACTAGTTGCCAGCTTACCTTCCATCTCCCCTTCTTCCTTGCTGGTAGAGCCTCAACTGTGCTGAGTATATAGCACATCCCCTTACCCCTAACCCTTACATGCTTTAAAAGGAAGGCATTCTTAGCCCACATTCCAAGTGTAAGTCCTGATGAATTTAAGACAATCGGGGTAAAGTTGTTCCCTTTGTAAGTGATTAATTTGGGGGTTGGCATGTGACTCAGTTCTAACTAATGCTGGGGGTTGGATATCCTGAAAAAGATTTAGAATTCCTAAGGGGACATTGAAAAAGGCAGAATCTCTGGATTTGGTGTTTCCTGGATATGATGCCTGGAATAAATACAGTCATCTTGTGACCTGAAATAGCAAAGTGGAGAAGCTGAAGAACCAGGGTTTGTGATGACATGAGTAAGCCTCTGAGTTAACTAACCTCAAAGTTACTCCACCCCTGGACTTGTCAGATTAGAAAATAAATTTCTATATTTTTTCAGGCATTTTGAGTCAGGGTGGTATTTCCAGATAAAGACATCCAAACTGACATAATCAGGTACCTGGGAGTGGCAAGCCCAGATTTTTTCCTACATCTGGCTCTGCAGTCTATGTGCTTTCCACTCTACTCCACTATCTTTCAGAAAGTGAAATCATTCAAAACAAGGGCCAGAAACTTCTGAGTCCCAAGGGGAACTGAATAATGGGCATTGTTCTAAACCATTCAGCTGTGCCCTCTAACACATTCTTCATACACTTGACAGAATTATTCACTGTACAGATACATGTGAAGTAAGTACAACGTGATGCTTAAGTATATTTTAACTTGTATTTTCTTCTGTAATTGTCCCTGTCTTTCCATATGAATCCTGAATTCTCTGAGGGCAGCACACATGCCTTGTTTTTCCATAAATCTCTGTCTGTCAGTTTCTTTTTTCATTCTAACGGATAGAAACACAAAAGTGAATTAACTCAAACTGTGAAGGATGAAGTTCTAGCTCCAAACCTCAAGAAGGGTGGAGCTGGCCTCATGCATGAATGAACCCAGGAATGGCTTGTGACTTCTACACAAATCAGGGTTCAGCACCTCACAGGGTTTTCCCTGGAACTTTATGCCTTCACGTTTCCTTACTTGGTGGAGAACCAAGTAAGGCCATTTCCACATCACAGTCAAACAGCTCCTGACACGTGAGAAAGGCAAGACTCTTCTTCAGCTTCTACAGAAGCATCCTGGGTGATAAGCCTCCCGATTGGTTGGGCTTATGTCCCATGGCCCTTCCTGGGCCAGTCACTGTGGCTAGGGCCAGTCACATTGGCTCACCCTGGGCTCCGTGTCCACTCCTGTGTTCAGAGGGGTGGATGTCTTAAAGGGAAGAATTCTGGACAGAAAGGAAAAGAGCTACCCCATCCTCCCAGGGCTTCTTCCCAGGCTCCTAGGTTAGCATTGGGTAAATAGTAGTCACTATAAATACCTAGGGAGCTTGTGAACACAAACTTGTCTCTCACCGGTGACAAATGAACACCCATATACACACACACACACACACACACACATACGGAGCGCACCCTTACAAGCTCTTTCCCAGTTTCAGAACTCCATGCAGACACTATGGGAAGAGCTTCTGTGCCCACATTTTAGAGTTGGGAACTTCTTACTCCCAACCCTTGATGGTGATCTTGATGATTGCCAGATAGCACGGATTTTACCCCCCGCGCCCACCCCCCATCCCGGGTCCCCAGAAGGAATGTAGCAGGGAGAAAATTCCACAGTACCAAATGCCGCACGTCAACCTGCTCGACAGCACACAGCCTCGGCGCCAGTAACATGCCTTTGCCTGCCTGCTTTGGGATTGAGGATTCTCACTTTTGAACCATTTAGCCCCCAACCTTTCCTCACAGCGCATTCAAGCCTGTTCAGTCTCCAGCATGGGAAACAGAGAGGGGGCAGTAATCACTGAGGAACTTGGATGCCCTGGGGACACAGGCTGAACATGATAAAATCCCAGGGAACACTGATCGCCCAGCTCACCTGGCCTCGTGCCAAATGCAGGAGAGCCAAGGAAGGGAGGAAGCCATCCTACTTTCCTTTCCTTGTTCACAGACTAGTAAATAATACGGTGAATAGTGACATGCTGGAAACAAAGTGCGTAGTCCAGTTTCCACGTGGATCTATCAGCCCAGATAATGACGCGAGAATCTCGGCCAGTCATTTCTTAGAACAGCCAGAGACAATTTCGATCTTGAGTTCTTAAAGGACAGTTTTGGTTTCTTTACCTACTTTATGCAAGAATCATGTATAAATTTTATAGTTGGAAAAAATACTTAGTATTAATTTAAAGTAAGGTATGTTAGTATTGGCTTTTCCTTCACTGAAATTTTTCGTAGGAGGGAATAATACCTCTGTTGATATGGAGATCATCTTTGACATAAAAAGTGACTCCAGCATTCTCTCTCAATGAAGAGCAAACCAAAGAATTCAAAAGAGTAAGAATATTTGCACCTCACCTTTTTTCCCCTCTATATTAGCTTCCCCTTTGTATTGTATTGCTGTTGTAACAAATTACTGCAAACTTAGTGGCTTAAAATAACACAAGTGTATTCCCTTATGGTTCTGGAAGCTAGAATTCTGAAATCTGTTTCACTTAGCTAAGGTCAAGGTGTCCACAGGGCTGTTTCCTTCAGTGTCTTAAAGGAGAATTTGTTTCCTTCCCTTTTCTGCCTGGGCTGTATTCCCTGCATTCATCGGCTCCCGGCCATCTTCAAAACCAGCAGAGTAGCATCGTCAGATCTGCTTCTCTCTGACTGATTTCCCCTGTGTCCCTCCTTAAGGGCCCTTTGAGCACATCAGGCCCACCCAGGGTAATCTGAGACAATCCTCCACGCCAAGGCCTTTAATTTAATGACATCTGCAATGTCATTTGCCATGAAGATAACATATTCGCAGATTCTGGGGGTTAGGATGAGGATATCTTTGAGGGTTGTTATTCTTGATTCGTCCTAGTACACCCTTTTACTAAATTAACAATATAAATCAAGGAGAATTGATGAATCAAGCGATATTTATTTTAGATTAGTGAAAAATTACTGAAAACATATAACCCGTCAGGTGCTCCTCATTGAGCTCCACAGTTTTTCTGTTAAAATTTTGTTGCCTGGAAAAAAACCACACTAAAGAGCTAAAAATTTCTTTGAAGTGCAGTGTATAATAAAGTACACCTACCTTCAGTACAGCTGGGTTAAGTTTCGCATATGTGTGTGTATTTGTAAAGCCATACCCACATCGGTATACCCAAACAAGCCTAGCACCTCTGAGGTCTCCCTCACGCCCTTGCCAGTCGGTAACCTCCCACCTTAGTAGCCTCTGTTCCAACGGCAGCCACTACAGCTTTGTGTTCGCCTGTTCTTCAACATACAAATGTATGAACTCTTCTGTATTTGCTTCCTTTTGCTCAATACAATATCTCTGGAATATATGCATGTTGATGCAGGTAGCAGTAGTTTCTCCTTTTTTTTTTTTAATTACTATGAATACCATAGTATTTTTGTATCCATTGAATGAATACCCAACCTTTTATCCATTCTCCCTTTGATGGACATCTGGCTTGTTTCCATTTGGGCGCCATTATGAATAAACCTGCTGTGAACATATTTGTAAACATTAAAAGTTTTAAATAGATGGTTAAAAAAAGAAACCGTGTCCTCAGGCACTGTGGAAGACTTTGAAATTTGGTTCATCTGTTAAGATTGGGATCAAATATGCTCCCCTGGACCAAGAAGTCTTCTTCCACCCCAGTGAGTATCAGGTATTTGGGCCTCTCCTCTCCCATGTCCATGTACGGCATCCCTCCATCTCCTCACCTGGAAAAGAAAAGAAAATGACAGTGAACAATTTGGGGGGTTCCCTTTGAGAAAAAACTTTTGCATATACTTCTCTGAAAACATATATATGCTTATGTTTGTTTATACAAAGGAATTTTACTCTACAAAGTTTTCTGTACCTTGTTCCTTTCACTTATTGATAAATTTGTATGTATTTGGATATCAGTATAAAGCATTGTTGTTTTTAAGGGCTATATAACATGGATGAATTATAGTTTATTTAAGGAGACTCTCCAGTTAAAGGACATTTAGGTTGTTTCCAGTCTTTTTCTGTAATAGATAATTTTTCAGTGAATATCTTTGTATATTTTGGGAAACAGTTTAAAACATATCCATAGGATTCCTAGCAATAATATTATAGGTTTAATAATATTTACTTTTTAAATGTTGATAAAATTGCCAAATTATTTTCCAAAGATTTGTACTGTTTTGACCTCTTAACAAAAGAATATGAAAGTACCTATTTCTCGTATTCTAGCCAACCCTGAGCATCATCAAACTTTAAAATATTTGCTGTCTGCTAGAGGAAAACATAATGATGCCTTAATTTGCATTTTTGGAGGATAATAGTTAAAATTCTTTTTCTTCCAGTTTTATTGAGATATAATTGATAAACAGCACCGTACAAGTGTAAGGTGTACAGCATAGTGATTTTGAATTACATACCTCATGGAGCAATTACCATAATAAGTTTAGTGAACATCCATCATCTTATATAGGTACAAAATAAAAGAAAAGTATGATACACACTCATACACATACAATGGAATATTACTCAGCCATAAAAAAGAAAGAAATCTTACCATTTGCAACAAGATGGATGAACCTAGAGGGTATTATGCTAAGTGAAGTAAGTCAGAGAAAAACAAATACTAAATGATTTCATTTATATGTGAAATCTAAGAAACAAAACAAATAAAGATAACAAAACAGAATCATAGATACAGAGAACAAACAGGAGGTTGCCAGAGGGGAGGAGGTGGGGGAATGAGCCACATAAGTGAGAGACATTAAGAGGTACACACTTTCAGTTACGAAATAAATGAGTCATGAGGATGAAATATACAGCATGGGGAATATAGTCAATAATAGTATAATACCTTTGTATGGTGACAGATGGTAACTAAACTTATCATGGTGAGCATTTTGTAATATATGGAAATATCAAATCACTATGCTGTACGTCAGAAGTGAACCTCGTGTTGATTTTTTTTTTTTTTTTAATATTTATTTGGCTGCACTGGGTCTTAGTTGCAGCTTGCGAGATCTTTGATCTTCGTTGCAGCATGCGTGATCTTTAGTTGGGCATGTAGGATCTTAGTTGCGGCGTGTGGAATCTAGTTCCCTGACCAGGTATCAAACCCGGGTCCCCTGCATTGGGAGCACGGAGTCTTACCCACTGCACCACCAGGGAAGTCCCTGATTTGTATTTCTTTATGAGTGTGACTTAGGTTTCTTTTACTTTATATTACTTCTGTAAACTCTACTGTTATAAATTCTGACCCTTTTAAAATTAGGTTGCTTCATACTCAGTTTTTTAATTTATGAGATCTAGCTTTGAGATGTACTTAAATTTCTATTCATTAAATTTGGTATAGAATGGAAACTTGTCCAAAACCTGAAAGTCTCAAAACAATGCACTTTGAGCCACTTTTCCTTTTTTTTAAAAAAAAAGTTTAATGTAATCGAAATCTCTTGGTCACATGAAGGTCATCTAAATTTTTTGACACTCATTTTTCTATAATCACTGTCCAAATCACTTTTCATCTTTTCTTTCTTCTCTTTTCTGGCTTTTAAAATTTTTCATTCATCAACTCATTGATGCCACATTTAACATTAAGTAATACATAAAGCGTTTCCTCTCATGTAGCAATGTTCTACTTGTCATGGGACTATCAGAAATGGAATGAAGTTAGCCAAAAGTGTTCTTTGGGCAGGTGTCTCTATCTGCAATTCCATTAATCCTGCAACCCCCATAAACTTCACCTTCCGTTGTGGGCTCTAAATAACCCTAAACCAGGAGGATTTTAATCATTCTTCCTCTCTCATTTCCTGGTAGTGAGAATTCTTTCCAGTGTTTTACCTTTCTTGGATTTCAGAGCAAGGAAACTGGTCTTTCATAAAAACAAGTGCAGGTTTAGCTGTAAGGATGTTTCTCCCAGCATCATTTGGGTTTGAAATAATCCAAATATTCAAATAAAGGGGAACAGCTAAATAAATTCATTCATCTGTATCATGAAATGTTCAGCAGTCATTCATGTGATGGTATAGACCACAGTCTTCAAATTGTGCTCCCCAGATCAGTTGCGTCAGCATCAACTTGTTAGAAGTGCAAATTCTTGCCCCTCCCACCAACTACTAAAGTGGAGACTGGGCAACTGGGTGGGTGAAGACCAAGCACCTTGTGTTGTATGGAGCTCTTCACGTGCACGATCCAGTGTGAGAACCACTGTAGTAGACGGAAATTTACTGACATGAAAAGAGGGCCGCCATAGAATGAGTTAAATAAAAGCAGATTACAAAAAGAGTCTATACAGCATGATCCTACTTTTGGAATATTCATACGTATATATGAAATGTATAGAAACAGATATGAACATTAAAATGTTGACAATGGTAATCACTGGGTGGGGAGGTTACAAGTGATTTCATTTTTTAAAACATTTTATTTGTACTTTCAAGCATTTTTACGGTGAATACAAATTACTTATGTAATATTAAGATAGAGCAAAATAAATATTCTCCATTTGGAAAGGTTTGGCAGACGAGAGGGACCCATCTGTGCCCCTGAGTTTCACTTTCCACTTGGGGAGTGTCTTTATTTCTGCGGCCATCAGCAGACTGGTATGTGGAGAGCAGCATTTTCTTCTAGATCTCTCAAGCAGACAGAAACAAAATTGCTCTGACTTCCTTAATATGGCTGGAATTTTAAAAAACATCTTGCCAAACATACTAAAAGATAACTGAAGATGAATAAGCCAGGAAATACGAGAAACATAAATTTCAGATCCTAGCACAGCTACCTGCTCCTTTTTCCATTTCATATTTGGCACGAGATGTTTCTATATTGTGGCTGTCAGAGCAGCATATCTCCGTAAACACTTCCTCATCCAGAGTTCTTCTGAAGCTACAGTCCCAGCTTCACATCTGAAGGCTGCGTTTCCTCCTAAGTGATTGGCAGGACTCACGTTAGGCATGATTGATGAGCCCATGCTTCATGCACGACCCTGACTTTTATTTTGGGCGTTTGACCTTGCATGGACTCTATATGCATGAATATGCAATCGCTTTGTAACAGATATAACCTCCTAGTCACATCCTTCCACAAAAGTCAGGAGTACAAAAATATAACTTTAATTTGCAATAAGTCAGTTTTACGTACAAGATCGTGGCTCCCATTTCTATCTGAAAGAAACATTTAAATTTGTTATTTCTGTGAATAAATTTCTTCGTTCTTGAGGAAGAGCCCAAGCTCTTGACTTTTTGGATTCTTCAGAGTTAAAGAACAGCTATCCCATTAGGGGGATGCCTTTTTCCAGGGTTTTCCTTCCTCATCTCCTTCCCTGTCAATTGGTTCTAAATTCCTGGATTCTTATGCCATTGCCAGTAATTGAGAGTGAGGAAGGAATCACCTTGCTTCTGGGTCTTTCTCTCTCTTGGGCCTCTTGTTGGCCTTTGGCTCCCAGTGTTTCCTTGGCATTCGTGCGATACCCAGGGTGTTGTAAGTCATGGCAGATCTGCATGTGTGGATTATAGCGTTGGGACCCACGCAGATGCCACTGCCTTACGGTGACTATAACTTAGTTAAGAATACTCAGCATAAATTTTGTGACCTTTTGTATCTGCTTATTAGGTTAAGCCAAAACCTATGAAGTAATCCAGAACGTGTAGTCGAAGAGCGATTAGCTAGGATTAAATCAGAGAAGGTGGCTTTGTCAAAGCAAAAGAGCGATTAGCTAGGATTCAATCAGAGAAGGTGGCTTTGTCAACGCAATAGTTGGTTAATCAGCACAGTGCATGTCAGAAAGGGGATTTTCTTGGAGAAACCAGTAACTTAGTTTATTAGTAAACTTAATTACTTAGCATTGATGATTCATAGAGATGAGGTCTCATTGGTGATGCTAAAGGTATTCAAAATATGAGGACTGGCTAGAAATACCTTAAAGAGACTCCTTACTCTTGTGTGAACAGTGGGTGAGCCTTCAGGGAAACCTAAAATCTGGCTTGATCCCTGAGGGGTCCTTTGTCCAGCTATTGGTGTAGGAGGATTTCTGAATGATGCCAATGAGGAAGCATAGACTCCTGCTTCTGAAGAGTCTGCCACCTGTGAACATTTCCCACAGTGTGGTTGGATCACCTGAAGGGTTGAGAAGAGCTAAAATCTCATCGAGCTAACAGGAGAGTGCCAACTCTTCAATGACCACTGATGAATATGTGTGTAACAAACATCTGTATGGGTGGCAGAATTTGGCCTGCGGCTACTTTCCCTGTACCCTGATAGGTGATGAGGGTGTAGGTAAATCTCACTTCCTCAGACTTCTTTAATGGCTAGTATTTTCCAGCAGAAACAACCTAAAAGATTTATGGACTCATGATTCTCCCCATCCTGGGCGGACGCAGCACAGCTGTAACGCAGGATTAGGGTGGAAGGCACTACAGTGCTGTTGGACACCAGGAGGGGTTGAGATTTTGGGAACAGCACCTCGACAGAAAAGCTGAAGTAGATGCCGTTAAAGGAACATTGGTGGGGCATCTCCTGGGTGGCTTCCTGTCAGTGGAAGCTAATAAAGGGGTAGCACAAGCACTATTTATAGTAACCAGGACATGGCATGGACAGAGGAATGGATAAAGATGTGGTGCATATATACAATGGAATATTACTCAGCCATAAAAAGGAACAAAATAGTGCCATTTGCAGAGATGTAGATGTAGATTGTCATACTGAGTGAAGTAACTCAGACAGAGAAAGACTAATACCATATGATATCACTTATATGTGGAAACAAACTTATGTAGAAAACAAACTTATGGTTATGAGGGATAAATTGGGAGATTGGGATTGACATATACACACTACTATATATCCTATGCATAAAGTAGATAACTAATAAGGACCTACTGTATAGCACAGGCAACTCTACTCAGTACATGTAATGGCCTATGTGGGAAAAGAATCTAAAAAAGCATGGATATATGTATATGCATAACTGATTCACTTTGCCGTACACCTGAAACTATACTCCAATAAAAATTTAAAAATAAAGGGGCAGCACAAAGGGCTCTAGCCTTGTTCCTGAGCAAGTGGAAGGGGTGTCCAGAAATAGCTGGGGAAACTTTGGTAAGTGTGCTGCGATCCCATGACTCTGTGGATGGGGCCCACCCAGCCGGCGAAATGTGAGCACGATCATGTTAATGCAATGCAAGACATTAGGGTTATGTTTTCTTAGGCCTTTGAGCCAACATATTAGTAACCGCCAGTGCTGCATTAAGACTTTCATGGCCCCTCAGCACTTATGCCTTCGTGGGTTCCTTCCTCCATAAAAAAAATATTAACAATCGCATTTTACAACTGCATGAGTGTAAAGATGAATATAATCCAGACCGGGTTCATTATAATATGGTCACTTTTTTTTCTTTTGATTTTGAAAGAAATAAAAATTAAATCATTTTTGTGGGTCTCTAAATCATCATGTGCCCCAGGCGCTTTGCCGGCTGTGACTAATGGATACGTTGTCCCTGGTAACCGCTTTCCTCTGTTTTTTTTTTTGTCCCCCAGCAACTTTCTCCTCTTCTCTCACTTACGGCCCCTTCTGACTACTTCATTGATCTCTATCCAAATCGGCCTTTTCACTGACACTGGAAAGCTGCCTGTAAGCTGGCTATGTTTAATCATTTGCCAGCTATTTCAGTTTAAAAAGAACACACACACTCATTAAGTTATCAACTTGTTGTTTTCTAAAATGGATTTGCTATTTTGGAAAAAATATGCCAACTATTCACTCCAAATGGTTTTTCTTAAAAGCAGAGAGCTGTAGTCTTCTATGGGGTACCTGTGCATCAGCCCTAAAAACTTTTAGTTTTTTTTTTTTTTTCCCTAAATTCCAAACCCAGGTTGTTTGCGTAGGTTCAGGAACCAGGGAGTGCAGTTCTTTGGGCTCTGACATCCAGGAAACACCGGAGTCAACCAAGTCAACGTACTTAACCTTCCCGCCAACCTGCCCTTGAGCCACCCCTTGTCCTAGCTACTCCTTGACGGGAAGGTGCTGTCAAAAAGTTGACTCTTGGGCTTCCCTGGTGGCGCAGTGGTTGAGAGTCCGCCTGCCGATGCAGGGGACACGGGTTCGTGCCCCGGTCCGGGAAGATCCCACATGCTGCCGAGCGGCTGGGCCCATGAGCCATGGCCGCTGAGCCTGTGTGTCCAGAGCCTGTGCTCCGCAACGGGAGAGGCCACAACAGTGAGAGGCCCGCGTACCGCAAAAAAAAAAAAAAGTTGACTCTCAGATGAAAACCGAAACAAAATAAAAACCCATGATGCTCTCAGAAAAGAACTATTTCCTTAGATTTCTGTATTTGTTCTCTCTGCATTTCTTATGTTATACTGGCAAAGGTTAAATGGATAAGATTGATTTCTTTAGGAGAGGGGTAACATTAGCCCACCCACAGTTCTGAGGCAGGTTGAATGTAGAAAACCAAAAGTAGAAGAATGTTCTTTTTTTTAAAAAATTATTTTATCTCATTTATTTTTGGCTGCGTTGGGTCTTCGTTGCTGTGCGCGGGCTTTTTCTAGTTGTGGCAAGCGGGGGCTACTCTTCGTTGCGGTGCGTGGGCTTCTCATTGCAGTGGCTTCTCTTGTTGTGGAGCATGGGCTGTAGGCGCACGGGCTTCAGTAGTTGTGGCACGTGGGCTCAGTAGTTGTGGCTCGCGGGCTCTAGAGCGCAGGCTCAGTAGTTGTGGCGCATGGGCTTAGTTGCTCCGCGGCATGTAGGATCTTCCCGGACCGGGGCTTGAACCCGTGTCCCCTGCATTGGCAGGTGGATTCTTAACCACTGCAGCACCAGGGAAGTCCCAAAGAATGTTCTTATAATCCGCTGGAAATATCAAGGATGAACCAGAAAAAAACCAATTACTGACATAAGATAGAGAGTGATATCTAGAAAGTTTGATTTGAGTATGTATGAGTCTTCCAAGAACTTTGAAACTCATCATCATCCCTTTTGTAGGGTTAAAGTGATCATTAAGAACAGAATGGCAGTAGTTTGACTCTCACTTGCCCCTCTAGTTTCATGTCTTACACGTTATTCCCTGTATCTTATGCTCCATCTGCCTCAAAGTTTTCATTATTCCCTGAGTATAAGAATATACCCTCTTTCAGCTCAGCAGCACGTGTCCCTGCTTCTGCCTCGCGTGTCCCCCCTCCCCTGACACTTGCTCCCGCATCTGAGTACCTCCTCTCATCCTTCCAGACAGCTCGCATGCGTCTCCAGCCCCTGGGCTCCCAAGGCAATCGGTTCACTCTTCTGTTGTGCCGCCTACCAAGGAAGATGGCAGTTCATCTGTTTAGAAGTCTGTCTTTTTTTTCCCCACCGCACCAAACTAAAATTGCCTTGAGGGCCCTGACCCTATTTTATATGTCTTTTGTATGTCTAACACATGGCATAATAGTCAACATGTAGTAAGCATTCAGTAAAGGGGCCAAAGGAATGATTTAACTAACAGAAACTGAATGAAGTCACTTCAGCCTTTCCTTATTGTTCAAAGCTTCAAGGGACGTAAATCAAATATAGTGAAATAACACATAGGAGAGCGTTGGGCTGTAGGGGTTTAATCTCAGACTCTGGGGTTAGAGAAACAAGGTTTGAATGCCAGCTGTGTCACTTAGTAGCCACGTATCTTTGAGTAGGTAACTGTCTCCGCTTTTTGGTATCCTTATCTTTAAAATGGGGGTCATACTGGAACTTATCTCATGGGGTTTTTATGAAGATGAAATAAGATAGAGCATATCGAGTGATGTGCATGGTGCCAGGCCCACAGCAAGTGCTTGGTAAGTTTTCATAATGGGGGTGATGGAGAAGAAGGTGACTATGGTTACTAATATCGTGAATCTCACGAGGCGCATAATCTGACTCAGGAATTCACGCAGAAGGAAGCACAGAGAGATAAGGAGAGGAAACATACACAGAGCTGGAGGTCTTGGAGATAAGAAAAGGACAAAATGGAAAAAAATATTTGAAGATGTAAAACACGAATGAATACTTGCTTGAAATGAAAAAGTTTAGTCTACCGAATGAGAAAGTACATCTTGTCTTTAGAAAAAACTGAGAGAAGAAAAGTTACTAAATGTCAAGACTAACGAAAGAATCTGATGGGCATCAAAGCAGACAAAACAGGTGTACAGAAGACACTTTCCGCCTGCTGCATGCATCTGCCCAGCAACGCTCAGTGCCAGAAACTAGCGACACAGTGTTTACATGTTCTCAGGAAAGCGTGAATCCAAGCTGCTCTATGTGTGCAACTCTCCCTGTTTACCTGGAACAGAGGGGTTACCTGGGACACAGGACTTTCAGTGCTAAAACCTGATAGTCCCAGATAAATGAGGATGGTTAGTTACTGTGTACACAGCAGTCATGAACTTTTCATGAAAAAAAAGTGATTTGAGGATTTAGAAAAAGAAGATTTGTTGGCAAAATCTAGCCAACGGAGAGAAGAATCAAAATTAGGAAGTCAGAAATATAAAAGGCTTTGTGAAAGAAATGGTAATAAGTATCGACTATATTTATGTGTAAAATTAAAATGAAACTGCTGTGGAAGCTGTAAGCCGCACCTCCTGTAAGTTTTATAAACCTTAACAAAGTACTATAACCATGCAAATAACAAATATTGAAAAGCAGAGAGAGAGAGGGAGTCAGGCGGTCCTGTACTGTGCTAATTTATCTTTCATAATAGGAAGTTGATTCTTGTTTGAAATTGAAACAAGTAGGGAAAAAAAAGAAAAAAAGAAAAAAACCCATGATGACCGCCACCTTCTTAATGGCTTTCCATCATGTTTTTACTGAGCCTCAAAAGGATCTTTTGGGAATGAACATACCTTATTGTAAGGAAACATTTATTTGCAGTTACACTTTAATTCCTTTTCTCCTTTTAAAGAAATATTAAAATTTAAGCTTTTATCTTAAAAATAGCATTTATAGTACAGGCATACCTCATTTTATTGCACTTTATTGTGCTTCACAGATATTGCATTTTTTTAAATAAATTGAACGTTTCTGGCAACCTGGCATTGAGCAAGTCTATTGGCACCATTTTTCCAACAGCATTTGCTCACTTTATGACTCTGTGTCACGTTTTGGTAATTCTCGCAATATTACAAACTTTTTCATTATTATTATATTTGTTATGGTGATCTGTGATCAATAATTTTTGATACTGTTATAACTGCTTTGGGGTGAGTGAACTGTTTCCATATCAGGTGGTGGACTTAATAAATGTTGTGTGTGTCTGACTGCTTTATTGACTGGCCTTTCCCCCATCTCTCTCCCTCTCCTCCGGCTTCCTGTTCCCTGAGACACAACAACACTGAAATTAGGCCAGTTAGATATTAGGCCACAAATACAGTGGCCTCTAAGTGTTCAAGTCAGAGGAAGAGTTGCACGTCTCTGACTTTAAAGCAAAAGCTAGAAATGATTAAGCTTGATGAGGAAGGCAGGTCAAAAGCTGAGACAGGCTGAAAGTTAGGCCTCTTGCACCAAACATTTAGCCACGTTGTGAAGGCAAAGGAAACATTCTTGCAGGAAATTAAAAGTGCTACTCCAGTGAACACATGAATAATAAAGAAGTGAAACATCCTTATTGCTGATATGGAGAAAGTTTTGGTGGTCTGGATAGAAGGTCAAACTAGCTACAACATTCCCTTCAGCCAAAGCCTAATCCAGAGCAAGGCCCTAACTCTCCTCAATTCTATGAGGGTTGAGAGTGGTGAGGAAACTGCAGAAGAAAAGCTTGAACCTAGAAGAGGTTGGTTCATGAGGTTAAAAAAAAGAAGCTACCTCCATGACATAAAAGTGCAAGGTGAAGCAGCAGGTGTTGATGCAGAAGCTGCAGCAAATTGTACAGAAGATCTAACTAAGATATTAATGAAGGTGGCTACACAAAACAACAGATTGTCAGTGTAGCTGAAACAGCCTCCTATTGGAAGAAGATGCTATCTAGGACTTTCATAGCTAGAGAGGAGAAGTCAATGCCTGGCTTCAAAGCTTCAAAGGACAGGCTGACTCTCTTGTTAGGGGCTAATGTAATTGGTGACTTGAAGTCAGTGCTCATTTACCATTCTGAAAATCTTAGGGCTCTTAAGCGTTATGCTAAATCTGCTCTGCCTGTGTTCTATAAAAGGAACAACAAAGCCTGGGTAACAGCACATTGTTTACAACATGGTTGATTGAATGTTTTAAACCCACTGTGGAGACCTACTGCTCAGAAGAAAAGATTCCTTTCAAAATATTACTGCTCTTTGACAATGCACCTGGTTGCCCAAGAGCTCTGATGGAGATGTATAATAAAATGAGATTAATGTTGTTTTCATGCCTGCTAACTAACACAAAGTTCATTCTGCAGCCCATGGATCAAGGAGTCATTTCGACTTTCAAGTCTTATTATTGAAGAAATATACTTCATGAGGCTGTAGCTGCCATAGTAATGAGTCCTCTGATGGATCTGGGCAAAGTCAATTGAAAACCTCTGGAAGGGATTCATCATTCTAGATGCCATTAAGGACATTTGTGATTCATGGGAAGAGGTCCAAATATCAACATTAACAGGAATTTGGAGGAAGTTGATTCTGACCCTCATGGGTGATTTTGAGGGGTTCAAGACCTCAGTGGAGGAAGTAACTGCAGATATGGTGGAAATTGCAAGAGAACTCCACTTAGAAGTGGAGCCTGAAGATGTGACTGAATTGCTGCAGTCTCATGATAAAACTTGAATGGATGAGAAGTTGCTTCTAATGGATGAGCGAAGAAATTAGTTTCTTGAGATGAATCTACTCCTGGTGAAGATGCTGTGAAGATTGTTGAAATGACAACAAAGGATTTAGAATATTACGTAAACTTAGTTGATAAAGCAACCTGAAGGTTTGAGAGGAAAGAAGTTCTACCATGGATAAAATGCTGTCAAACATCATTGCCTGCTACAGAGACATTGTTCATGAAAGGAAGAGTCAGTGATGCGGCAAACTTCATTGTTGTCTTATTTTAGGAAATTGCCACCGCGGCCCCAGCCTTCATAACTTACCACCCTAGTCAGTCAGCAGCCATCAACATTGACCCTCCATCAGCCAAAAGATTATGACTCGCTGAAGGCTCAGATGATGGTTGGCATTTTTGAGCAAAACAGTATTTTAAAATTAAGGTATGTACATTGTTTTTTTTAGACATAATGTATTATACACTGAATGGACTACAGTATAGTGTAAACATGACTTGCATATGCACTGAGAACCAAAAAATTCATGTGACCCACTTTATTGTAATATTTGCTTTACTGTGGTGATCTGGAGCCAAACCCACAATATCTCAGAGGCATGTCTGTATATGCTTTTTATCTTTTGTCTATATTTCTCTCTTTATTTGCTTAGCTAGCCATATAGAAGTTTTGAGGATAGTGGTCACTAAATATTGAGATTTCTTGTTGCAAGGTGTTTGGATTTGGGATGGAGGTAGATAAAAATTCTTCTTTCTGCTTTTTCAGTATTTTTAAATTTAAAAAACACTGTGATGGTTAATTTTATGTGTCCGCTTGGCTGGGCTACAGTACTCAGATATTTGGTCAACCATTATTCTAAATACCTCTGTGAAAGTATTTCTTTAGATGAGATTAACATTTAAATCAGTGGACTTTGAGTAAAGCAGATTACCCTCCCTAATGTGGGTGGGCTTCATCCAATCAGTTGAAGGCCTTAATATAAAAAGACTGACCTCCCCAGAAAAAGAGGGAATTATGCCAGCAGACTGACTTTGGACTTGAACATCAACTCTTCCCTGGGTCGCCAGCCTGCTGGCATACCCTGTAAATTTTGGACTTGCCAGGCTCCCCAGTTGTGTGAGCCAGTTACCTTAAAATACCTTTCTCTCTTTCTCTTTCTCTCCAGCTCTATTTATATAACATCCTATTGGTCTGTTTCTCTAGAGAATCCTAACTAATAAAAGCACCCAATGCACGTGTATGAGATCTATAAAAATAATAATATCATTATTTCTTTTTATAAAAAAGTTAAAGCTTCCATATGAGAAAATAGGTCCAGAAAAATTTAGGAAAATATCCAAGGGGACTTCCATAGACCCCTTCCACAGCTAGTTACTGGTGGAGTTGAGGCCAAAACCTATGAATGACCGATTCAAGAGCTTACCCTCCTTTCCAATGAATTATGATCGTTATAATTATCTACTAAATTATTATATAGAAACAATAAATGTTTGGAGAATACAGAATATGAGATAGATCTTGATGGCTTTGTAGAATTACCGGAGTGGAGAGAAATGATGAGGCATTTGCAGGCAGTGAAAAGTGTTTAACTAAAGCTTTAGAGGAGAGAATGAACAAAATGCATCTGTGAGTTTAGGTGGTTGTGGGGCAGATATATTATTAAGTGAAAAAAATCAAGGCATGGAGCAGTAGGAATATATCACTCTTTTATTATATAAATATAAAATATGTATATATGTGTAGTCAGTTATAAAAATGTGTGTGTGTGTATGTGTGTCTGCTTGTGGGCACATATTCACATAGGTATGTAAGGAAAACTCACCCACATTTCTAGGAAGAAAGAACAGCCGACATGCTTCCAAGACCTGAGCCCCTTATCCCTTAGGAGCAAATGAATACATCTGTTACTGAAAAGCAGTACTCCATTAAAATGATTCAGGCGGGTTTCACAAACACTGTTAACAGCATTTTGTGGGAGGATAGGGGTAGAGACTCTCTTTTTTTCATTTTGTCCCCTTCCATAGTGTTTACATTGTTTTTTTAAATCATATTAATGAATTACTTTTGTAATAATAATTCTAAAAACTAGTTTAAATTAAAAAGGAAAGGGTACTTAATGCCACTGAACTGTATAGTTAAAAATGGTTAGAAAGGTAAATTTTATGTCATGTATATTTTAACATGAATGAAAGAAAGGAAGGACGAAAAAAGAAAAGAGAAAGAAAGGGAAAGAAAGAAAGAGAGAGAAAGAAAGAGGAAAGGAGGGGGCAGGAAGGAGAGGGAAGGACATCTTACACTGATGAATATAGGACTAAAAACAAATGAGTAAAAATTGTTCTCCTATTCCTGAAGTTGTTCAATTTTGGATGTGACATGTGCTAAAAAGAAAAAGCATGCTACTTGGACAGCTCTAAAAAGCCCCCTAAACAGTGAAAAGAACAGTGTTTGGTAACAGTATTTTTGGTCACATTCCTGCTTCCAAGTTGGCCACATGCTCGGGCTAAGGGCAGCCCCAGCGGGACTGTGGAGCCCACCTTCACGAAAAGCACCTCTGGATTTGCACCTCAGCAAGGCTGCTCCCAGCTGCTGCCAAGCTCCCAGTATGACATTGTCTGGAGCTGTGCCCACGTTGTTATTTCACTCACTCTTCCATTAAAAATTGAGACAAAATGAAAACATCCCAGACACCTGGGTTCCCTGTGTTAGAAGTGGCCCAGCAAACTTCTCCTGGCAAGATGCTCCCCCTCTTACCAGTGAAAGGGAGGGAGGGGAGGGGGGCAGGGCCCACACACTAGACCATTGAGGGGAGGAATGCCGGAGCTGAAGCAGCTGGGCTGGACAGAGTCATCTAGGAAAGCTGGGTCCCTGTCCCGAAGTCAGCTGCCTGAAACTTCTAAGAGCTTCACACTGCCCTGAAGAGGCCCCGCCTGACCTGTCTCTTGCCTCCCTCTCAGGCCTCCTTTCCCGCCCCCCCCGCCCCCCCCCCCCCGCGCCCGTGTCAGGCAGACAGGACGACTTTGCCCACCTTCGCTGCTTTTCGGAGTGGAGAGGACAAGACCTGAGGCAGATATTTCGATTTTTTAAAAATTGTGATTAAAATATACATAACGTAAAATTTACCGTTGTAACCATTTTTAAGTGTATGTACAGTTCAATGGCGTTAAGTAGATTCACAGTGTTGTGCTTGACGCAGCCTTTGGTGCAGGGGACATTTGGAGACAGCCCACTTGATGCCGTAATTTTTCCCCAACTTTTTTTATTTTTAAAAATTTCAAAAGAACAGAACATGAATCACCATTCACGTGGATTCTCCATTTGTTAACATTTTCTCTCATTTCTCCCTCTCCCTCTCTCTGTGTGTACTCGTTTGTTTTTTTGCTGAAGCATTTGAGATGAAGTGACAGACATCATGATGACAGGTCACTGTTAAATGCTTCTCCATGTACCTCATAAACACAAGGACATTCTTCTTCTTGAATCTAGAACACATCCCTAGTCTTTGTGTGGGTGTGTGGGTGTGTGTGTTTCTTGACATTGCCGTTCGAAGAGCGGCAGAATGCTCCTTGATTCGGATTTGGTTGGTTGTTTCCTTGTGCTTGGATTCAAGTTAAGCATTATTGGTAGAAAGATTATTATTTCAACACTCACAAGGGTATTGCAACTCAGTTCTGGCACTAACACCTGGAGTTAGCATGGACCCCACAAGTAGGGGGCACGGTTCCCAACAAGACTGCCTTCACGTCAGAGGTCAGCTGCAAGTTCAGGGGATCCCCAGGCCACTCATACTCTGACCACCTAGCTACAAATTCAGAGGTTCTTAGCACCCCCTTGAGTTAAATAATTCACTAGAATGACGCACAGAATTCAGAAAAGTGCTATTGTAGAGGAGGAAAAAGAATTTCCCCTCTACCCTTCCAGGTTCTTGGCTAAAAGATTAACAAGAGAAAAACAAACAAAAGTTTGATAACATCTCCTGTATACATGAGAGTTACCCAGGAAAACTGAGTAACTTTCCCAAATGGCCCAAGCCACCACCTCAAATACCATCTCCCACTAAAGAAAAAAGAAGATATTTGGGGCATGAGGGAGCCAGTTATGGGAGGTTACCAGACAAAGCACAGTACACGAGGCTGTTATGCCGATTTAAGTCCATGCCTCCATTGATAAGAGTTCCTAGAGTTTTAGTCATCCTCTTCCTGGTACAGAGAGGGAGACACCTCTACAAGGGAGGTTTCCCTCCTAAATGTAAGCGTCTTTACAAAAAGGTGACCTCTACTTGGTTTTCAGGTTTCTCTCATGGCTGCTTTTTTTTTTTTTTTAAAGGACCATTTCAAGATAAACCTTATGCCACAGTGGCATATTTTGGGGTGGCAAGTTCTGCTCCCCTTCACTATACTTATTATTTTATTGTAAAAGATACAACCCAGAAACGGCCAAAGAAGAGACATATAGGGTGAGGTCTGGGAAAGCAGAGTTTCTGTGCCCTGTTCTTGTGGAATCAGAAGACATCACCTTCCTGGGACATCGCTGTATTCACCAACCAGGAAGCTCCACTGAGTTTCCATGTCCAGAGTTTTATGATGTCGGTATGTTGGTTGAGCCATTGGCCATGTGATTGAACTCAGTCTGCAGCCCCACCCCTTCCCCAGAAGCTGGGCTGGCTCAAAGACCCGGCCCTCTAATCATGAGATTGGTCTTGCTGGTAACCAGCCCCCATCCTGAAGCTAGGCGCCCACCATGAGTCACTTTCTTAACATAAACTCAAGTATGATCCAAGGGGCTCATAAGTAACACAGGTGCGTCTGTCACTCAGGAAATTTCAAGAATTTTAGAAATTCTGTGCCAGGAACCAGGGACAAAGACCAAACAAATTCTTCATTATATAACAGCTGTGTAGGTCATTTTGTGTCCTCCTTAGTTTATTACATCACGAGGCACATAATATCAGTTTGTCCCATCATCGCTGATATCAGATTTGGTCATATTTCCCACATTTCTCCATTGTAAAGATATTTTAAACTTTGTAACTAACAAGTAATATTTTGTGTGATATTCTGAATATCCAATTTCCGCAAATCTTTTCACTCAAAAGTCTTAACACTTAGTGATAATTATTGGCTATATCAGTTATTGCAATATGGTTATTTTCTAATTCAATAATATCATCTACATTTATTAGCTGGCATTTTTCTGTAAAGAATAGCTTTCACTTTCCCCTCTCCCACTCCATTTAAATTTTTAAATGAAGTATCATTATGAACTCATGGCTTCTATTACTATTTTTTTATGCTCAAATTATCCTAGATTTGGCCCTTTCACACTCACCCCTGTGTCCCATTTTGAGCACTTACTCTCTGGTCCAAAATGATGTTGATGAGGTTGTTATGACTTTGTTATGAATGGATACAGTCTAATGAATAAGTAAAACAATCATTAATTATCATGTAGGAGGTGAGACAGTCTTCTTCTCTCACTGAGACTTTCTCCATCACTGACCCCACCCCACATGAAGTGACTGGATTGGGGTGAAGGATGGGAGGGCACTAAACACCCACGGAGAGATCACAAGTAGAGGAGAACAGTGTCACCCCACTTTCTCGCTCAGAAAGTGCTGTCAAGCCCAGTGATGACTCTGAGAATTCACTTTAGCTTCATCAACTGCACCTCAGTTAAATACTGTAATTATATTTGTGTCCTTAATAATGGCAATTCACTTTCCATTAGTAAAGCTTAAAAATGCATACTTTTTATTGCAGCCTTCATTATGATGCATGTCAGATATATATTCAGCTCTGGAGACGAATGTTTCAGGGTAAAAAGGAGAGAAGAGAGTTTTGGCTAAAAATGCTAACTTATTCTGATAAGAAAAAAAGAATGTTCAACTAAATTTCTAATGATTTTTCTTTTAGCTAAGTAATGTCTATACATTAAAATTGTTTATAAGCTTTTGTAAAGGGTTGTTCTGGGGGACAAATAAGCTACTTTTAGAAGAAGCTGATTTTAGAGTCTAATAGATTTTTCAAAAACTCAGACTGTTCTTTTAAAGTACTATATATTCATTTGTAAATCAAACAACACAGAACATAATAAGGTGGAAAATAATCACTTCAGTTCCTAAGTAGAAAATTATACAAGGGAAGGCACTTAGAGATGGGTTTCTCAACCTCAGCACTAATGACCTGCAGGGCTGGATAATTCTTTGTGATGGGGTCTGCCCTTTGCATTGTGGGATGTTGGGCAGCCTCCCTGGCCTCTACCCATCAGATGCCAGTAGCAGCCCCCCTTTCAGTTGTGACAACCAAAATGCCTCCAGACTTTGCCACCTGTCCCCTGGGGGACAAAACTCCCTCACTGAGAACCACAGAGTTAGGGTAAGGAAGCTCTACTGCACACATACCTGGTAATAAAAAGAGTAATATTAAAATTAAGATACCTTTGTCCAAAACTCCAGTTTCAAAATATTTCCTTAATGAAAAGAGCCATGTCAAGATGTCTTGCTTCAGCCTAGTCAGGGATTATGGGTCTGTTGGACCAAAATAGCCTTTCTTCTTTTTTCCCCCCTCCCACTCTATTTACATTTTAAAATTAAGTTCATGAACTCCTACCCCTGGCCTTGATGACTCCTGGCCTTAAATCAGCCTGAATGTGCCTTCCTGGGGCATCCTTGGGATGTTCAAGGTGATTTCCATACTCTTTTGTTATAGGTTCTCACAACATCCTGTCCTTGCTTTTGTTTATAACACTTTGTCACATTTGGAATTATCCTACTTAGCTCAGTAAGGACACTGCTGGTGTTGATCACTACAACTCATAGAGTCTGACATTAAGTGTATGCCAAGGAAATATTTTGAAATTCATTTTCTCTTTGCTTCCAAAGTTATTCACCCTTAAGTTCATATATGACATCATTCTTTTTTATTATGTTGAATGCACTTTGGTGAAAAGGAGGTAAGAAGGTGCATGAAGTACTCGTGAAGAGAAGTAGGTAACTGTGGGTCGGGTTTGACTAGAAATAGATAACTGTGGGTCAGGTTTGACTACCTCCTTCAGATTTGTGGCACATGCCAATCCCAACACATATTTCGCTCAGATTGCATTTCAGAAGTCACAGGATAATCTTTTATACAAAGCTAAATAAATAACGTGATTTTAAAATTCTTTAAGTTGAGGGGATATATCTGTGAAAGCTCATGTATTTTTTTCCTTGTGGAAATGGTAATATACAAGTTGGTCCGGAACATAGTTTCAAATTACTCAAAACATTCAAAAGACTCCCAAACTCTATTTTTTAATGATGAGGATGATGCAAGTTTTGGAACAAAGTCATTGAGACTTTCTGTGCAGGATAAATTTGGCTGCAAATAACAGAGAACCCAATTCAGAAAGGCTTAAGCAGAAAGAAAATTATCATTATTTTATGTAATAAGATTCAAGGTGGGTTGGTTTCAGGTTTGGATAGACAGTTGGCTCAATAACATTTTTAATACCCAAGTTCATCTTTTCCATTCTTTCACCTGCTTATATTAGTTTTGTCTTCATTCTAGCTCACCATGGTGATGAAATGACTGCCCTACTTGTACAAGTCACATCTAGCTCATCACTGAGCAGAAAAGAAACTGTCTCTTCCTTTGTGTTTCTTTCAAAAAATTTAAATTTACATAAAATTCACTTTTTGTTGTGCAGTTCTTTGAGTTTTGACAAATACATAGTCATGTAACCACTCCCACAATCAATATACAGAAGACTTCCATTAACCCCCAGTGGGTTTTTTTTTTTTTGTGCTGCCCCTTTGTAGGCAACCCTTTCCCCATCCCTAAATCTGGCAACCACTGATTTTTTCTGTCGTGGTCATTCTAATACATGTGTGGTGATGTATCATTATGACTTTAATTTGCATTTCCATAAAGCATAATGATTTTAGAATCTTTTCGTGTGCTTATTTGCCATCTATATATCCTCTACAGTGAAGATTCTGTTCAAATCTTTTGCCCATGTTTTTATTGTGTTTTTATCCTTACTACTGAGGGTTTTTTTAAAGTATTTATTTGTTTATTTATTTTTTTGGCTGCGTTGGGTCTTAGTTGTGGCGCACAGGATATTTTGTTGCGGCACGCGGGCTCTTCGTGTGGTGCGTGGGCTTCTCTCTAGTTGTGGTGCATGGGCTCTGTAGTTGGAGCACTCAGGCTCTCTAGTTGTGGCACGCAGGCTTTGTTGCACTGTAGCATGTGGGATCTTAGTTCCCTGACCAAGGATCGAACCAGCGTCCCCTGCATTGCAAGGCGGATTCTTAACCACTGGACCACCAGGGGAATCCCCCTTACTATTGAGTTTTGAGAGCTCTTTACATATTCTGCCTATAAGTTCTTTGTTGGGTATGTGTTTTGCCAGTATATCCTCCAAAGCCTGTGGATTGTCTTTCCGCTCTCCTATCGCTATCTTTTGTGAAGCAGAAAATTTTAATTGTGATGGAGTCCAACTTATCATTTTTCTCTTTCAATGATTGTACTTCTGGTGTCATATCTAAGAAGTCTTTGCGTAACCCAAGTTTACAAAGATTTTCTCCTATGTTTTCTTCTACAAGTTCTGTAGTTTCCCATTTAGATTTGGGATCCATTTTAAGTCATTTTTTGTACAAAGTGTGAGGCACAGATGGAGGTTCATTTTTTTTTGCAAATGGATGTCCAGTTTTTCAGAACCATTTGTTGAAAACACTATCCTTTCTATTTTGAATTGCCTTTATCCCTTGGTCAAAATTGGTAGACTTCATTTGTGTGGATTAGTTTCTGGACTCTCTGTTCTGTTCCCCTGAGTGTCTATTCTCTCACCAATATCAAATTGTCTTGATTACTGTAGCTTCATCATAGTAAATCTTTTTTTTTTTTTGTGGTACGCGGGCCTCTCACTGTTGTGGCCTCTCCCGTTGCGGAGCACAGGCTCCGGACGCGCAGGCTCAGCGGCCATGGCTCACGGGCCCAGCCGCTCCGCGGCATGTGAGATCTTCCCGGACCGGGGCACGAACACATGTCCCCTACATCGGCAGGCGGACTCTCAACAACTGCGCCACCAGGGAAACCCCCATCATAGTAAATCTTGAAGTCAGGTAGTATGAGTCTGTCATCTTTTAGAGTCAGCTTCTCGGCCTTTACAAAAAAAAAAAAAAAAAAAGAAATCTTTCTTTCTGGGATTTGATTAAGGCCGTGTTGAATCTATACACTGTAGATCAATTTGGAGAGAACTGACATTTTAACAATATTGAGTTCTTCCAACCCATGAACTCAGTATAATACACCCTTTCAGTTCTAAGAGTGAGGAAATTTTTCAAGAATTTGGAAGACTTCCCTCATGTCTCGTGAACTTGAATGGGTCGCTAAGCCCAAAGCCAGTCTCTGTCAAGAGGAATAGGATTGACATGACAGGCTTAGAACAGTGTTTTGAAATTTGCCTCATGACTTAGTAGTGGGTTGGGAAATCAAATTCACTGGGTCAGAGTTATCATTCAAAAAAAATATAATAGAATAAGCATATCAAAGCATAATGCCCATTATAAGAAATGGATGTTGTTTTATTAAGCTTTCTTTTCAATTTTCTTGAAAAATTACATAGAGTGCATATGTGTACCGGGTTGCCATGTGAAATTTGTTTTTTACTCTGAGTTGCAGTCTAAAAAGTTTATAGTGTCAGATTTAATTTTGAGCTGGGGATAGAGCCACCCTCTCTGATGGATAGAGACGTGAACGAGATATGGGTCTCTTAGCTAGGAAGAGAGGAAGACTAAATATTACTAAACGGCAAGCAGCAGAGCTTGCTATACATCTCCTAACATTTTGTTCCTTCATAGTGAATTCTCTGTCTTTCCATACTTTCAGATTCCAGTTAATGAAAACATGCCGTTTTGCCCAAGTTGAAGGAACACAGATTTTCATGCAAACATAAATCTTCTACTGTTGTCCAGTTAGGAGGAACTTAAAGAAAAAAGAAAAACTATTGGTTCTCTTTTGGAGATAGTGGTAATAGGAACAGCGATCCCTGGCAATAATTCCTTGACCTTGGAGAAAGAAGTCAGTTCAGTATTTCAGATGGACATTAATAGGTAATTAATCTGACAAAACAAAGAGAGTGTTTATCCTCATCAATGCAATATCACCACACTGACACTACTTAAAATTTTAAAGATACTTATATGAGGGTCCAGCTAATTCATTATGTGAGCCATAAGCCAGAGGTCTCTGAATGTAGTTTGGTGGATCCTCAGAGTCAAAACCTTTGAAGATAAGAAAGGAATTTTGTTGCCAAATGCTGTTTCTTGGCCGTTGCCCCGTTACACCAGATTCTTAAACTTCCAAAACAATTTACAGACTTAGTTTCTGTCAACTCACAATTCATAATTTAGATACAGGAATCACTTCTAAATGTCAGGAAATGAAGACATTTCACACACCTTAGAGAAATTGCATTTTTAAACATTTACAACTAAACATAGAGGTAAATGTCAATTCACAGAGCCTGGCCTGTGGGGTTGTGTGATCTCTTGACACATGACGAGGGTCTTGCCTTCTGCCTGGTGTTGCCTTTAGTGCAGGAATGTCCTGGGTGATATACCTCGCAGGTCCTTACGGAATAAGGATAGACTGGATTTGACTAGACCATTCCCCAGATGAATGCACTATTAAATGGGTCTGTTTCTAACTTGGTCAGAGGTTTCTGCAACAAAAGCTTCTTTTTTTCCTTGGTTGTTTTCTTTATTGGGAGATTCATGGGACTCACACAGCCACCCCACTGACTTACATATATGTAGAATAACCTTTCAGGTACATCCTTTACGTCCTACCTGCTTATTAGGAGCCAGTTACATTTTTTGGCCGAGGACCAGGTTACTCAACTGGTAGATGTAGAGGCATGTTTGTTTCACAACTACAACCAAGAATGTTTTATGAAGTAGCGATGGGGCAGGGGTAACACCCCCCGAAAACAACCAACTCCACGATCTGTTTTTTACCTTAGAATAAAAATCCCCCTTTTCTCCTTCCAGATTAATTTCAGTGCCAGCTAATGTTTGGAAACTTAAACAGTTACTTAAGGTCATGCTACAACTTAGTAGAAACTGGGAAATTTCACCTTTGCTGGACACAGCTGCTGACTAGCATTTGCTGGATTTTATACTAAGTCTAAGAGGCTTGTCATTTCAAATGACTTAAAACACAGCGTGAGAATATTGTAAAAATATATAGCGTCTCTCTTCTGGATTGTCCTATATGTTTGAGAAATTTGAATAACTTTGTGTTACCCTGGTTAAATTTCATGATATTGAAACTGAGTTCCCCGGAAACCAAGTTCCCCTGCTGAGTTTCTGATTAATCTCTGTATCTAAAACTTTATTCCCTTTCTTTTATCGCCCCCTCCCCCTTGTTGCCTTCAGGATTGAGGAGCAAGGCCTATCCCTTTAAAATCACCAGATCACAAAGAGTTAAATGCATTTTTAGGAGTATTGGCTTAACTGAAGGAGGAACTTGGGAACTATGGGAATGGGGGGGGCGGGGTACATACATAGTAATAATGACTATAGTTCGTTCCCTGCTTCCCATGTCCCCGGCATCGTACAACATTATATACACATTATTTCATTTTAATCTTTACCTGTGAGGTATTATTTATCCTTCAAAAAATTTAAGTAAATTGGCCAGCTTCACACATCAAGTATATTTTCTTCATCTTCTTGAGGGCAGGGAAGTTTTGCTGTTCATTGTACGTTTGAAATTTAGAACAATGCTTGGCGTGTAGTAGGTCCTCAATAAATATTTATTGAGTGCATGAATAAATGAAAGAATGTATTAAAGTGAAAAAGTGAAAGTGAAAAAGTGGGTCTTTCAGACCTTGCCGTCTGTTCTCTTACTCTATTTCCACCACGTTTCGTAGTATCCTCACAGGGTAGGAATGGCTGTCCTTCCAGCATGATGGCTTTTGTGCTGAAGGCTCCCACCTGTGGGCTCCTCTTCCAGTGGGTGAGGCTGTTGAGGCCAGTGGACAGCAGCTCGCGCCTGCTGACTCTGGCTTTGATTTTGTCTAGGGCATCTCCTGGGTATTCCCTCCTGGAAAGCCTTGTATTGCCATCTTTGAGTCTTCTAGTGCAGAGAAAACAGTGAATTGGGCATTGCAGCAGAGGGAAACAAGTTGGTGGTGAGAGTGGCTAGAAGAAAATGAAGACTCAGCCCCCAACCGAGGGAGCCCACAGATGGCACAAACGTTTGAAATCGCGTGAACATGCGGGTTTCCTTTCTGAGAACTAGGGGGTTGGGGGGACAAGGGCAGATCACGCAGTGCAAATGAAGACACTGACATTCAGGTGGCCTGAATTATTCTTTTGTCAAAGCAGAAGTTGGAGCCCAAGTCGGCAGATATAATAACAATAACAACAGTAATCCTTGTAGTTAGAAGAGACGATATTATTTGTGTTGTTGACGATAGGGTTGGGGAAGGCAAAGAGCCATGGTGTCTACTTCCTGTTCAAGTTTTCTGAACCCAATCAGGTAACTTTCTAGTCCTCTGGGGATTTTTGTTTTGTTTTCTGTTTTTTGGTTTTTTGTTTTGGCTGCACCGTACAGCATGTGGGATCGTAGTCCCCCCGACCGGGATGGAACCCACACCCCCTGCAGTGGAAGCGCAGAGTCTTCACCACTGGACCACCAGGGAAGTCCCAAGTCCTCTGTTTAGAATGCCGTGGAGTGGAATGTGCACATTTCTGGGAATTGGCTGAGCTTTTTTTCTTAAGGTAAAACACGAAGGTGAAGAGGAAGAGAAAGTGTGGCAGAGAAGGAGAGAGTACCAGAGCCCAAGGGAGCTTGGGATTCTGGCTTGGGCAATGCCATCACTGCTATAAAGGGAGAATCAAAGATCTGGGTGTGGGTTGTGTAAAAAAAGCAAGCGGCTGCCTGTTGGGGAGGAATGTCCATAAGCTTTGGTGTCCCAGAGAGCTGTGTTTGAATTCCTACTTTAGGAAGCACTGGTTTTGTGTTTTAGAGTAAGTCCCTTCATCCCTGAGCACAACCCGTAACTGCCAGTTTGGTGCTCCAGAAAAACAGTATGAACAGTGCCCGCGAATTGCCGTCGTCATTTGTATGTGGCTCGTTGGTGGATTTTACTAATAATGCACCTTCATGGTGCTTCCTATTTTCAAGAGTTACTCTTACTAAATATATGCTCTGCTCTGTTGTTTCCCTGCTGCTGAAGCAACGTGGATGATGACAAGAAGCAAACGAGCAGGTTTTTTAGTGGCACAGTTATTGTTTCAAATATTTCTCCTTCTAAGTTTGGTTGCTCAGAAGACACTGACTGCTTTAGTCACCCCTCTTGCATAACTTATTTTCCTCTGATACTCAGCTTCTTCTGTATCCTGGAGGATAACCTTTACCTTGCTTGGTATGTATTAGGTTCTAAATAAACAGCTGTAATAATGATGATAATTCTAATAGGGGTTCTGTGAGACTGAAGTCTTTCAAAAGCAGAACTTACTAACCTGCTTACAGAGTGGACAACCTGCTGCTTTCTGTATAAACAAGAGAGCTTTCTTCTTAGACAGCACAATCGAAAACGGGGTTGCTTTCCGTAACCACTGTCCTGTTAGTGACTTTTTCAGTACAATGGTGTTGAAAAGTTTTACTGCTTTCTGGTCAATTCGCTTTTTTTGATATAACAAGTTTTCACCCCCCAAACACAGTAACTATACAGTCTGTAAGAACTGCTATTTTGACATTATGGTTTTGGGCAAAGACATACTCACCAATTCACTTGACGCAGCAATTTCTAGTCAGAGAACAGCACTGTGCGCCGTGTTTGAACATACCCAGATGTTCAGCTTTGCGTGTGTGAGCCAGGCAAGAAGGATGACCGGGGAGTACCTTCTAGGACTGTTCATGCCTGTTATGCGTGTATATTGTTACCATATGTTTCAAAGCAGTCTTGTGTCTAGCTTTTCTTTACCTCTAAATGTGTTTTTCCGTGCTATAATCTTAAGTGCATTTTGAGCATAAGATAATATGAGCCACAGAAGCTGAAAACAGTGTGGAAAAAATGATTCAAAAGAAAAAGGATACACATCCCAAAGGATAATTCTCATTTACCTCTTCTACGGCCCACCACCAATTCTCAAGACTGTCTTTCCTCTGTCAATGACTATAGTAAACTTTCACTAATTTACATTTTATGGATAGTCTCTGTTTACTTTCAGCTTATCCTCTGTTGTTTAAACTTACCTCCAATGATGTCTTTTTCTATTTGTAGAAATCTCTTGGGTATCTTGCTTGGGTTGAGCTAGAACACATCATACTTTTTCCCATTAAAGTTCATGGAACTAATTTTTCATTTAGTAGCTTCTCAGAGCATCAGGGTTTACAGGATGAGTTAAACTCATTCGGCAAAGAATACAAAAAGATCTGTATTCTGTATTGATATGTTCTAGCAATCAAGTGCTGAAAGCTTCTATAAAGGGAGAGAAGAAAAAGACCATATAATAGTCGCTTGGGGCTTCCCTGGTGGCGCAGTGGTTGAGAGTCCGCCTGCCGATGCAGGGGACACAGGTTCGTGCCCCGGTCCGGGAAGATCCCACATGCCGCGGAGCGGCTGGGCCCGTGAGCCACGGCCACTGAGCCTGCGCGTCCGGAGCCTGTGCTCCGCAGTGGGAGAGGCCACAACGGTGAGAGGCCCGCGTACCGCAAAAAGCAAACAAGCAAGCAAAAATAGTCACTTGACTTTTGGACAAGGCATGGAACTACGTGATAACTTTGGACAAGGATAAAACACTCTTTTGGTCTTCCTCCTACCTCATTCATGTTCCAGTCCTTCTCAGTCTCTTATATTGTCTCTTTCTGCTTTTCTTGACCTCTAAATGTGAGGGTCCCAGGCAGTGACGTGCTGGTAAATGTTCAACATCTGACTCTATGGGGAAAAAAAGCCCTGATATGTGGTGTTTGCCAGTTTTCATGGTGCAAATATTTACACTCTGGCTGGTTTCTAGCTATTAGCATCATGTTACTGAATGGGGATTTAGGAAGAGATGTGCTCAGTCAGCTCTCACCAGCAGGCTAGATCCTGTTCCAGCTCACCACTGGCTCTAGAATTTAATCAGACCTTTTTTTTTTGTAGTTATCTCCTAGGTGATCTCACCAAATTCCGTGTCTTTAAATACTACCCACATGCTGGTGAATCCCAAATTAGATCTTATGCCCAGTCTGTCCCATTTGCACATATTCATATCCAGCAGCCAGCTTGACACGTTCATTCGGATGTATCACAGGTGTGTGAAGTTTAACGAGATTAAAACAGAACTCTTGATCTCATGCCCGCTTACCTCCATGTCCTCCACCATCTCAGTGCATGGCATCGTCATTCACCCAGTCCCTCCATTCTAAACCCTCAGAAGCATCCTTGACTCTTTCTTTCTCTTATACCCCACGTTCAACTCATCAGCAGGGCTTATTAGCTATGCTTTTAAAATTCATCCCAAATTACACGGATGTGCGTCCACCTCCAGTCCCTGCCCTGTGATGTAAGTGTGATTTCTCTCCTATGGTGTCATCCCTGCCTCCATTCTCTCCCTCGGCAGTCAGTTCTCTACACAGCAGCCAGAGTAAGTCTTTATGATAGAAATCATGTTCAGTCACTCCCGTGCTGAAAAGCCCCCAATTAGCTTATCATATTTGGAATAAAATTCAAACCCTGCCACCTCCCATGAGGCTCTACTACTCCCCGTGGCCCTTGCTGCCTCTCCAATCTCAGCTCTCTCTACCCTGCCTTTTGCTTACCTGCTCTAGCTGCACTGGTCTGCTTGCTCTTATGAACACACCAAGCTTGTTCCAGCTCTAGACATTCGCATTTCTGTACCCTCTGTGTGCACATCTCTCCCCAAAGCCCTATCCCATGTCTTCACATAATTAGTCCACCTCATTTAGAGTCTTGCTTAAACGTTACCTCTTAAGAGAAGCATTCCTTGACTACCACGTGGCAAAGAGTCCCTTTCAACCCCCTCTACCAACCCTATACCTCTTTAGAGCGCTATCACGATCTGATTTATATTATTTATCGATTTGTTTCCACGAAAGCAGGATTTGTCTTGTTGCGTGCCGTATTTCCAGCATTATGAAGGTGCCGTGCACACAGTAGGTGCTTAATAAATACTTGATGAATGAATAGATGTGACAAGAAATGAAGCCATCTACTTCCACACAGCTTACTGTCTGTATCAGGGGTCGCAAACTTTTTCTGTAAAGAGCCAGACAGTAGCTATTTTAGACTTTGTGGCCATACAGTCTGCATCACAGTATTGGAACTGCATTTGTAGTATGAAAACAGCCACAGACAATACTTAAAGGAATGAACGTGGCTGTATTCCAATAAAACGTTATTTACAATAGCAGGCCACAGGCCAAATTTGGTCTAGATGACCATGACTGTACCATTCTGCTATCTGCATTCATGTGGCCTTGCTATTCCACTGTCTTCATCACCATGACTTTTCTATTCCAGGAAATCCTTGCTCAAGATAATAAAAGTTGCAAACAGCTTTGGAAAAACCCAACTGAATGAACATCCGACTGTTCAAATGCCAGTTTTCTCTCTAAGACGCTTCCAAACTTACTGCAAAACCCTCACCTTGCTCTGTCTCCCAATCCTAAACTATTATGTCACAATCTTGCATTGAAAGACCTGCCTTCAACCAGACCTCAGAAACCTCATAAATATCTTAACTTGGCTCTCCTGAACCAGAGATGCCGGTAAGACTCTGTCAACATGACGATCTCCCTGAATGCAGTAAGCAAAAACTTCAGAGTTATTTGCTGGTGAATCCAGGGAGTCAGTCATAATGAAAGATAATCCCAGAAGAGGTTATTATGTTGTTTCTGCTATCATAATTTCTTGGCCCCAAACTAAAGGAGATATTCATTCATTCACTCACTCATTCAACAAATATGTATCAAGATCTTATTACACATCTGCCTTCGTATTAGCCAGTCCTGATATGAGTGTATAAGTACAAATCAGACAACTGTGCTTTGTCTAAATATGATAGAAAAGGGCAGTCTTTTCCCCTAGTGATTTCACGCCTTTCATGTTTACGTTTTTGAAATATAAAAAATTGTGTCACCAGGGATTTTGACAGGGAAGGACAGTTTTACTCATTAAAAATGAGGACTTCTTGGTTTGCCCTAAGCTTTTTATATCCCTTTTCTCCAGTCTCCTAAGTTCACTGATCCAAGAGTTTTCTGGAGGAATGCCAAGCATGGCTGAAACATCAACTTTCTGACTACTTGGGGGAAAAGCAACCCTCATTGCCATCATCGTTCATAAAAACTCTGGAATTTATTTGCACAAAGAGCTCATTGAGAGCTGACAGGCCTGCTACAGCCATTCCTTTAGTCCCATGGAGGAAGCGTCAGAAAAACCAGCCAACCTGCTGTGCCATTTCTGCAAACGCAGTGTTGGAGAGTCTGGGCCTTGTGGGTATCCAGCGGGCCTGGCTGTCCTGATGGGCAGAGGCCACAGAGCAGCCTGGGGAGCAGCCCAAGGCACAGAGTCAGGGCCTAACTGCCAACTGAGGCAAGTCACTGAGCCACCCGGGGCCTCCTGTCCTTATCTTGGAAAGGCAGATGGGAAAAAAGAGTAGCATCTCACCCACTGGAAGCTGGTGTTTATCGGCTGAGAAAATAGAGACAGGATTGTTGTGTAAATCTGACTCTATTCGCAAATGCCTGTCATTATTACTTCATTAAGGCAGTGGTCAGAGCTGTCCTTTCAGCAGTTCTACAAAATCTGCCTCCCCTCCATCCCACCCCCCACCCCGGCCCCTACTGGCAACTGTCTTCCCTGAAGTGCCGCGAATAGAATGGCAATCTGTTCTCTTCTTGTTTGGACTCTTTTTTTATTTTTAATTTTTTTGGCTGTGCCACACGGCATGGGGGGGTCAACCCTGTGCCCCCTGCACTGGAAGTGTGGAGTCTTAACCACTGGACCACCAGGGAAGTCCCTGGACTCTTTTAAAATGCAAGCACCTCCTGGAAGACATAATACACCAAAGCAATCCAGACTAAAACACACGGGGCTTCTCGAATGTTTTCTTTCTCTCAGGAGGGATCAGGTGGCTACGGATGGATAATGAAGACAAGGATTACTAAAAAGTCAGGAAAAGTCATTTTAAAAAGGAGGAGGGCTTCCCTGGTGGCGCAGTGGTTGAGAATCCGCCTGCCGATGCAGGGGACACGGGTTCGTGCCCTGGTCCGGGAAGATCCCACATGCCGCGGAGCGGCTGGGCCCGTGAGCCATGGCCGCTGGGCCTGCGCATCCGGAGCCTGTGCTCCGCAATGGGAGAGGCCACAGCAGTGAGAGGCCCGCGTACTGCAAAATAAATAAATAAATAAAATAAAATAAAAAAAGGAGGAATGCCCACTGAATGACAGAGTTGTAATAGCCTTGCAGATTATCAGGACCAGTGGTTTTTGAAGTCAAATCTTAGGCAGGTTCCTTTTCTATAAAACAGAAAGAAACAAAGCTGGAATGGGAGTTTCACTCACCATCACAGCCTCCCGCGGATGCCTCCGCAACCCACAAGGGCCCTCTGTGGAATTGCAAGGCTCTGGGGAGCAGAGTTGGAAAACCTCTGCTACTTAGCCTTCACTTTATCTACCAGAGGCCAGCGCCCTCCCAGAAGAGAGATGGAAATATAGCCACTCTCCTAATCTAGGGCTCAGGGCTGTACATAGAAACAAAATAATCCTGATGAACATTTGAGATCTTACTTTATGCCAGGCTTTTGGCTAAATTATGTGCATTGTCTAATTTAATCTCCAGAACAACCTTGAGAAGTAGATACTCTTTTCCTTCCCATTTTACAGATGAGGAAATGGAGGCTTAGGATAAAAAACTTAGTAAGACCTCAGACTGAGGCCTGTGTGGCTCTAGGGCTGATATTCTGAACTCCATCCTGTATTTCCTTCCATCATATTGTTTTCCTGAAGAATTTTTTTTTTTTTCTTTTTTTGCGGTACGCGGGCCTCTCACTGTTGTGGCCTCTCCCGTTGCGGAGCACAGGCTCCGGATGCGCAGGCTCAGCGGCCATGGCTCACGGGCCCAGCCGCTCCGTGGCATGTGGGATCTTCCCGGACCGGGGCACGAACCCGTGTCCCCTGCATCGGCAGGTGGACTCTCAACCACTGCGCCACCAGGGAAGCCCCCCTCCCTGAAGAATATTTTTGTCTCTTCCTGACCCTTATCACCAAAAATGTCATGTAAAATTTCTGTAGACTCTGGGTTTGGATTTCAATAGAGATTTGTCTGCAACACACAGTGTCTTCAGTCTGGATTTATGTTTTAGAAGAGGGAGAAAGAGTTTGAATTGAAATAGAAAGTTCTTTTATGGGTGTAACAAGTAAGTGAGCATACAGTCTTAGGCACAAGGTGAGGTTCTGTTTTCCTCCCATTTAGCCAACTTCGGGTCGTTATTTTTTTTTCCTTTTCAAGTTTAGCATAAGCTTCCCAAATAAAAGAAGAGGGGAAAAGTTGACATACTGCAACAAACAAAATACCCCACCTTAAAATCTGAAATTCAGATTGGAGAATCACTATGCAAAGCAAAATAACATTGGGTCCCTTAAAAACAACCCCCAAACTTAGCTCATCATGGAAACTTTTAAGTGATCTCTAACAGAAAGAGAAAGAAAGAAACCAAATGAATAAGGACATTCTTCTTTTCAGTTTAAACAGCGTCAGACAGAAGTGGAAAAATATTTGATTCCCTTACTGGCAAGAACAGATAACCATTTTCATATTAGTCACCAGCAGAGTCATCATTCACTTGGTTCTGACAGCTATAAAAATAAGAGTATTTTAGAGCTCTGAAAATTCTGCCCAAGGATGAGCCAACCACCCTTAGAGATAGCAAGATGGAAAAATGGAGCGACTGACAGGCAGGCGGTGCACAGTAGTTTTAATGGGTTGTTGTCTCATTCCTGTCCATTCACAAGAGCTCTTTGTATGTTAGAGACACTAATACTTGGCTTTGGCATTACACATTTTTTTAAACCATATTTTTTTGTCAGTTGGTTTTTACCTGGAACATTTTCCAGATACGGGTTTTCACTTATTTATGTTTAAGTGTGTCTGTCTCTTTAAAAATAGCTTTTGGGATTCCAGTCCCAGTTAAGAAGGTTATTTCTCATGTCTACATGATACATGTCCTACGTTTTCTCGCACTGTTTTTTTCTTTTTTTTTTAGTTCTTTATACAGTTGATACCATTATACAGTTGATACCATTCTTTTTAGTTCTTTATACAGTTGATACCATTTTGTATTCTGTGAGATACAAGTCTACTTTTACTTTCTTTTTGGGACTTAATAGTTGTGCTAGCATCATTTATTAAATAACCCATTCTTACCTCCTTGAGTTGTATAGTAGCACTTTTGTCAAGTGTTAAATTTCCATATATAATTAGATGTCTTTCTGGCTTCTCTGTTCTGTTCCACTAATCTATTTCTCGACAGTACTCTATTGATTTTATTATAATACCTTTTACTATTCTTCTCTTTCATACATTCTTGGCAATTCTAGGGCATATTTATTCTTCCATAACAATTTTGAGAATCGTATTCATGTTTGTGGTAGACTGAATAATGCCCCCTCGCCCGACAAATATGTCCACCTCCTAATTCCTAGAACCTGTGAATGTTACTTTACTTAGTAAGAGGGACTTTTTGGATGCAATTAAGTTAATGATTTTGACATGGGGAATGATCCTGAATTATCCCATGGGCCCAATGTCATCACAAAAATTCGTATGAGGGGCACAGTAGGAATCAGAGTCGGAAGAGAAGGCAGTGTGACGACAGAAGCACAGACAGGAGTGGTGTGCTTTGAAGATGGAGGAAAGGGCCACAAGCCAAGGAATGAATACAGGTGGCCACCAAGGCATATAGGTGGCCGCAAGAAGCTGAAAAAAGCAAGGAAGTAGATTCTTTTCTCAAAGCCTCCAGACAGAACCAGCCCTGCCAACACCTTGATGTGAAGATGATTTTGCACTTCTGACTTCCAGAACTGTAAGACAATAATTTTGTGTTGTTTTAAGCCACTGAATTTGTGGTAATTTCAGTAGAAAACTAACACAGTGTTGCAATAGAAATCACATCAAATTTATATATTGATTTTGTGAAAAATTACATTTTGTTTCTTTTTTTACTAAACTTATTCTGAAATATTTTATATTTTGCCATTATTGTGAATGAGACATTTTTCTATGTTTCTGCAATACTTTTATGTAATTATTGTTAGGATTTGAGAAAAGCTACTGATTTTTAAATATTTATTGCTTGTCCAACCATGTTAGCAAATTCTCTTATCTTGTTACCTGTACTTATTCTCTAGGGTTTTGTTGTCGTAGTTTGCTTTAAAATTTTTTTTTATTTTTAGGAAAGCAATCACATCATCAGCAAAAACAAAAAGAGCTTTATTCTTACTTTCAAATGTTAGGTCAGTTATTTAATTTTGTTGTGTTAATAAGTTTGGGATCTCTTCCAAGTCAATTTTTAGTCATAACGGTGATGGTGAGCGTCCCTTGGGTAGTTTCTGTTTAATGAAAGTGGTTTTAGCATTTTGCATGTTAGGATATTATCTGTCATCAGTTTGGTAAATAGCCTTTATTATATTAATTCTTTAATTCTTATTTTACTCATTGGGAATGGCTGCTACTTTACTAAATATATTTTAAACATCTGATCATATGGTTTTCCTCCCTTAAAGGACTGATGCAGTAGATTGTGTTTAAACTTCCTGGTACTGAACCACCCTTTACTTTGTGGAAGCAGTCATGATCTGGTTTTTGTTTGTTTGTTTGTTTTTTGATACATGACTGGATTCTACTTGTTAATGTTCTTGAATCTATACTTGAAATTTTCTATAATTTTCAATTTTATCTTTATCAGCTTTAAAGTTTTTTTTTTTGTTTTGTTTATTTTGTCCGCACCCAGCGGCATGTGGGATCTTAGTTCCCTGACCAGGGATTGAATCCGTGCCCCCTGCATTGGGAGCGTGGAGTCTTAACCACTGGACCACCAGGGAAGTCCAGCTTTACGTTTATTTTGATTTTATAAAATGAATCGGAGTCTTTTTATCCTTTTCTATGGCTGAGAGTAATTTAAATAAAAGTAATATTGTCAGACCTTTAAGGTCTGACCTTTAAGGGTTAGATAAAATTCAGCTAGAAATTCATGCCCGGTGAGTTTTCAAACATTTGTATTTCCCTCCTCTTTCCCACCCAACTTTAAACACCTAGATTTTTCTGATATAATTTAGTAGTTTATTTCTATATTGTCATTTGAATTTTTCTTATAAATCTTTCATTTCAAGAGCCCTCATTTAGACTTACCTGTCTCTAGTCAGAATCTTTCTATTTAATATATATACATGTATAAAGATTCATTGCTTACCAGTCACTCTTCTTGTTTTATCTTCTCCCATACTGAGATTTACATTCTGATTTATTTGATGTTTGGTTTGTCTTTCTGAGTATTTTCCTCAGATAGAGTAAGTACATCACAGATAGACTGACACGCTCTCTGAAAGCTTGCATGTCCCTCCTCATCTGTATTTTCTTTCACTCTCACAGACTAATGAAACAATGCCAGGGTATGGAATTTCTCTCAGTACTGTGTAATGATATTTCACTGTTCTCTGGCTTCCAGTAGTGTGGTCTGATGTGATACCTGTCTGATTATTTTCCCAGTGTAGATAACTTGTTTCTTCTATCTGGAAGTTTACAAAATCTTCTCCTTCTCCTTAGAATTCAAGGCTTTTATTGAAATATGGCTAAATATGTGTCTTTTCTCCCAGTACTGCATTTCTCTAACGACTAATAATGTTGAGCATCTCTTCATATGTGTATTGGCTATTTGTCTGTCCTTGGAGAAATGTTTATTCAAGTGGTATGTTTATTTTGTAATTGGGCTATTTGCCTTTTTATCGTGGCTATTAGTTGGGTGTTGTATGTTTGTGTTAGTTATTTGAACCCATGGCTTCCCAGTGTTTTCTGGATTTCTTTTTTCATCAGTGATCACATCAGCCCAGCAGTGATCACATCACATCAGCAAACAATGAGGTCCACATTGGTCTTAGTTAATGATGTTCACCAAAGGAATACGTTCTTTATGTTTCGTCAGAATTTGGAAAAGGTACTTTATGACCTTAATGTAGAATGGCAATCAGTTGTTTGGGCCTCAGTGAGAGAAAGAAAAAGTTCTCAGAGCTCTGAATTTACATTTTGAAAGAATCCAGGTTTTCATAGCATAGACTCTAAAGAAGTGAGGCTTGAAGTGAGTTGTTCAGTTAAGAATCCATTACAGTAACCTAGGTGAATGGTGAATGTGTTTGGGCCGTGGGGATAATGGAAGATTGTAAGTGATCAGGTAGACTGAAGAGGATTTGCCACTAGATTGACAGTGGTGAAGAGAGAAAGAGAGGAGTCAAGGAAAACTCTAAGGTTATTGTCCTGAGAAACTGGAAGAATGGAATCATTCACTGGGTTTAAGATGACTGTAGGGGAAACAGTTTGAGGAGTAAAATTAAGGGTTCTGTTTTTAACATGATAAATGTGAAATTGCTATTAGCTATCCTAATGGGAATATTGAGTAAGCAGTTGGATCTCTCTGCTGGAATTCAAAGGAAAAGTATTGGCTGAAGAGAAAAATTGGGGAAATATTAACAGTTAGATGGCATTTAAAATCATGCTGTGGTGTGTATATACACACACACACACACACACACACACACACAATGGAATATTATTCAGCCTTAAAAAAGATGGAAATTTTGTCATTTGTGACAACAGAGATGAACCTGGAGGGCATTATTCTAAATGAAATAAGCCAGACAATGAAAGACAAATGCTATATGGTATCACTTATATATGGAATTTAAAAAAAAAAAAAAAAGGTTGAACTCATAGAAATGGAAAGTAGAAAAGTATTTTTCAGGGGCTTGGGGGTAGAGGAAATAGGAAGAGGTTGGTAAAAGGGTAGTAACTTTAAGCTATGAGATGAATAAGTTCTGAGGAACTATGTGATATGGTGATTATAGTTGATAACACCATATTGTGTAATTGAGATTTGCTAAGAGAGTAGAAGTTGAATGTTCTCACACACACAAAAGTAAATATATGAGGTGATGGGTGTATTTATTAATTAACTCAATGGAGGGAATCTTTTCACAATGTATGTGTATATCAGTCAAATCACCATGATGGACACTTTAAATATCTTACACTTTTGTCAGTTATACCTCAATAAAACTGAAAAAAAAAAAAGAAAGTCATGATCCTGAATGAGGTTACCTAAGGAATGAGTGTTGTATAGAAGAGAAGAGATTTGAGGTTGGAAAATGATGATGAAAAAGCAGAGGAGGCTAAGAGAAGGCAGTCTGTGAGATACAAGGAAAACCAAGAGAGACGGATGACCTAAAGCCCGGTGAAGATAGTGCCTCAAGGAGAATGGAATGATCCATTTGGTCAGAGACAGCTGAGAGGTGGAGTAAGTGGAGCTGGAGAAGGGACCTTTGGATTTGACGATATGGAAGTCATTGGTGGAGTTGATGAAAACTGGCTGCAGGGGTGGTGATGGAAGTTTGACTGGAGTGGGTTCAAGAGAGAAGTGAATAAGGGATTAAAATTTGTTTCTATTATTATTATTGGCACTTCAAATAAATGTTATATTTCTTAATACTGAAACCTAGTCATACTCTGGTAGGTAATCTCTGCTAATTTAACACCCATTATTTAAAAAAAGACTTAACTAAACCAGCTATTGAAGACACAAACACACTTCACAGAACCAAGTACAAGACATACTGTGATCCTTTGAGATTTCTTTTGGAATATTTGTATAGGAAAGCGAGCAGTTTTAGTGTGAAGGGCAGCAGAGAAATGGGGCAGTGACAGGAGGGAGTAAATGGAGACTTTTACAGATGGGGGGAATATTACAGCATAGGCGGTGGAGAGAGAAAAATTGGTGCTACAGCAGCAAGATGGAGCCGATCACTGGAGCAGCACCTCTGTGTAGATGAGAAGGTAGCTAGTGGGAATCTAGCCACAAGTGGCAGGGTTAACCTAAGATAAGGAACCCATGTTTTAGCCAGAGAAACCCGAAGAAAGGAAGCATGTAAGTGTAGCAAGGCGAGGAGGTTGTGCAGGTCGGGGTTGGGGTGTGCTCTTGCTTTTTGTCTAGTTTGGGCTCAACAGTGACCTTTCCGCTCATTTACTGATTTTGTTTCGTCCCAGATTATTTTGTTTAGAGAGTGCTTTGTGTGCTACACTTGAATCTAAGCACCCTTAACTATTTTCATATTTAAGATAGTATCTTCCTTCTATAGCAGTGCTGTTTCTCTGGGTATGTCTTCTGTTTGTTCACGTCCATCTTCCTCTCTCTTCGTGTTGGTCCCTTGAGATGAGTTGTATTTTTCTTTATTGCCTCTTGGGGATGAGATCTAGTAGCTTGGGTACTAGAAAGCTTGGGTAGCATGCAGAAAACTTGACCTCTGTTCACCTGTTGTTTCAAGGCAGGCAGGTGCCAATTTCTGTTGAGGAACGCAGAGGAAAGTTATTTTCTCCCCCTTTCATCTTCTTACATTTGCTTGGAAGCAGACTTGGGAGCAGAGAATACCCAACCCATCCGTTGCCGGCCTTTTCAACATCTTGTGCCTCAGGAAGAATGGGCACATTTATGTGGGCAAGTTTAAATCCCTGGCCACTCTCTCGGCAGGATCCCCTCTTTTCTGGTCCTCACGTGGTGCTCTTGCACTGCGGTCCAGGCAGTTGTCCTACTTATGGTGATGAAAGACCTGCATATTTTCCTTCTCCCAGCCTTTAAAAGTTGCCAGGGCCTTGCCTGCACCTAGTACCCTATAGGCTCCTGCAGCCATTTCACTTAGGAGGGTCAGGAGGCAGGGAGCATAGGGCAGAGGGAGCTCCCTGATTCCTTTTGTAAGGCACTTCGGCGGTCTACTTGCTTTTCACGTTTGGTAGACATTTGTTGATTATTCCCCATGTGCCAAGCACTGTGCCCGTTTCTCAAAGTATGTCCTACAGAACATTAGCTATGCAGGATATTAACAGGTGTGTCATGGGAAGGCTGACTTTATGGTTAGTTGGTTCAAATAAAAGTGAAAGAACTTACTGCAGGACCTCTCCTCTAATTTCCAGTATTAATGGGAACACTCAACAGCTTGTCACATTTCTCAGCAGTCTCAGTATTATTTGAACGATGAAAGCTTTTCTTGAGATATATTTAACAGAACACATCAAGGAACGATTGTTCCTGGAACAAAATTTGGAAAATGTTGCATTCTGGGTGAAGCTAGGTGAGCACATATGTATTACACCATACTCCAGACCGGGCTCTTTGTTTTATGTTGTATGTACATGACCTCACTGTTACTTGACCACAATCCTATGAGGTAGACAGCACTAGGAATATGAAACTCCAAATAATGGCAGAGTTAGGATCTGGCCTTGTTCTATGATACCAGTGAAACAGGAGGGAAGGGGGCAGGGGACAACCTTTAAATGAATGACATAGCCATAGGACATGACAAAAACTGGTTGGAACCAACTAGGTCCAAGATGGCGGAAGATTCAACTTCCAGTAGACCTTGAGCCTCATTATACGCTCGTTGTAATACATTAGCTAAATGGCACACCCACCAGTGCCATGACAGTTCCGAGGCCAACCATAAAAGGTCAAAAAGTGGGCGGTGGCCCAATTTCTGGAAATTCCCGCCCCTTCCCTGAAATAATTGGAATAATCCTCCCACTCATTAGCCTGTGAAATTACCCAGCCCATAAAAACTAACACGCCATGTTTTGGGGTCTCTCGCCTTCTGAGATGGCCCACACTCTGTCTGTGGAGTATGTTTCTCTCTAAATAAATTCACTTCTTACCTATCACTTTGTCTCTCACTGAATTCTTTCTGTGATGAGACATCAAGAACCTGAGCTTCGTTAAGTCCTGAGACCAGGTGTGTGACCTCAGTTGAAAGACCGTGGGTTCAAGTCCCAATCCGAGTTGCACAGTTTCACCACCGCTTCACCACTTCTCCACCGACCTATTGAAAATTACATGAAGAACTTTACAAATCACTTCAGTACAGCTTAACATTGTAAGTAAACCCCTTCAGAAACCTGCTTCAGAAAGAGTGTATAGTTTCTACAGGAGACTGTTGCCACAGGAGAACTGTCTTTTGTTGCTTCTTTTCCCAGAACTTAGAGGAGACATTCAAAATGTTTTTGAGTTCTTCAGTGTCTTCTTTTGGAACCGTGCCCAAACCATACATATTAGAGTAACACTGGCTCCTGTAACAAAGACAAACAAGAATGGATAATAACTCAAACACAAGAAAAGTTCACTTCTCATTCATTAACAGTCCAGGATGGGGATTCTGGTCATCAGGGGAAGGTTCTGCTCTACACAGACTTGTAGGACTTCATCAAATGGTGGCTCTGCCGTTTTCTTTTTTTCCTTCCCTTTTTAAAAATTTACTTATTTTTGGCTGCGTTGGGTCTGTTGCTGCACGCGGGCTTTCTTTAGTTGCGGTGAGCGGGGGCTACTCTTTGTTGCGTGTGTGTGCTTCTCATTGCAGTCTTGTTATGGAGCGTGGGCTCTAGGTGTGCGGGCTTCAGTAGTTGTGGCTCGCGGGCTCTAGAGCACAGCCTCAGTACTTGTGGTGCACGGGCTTAGTTGCTCCACTGGCATGTGGGATCTTCCCACACCAGCGCTCAAACCCGTGTCCCCTGCATTGGCAGGCGGATTCTTAACCACTGCGCCACCAGGGGAGCCCAGTTTTCAAAATATTATGTCTCCAGCCACACTGGTGAGATGGGGTGTTGCTGTCTCAGGGAGTACCAGTGGTACACACCACTTCTACTCACAGCTTACTGCTAGAACTCAGTTACGTGGCACATCTAACTGCAGGGGTGTCTGGGAAATATCATCCAGCTGTGTGCTCAGGAAGAAAAGAATTAACTTATTCTGTTGGACAGCTGGTAGATTCTGCCACACCAACCGGTGAAAAAGATACCTACCAAAGCTTTCCCTGAGCATCTCTTTAAGATCAACCAGTAATAATTGTAATGATGACAATCATTTAAAAAATGGAAAAGTGCTTATAATGCAATAATAGGTATTTACCAAATGTATGAAGTGTGCAGTATACCATACTACATGCTTTACATCTATTATCTTTAATCCTCTCATAAATCCTAAGACAAGGGGGAATATTAACCCTATTTGATACAGAAGGAAACTGAGGCTTACGTCAGATTGAGTAGCAGAGGCCAGATGTAGAACCTGGTCAGTCAGCTTCAAAGCCTGTACATAACCTCCATTCTATACTCAGAAAACAGCTGCATGCTAGGATTACAGCTGTTTAAAAGGAAGCACATAAAAAGACTCAGAGGAGCACACAAAGCGCGAAATAGTCATCGTGTCCAGGCGATGCAACTTATATTTTCTTCTATTTTTTAAAACTATACTTGAAGAAACTTTTTCCTGCTTCAGACCTTTTCAGTGGGATGGCATTTTTCTTTGAGTGAAAGGAGGAGACAAATTTTACCAATTAAAATGTGGCATTTATAAAAACAAGACAGATCACCTTCTTGATAATAATGGGATGGGGAATATGACCTTTTCTTTTTCCTGGAACTTGCTTTTGTATAGTCTCTCTGGGGCTTGTCTGTGCCTATGGAATAAGAAAAGGCTTCTTGGTCATCTTGTTTGGAATGGGCGTGGCCTTACCTTGTTCTCCACCTGAGTGGGTAACTTACTGGAAAGGGCATTCAGTTTGCTGGGAAAGGGGATCCACGTGGGAATCCTACAGCTTAACATTTTCCTGCCATAATCACATTGCATCTCTTGATGTGATGTAATCTTTTCTTTCTCTTTTCTGTTGCTATTGTTCTTCTTAAAACTGACAGGTAATTTTGTTTTAAAATGAATTTTATTTTGAACAGTCTTAAACTCACAGAAACTGCAAGAACAATACAAAGAATTTTTTTTCCCTCAAACCATTTGATGGTAAGTTAACTACATGATACACTATCCTCCCCCTCTCCCCTTATGTCAGTGGGTATTTCCTAACAACAAAGACATCCTTTTACAAAAGTACAATACACTCATTAAGATCTGCAAATCAACATTGTTACAACTCCAGACCCTATTCAAGTGCTATCTATCATCCTGCGTCCATTATAGCAAAAGGATCCACCTCAGAACGCTATGTTGCATTTAGTTGGTCTCCTCCAGGCCCATTTTTTAAAAAATTGAAGTATAGCTGATTTAGAATGTTGTGTTAGTTTCAGGTATACAGCAAAGTGATTCAGGTATTTTTATGTGTGTGTGTGTGTGTGTGTGTGTGTGTGTGTATGTATGTTCTTCTATATATATATATATATATATAAAATATGTATATATGTTCTTTTCCAGATTCTTTCCATTATAGGTTATTATGAGATATTGAATATAGTTCCCTGTGCTATATATAGTAGGTCCTTGTTGTTTATTTTATATATCTGTTAATCCCAAACTCCTAATTTGTCCCTCCCCTCTCCTTTCCCTTTTGGTAACCATAAGTTTGTTTTCTATGTCTTTGAGTCTATTTCTGTTTTGAAAATAAATTCATTTGTATCATTTTTTTAGATTCCACATATAAGTGATATTATGTGATATTTGTCTTTCTCTGACTTACTTCACTTACTATGATAATCTCTAGGTCCATCCATGTTACTGCAAATGGCCTTATTCTTTTTCATGGCTGAGTAGTATTCCATTGTATATATGTACCACATCTTCTTTATCCATTCATCCATCGATGGACATTTAGGTTCCTTCCATGTCTTGGCTATTGTAAGTAGTGAAGCTATGAACATTGGGGTGCATGTATCTAGGCCCATTATTTTATAGACTTCATTCAATCTGGGTTCATCCGATATAAAGTTTAGTTTATGCATCTTTGGCAGGAATTTTTCAAGTGCTGCTATTCTCCTCTTTGCATCCTAGCAGGAGCACAGAACAGAAGAAAGGAGCTATCACCATAGAAAACTAGAGTATGAGCTGTGTGTGTTATACAGGGAGGAACCAAGTAAAATCTGTTTGTTAAAATTCCTCTCTGGGTCCCATGGTCTCTACATGACCCAGAAAACATTTCTTTACCAAACATTTGCTTTTCCATCTTCATGTAGATTGCCTTCCTCCCAGTCCCAAACCACTACTCCCAACATCCTCTTTTGCCTTTAGCTGAAGATGATATTTAAGGTGAGGGTTTCAGCCATTTCGGTGAGTTACTCAGTTCTGCTGGCTCTCTCCCATGTATACATGTTATTAAACTTTTATGTGATTTTCTCCTGTTAATCTGTCTCCTGTCAATGTAATTCTCAGACCAGGCAGAAGAACCAAGAAGGGTAGAGGAAAATTTCTTCCTCCCCAACACTAACTGTGTATGTTGAGAACCATGAGTTTACCCCAAATGCATCCAATTCCTATCCAACATCATGGAATGTATTCTAGTTTTCTTCTTTTCCATATGGTAACTCCCAACTCCAGCAGTAAGAAATTTGGCTCCCAATATCCTTAAATCTCCTTATTTGCTCAATCCCTGGTATTTAGTGAATCTCCAGTCATGACCCCTGTCCCCTTGCTGCTGTGTATTCCCTCCTCATCCTGACCTGCCTGCCCTACCTTGTGGAAGGGAAGCCGTTCCCACCCTGCTTAGACTCTGCCACCACCTTCTGCTCGGACACCCTTCTCATCCCATTGAGGTGTGGATTCCCTGCATAGGACCAGCGCCCTGTGCATTTGCCTTCCGTGCCGTCGTAGGCTGTGACTCCTCACACAAGCATCTTTTCTTATAATATTTGGTCTCTTGTTTTCAATTCCTGAAGTCTTGTTATTCATAACAAACCCCTTTCCACCACAACTGGGCTTATTTGTTAATGAGGTAACTTTCAGAAAGTACCTAAGGCTGGGGGAACTGGTAGCAGGGGAATCAACCATGAACAGAGGGTTGGATCTTTCAGTCCCACCCCCTGATTTCTGGGGAGGGGAGAGGGGACTGGAGGTTGAATCAGTCACCAGTGACCAGTGATTTAATCAATCATGCCTATGTAATGAAGCCTCCATAAAAACCCAAAAGGAGGGCTTCCCTGGTGGCGCAGTGGTTGAGAGTCCCCCTGCCGATGCAGGGGACACGGGTTCGTGCCCCGGTCCGGGAAGATCCCACGTGCCGCGGAGCGGCTGGGCCCGTGAGCCATGGCCGCTGAGCCTGCGCGTCCGGAGCCTGTGCTCCGCAATGGGAGAGGCCACAATGGTGAGAGGCCCGCGTACCGCAGAAAAAAAAAAAAAAGAAAAAAAACCCAAAAGGAGAGGGTTCAGAGAGCTTCCAGGTTGCTGAACCAGAAACCTCCATGTGCCAGACCCCAAACTATACAAGGACAGACGCTCCTTTGTTTGGGGTCTCCTCCTCTGTATCTCTTCATCTGGTTGTTGATCTGTATCCTTTAATATCTTTTATTATAAACTAGCAATCTAGTGAGTAAACTGGTTTCCTGAGTCCTGTGAGCCTCTGTAGTAAATTAAACCCAAGGAGAGGATGGTGGGAACCTCCTATTTATAGCCACTGGCTCCGAAGCACAGGTAACAACCTGGACTTGTGATTGTCATCTGAGTGGAGGGCAGTCTTGTGGGACTGAGCCCTTATCCTGTGGAATTTGATGCTGTCTTTGGGTAGATAGTGTCAGAATTGAATTGTAGGACATGCAGCTGGTGTCTGTGAATTGCTTGGTGGTGTGGGGAAAATCCCTCCAGACATTGGAATTGGGTACAGAAACCTCACAGCCCTAAATCATCACTATGACAAACTCTGAGTTGACTCTTAAGGTTCTGTGCTTCTGATCAAGTTTATTTTGGAGACCATCTCTGGGCACAGAGTTGAAGATCTGCGTGATTAAGAGCTTCAGCAGATAGGATACCAGGCTAGAGTTTAGGAGGCCTGGCATCTAGTGCTGACCCTGCACTTTGCCAGGGGTATGAAGCCTGTTCCACCTCTAGCCCTTTGTATAAATGGGGTGAAAAAGAAACAAAATGATCAATAGATAAGACACCCAGTAGGAGTCCTTTTTCTGCACATGTGAAATAGAGATGGTTGTTGTGAAGGTGAAGTGAGGTATAAGGCATTCTGAAATGTTTTGAAAACTATAAAAACCTATGCATATGTGACGTTTTTATTAGAAAAAGATTTCATCAGGAAATATTAATGTAATGCAAACTTCTAGCAGGACAATCCTATTTTCTTTATGACTTAGAAAATTGATGTGACTAAAACATATCCCAGTACACAGAGCTGAAAATGTGTGCTGAGGAAGTAAAATACAGGATGCCCGGGTGGGGGGTTGGACAGCACATGCTGGATCCTGCTGAAAGCAGAACCCTGTAAGTCTATGGAAGAGCTTTGAACAACTTCCAGTTTAATACAATTTGCATATTTATCAATTGCTTTATTATAAACTTTCTAAGAGCAAGATTTTTTTCTTCAATGATACCCAAGTTTACGTCTCTGTCTCCTCTGTGGAAATTTTCTCTGTGCACTGACACCGTTGTAGCTGCTTCTAGGACTTCCTTTTTCATCTGTTTACCATCCACATGTGTGTGGTATGTAATTGAACTATCTCCTATTTCAACAAAAGAAGCCAACTCAATGGGATCTCTAAATCTGAAAATTCCTCGATTCCCAAAGCTTCCGTTGATGCAAAAGGAATGAATTTAAGAAGTTTTCCCATATATTATGAACAAAATTCCTCTCTGGCATTTTTATAAGTGATTCTAATACATGTTTAAATTACTTTTCACTTATTCTTGAATGCTAGAATAATGAATTAAGCACAGCTAAGCCCAAAAAGGGGCCCTGAGGCCACCAGCCCTGTATGGATTCCAAGTAAAGACTGGCTTCTGATGTTGCTCTATGTTAGAAGGACTCAGGCTTTATTTTTTAAAGATTCCAGAAAAAACACAAGAGAAGTTCAGCACCGTTCAAAAGAAGAAGTAAGGTCAAAGTTTAGGAAAGGCAGAGTTGAGAAACCCCCACATTTGAGAAAGCTAAAGACAGCATGAACACTGCAAGGAAGTGGTCAGTTTGAGCAGACAGTGGGGCAGCGAGGCTGAAAGGAGATGAAAACCGCTGACTCATGGCTTCCTCTTCCATTTGGCAGGCTGCCAAGTGCATTTACACATTCTTAGTTATTTCTGTAGGCACGTTGTAACTGCAAGGGATTTCTTAGCTCAGTGGTAACTGGGAGATGCCACGCAGGTAACTGAGCTGGGCCAGCGAATGGGAGGAGCAACGGACTCTCTACAGGGTGACCCGGAGGGTGTCACTGTGTGGCATTGGCTTCAACTGGATTGGACCACCTCTGAGTGAGGATTAAGTTACTTTCACGTATCTCTCTTCATTCATCCATTCATTCCTTTAGGAAACCCTATCCTTGCATAGATAGGGTTGTCAGGTGGTTTAAACCCAAAATTCCAGACGTACGATAAAAATGTGTAGACCAAGTTAAGAAAAAAAAAAAAAACCCTAAAATTCCAGTGATATGGAAAACTTATTAGTTAGAGATGGTGGCTTGTACACGTGTGTTTATCTTGGTTCTCTCGAAAGACCCCATTAAAATGACAATGAATTTTATATCAGAGCACAAACGCATAAAGACAAAGAGAGTAGAGGAAACAGCGGGAAAGAAGGCGAGATGGAGAGCCAGCAGATGAGTGGGAACTGACGTAGCCAACTCAAAGAAGTGAAACCCTAAGCTGCCTGTGGTGGAAAAGGAGTCATCCACTCACTTGACACCACAGACCCCAGAAATGCTCAGAACTCCGTGACACCACATATCTCTAAGATGCGGGAAAACAGGTTGAAAATCCTTTCGGGAAGCAGTTAGAAGCCCCACTCCCTTCTCAAAGTCCTGCAGCCGAGGGTCCCTTCCCCACCCTTGCACAGGACCGAAGGCTTGTCTGCAGAGCCGCATTGCCCTTTACAGTAGCCACTCAGCACATGTGGTTTTTGAGCACTTGAAATGTGGCTCTTCCGAATCGAGATGTGCTGTACGTGTGAAATACACACCGGACTTGAAGGCTCAGTACAATAAAAAAGAATGTGAAATACCTCTTGATGTTTTAAAAAAATATTGATTACAAGTTGAAACAGTAGTGCTTTTGATTTGTCAGGTTACGTGAAACATGATTAAAATTCACTTCCCTTTCTTTTTATTTTTTTTAATATGACAGAGAAAATTTTAAATTATTTCCGTGGCTCCCATTATGTTTCTGTTGGACAGCACTGCTCTAGAGAGTGTGAACCAAGGGTGACTCAGGGGCAAGGGCATGGCTGAGGGGTTTCCATACTGAAAACAGGGTGGCCAAGCGAAGGCTGACATGAAATAGTCAGACCCTAGCCTCTTCCCTTACTCAGATCCCAGGTTGCTGGCAGCTGGTCTGCTAACCTCAGGTTGGAGAGGGGAACACTTAGCCCAGGACAGCCTAGGAGAACACCTACACAGATCCCCAAGCAAACCCCAGCGGTCCCTGCCATCTCCCCAGCATTCACTTCTGTGCGTGAAGATGGATTCCTGGAAACGCCTGCAACTCTCTTGGGGAGAATGTTGCTTCTCGGCCTGCACATCCCAGCCAGAAATGCCGGAAGCAACGTCCCTACAGCTGGTGGATACAGAGCCCAGCTCCCTGGCTCTTCCACTGGGTAGACAACCCTGAGCTCTGTGACCCACAGGGACTTGAGTTCTGCAAAGGGCCCTGGACAGCCTCCTTCCTCCCCTGCCTCACTTCTCTGCCTCCCCACCGGGCTTTCCTGAGATGACCCGTGAAATTAATTTCCTGCACTCGGCTTCTTGTCTCTGGGTCTGCTTTGGGACAACCTAAACCAAGACACATTCTTTTTTTTTTTTTTCTAACGTTTATTTATTTTCTTATTAGTCATCCATTTGATACACATCAGTGTATACACGTCAACCCCAATCTCCCAATTCATCCCACCACCACCACCCCTACCCCCTGCCGCTTTCCATCTTTGGTGTCCATACGTTTTTTCTCTACTTCTGTGTCTCAATTTCTCCTCTGCAAACCGGTTCATCTGTACTATTTTCGAGGTTCTATGTATATGTGTTAATATACGATATTTGTTTTTTTCTTTCTGACTTATTTCACTCTATATGACAGTCTCTAGATACATCCATGTCTCTACAAATGACCCAATTTCATTCCTTTTTATGGCTGAGTAATATTCCGTTGTATATATGTACCACATCTTCTTTATCCATTTGTCTGTCAGTGGGCATTTAGGTTGCTTCCATGACCTGGCTATTGTAAATAGTGTTGCAATGAATATTGGGGTGCATGTGTCTTTTTGAATTATGGTTTTCTCTGGATATATGCCTAGGAGTGAGATTGCAGGATCGCAGGGTAACTCTATTTTTAGTTTTTTAAGGGACCTCCATACTGTTCTCCATAGTGGCTGCAGCAACTTACATTCCCACCAACAGTGTAGGAAGGTTCCCTTTTCTCTGCACCCTCTCCAGCATTTGTTATTTGTAGACTTTTAAAATGATGGCCATTCTGACCGGTGTGAGGTGGTACCTCATTGTAGTGTTGATTTGCATTTCTCTAATAGTCAGTGATGCTGAGCATCTTTTCATGTGCCTGTTGGCCATCTGTATGTCTTCTCTGGAGATCTGTATCTCTTGATGCCTGTGGCGCCAGGTGCCGGGCAGTGCCGTGAAGTGTGCTTTTTGTGCTTTAAGTGTCCCCTTCCCCCATGAGTGATATCCATGTTTTTGTTCCTCTCACTCAGCGTCTCCATTTGGCCCAGAGCCTCTCACCAAGGAGCTGAGTGGCAGGCATTCCTCCTGCTGAGACCCGTTCACTTTGAGTGAGGAGTCAGTGGATTGGATGCTCTGATCCTGGCGAGTGTAAAATTCTTCCCAAGTTACACGAGATCATCTTAAACCACTTACATGAGAAGAGTTTTTAGAAAGCACTAAGAATGATAAGGGGAGAATGTCAGGCTCCTGACAGGGTGACAGGGAAGAGATCTGCTGGTAGAAGTCCTCATGACACCGCTAGATCATCACCCAGACACAGGGAATCTGGAACGGCATAAACAGGCAAAGGAAGGAAGATGTTTTAGGGAGCTCAGCAGGGTCTGCCAAGCAGCCCTTAAAACCATCTGCAGGCAGCACAGTAGGGCTTTCTGACAGTATAGAGCAAGAGAACGGGTGTGGCTGTTCGAATAAAACAATCTGAGGCTTCCCTGGTGGCGCAGTGGTTGAGAGTCCGCCTGCCGATGCAGGAGGACGCGGGTTCGTGCTCCGGTCCGGGAGGATCCCACATGCCGCGGAGCGGCTGGGCCCGTGAGCCATGGCCGCTGAGCCTGCGCGGCGGGAGCCTGTGCTCCGCAGCGGGAGAGGCCACAGCAGTGAGAGGCCCGCGTACAGCAAAAAAAAAAAAAAAAACTACAAAAATAGGTGATTGTGGGCTAAATATGGCCTATGGGCCACAGTTTGCCAACTCTGGTATAGAGGTAAAAAAAAATATGGGCTTTGGACACACATAGACGTGAACTCAAATCCTAGCTCCAGTATCTACCAGGTATGTGGTCTTATGAAGGTTAGTTGACCTCTCCAATCCTCATTTCTCTTGAATGTAAAATGGGACAGTAATACCCACATCTAGTATAGTGACAAGGCTAAGATTCTAAATGTAAAGACCTTAACACTATGCCTGCCACGTGTAGGCACCTAACAAATATTAGTCCCTCTTCTCTACTTTGACTTTTCCTTAAGCTGGCATTGTTTAAAATGTGTGCGTATTGGGACTTCCCTGGAGGCACAGTGGTTAAGAATCTGCCTGCCAATGCAGGGGACACAGGTTCGAGCCCTGGTCTGGGAAGATCCCACAGGCCGCGGAGCAACTAAGCCCGTGTGCCACAACTACTGAGCCTGCACTCTAGAGCCTGCGAGCCACATCTACTGAGCGCGTGTGCCAAAACTACTGAAGCCTACGCGCCCAGAGCCCGCGCACCGCAATGAAGAGTAGCCCCCACTCGCCGCAGCTAGAGAAAGCCTGTGCGCAGCAACGAAGACCCAACACAGCCAAAAATAAATAAAATTTTAAAAAATGTGTGGGTATCAATAAGTACTTATTGATCTATCCCTTGGTTGATTGAGTGATCAGATGGCAGATCCCAGAGAGGTAGGGTGTGAGTCAGGATATTTTTGGGGTCCCATATTTCTTGGATGGGGTATACTTGGGATGCTGTGTAAAGTTTGGAAGTCACTAAAGGGATTTGAAGGTTTTCCTTTCAGTTAGTTGCAGGCAAAATAAATTGATTGGCTAATTGAAGCAAAAAAGAAATTTACTGGAAGAGTATGGTGTAGCTCAGAAGCGCCAAGAGAAGTTGGGGAATTAGATTTAGAGCTGATTAGGCAGCTAAAGGGAGCCTCAGAAGCAGGAATTTCACATCAGACTTGCCAGAAGTCTTTGTTTATTTTATATTGAAGTGTCTTAACATTCAAAGTCCCGTGGAGAGTTCGGATTGAATGAGCTTGGTTCTCTCTCTGCTATTTCACTATATGAGAGAGGAAAGAGGAAGGATCTTGGCCAGGATCCTCCGGGGACCCATTGACTTCCTTAATCGGGGAGCCAGCACCTGGTTGAGTAAACTAGATTGTGGCCACAATAAGCTCTTATGAAGAGAAATTTCTCAGACTCAACAAAAGGCATAAGGATTCTTGGGCTGAAAGGCCCCTTGTTCATCTGGTACGATTTCTCAACCTTGGCACTGTTGACATTTGGGGCAGGATAATTCTCTGTTGTGGGGAGCTGTCTTGTAGAATGTTTAGCAACACCCTGGCCAAGTAGATGCTAGTAGCAGTGTTCCCTCCCCCTCCCATATCCCTGAGGAGGGAGGCAAAAATCACCCCAGGTTGAGAACTGTAGGACTGCTTCATATCCCGGGGGTCTTCTGAATGTTATGCCTGGTTAGGGCTTATGTAACCAGTCCCTCAAGGACTTGGTCAGCCTTGAGGGTAGACTCAATTAGTACTTGGGATCCACTCTCCTTCCTGAGTGGATGCTATATTATTTCACTTGCCACAAAATATTTTAATAACGTTTTAAATATGACAATTTCTAAACAGCCCCAGATTCAGGTCAGGCTTTGCCTCTCCGGTGTTCTAGACACTCCAAGGTGAATACATGAAAAAGTGCATGAATAAATATATGAATGGAAAAGAGAGAAAGATACATCCACTTTTATTCTGTCTGCACAGTGGCTATAGTAGTTCTTTCTTTTTGCACCATCCCAGTGCCAATGTCCATTTTTTCCTTTCTGATTTCGTTCGAGGAGTTACCTCCCCCTCTTCCACAAATCATGCAGTTGTGGTAGGACTGGGAAACCTGGTCCTGCTTTCCTACTGAGGAAGCCCAAGGTCCCTGGGGGATTCCTTCTCTCACATCACCATACCTCGTAGCGGCATCTGACTCCAGCTCAACCAGTTAGAATTTTTCTCCCAGGAGTTTGAGGGCTAAAGGGCGAAGAAGTGGGGAGGGGGAAGAAGAGGAATGGATAACTGTGGAATGTTGGCTTCCAAAGGGATTGAGAGCATCTGCTTCATCGTGCCCACCGCCCTGAGGAGGCACATGGGCTCCGCAGCCTTCGGTGACTTTCCCAAAGTTGCTCTGTCAGGAAAGAGGAGGCTAATGGGGTCTCTGGGGAAGAAAAGAGAGAAAAAGAGACAGACATGGGTGGAAGAGGGAGAGGGAAACCAGGCAAGAAGGGAGAGAAGCTGTTGCTCAGGAAAGGCATTGGTGTGGACCCGCCCACTCATGACCCGGGGCTGTAGCGTGCCCACCAGACCTCAGGTTCTGTGGGGAATGAGTCACTCAGGGCCTCACCAACTCATGATGGCCATTCCATTACGTCCTTTAAACATGTGAGGCTGTGCTTCTGGGCAACAGCTTCCCCTTTAAAACAGCAACTACCACTACCGTTGCTGCTGTTTGTTATTAAGCTCTATGTTCTCTGTTGGCCCGTGGCATATATTGAATATTTTCTCATTGATTCCTCTCAGAAAGCCAGTGAGATAGGTGATAGTATCGGCCCCATCTTATGGATGAAGATATTGAAGTTCAGAGAAGTTAACTTGCCCAAGGGCAGAAACAGGATTTGAACCAAGGTCTGACTTCACTGCCAGGCCTTGACTACAGACAGTGGCGGCTTTCCAGCCTAGAACCTCCTAGCTCCAGGCCCTGGAAAAATGGAGGAGAGGGAGTGAGAGTTCCCCACATCGAGGCCAGCTCACATCCACGCGGATCGCTCTGCCTTCAGCTTTTGAAGCAGGACTTAACTTTTTGAACCTGACTTTGATCTGGCTTCGGAAATACAGCTGTCTTCTGATGCAGGTACCCCACTCTCCATCTGGTGAATTAGCTTGCTTTCCATCTCCTCCTCCCTCCCTTGGTCTATGGGTCAGCGGGCTACTCGATAGCACCTTGGCCAGAGAATCAATGGATAAGGAAAGGAAGCGAAGGAAAACTTAGCCCAACTCTTGTTACCTGAGGCAGCAGCTGAAATCAATGCCCACAAAGGGGGTTTTGTATTTCCCATGCATTGAAAATGTGCCTGTCACTCATGCTACCAAATGTCCTGAGCTGGTGATCCAAAGGAGAATGCGATCGTTGTGCAAGCAGGACAGTTTATAAGGAAACAGCACGCAGATATGCAGTAACAACGCAACGCCAAGGAGCTGACTCCTCACCTGAGGGAGGCTGTCCTTTCTGTACGCTGTTTCCAGTCCTGGTCAGGGAACACACAAGCTTGGTTTTTAAACTGAGGTGTCTAGATGTCGGAAAGATACGATAAAATTATCAGCAGCTACTGAGCCAATATTGGCTTCTGACAAGCTTGGCCACTGGGAGGATATTTTCTGGTGGGCTTGACTGAAGTTTTGGAGGGAACGGAGGCCATTCCCGTCAGGGGAGTAACAGGTGCCTTTTCAAAACTTCTTTCTTTTCTTTTTTAAAAAATGCTCTCCGACACGGACAAGGGGAACCACCGTTGTGTAAGAAAATACCGTTTTGGGCAGAGGTGCAGTGAAGCTTTGCTCCCAAGCTGAGGGGCGATTCTATTTTAGCTGAAGAGTGATTCTATTTTATTTCTGAGGTTGAAAGTGAAACAAGAAGAAAAAGCTTCCTAATTCTGACTTAAGTTCTTTTCTAAAGTTATTATTCTTAGGAATATCTTCAATGTCAAAGAGAATTACATTTTCCACCCTCTTCTCTCCCCCCTTCTTCTTTTTTTTTCTTTTTTTACATCCTTATTGGAGTATAGTTGCTTTACAATGGTGTGTTAGTTTCTGCTTTATAACAAAGTGAATCAGTTATACATATACATATGTCCCCATAACTCTTCCCTCCTGTGTCTCCCTCCCTCCCACCCTCCCTATCCCACCCCTCTAGGTGGTCACAAAGCACCGAGCTGATCTCCCTGTGCTATGCAGCTGCTTCCCACTAGCTATCTGTTTTACGTTTGGTAGTATATATATGTCCATGCCACTCTCTCACTTTGTCCCAGCTTACCCTTCCCCCTCCCCGTATCCTCAAGTCCATTCTCTAGTAGGTCTGCATCTTTATTCCCATTCCCGTCTTGCCCCCTAGGTTCTTCATGACCTTTTTTTTTTTTTTTAAAGACTCCATATATATGTGTTAGCATACGGTATTTGTTTTTCTCTTTCTGACTTACTTCACTCTGTATGACAGACTCTAGGTCCATCCACCTCACTACAAATAACTCAATTTCGTTTCTTTTTATGGCTGAGTAATATTCCATTGTATATATGTACCATATCTTCTTTATCCATTCATCTGTTGATGGACACTTAGGTTGCTTCCATGTCCTGGCTATTGTAAATAGAGCTGCAATGAACATTTTGGTACATGACTATTTTTGAATTATGGTTTTCTCAGGGTATATGCCCAGTAGTGGGATTGCTGGGTCATATGATAGTTCTATTTTTAGTTTTTTAAGGAACCTCCATACTGTTCTCCATAGTGGCTGTATCAACTTACATTCCCGCCAACAGTGCAGGGGGGTTCCCTTTTCTCCACACCCTCTCCAGCATTTATTGTTTGTAGAATTTTTGATGATGGCAATTCTAACCGGGGTGAGATGATATCTCATTGTAGTTTTGATTTGCATTTCTCTAATGATTAATGATGTTGAGCATTCTTTCATGTGTTTGTTGGCAATCTGTATATCTTCTTTGGAGAAATGTCTGTTTAGGTCTTCTGCCCATTTTTGGATTGGGTTTTTTTTTTTTTGATATTGAGTTCATGAGCTGCTTATAAATTTTGGAGATTAATCCTTTGTCAGTTGCTACATTTGCAAATATTTTCTCGCATTCTGAGGGTTGTCTTTTCGTCTTATTTATGGTTTCCTTTGCTGTGCAAAAGCTTTTAAGTTTCATTAGGTCCCATTTGTTTATTTTTGTTTTTATTTCCATTTCTCTAGGAGGTGGGTCAGAAAGGATCTTGCTGTGATTTATGTCATAGAGTGTTCTGCCTGTGTTTTCCTCTAAGAGTTTGATGATGTCTGGCCTTACATTTAGGTCTTTAATCCATTTTGAGTTTATTCTTGTGTATGGTGTTAGGGAATGTTCTAATTTCATTCTTTTACATGTAGCTGTCCAGTTTTCCCAGCACCACTTATTGAAGAGGCAGTCTTTTCTCCACTGTATATTCTTGCCTCCTTTGTCAAAGATAAGGTGACCATATGTGTGTGGGTTTATCTCTGGTCTTTCTGTCCTGTTCCATTGATCTATATTTCTGTTTTTGTGCCAGTACCATACTGGCTTGATTACTGTAGCTTTGTACTATAGTCTGAAGTCCGGGAGCCTGACTCCTCCAGCTCCGTTTTTCTTTCTAAGATTGCTTTGGCTATTTGGGGTCTTTTGTGTTTCCATACAAATTGTGAAATTTTTTGTTCTAGTTCTGTGAAAAAGGCCAGTGGTGATTTGATAGGGATTGCATTGAATCTGTAGATTGCTTTGGGTAGTAGAGTCATTTTCACAATGTTGATTCTTCCAATCCACGAACATGGTATATCTCTCCATCTATTTGTATCATCTTTAATTTCTTTCATCAGTGTCTTATAATTTTCTGCATATAGGTCTTTTGTCTCCTTAGGTAGGTTTATTCCAAGATATTTTATTCTTTTTGTTGTAATGGTAAATGGGAGTGTTTTCTTAATTTCACTTTCAGATTTTTCATCATTAGTGTATAGGAATGCAAGAGATTTCTGTGCATTAATTTTGTATCCTGCTACTTTACCAAATTCATTGATTAGCTCTAGTAGTTTTCTGGTAGCATCTTTAGGATTCTCTATGTATAGTATCATGTCATCTGCAAACAATGACAGTTTTACTTCTTCTTTTCCGATTTGTATTCCTTTTATTTCTTTTTCTTCTCTGATTGCTGTGGCTAAAACTTCCAAAACTATGTTGAATAATAGTGGTGAGAGTGGGCAACCTTGTGTTTTTCCTGATCTTAGTGGAAATGGTTTCAGTTTTTCACCATTGAGAATAACCATTGGCTGTGGGTTTGTCATATGTGGCCTTTATTATGTTGAGGAAAGTTCCCTCTATGCCTACTTTCTGTAGGGTTTTTATCATAAATGGGTGTTGAATTTTGTCAAAAGCTTTCTCTGCATCTATTGAGATGATCATATGGTTTTTCTCCTTCAATTTCTTAATATGGTGTATCACATTGATTGATTTGCATATTTTGAAGAATCCTTGCATTCCTGGGATAAAATTCACTTGATTATGGTGTATAATTCTTTTAATGTGCTGTTGGATTCTGTTTGCTAGTATTTTCTTGAGGATTTTTGCATCTATGTTAATCAGTGATATTGGCCTGTAGTTTTTTTGTGACATCTTTGTCTGGTTTTGGTATCAGGGTTATGGTGGCCGCATAGAATGAGTTTGGGAGTGTTCCTCCCTCTGCTATATTTTGGAAGAGTTTGAGAAGGATAAGTGTTAGCTCTTCTCTAAATGTTTGATAGAATTCGCCTGTGAAGCCATCTGGTTCTGGGCTTTTGTTTGTTGGAAGATTTTTAATCACAGTTTCAATTTCAGTGCTTGTGATTGGTTTGTTTATATTTTCTGTTTCTTCCTGGTTCAGTCTTGGAAGGTTGTGAATTTCTAAGAATTTGTCCATTTCTTCCAGGTTGTCCATTTTATTGCCATATAGTTGCTTGTACTAATCTCTCATGATCCTTTTTATTTCTGCAGTGTCAGTTGTTACTTCTCCTTTTTCATTTCTAATTCTGTTGAGTTGAGGCTTCTCCCTTTTTTTCTTGATGAGTCTGGCTAATGGTTTATCAATTTTGTTTATCTTTTCAAAGAACCAGCTTTTAGTTTTATTGATCTTTGCGATTGTTTCCTTCATTTCTTTTTCATTTATTTCTGATCTGAGCTTTATGATTTCTTTCCTTCTGCTAACTTTGGGGTTTTTTTGTTCTTCTTTCTCTAATTGCTTTAGGTGTAAGTTTAGGTTTTTATTTGAGATGTTTCTTGTTTCTTAAGATAGGATTGTGTTGCTATAAACTTCCCTCTTAGAACAGCTTTTGCTGCATCTCATAGGTTTTGGGTCGTTGTGTTTTCAGTGTCATTTGTTTCTAGGTAGTTTTTGATTTTGTCTTTGATTTCTTCAGTGATCTCTTGGTTATTAAGTAGTGTGTTGTTTAACCTGCATGTGTTTGTATTTTTTACAGATTTTTTTCCTGTGATTGCTATCTAGTCTCATAGCGTTGTGGTTGGAAAAGATACTTGATACGATTTCAATTTTCTTAAATTTACCAGGCTTGATTTGTGACCCAAGATACGATCTATCCTGGAAGATGTTCCATGAGCACTTGAGAAGAATGTGTATTGTGTTGTTTTTGGATGGAATGTCCTATAAATATCAATTAAGTCCATCTTGTTTAATGTATCATTTAAAGGTTGTGTTTCCTTATTGATTTACATTTTGGATGATCTGTCCATTGGTGAAACTGGGGTGTTAAAGTCCCCTTCTGTGATTGTGTTCCTGTCATTTTCCCCTTTTTTTTCTTTCTTTTTTTTTTTTTTCCGTACGTGGGCCTCTCACTGTTGTGGCCTCTCCCATTGCGGAGCACAGGCTCCAGATGCGCAGGCTCAGCGGCCATGGCTCACGGGCCTAGCCGCTCCGTGGCATGTGGGATCTTCCCGGACCGGGGCACGAACCTGTGTCCCCTGCATCGGCAGGTGGACTCTCAACCACTGCACCACCAGGGAAGCCCCATTTTCCCCTTTTATGGCTGTTAGTATTTGCCTTATGTACTGAGGTGCTCCTATGTTGGGTGCATAAATATTTACAATTGTTATATCTTCTTCTTGGATTGATCCCTTGATCATTATGTAGTGTCCTTCTTTGTCTCTTTTAATAATCTTTGTTTTAAACTCTATTTTGTCTGATACAAGAATTTCTACTCCAGCTTTCTTTTGATTTACATTTGCATGGAATATCTTTTTCCATCCCCTCACTTTCAGTCTGTATGTGTCCCTAGGTCTGAAGTGGGTCTCTTGTAGACAGCATATATAAGGGTCTTGCTTTTGTATCCATTCCACCGGTCTGTGTCTTTTGCTTGGATCATTTAATCCATTTACATTTAAGGTAATTATCGATATGTATGTTCCTATTACCATTTTCTTAATTGTTTGGGGTTTGTTTTTGTAGGTCTTTTCCTTCTCTTGTGTTTCCTGCCTAGAGAAGTTCCTTTAGTATTTGTTGTAAAGCTGGTTTGGTGGTGCTGAATTCTTAGCTTTTGCTTGTCTGTAAAGGTTTTAATTTCTCTTTCAAATCTGAATGAGATCCTTGCTGTGTAGAGTAATCTTGGTTGGAGGTTTTTCTCCTTCATCACTTTAAATATGTCCTGCCACTCCCTTCTGGCTTGCAGAGTTTCTGCTGAAAGATGAGCTGTTATTAACCTTATGGAGATTCCCTTGTGTGTTATTTGTTGTTTTTCCCTTGCTGCTTTTAATATGTTTTCTTTGTATTTAATTTTTGAGAGTTTGATTAATATGTGTCTTGGCATGTTTCTCCTTGGATTTATCCTGTATGGGACTCTCTGTGCTTCCTGGACTTGATTAACTGTTTCCTTTCCCATATTAGGGAAGTTTTCAACTATAATCTCTTCAAATATCTTCTCAGTCCCTTTCTTTTTCTCTTCTTCTTCTGGGACCCGTATAATTCGAATGTTGGTGTGTTTAATGTTGTCCCAGAGGTCTCTGAGAGTGTCCTCAATTCTTTTCATTTTTTTTTTCTTTATTCTGCTCTGCAGTAGTTATTTCCACTATTTTATCTTCCAGGTCACTTATCCGTTCTTCTGCCTCAGTTATTCTGCTATTGATCCCTTCTAGAGAATTTTAAATTTCATTTATTGGATTGTTCATCACTGTTTGTTTGCTCTTTAGTTCTTCTAGGTCCTTGTTAAACGTTTCTTGTGTTTTCTCCATTCTATTTCCCAGATTTTGGATCATCTTTACTATCATTATTCTGAATTCTTTTTCAGGTAGACTGCCTATTTCCTCTTCATTTGTTAGGTCTGGTAGGTTTTTGCCTTGCTCCTTCATCTGCTGTGTGTTTCTCTGTCTTCTCATTTTCCTTAACTTACTATGTTTGGGGTGTCCTTTTCGCAGGCTGCAGGTTCGTAGTTCTCATTGTTTTTGGTGTCTGTCCCCAGTGGGTAAGGTTGGTTCAGTGGCTTGTGTTGGCTTCCTGGTGGAGGGGGCTAGTACCTGTGTTCTGGTGGATGAGGCTGGATCTTATCTTTCTGGTGGGCAGGTCCACATCTGGTGGTGTGTTTTGGGATGTGTGTGGCCTTATTATGATTTTAGGTAGCCTCTCTGCTAATGGATGGGGTTGTCTTCCTGTCTTGCTATTTGTTTGGCATGGGGTGTTCTGCACTGTAGCTTGCTGTTCGTTGTGTGGAGCTGGGTCATGGCGTTGAGATGGAGATCTCTGGGAGATTTTTGCCATTTGGTATTATGTGGAGCTGGGAGGTCTCTTGTGGACCAGTGACCTGAACTTGGCCCTCCCCCCTCAGAGGCACAGCCCTGATGCCTGCCTGGAGCACCAAGCCTGTCATCCACACGGCTCAGAATAAAAGGAAGGAAGAAAAAGAAAGAAAGAAAGAATAAGATAAAATAAAGTTATTAAAATAAAAAGTAATTTTTAAGAAAAAAATTTTTTAAAGTAAAAAAAAAAAAGACAGAACCCTAGGAGAAATGGTAAAAGCAAAGCTATAGAGACAAAATCACACACAGAAGCATACACATACACACTCACAAAAAGAGAAAAAGGGGGAAAAATATATATACTGTTGCTCCTAAAGTCCACCTCTTCAATTTGGGATGATTCGTTGTCTATTCAGGTATTCCACAGATGCAGGTACATCAAGTTGATTGTGGAGATTTAATCCGCTGCTCCTGAGGCTGCTGGGAGAGATTTCCCTTTCTCTTCTTTGTTTCCTCAGCTCCTGGGGTTCAGTTTTGGATTTGGCCCCGCCTCTGCGTGTAGGTGGCTGGAGGGCGTCTGTTCTTCGCTCAGACAGGACGGGCTTAAAGGAGCAGCTGATTCGGGGCCTCTGGCTCACTCAGGCCAGTGGGGAGGGAGGGGTACGGATGCGGGGCGAGCCTGGGGCGGCAGAGGCCGGCGTGACGTTGCACCAGCCTGAGGCGCGCCGTGCATTCTCCCGGGGAAGTTGTCCCTGGATCCCGGGACCCTGGCAGTGGCGGGCTGCACGGGCTCCCGGGATGGGAGGTGTGGATATTGACCTGTGCTCGCACACAGGCTTCTTGGTGGCGACAGCAGCAGTCTTAGCATCTCCTGCCCGTCTCTGGCGTCCTCGCTGAAACCCACGGTTCGCGCCCGTCTCTGGAGCTCCTTTAAGCAGCGCTCTTAATCCCCTCTCCTCGCGCACCAGGAAACAAAGAGGCAAGAAAAAGTCTTCTGTCTCTTCGACAGCTCCAGACCTTTTCCCGGACTCCCTTCCGGCTAGCTGTGGCGCACTAGCCCCCTTCAGGCTCTGTCCATGCGGCCAACCCCAGTCCTCTCCCTGGGATCCGACCGAAGCCCGCGCCTCAGCTCCCAGCCCCACCCACCCCTGTGGGTGAGCAGACAAGCCTCTCGGGCTGGTGAGTGCTGGTCGGCACCGATCCTCTGTGCGGGAATCTCTCCGCTTTGCCCTCTGCACCCCTGTTGCTGTGCTCTCCTCCGTGGCTCCGAAGCTTTCCCCCACCTGCCCCGTCTCTGCCAGTGAAGGGGCTTCCGAGTGTGTGGAAACCTTTCCTCCTCCACAGCTCCCTCCCACTGGTGCAGGTCCCGTCCCTATTCTTTGTATCTGTTTTTTCTTTTTCCTTTTGCCCTACCCAGGTACGTGGGGAGTTTCTTGGCTTTTGGGAAGTCTGAGGTCTTCTGCCAGCATCCAGTAGGTGTTCTGGAGGAGCTGTTCCACATGTAGATGTATTTCTGATGTATTTGTGGGGAGGAAGGTGATCTCCGCCTCTTACTCTTCCACCATCTTGAAGCTCCCACCCCTTCTTCTTTTTAAAGATTTTTTGGAAGGTTATTAGTGTCTAACTTTTGATCATGAAGAAATCTCAATTAAAAGTAAAAAGAAAAGTACAGTAAATCCTCATACACTCGGAAAATTTAAAGCTAGCCAAACTAGGGAAATAAATGGAATTAAATAGCAACCACGGAGGAAAGCAAGATTTTTTGCTTTTGAATTCTCAATAATAAAGGCATCTCAGTAGCACATTGAGATGTAAATTAACAAGACTTTCCTTTCTGGGGGGCTCCACCTCTGGCCCAGCCCCTGAAATCTGCCTTTGTGGCTTCTTTCTTGCCACAGGCATTCATGAATATACAAAGGTCTTGGATGGAAGGCAGATGAAACCAGAGATTTCAGCAAAGCCTCCTAAATAGGTTTTCAGAAAAGCCAGTGGGCTGTCGGGTTGGTAACATCCTGGGGAAGCTGCAGGTAGGCCCAAAGGAGGGAAGATAGAGGGATGGGGGCACGCCAGAGAAAACACTTCCACTTACCTAGCCAGGCTGTGCGGTCAGCATGGAGCCAGGGAGACAGAGTGTTCAGTGGTCTAGACTAGACTCTCGCATACCCATAGACCGCTTGGGGATCTTACTAAGGCGCAGATGGAGTCAACGGGTTTGGGGGAAGCCTGAGAACCTGCATTTCTAACAAACTCCCAGGCGAAGCCAGCGTCCGGGGCTGAAACCTGTGTAGTCTCACAAGGCCCTGTGCTCAGAAGGGACCCTGAGCTTGGTTTAATGGTCTACTGTCACCCTCTTGAAATTCTTAATAATTTTTAATTTGACGTGTGTTGGAGGTAAAGCCTGATGGGCCAGTGTAGCCTGCGTGAGAGTGGTGGAGATGCATGCAGTGCAGTATGAACATGCGTGTCCCCTGTCTCTTACTGTACCATCACATACAGCGTTTGAGATGACCCATGACTACAGAATTCTGCTGGGAGTTCCGTAGGTCTCAAAGTGAGTACAGGGTAATGTGTTATGTCAAGATTTAGGAAGGTTGGGGGCACTGACGGCCTTGGAATCATTACTTGCTGTGAATCAGAAAGAAGTAAATGATGTTCTAAGACACATGAATAACCAAGGAACCCTATTATATTCTTTTATTATGTTGCTTCTCTATATTAAGCCAACCACTTATGCTAAAAATGATGCCATAGAAAGAAAGGGAAAGTTTCATTTCCTTTCACTCTTTCCTTATTTATCAGGAAGCAGAAGGTAGAGATTGTTCTTAGAATGTGTGCTTATTAAGAGGTAGAATAAGAACAACTGAGTTGCTTTATTCAGTGTTTCCACTGTTCTGTGAAGAACAAAATACATCTGTGTGTACAATTACAAAATACGGATTGTGTAATTTCAGTGATTCCACATATGAGTTAAATTTACATTTCCATTTAAAACTGGCCTTACATGATGAAAAGATGAATGAGAAATCCATGCTAGTAATTTAAAATCTTACTGTGTCTTTACTTAGAATGACATTAAATGGCAAGCGTAAAACACCACAATTTGAGGGGCTGTGGAGGAAAGGAAGAACTTTATCTTCAGTACCTTTCATGGAACTTTCTTCCTGCTTTTTGAACAAAGGACTCACATTTTTATTTTGTTCCGGGCCACACAAATTATAGAGCTGGCCCTGCCCTTAGGCGATGCTGTTGTTCCTGGCCAACAGACCAATTTTGAGAGCCAAGTTTTGAAGCCAGACAGATCTGAGTTCAATTGCAGACACTACCACGTGCTAGTTGTTTCTGTGATCTTAGGTGTTCCTTAAAGGAATATGTAAGAGAAAGGGAAGCATTATCTTTATGTCTTAATAATAATAATAATTTTCTAACTTGGTATGTGATATTTTTGCTCATATACTTTAGTTTCCTTATCTATACAGTGTGGAGGGTAATTCCTCCCAGGTAGGAATTCAAAAGACAACCCCGTCCTCTAAGCCTTCTCACCCTCTGCAGACCCTGGAGCTGAACAAGGGGTCCATCCATCCTCTACTGTAGTTAGAGGTTGACCTGTTGTTCCTTCTGCTCAAATGCAAGCTCTCTGAGAACTGGGTCATGTCATGCCTCTATCCGGAACCCATCCTGCACAGCCACCTTCTACCACAGTATCAATAGTATTATAACCTAGATGTTTAATATTGAATGACTACAAATTCTCTGCTTCAACAAAGCAAAGGAAAACAGATTAAAAATAATTACAAGTGCCATGGTTGAGATACAGCACATTCCCTCTAGATTTTTGCCATTTGTCCCACTATTAATATTATCCCTTGTCCTTTTTCCTATTCAAATCATACTTGTCGGGCTTCCTTGGTGGTGCAGTGGTTAGGAATCCACCTGCCAATGCAGGGGGCACAGGTTCGCACCCTGGTCCGGGAAGATCCCACGTGCCGTGGAGCAGCTAACCCCGTGCGCCACAACTACTGAGCCTGCGCTCTAGACCCCGCAAACCACAACTACTGAGCCCACGAGCCACAACTACTGAAACCCGCACACCTAGAGCCCATGCTCCGCAACAAGAGAAGACACCGCGATGAGAAGCCCGCACACCGCAACAAAGAGTGGCCCCTGCTCACCAAAACTAGAGAAAGCCTGCGCGTAGCAACAAAGACCCAACGCAGCCAAAAATAAAAATAAAATAAATAAATTTTTAAAAAAATCACACTTGTCCTTCAAGGATGAGCCACATGAGTGTGGGTGATCCTTTGGGCTATTAAAGGGTTTGATAATATCTCTGGTCCCGTTTTCCAAAAGTCTCTTGTTTCTGCCCTCCACCAGCATTTACTCAGCTCCTCTCGCACATGGCTGCAGCATTTCAGGCTTTCATACCATCTGGAAGGAGGGAGAGCGTCTGCATCCTAGAATTCCCAGGAAAGATCCTGTGCTTTGTTCTGACTGGCTGACCTCTGAACCAATTTTAGTGTAAAGTTATGTTAGAGGTTGATTAGCTTAAACCTGAGATGACCTAAACCAATCACTTCAATGAGGGAAGCCTTTCTGTTGATCCTTTTTTTTTTTTTTTGATGTCAGATATTATTTATTTGTTACTCTTAAAGCATCTTGTTTTCGACTGGACTCAGCCTTAGAGGTAGAAGCTCTCAGAGAGGACCGCCTCCATCTCTTGGCAGTCTGTTCTTGGCATTTTTCTTTGGCCTCCTTTATTCTCTTGGCCAAAAGTTTAGCATATTCTGCAACCTCTTCCTTCTTTTTCTTTTTTCTTTTTTTTTAAAAATTTATTTGTTTATTTATTTGGTCGAGCCAGATCTTAGTTGCAACTCTTGGGTTCCTTAGTTGCGGCTCACTGGCTCTTTAGTTGCAGCAGGTGGGCTCCTTAATTATGGCTCACAGGCTCCTCAGTTGCGGCATGTAAACTCTTAGGCGTGGCAGGCAGGCCTCTTAGTTATGGCTCACGGTCTCCTTAGTTTCAGCATGCATGTGGGATCTAGTTCCCTGACCAGGGATCGAAACCGGGCTCCCTGTATTGGGAGCTCAGAGTCTTAACCACTGGGCGACGAAGGAAGTCCTACTTACCTTCCTTAGTATGCCTCCTTGTTGGTAGTGGGGTTAATCCCAGCCAAACAAAACACCATGGAGCAGGTGGTGGTAGATTAGCTATTGGAGGACAACCCGGATATTCTTCATACTCCCTGTCACAGCTCTGGCAGATCCATGGTCTCTGTTAATAAACATTGCCTCTTCTAGGACTCCATAGCCCTTTGAGATAATAGTTCACTTCTCTTGTTTTAAATGTAAGGAAATGAGGCCCCACAGAGGATAAGGGAGGGGCTTGCTCAAGATTCATATCTAGTTAGTGGCAAAGCTGAGACTGGACCACACTGCTTCCACCTCAGTTAGCCCTTAATTGTATGCTCTGTTGCCTTGTGGTGCCACTTAAAGATGTTGTGTCTAGATATTTTCTTTCCTTCTAGACACCGAGTTTCCAGGGACTAAAGACCATGTACTCTGTCTGCACCGCAGCACTTAGTTTAGGATTATAATGAAAACTTAGCTCAGGACTATAAACATATTAAGTTGACTCAATAGTATTAGCAGAATAAATGAAAACTATGTTTATCACCAAAGTGCCAAGCAAAAGTCAGATAACAAATTAAACAATTATTATTGATAAGTCGTTTACTGTGATGGGACCAGAGAGATATTTTGCCTTTCCTTAAGTAAGAATGATACAGGAATTTAACCTAAAATTCTCAGACTTATGAATAATTTCTATATATCAGAAGCTCTTTATATCAACTATAACCCTTATTATATGTATACCTATATCTGTCTATCTATCCATCTATCTATCTACCATCCATCTTTGTTTTTGCCTTAAGAAATCACCTGTACTTAAAAGAGAAAAGAACTTGTAATCTTCAAAATATATAGAACTTTTAAATATTATCTAGTTGTTTTATCTGTGAACTGAGAAATTTGGTGGAACTGGCTCCAAATTGTTGCCTCTGTGTTTCCAAAGTATTAGTGAAGTTAGATTCTTCTTCCGCAAGTGGAGAAGCGGAAGGAACCCCGTATCACAATGAAATTTAATTGAGAAAGTGTTCCTTGAGAAGAAACTCTTCTCCCCCATCTGAGGTGCCTGCTGCTTCGCACTGAGAATGCAAAGTCGGGACCAGAATTCCTGTGGGTGGGAGGAGGGCAAAAGGGGAAGGTGGGCCACCCCCGCCCCTCAATCCTAGCAGATACCTGTATCCAACCTGGGTCTCAGAGATCCCTCCACACTTCTTTTTGCCTCTTTGTTAAGCAACTCCATCGTTTCATTATATCCATTTTATTTTTTTAATTGAAGTATAGCTGATTTACAATGTTGTGTTAATTTCTGCTATACAGCAGAGTGATTCAGTTATACACATATATACATATATATATACACACATATATATATATACATATGTACACACGTTCTTTTTTATATATTCTTTTCCATTATGGTTTATCATAGGATATTGAATATAGTTCCCTGTGCTATACAGTAGGACCTTGTTTATCCATTCTTTATTATAGTAGCTTACACCTGCTAACCCCAAACTCCCACTCCATCCCTCCCCCACCCCCCTCCCCCCTGGCAACCACAAGTGTGTTCTCTATGTTCGTGAGTCTGTTTCTGTTTCATAGATAGGTTCATTTGTGTCATATTTTAGAGTCCACATATAAGTGATATCATATAGTATTTATCTTTCTCTTTCTGGCTTACTTCACTTAGTATGAGAATCTCTAGTTGTATCCATGTTGCTGCAAATGGCATTATTTCATTCTTTTTTATGGCTGAGTAGTATTCCATTGTATATATGTGCCATAGTTTCTTTATCCATTCATCTGTTGATGGACATTTAGGTTGTTTCCATGTCTTGGCTATTGTGAATAGTGCTGCTATGAACTTTTTTTTTTTATTCAAACAGAAAGTCACAAAAATTATAATCATCCTCATCAGTTCACTCAGTCCCATGTAATTAATTTTTTTTCATCTTGATCTTTTGTTAGCACTTTTATGAATTCATCAATTTTCCATTAGCGTTCTGAAAATGCTTATTCATTCAGTTCAGCAGTATAGTCAGTTACCAGAAACCTGTACTTGTCAGAGTCTTTTCCATGAATTCCTTGAAGATGAAACCCTTTTATAGGAACATTTTTGCAAAAGCATCTGAACTATTTTTTTGAACGATCTTTTTGAATTATAGTTTTTTCCAGATGTATGCCCAGGAGTGGGATTGCTGGATCATATGGTAATTCTATTTTTAGTTTTCTGAGGAACCTCCATACTGTTTTCCACAGTGGCTGCACCACCTTACATTCCCACCAGCAGTGTAGGAGAGTTCCCTTTTCTCCACACCCTCTCATCACTTTTTTTTATTGTTGTTTCTTGTAGAGTTTTAAATGCTGGCCATTCTGACTGGTATGATGTGTACCTCATTGTAGTTTTGATTTGCATTTCTCTGATAATTAGCAGTGTTGAGCATCTTTTCATATGCCTGTTGGCCATCTGTATGTCTTCTTTGGAGAAGTGTTTATTTAGGTCTTCTGCCCATTTTTTGATTGGGTTGTTTTTTTGCTGTTGAGTTGTATGACCTATTTGTATATTTTGGAAATTAAGCCTTTGTCAGTCACATCATTTGCAAATATTTTCTCCCATTCTGTAGGTTGTCTTTTAATTTTGTTTATGGTTTCCTTTGCTGTGCAAAAGTTTGTAAGTTTGATTAGGTCCCATTTGTTTATTTTTGTTTTTATTTCTATTGCCTTGGGAGACTGACCTAAGAAAACATTGGTATAATTAATGTCAGAGAATGTTTTGCCTGTGATCTCATCTAGGAGTTTTATGGTGTCATGTTTTTTTGGTTTTTTTTTGCGGTACGCGCGGGCCTCTCGCTGTTGCGGCCTCTCTCGTTGTGGAGCACAGGCTCCGGACGCGCAGGCTCAGCGGCCATGGCTCACGGGCCCAGCCGCTCCACGGCATGTGGGATCTTCCCGGACCGGGGCACGAACCCGTGTCCCCTGCATCGGCAGGTGGACTCTCAACCACTGTGCTACCAGGGAAGCCCCTGGTGTCATGTTTTATATTTAAGTCTTTAAGCCATTTAAAGTTTCTTTTTGTATTTGGTGTGAGGGTGTGTTCTAACTTCATTGATTTACACGTGGCTCTCCACATTTCCCAACACTGCTTGCTAAAGAGACTTTTTCCCATTGTATATTCTTGCCTCTTTTGTCAGAGATTAATTGACCATAGGTGTGTGGGTTTATTTCCGGGCTCTCTGTTCTGTTCCATTGATTCACATGTCTGTTTTTGTGCCAGCGCCACGTCATTTTGATTACTGTAGCTTTGTAGTATTGTCTGAAGTCTGGGAGGTTATGCCTCCTGCTTTGTTCTTTTTCTTCAGGATTGCTTTGGCAATTCTGGGTCTTTTATGGTTCCATATGAATTTTAGCATTATTTGTTCTAGTTCTGTGAAAAATGTCCTGGGTAATTTGAAAGGGATCACATTACATCTGTAGATTGCTTTGGGTAGTATGGCCATTTTAACAATATTAACTCTTCCAGTCCAAGAGCATGGGGTATCTTTTCATTTCTTTGAATCATCTTCAGTTTCCTTTATTAATGTTTTATAGTTCTCAAAGTGTTTCACCTCCTTGGTCAGGTTTATTCCTAGGTATTTTATTTTTGGGGGTGCAATTTTAAGATATTGTTTTTTCACATTCCCTTTCTGATATTTCATTGTTAGTGTAAAGAAATGCAACCGATTTCTGTATGTTAGTCTTGTATCCTGCTACCTTGCTGAATTCGTGTATCAGTTCTATAAGCTTGTATGTCGTCTTTAGGGTTTTCTCTATATAATATCATGTCATCTGCATATAATGACAGTTTTACCTCTTCCCTTCTAATTTGGATTCCTTTTATTTCTTTTTTTTTTGTCTGACTGCTGTGGCTAGGACTTCCAATACTGTGTTGAATAGAAGAGGTGAGAGTGGGCATCCGTGTCTTGTTCCGGATTTTAGTGGGTAGGCTTTCAGCTTTTCACCGTTATATCCATTTTATTTTGGTGCAATGTTCTATTTATTCCACACATAACCCAGATTATATCAGGGTCCAGCTTTACCCATTGGTGATCTCCACTAATCCTACAACCTTCAAGTTTGAAGTTTACTCAGGAATTTTTGCGAATTCCCAGGAAATTACATTTATATCCTCTGTGTGCTCAAGGGCAACTTCCCCATGTAATCATTTTTGGCCTTACATCAAGCTAGACACAGAGCCCTTTTCAAATTTGCCCCAAAGAATCCACTTCTACAAAGAGCAAAGTGCTGTTTATTAAAGAAACTGTCAGGGTGACAAAGACAGAGTGAGGTGTGAGCCCTCCCTACAGCCAAAATTTCAAACCCTCTCTCAGTGATTGTTTCATTACAAATTCTCTCTTGGGCTAAGTGCTGTGAACTCTTTACCTTCCCCCTCCCCCCATTCCTCTCATTTTTATACAGAACAATTCAGTTCTCTCAGATCCCTGTCAACCTGCACACCTGTGCTATCCTAACATGGCACGTGGGTGAGACCTCCTTTTATCATAATCAGTCCTCTTAAGGGAGTAATTACAGTTTGGTATATAGAAATATCTTTTGTTTGTTTTTATTTACACTGTGGTTACTTCCTCAATAAAGGGTTTCCTAAATCTTCCCTCCTACTTTTCTGCTTCTCAACAAATTCCTGTTGTTTGTACTGCTTGTATTAACCTCTCAATGCTTCTAACATGTAACTCATGAAGTCACATATTTGATGGTACATACTTTCTCTCTCTGTCTCTCCCCACATGTAGTTTACTCCCTCCATGTTAGCTGTGTCTATAACAGAGCTGTCACCCATCCATGGCCTGGCTCAGGAGAACTGCTCTTGTGTATCTCTTCCCAATTCTGCCTTCAGTGATTTCTGGGACCTTGGGGTTGGACAGGCTCTGGGCAGGGAAGGAGTGGAAATCCCTTAGCCTGTGTTAGGACTGAAGGGCCATGAGATGTCCCCCTGAGTAAGACAGAGGGGACCCCAGTGGGAAAGAGCCACCAAAGACAAGGACAGTTGTCACCCAGACTCACTGTGCAGACGAGGACACCCTGGAAGAGCGGGATCCTTGCCTGACGCACCCGGAGCGCACTGGTGGGATGCTCATTTACCTTTATTGCTGGACAACTCTGGTGTCCTGCTTGTCAACAAGTGACTCGGAGGTGTTCCCAGACCTCACCTGGGGCCTGACCTTAGCCTGACCTCGTCTCATTCTCCCAAATTCAGAAATTCTCTCCCTTGATGACTCTTCTCTCCAGGTGCTCCTGGACATCAAGGAGGAGGAAAGAATCTAGCAGCTTCCACATGCTGCTTGCAGGGCCCCTCCGAGAGAGGCCTCTGGTGAGCGGAGAGAGACAAGCTCCCGTTAGAGGAAGAGGCAGTGGGAGAAGGGGGTGGACCACATCCACAGGAGATGCCGCCTCCAGGGAAGGCTGAGCATCGTGCCTGAGACTGTCGGGACAGAAGAGGCCACCCGGGGCTGTCTGGGGAGGATTGAAATCAAGTCCCACTGAGTCTGAGTTAAAGTGGAGGCTGTTGGAGCTGAGCCGAGCCAGCGAGCGGGGGGTTGGATGACAGTCGGCTGAGTCGGTGCTCCATGGGGTTGGTTGGAGAACCTTTTCCTAAAGGGCTCTTTAGCCTCCTGTAGGATCCCTTTGCTTCCGCCTTCACCCCATGTCACCTGGGGTCCTATTTCCCAGTTTCCCAGCTTGGAAAGGGTGGTTAATCTTTCCCCTTCCTTCCTGTATCCTTCTTCCCAGCACGGGTCGTGCCACCCGGGGCCCCTGTACAATCCAGTACCACCTGGATGGACGGAGGAGGGAGACCCCCAGGGAGGAGAGGGTGAAAGAAGGCCTTGGGGTGAGTGTGAAGGGCCGCAGTGACATGGGGACATGGGAGCATACGAACTCGGCTGCCGTCCTGTCCCCAGCAGTGCTCCTGGCTACAGGTGGGACCTCCTGTCTCCAGCGGCCCCCTGTTGAAGGCAGCTTTGTGCAGACGTTCCAGCAAGCTCGCTGCAGCCAGAGGTGCCGCAGAACAACCGGGGGAGCTGAACTTCCTGTGTCATGGGAGCCGGTGGAAGACGCCGCTCCTGATGGGTCCTTCTGGGACACCCCAGCTCCCCTGCCAGAGTTCTGTCTAACGTTGACCTTCGCATCTCTGGCCTCCACCCTCTCATACGCTGCACCCACCCCGTCAGTGTCCTTTTCTTCTCCCTCACTGCAGAGGGTCTCTCTGCCCCTGGGGCTTGATTTCTTAATGGTCTGTTGCCTGCTCCGATGACATGACCTTTCTAGCCGCAGAGCAGACTCTCACACGCTCCGTCCTGTTACCCGGCCAAACTTAGTGCCCGACCTAACCTCCTCGTCTTCCTTCACTGTATCAGGTTGTGCATCACCCACCCAGCGTTTTTGATTAAAGAGCCATGGTTCTATTTATTAGTCAGCGAACAGCGGGGGGGCGAGGGGAAGGGCCCAGCCCGGGCAGCCCCCACTATTGCCTTGTGTCCCCAAAACCTAGGGGCTCTTGGCACAGGAAGAACAGGGTCCAGCTGTTGACCCTGGGGGGAAGCAGATGACCCTGGCCTAGGTACCAACTCATGAACCCCCACCCCAGGCCCATCTCTCTAGGGCCACTGAGGCCCTCTTGGAGAGGGGCTGGCTAGACTCTGGGATCCTGATTCCAGGCCGTGGGCGGCTGGGCTCAGGTCTCAAGCTCCAGGCTAAGCCAAAGGCCAGCCTTCAGATCCACAGCCTGAAGGTACCATGAACAGACCGCTGGGGCCGTCTGCCAGCGCAGTCCTTTATGCTCGGAAGGCTGGAGAGGTTAGGGTAGCGCAGCTCATCCCGCCGTCCACAGGCTATCCACCTGCTCTGGCTTCTGGATAATGGCCCTAGCAAAGCAACCTTTAGCTCCTATCAGGTGGGGCAGGCTTAGAGAGCAAACCACCTTAAAGTATAGAAAGATTCATTTCTGCCTCTATTAATCTAGTCTATAATATTGCACACCCCTTGTTTCATTTGTCTTTGAGGAGGCCTTGCAGTTTGGGGTTGAAAACTGGGCATGATGTACTGGGTAAAAGGAACTGAGTGAGGGTCTGTGTTGATCTGGCCAGGGGTTAGGCTGTGTTTACTGTTTGCTGTAGCTATAGGTGTGAGAGGCTCCCTGTCCTCTGGCGTCCTTGTTTTTGTCTCCCTTACTGTCTCTGGGTTTCCCTAGAGACTTCTTAACTCGTTCCTGAGACGCTCATTTCTTTCCGTCACATTCCCCCGTTATACAGGAGCCCTGTGATGCGATGGGGATGCAGGGGGCGCCGGGAGGAAGGAAGTGCTCTGTAGTCCTACGATTAGGTCTCAGTCTTCAGTGAGCCTGTGCTCCTGGCTGACCTTCACCGGTGCTTCTCAGTTTCATTGTTTTTCCCCCTCTTAGGTGAAACAGGAAGGCTTAGAGGGGACTGGATTTGAATATTTTCCATCTCCCAGGCTCTGGTAAAACCCTTGGGGACAGTGCTTTGTAAAATGAAATGTTCTGGGCATAAGTAAAAACAGCTCCTTTCCCCTTCCTCCTGCTGGAAGCACTAGGGAATTTTTCTCCAATTTTCACTGTGAAAATCTAGTGATGCTCCTAGAGGTAAAACTCAAAAAAGGGGAGGGTCCCCCTAGGACTGCTCACCCCTCAGAGCTTCTGACTCTCAGACTTGTCCACGCTGAGTCTCCAGCAATTTGTCGGGTATAGTTTAGATTTCCCTACCCTGGTGCTGGTTCCCTTGGAGGTTTCTGCTCCTGGGCTTCTCTGGTAAGTTATGATTCTCTGTATACACCTGTTGGTCCCTTTAATTTTGGAGGCAGGTGTTTGGCCTGCGACCTCAGTTCTCTGGGGGAGATAAGAAGAGTTATTAGTTTGAAGTTTGTTCATCTTTTTTCTTGTGTGGACAGGAGACACAACTTCCAAGCTCCTTACATACTGGACCAGAAACTGGAAATCTCATTTAATTTGATTTTTCCAAACTGAAGTTCAGAGATATTTAGTCACCCACCCATTAGGTCGAAAAGCCAGAACTAGAGAAAGGGGATGTGACTCTCATGTCCGTGATCTTTCTCATGTACCAGATGCCCACCAAAGGTGAGGTGGTGGCTTAACACTGGCCCTGGGTCCCCTAGGAAGTCATTACCAGATCCCAATCTTTGCTTCTGTCCGCAGTCAGACAGGATTTCCATACTCGGGGGACAGTACAAGACCTGTCGCAGGTGGCAAGGGAGAAGCATCCAGGAGAGATGCCTCAGTCTCGCTCTGCTTCCAGCACTGGGTTTCCCTCCCCTCTCCCGACTCTTGCCCACATGGAAAGCTGTTTGCTCAATAACGGTGGAACGATAAGAACATACTTGACCAGAAAACACTTTCAAACGCGTTTTGTCCACGTCCGGGGCTCACGGTGTGGTGCTAATCTAGGCTCCGTGATTCGTCTTGTGTAGCCTTGGGTTTCTGCAGGTGTCACTGACATTGAGCACAAAGGCAGTGGGGCTCCCCGGGATTCTACACACCAGGCCTTGCCCACACCTAGGGTCAGGGGCACCCTGTGCACGAATGTTCTGATACCGTGATGGTAGAGACGGTCACTGAGTCCCCAGAAGCCCGCCTCTTGGACCACAAGCTACTGTCTCTGTGTCCGGAGCTGTGCAAGGGCCTCCTGTTCCCAGAGGCAGTCTTCACGGCAGGCTTTAATTTTTGGAACTGCACCAGAATCTCCCTGTTTAGGGCAGGGTTCCAGGACAGGGAAGGGGGAGTTCCATCCCTTGAAGACTGTCATCTAGAAATGCCATTAACCCCGAGCACCCAAGTTGAAACTTGTTATTTTCTCACAGCCACAGGAACAGGTCTGGGTTTCTTTAGGGACCCCAGTGGGCAGTTGGGGGACTTATAGCCACTGCCTCCCCGCCCCTACCCTGAACCTCAGGCTCTGTTGCTTCTTTCCATTGGAGGGACTGTCAGTGCCATAAGGTGGTAATTTTCCTCTATGGAGATTCTCGTTAGACCTGTTATATTGCTTCAGGTAATGGTTGTCATGGAGTCAGTTACCAGGCTATTTATTGCTGTTCCCTAGTCCCTGCCAGAATAGCCTTTGAAAAGGAGGAAAAGGTAACTACTTTCTTTTCCAGGAAATTCTGGGCTACTGGTCCTAATGGTGGCATATTAATTATTTGATGCTGAGTAACAAATTATTCCAAATCTTAGTGTCTTAAAGCCAGCAACATTTATGATCTCACAGTTTTGGTCAGTCAGGAGTCAGCTGCGTAGCTGGCTCAGGGTCCCTCACAAGGCTGAGCTCCAGCTTTTGGCCTTGGTTATAGTCATCTCAAGGCGTATCTTGGGGAGGATCCATCTGCTTCCACACTCATTCACGTGGCTTTTGGCAAGCCTTGGGTCCTTTCTGGCTGTGCTCCTAGATATTAGTTCCTCGCCACGTGGGATTCTCTGTGGGGCAGCTCACAGTTTGGCCTGTGGCTTCCCTCAGAGCAGTGAGGGAGAAAGAGAGAGGGAGCAAACAAGATAGACGTTACTGTTGTTTCATAAGCTAATTTCTGAAGTGTCATTCTATCACTTTTGCTGTATTCTGTTTGTCAGGAATGAGTCACTAGGTCCAGCCCACACTCAAGGGGAGAGGAATGCACAAGGGCTTGAATACCAGGAGGTGGGGACCACGGAGAGTCCTCTTGGAGGCTGCCTACTACAGGTTGTTAATTGCTCTGTGTGTTTCCCAGCCCAGATCAGAAGTCACAGGGCATCTGTTATAGAACGCTATCCAGGCTCTTGTGAGGGAAGTGAATTTAGCTGGGTGTTCCTCAGGGGGTGGAGATAATCTGGAGAGAGATGGAGTCACTGGGTTGAAAGATTAGCTCCAGGGGCTTGAGAGAAAGTCGGCAGAGGAATCTACAAGCATCAGTGTATTGTATGCAGGTGTCCTAGCAGGCAGTAGGACTTCTGATGGGTGAACTGATGTATTTGCTGGGGCTCTGTGATCTACAGCTTAGTCTCAGGAGCTGCATGGAAGTCGCCAGATCCCCCAGATGGTAAAGAGGCTGTGGAGTCACCTGCCTTTGGATAGAATATGTGGTCTTGGACAATAAACATCCCAGTGGCAACGATGATGTAGCAAAGACCAAACAGTCTTTCCTCGGTAAATTTTTTTTGACAGATTGTAGCGCTAAAGAGTTAAAGAACACCCAGTGATGACTGACATTGGGAGGGTTCTCATCCTAGTAATGGGAGGTAAGGATTAGATAGAATTTAATTTAGGAAAATTAAGTTATGTGGTATTTCTTTTGCCTCAGCATTGTAAAAGTATATTATGTTCTATTTAGATTTATTACGTATTTAATCTTTACAACTCTTTATAGGTATTGTTTGTTCCTTTGATAGAAGGGAAATTGGAGCACAGAGAAGTGAATGTATGTTTAGTGGGCTAGCATAGAAGCAGCCAGGGCTGGAGAACCCTATTATATTGTGAGGGATCAATACCAAAAAAAAGGAAATACACTGACGATAACTGAGATGTCTGGGAAGCAGGGGAGATGCAGGGGCGCAATTCAAGTCATCAGGATGCCACTGTCCTCTCTTGTTTGTTGCCATCCTTCTACACTTCTGCCTTTTCAGGCCTTATGTAATAGCAGGACACCTGGCAGCGAGTTTAGACCGAAACACTCCAGGTTCTCACAAATGTCCCCGCAAAGTCCTACTGTATCTTTTGGCCTCCAGTTGGGTCATGGCGTCTGTGTCTGAATCTCTCACTGAGGGAATGCAATGCTCCTTTTTGACTAGGCCTGGGGCACATGCCCATCTTGGACAGTGGGTTTGTGGAGGGACAGTTCCATACACCAACTGAGACTGAAGAATGGAGGTCATTTCCCCAGAAATGAATATAATTCCCTAGAGATAACAATTGATCCCCACTAATAGAAATGATAACTGCAAACATTGCATTTTATTGCCTCATCGGATAGTAACTGATTATGCATCTATCAGCAAATTCATTTGATCATTCCTGATATACTGTATATAGCACTGGTTTTTATCCATTTAACCGGTCTTAACATGTTAATTAACATAATTAGTGAGTTGAATAAATCTTTGACACCTGTTCACTTCATATTTTTATGAAAGTCATATTTTTAACCTTTAAAATATTGTATTTTAGCAAGTGGAAGGAGACTACTCTTTTCCTTTTATATATGTTTCTCATTTTCCTTTAAAAACCACCTGGATAATATATATCCTCAGGAGAGTTGTAGCTTTAAATTTGTCTAACATTTTAAACAACTTGCCATCCAGGTGAGTCAGACTGGGCAGTCCTGAGCCAAGCTGCTCCGGCAGATGCTGTGTGGAACAGAGGAGCCATCCCTACAAAGTCCTGCCCAAATCGTAGATTAATGAGCAAAATGAATAAATTATTGTTTCAAGCCACTCAGTGTTGAAGTCATTTGTGATACTGAAATAAATGATACAGGGGGACTTTCCTTTAAATATATCTCTGCCTGAAATTTTTACAAGAAATATCTGTTACATTGAAATATTTTTAAATTGGGGGGGGGGAAATTAAAATTAGAAACATAGCGAGAGTTTCTATTTGTGTTTCCCTTACTTACATCCTATGTGAGTTCTAATTTCCAAGTCATCTAGGGGTCAAAAGGCATTTCTTTATCAAACACTGTTATGACAGTAGCTCTTGAGTGCTTAGATCTTCTTACACCAGAGAGAAAAGAAAAGATAAGGAAAGATGGAAGCCATACATGGATTATAAAGAAAGTAAATACTATCAAGTGATGAATTTACGGATCATTTTCTTTCCAGCTTGATCAGTGCTCCTTTGCTCATACCATGTTCTCTAAACTTCAGGTCAGTGGCTCAATCGCCGATTCCTGTTCTTGGCTTGGAGAAAGTCTTTTCCTGTGTGATAGTTTTCATTTATGAGGCATCTCTACTTACTGAAGGTGGGGACTGGGGGGTGAGGCTTGTTTTTCTTCTGAACTCATTGGTCATTCCAGTGTTCCTCAGGAGTGACTTGGGAAGATAACATTCCTCATGACCTTAGCGGGAGCTACATTCTCGGAAGGCTGGCCCTTGGTGTTGCCAACCTTTCCTCCTGAGCTTGAAGACAGCTCCTCATCTCTTTGATATGAGACAGAGGTGGGCCAAATCAGTTCTTCAACTATATCCTTTCTTTATTCTCCATGACTGTGAGTGCATTGAACTAACATATCTGTAAACAGACTCTAGGTCATTCTGTCCATGACAGTATCAGCTAGAAGAACAGTGAGAAGTTGACAGGTTTTTGAGATGCACTTGCATTCTATCACAGCATAATCGATTGTTCATTGCCCTCTCTAGCCTGGCAGGAGGGAGAGGTGCAGGGAGAGGAAGAGGCTTGCAGTCAGAATTTTTAGGCTTATTGGTCAGAGCTCAAAGAAACACAGCTGGTTGAACTTATGAGTCTGATCTACTATGCAGATCCATGTACATGCTTCAGGAGCCAGGGGCCCCGTTGTGGCCTGCTTTCCTCAGAGAACCTCAGGGACAAAAACACTGGGGTAGAGAGTAGGGCAAATGACGGAGTTTATTGCTGAAACATGTTTTGACTTGATACTTAGGGACAGAGGAATAGTATTTGAGTGTCTACAGGGAAATGTGGCCTAGGACAGGTTATTAAATGCCAAATGTGTTAAGAAAAATTCTCAGATTTTCAAACTAAAACATTATCTCTTACAAATCAGTAACTGAAAAATAACTATCTCCACTTAAAAAAATGGATAAAGGACATAAACAGTCAATTCACAAAAGAAGAAATACAGATGACGAGAAATATATATTAAAAAGTTCGTTTTACTAGTTTGAAGAAAATGCAAATAAAATCAATGGTATCTTTTTCTTGCTGTCAGAATGGTCAAGATTAAAAAGATATCAAAGCCCAGTATTGGCGAGCATTGACGAAGATTTTCTCCTTGACCAAACTCTAGGCAGGCTCCTCTGAGCCCTCTTCTTGACTAAGCCTCAACTTCGGCCTATAAAAAACTACATATTCTCCACACAAATGATTTTGTCGACCCCTCTGCCCCCACATTAAAAGACCTAAACAAACACTGATATAATTTCTAACAGCTCCAGGCCACATCCCTAGGATGACACTAGCCCCTCTTCAGGTGCCTGCCTGAGAAAGCTCAGGGATGCCAAAAGAGTTTACTGTTCATTCCAGCCAACACCTGACTATTGGCCCCTGAACACCCTTCCTTGGAGCATTTAATAAAAAGGGCTTACAATTGTGAATCCTTCCTCTGTCCCTTTGAGATATATACTGTCAACTACAACTCAGGAGTGTCTTTCTAAAGGACCTGAAAGCCATTCCATTAAAATGTAATCATCAGGAAGGGTAGGGCCTGTTTCCCAGTCTCCGTGGGAGGATAGAATTGTAGCTTCAGTAATTGCCAACTAGCAGATACAGCTGTCCTAATCATGATTTTTCACTTTCCTGACTCTACTGAGCCCCAGCTCCGCCTCCCCTCTCCTCTTTTGTTTTCCCTTTAAAACACCCAGTCACCTCTGTATAAATGAACGTTGACTTCAGTTTACACTGAACCTCCTTCTCTATTGCAATAGCATATTGCTTGTTAAAATCTGTCCTTAACCATTTTCACTAATATCTGACTCTATTTCTCTTTGGCAGCATGTGGAGAAATGCAGAGTCTCACGCAGTGATAGTCTAAATGAGTATAATCATTCCTTAGGTGGTTTAGCAATATTTATCAACAATTAAAATTTTTTTCAACCGAAGTATACTACTTCTAGGAAATTATCAAAAAGATTTTTGGACATAGAAAGATGATCAGAACACAAACTCTGCCTCTTTCTCTCTCTCTACATGTATATAAAATTTATAAAGATACATCTGGAAAGATCTTCCAGATAAATGTATTCTAATGTGTTAATAAATAGTGGTGTGATTAAGTGGTAAGACTGGGTGATGTTACCCACTTTTTTATACTTTCTATTTTGTTCATTTTTCAATAAGCACGTGTCCTTCCTGTAAGCAGAAAAGAAAATGAAGCTATTTTATTTTATATGTTGAGAAAATCAATTAGAACGAGAGATATCAGTGACCACCATCAGAAAAATTCAGATATGCAAGGACCATTGGTCTGCTTTTTTGTACCAGTGCTGTGATCTTGAGTATGTCCCATAAGCATCAAGTTCCTACCAAAATGTTACTTGTGCTTGTGTTCAAGTGGCGATAGCAGGGAGAGACTATTTTCCTTTCCTAGTCTTCCTATTCTCCTGTATTTTCCAGTTTTTACAAAATGATCACGAATTACTTCTAGTGATGGAATATAACCTATATGAAACTATACAAAACATATTCATTCTGTTCATAAGAAAATGATGGACAACTAGTATGAACTTTTGGAAATTGTCTTTCTAGTGAGGAAATAATTCTAAACATAAAATGTGCAAATGCCTTTTATGTTGGAAATCATTGGAAATTCCTCCTCTATTGAGTTTTCAAATAGGAAAGCTTTTTATGAGTCTCTTTGCCCATAAAAGTACTCTTTTTTCCTCTTGCAATTAATAGGTATTTGGGGGTGGGTGCTTTGAGTGTATGTAACTATCCTGTTGTTCATCAAAATTTTAATGAACTAATATCAGAATGATACGAACTCCCGGAATCTTGCTTTATTCAGGAGGTTATAATCTGTTAGCATGATTATTTATTTTAGTCCTCACACTGTCCCAAATCTAGCCAGCTGGAGCCCCTTCAATCTATCTCTGTGTTCTTTGACATGTCCCTGACAAAAGCCCTATAGACAGCATCTTCAGGTGTTCAAATGAATATCACAAGGACGCAATGAGAAAAGCACAAATCAGTTCTGAGTTACAGATGCCAAAGATGAATAACCTGAAACCCAAATCAAGGGACATTCTACTGAATACTGTGAGAGATCTTCCTAAGTGTCAGGGTTATGAAAGTCAAGGAAAGACTGAGGAATTGTTCTAGATTGAAGGAAACTAAAGAGATGTGACAACTAAATGCCACTTGTGGTTCTGAACTGGATCCTTTTGCTTTAAAGGATATATTTCAACAGGCGAAACTTGAAAGGCATCTGTGGATTAGATGGTAGTAATGTTTCAGTGTTAATTTCCTGGTTTTGATAGTTGTATTAGGTTATGAGGAGAATGTCCTTGTTTGTCGGAAGTATACTAAACATCTAGGGGTGAGGAGGCATTATGCAGACAACTTACTCTCAGATATTTCAGGAAAAGTAATTTCTTCTTCTGTTCTTGCAAGTTTGAGATTGTTTCCAAATAAAAATTAAAAACCAGAGGTAAACTGAGCAAAGGTAAGAGATGGAAAGCCTGGAAGGAGCTAGAGGTGGAGTAAGGCAGAGGATGGTATAAAATGGCTATATCTGAGAGAAGAGGAGGAGGATTCACGAGAATTAGTCTATTTAAAAGAGGGAGCAGGAGAGGAAACAAGATGCTAATGTGGTTGACAGAAAGTAAAGGTGGGGTTGGCAATGGATTTGGAGAAGTTGGCAAGTTAACAGACAAAGGGCTGAGTGGGAAGATGAGGAAAAGAACTCATGTTTATTGAATGCCTTCTATGTATTAAGTACTAGGCTGGACATTTAAATCCCATTTAACTCTTACATAAACTTGTAAGATGGGAGTTTTATCCACATTTTAAAAATGGATAACTAAGGTTCAAAGAAGTTGAGTAGTCCAAAGTAATATAGCTGGTAAGCAGAACCAGGATTTAATTCCCACTATGTGTAGTTTCAGTGAGAATGGGATAGTAGAGGAATGGTCTCATCAGGTCATGCAAGGGGAAGAGTTTAATGTTTTCACCCCAGAGATTAGAGGGAGCACAGAGATTGAGTGAGATGGTGGGGGTTTGGAAGTCGGGATTGAAGCCAGGTCTTGAATAATTTGAAGAGATGTGCTAGCTGAAGTCATTGGGGAAATGGTAGAAAAGCAAAGAAAAGAGAAACATTGAGAAACACCATCACTTATAGGTGAGAGGAGGCAAGAGGGGCTCAAAGAGGATTTGCAGAGGGCGAAGGGGGCATTGTAGGCCAGCTTCTAAGAAGGCACCTGATGATTCGCACGTCCTAGTATTCATATCCTTGTGTAATCGTCTCCCCTTGAGTGGGGGCTGGATATAGTGACTTGCTTCTAATCAGTAGAACGCAGCAAAATTGGCAGGATGTTGCTTCTGTGATATGGTTACAAAAATGGTAACCTCCATCTTGCTAGCAAATTCTTTGTTGTTGATTTCAATGAAACAAGCTGCCAGGTTGGAGAGAACCATGAGGCAGAGAACTGAGGATAGCCTCCAGCTAATGACCAGCAAGGAATGAGGCCCTCAGTTCAACAACCTTCGAGAAACTGAATCCTGCCAACAACCACGTGAATGAACTTGGAGGCAGATTCTGTCCCAGTTGAACCTCTTGCGAGAGGGAACAAAGTCAGGAATGACTTAGGACACTATCTTGGTGATGTCACCCCTCTTGATGGAGTCTTGTGAGGGACTCTGAGCCAACACTGTGATTGTAGCTGAGAGACCTTGAAGTGGAGGATCCAGCTGAGATGTATCAGGATTTCCAATCCACAGAAACTGAGATCATAAACGTGTCTTGTTTTAGGCTGCTAAGTCTTCGGTTACAGTTGATCTTCATTATTCAAGGATTCCATAATTGCAAATTCACCTACTCACTAAAACTTATTTGTAACCCCAAATCCATACTCATCTTGTTTTCATGGTCATTTATGGACACGTACAAGTGGTGAAAGCCTGAGTTGTCTGATGCGCATGCTCCCAGATGAGGTTGAACAAGGCAAGGCTCAGCTCTCTGGTCTCTGTCCTTTACGGTAGTAAACAAGTGTCCTTTTCATGGTCTATTTAGTGCCATGTTTTTGGTATTTTTGTTTGTAATTTTACTCTTTAAAATGGTCCCCAAGGAGAGCGTTGAAGCGCTGTCTAATGTTCCTAAGTGCTGTGATGTGCCTTACGGAGAAAATTCCTGTATTAGATAAGCTTTGTTCAGGCATGAGTTATATTCAGGATTTGGCTGTGAGTTCAATGTTAATGGGTCAACAATATATATTAAAGAAAGCGTATTTAAACAGAAACACATACAAAACAAGATTAGGTATTGATCAGTTGATGGAAATGTGACCAGAGGCTCACAGGAACCTAAAACCCTGTATTTCCTCTAGGAGCAATGGTTCAGTACCTGCTAATTCAGTGTTCTCATTGCCTTTATAGGATGTAACTGCCTCAAATAATGAGAATTCACCGTAATTTATTATGTAGCAATAGATAACAAAAATGGGGGTGGGTGGCTAAAAGGACAATTCACTTCACCAACCTATGGGAGAAGAGTTTCACAAGGAGGGCATGATTAAGCGTCGAGGGTGCAGGTCTCTCACTGCGAGTGAGGCGAGAGAGGTAATGGTTGGCAATTAGTAGTGTCTGCCATCTGAGTATCACTAAAATGGCTGCATATCAAAAAGAAATAATTTTGTTTGGCTAAAGAGAATTGTTTTCAATGGATGTAAGTGAAAATCTAGGAAAATGAGCTTCACAGGGCAATCTCCTTGCTCTATCAAGGTTACCGCTGTGTGAGGATGGATGTGTCAGAAGGCACCAGCTTCATTAAAAGCTCCGTGACTGTTCAGGGTGATGTAGCCCAGGGCAGCCTTCTGGCAGCTGCCGCAGCACTGACGCTGCCAATGCAGGGAAAGGGTACAACGACAGGAGAAGCTGTAGAAGGGAATAGCCCCTGACGACCCCAAGCACCTTAACACGGCTCTTCCATGATCTGTGGCTGAAAGTTTAAGGTATTTTCATTTTATTTACTTGTAACTTCAGCCTATGAAAGGTTTATTGTTTATTTTGATGTTTAATTAGACTTCCAGCTTCATTCTGGGTCCCCAGTCCTCACCCTACCCCTGTATTCCCTCTAACGAGTGTGCTAAGTCATTCAATATGCATGGACTTTGTATAATAGGTAGCACTGTTCTGTGTGTGTAGGCTTAGAATTTACATAAATGGCACCATGCTGTAAATACTGAGTTCTTCCTTCTTCCACTCTACCCTGATTTGTGTTGCTCCATCAGTGTGTAATTTGTTGCTTCTAACAGCTGTGTAATACACCATAGTGTGTATATCCCCACACTTTACCCATCCTTTCCCCTAGCCTGCCTTCCATTCCCACGACCAGTTAGGTGAAGGGAGTGGAATGAAGGTTAACAGTACACGTTGCAGTATCATGCCCTTCATTTGCCTGTAATTGCTTCTCAGTCTTCTCTTGTCCTTCTTCCCTTCATTGGGTAGAGGACAGTATTCACCAGGACTCATTCCTACATCATGAGAACGTGCAACGTCTAACTTTTTGCAGAGCAACTTCCCATTTGGTTCCTCCCGCAATTTTCTGAGAAGCAGAGGTACACATTTGTTTATTAGGTTTAAAAAAAAAAAAAAAAAAGCTTAGTGGTAATTCCCAACACCACCTGATGGCTCTAAAAGTAAAAAAAACCAAACAAAACAATAACAAATAAAATGGCATTTAATGAATTTTAAATAAAAAATAAACATATGCTATGAAAAGGCAAGAGACAGAGAAAGGAGAAGTTGACAAAATCAAGTAACCATGAAACATGGAGATGCTTCCAAAGTGAGAAATTGCTCACCCAGAGGGTACACCACACATTTTGAAAGCTCAGCTCATTGAGGCATGGAAAGCAAAAATGAAAAGGGAAATAATGTTTGGGTGACAAGGAAGCCAGAATTTATACTGTCCTCAGGGACCAGGTACCTAGCCAGACTGATATCCAGATAAGACTCCTGCAAAGTGAAGCTAGAAATAGATTCTTGCTGACTCAGAAAAAGAAAGCCATCACTTGTGTGTGGAATCAATGTTTATTTCTGAATTATACAGAGAGGATATACATACATACATATATATATATGTATATATATATGTATATATATGTGTGTGTGTGGTGGTGTTACATATCTTTATATTATTAATTTGCACTATTTAGGTAGAATTTATTTATTTACCAAAACAAAGGTCTAGTAGATACTTTATTCTGAGCGATCCAATATGTGGTAGAAAAAAACCTTTAAATATATAAAAGATTAGTTTGTGCACATCTAAATGTTTCTAAGGGAACAAACTACAGAGGCATTGTGATTAATTAGATGAGGGTTGCCAACTTAGTACCATAACTGAATACTTAAAACAAGACTTAAGAACACAAAGGCTTGGAGTAGTGACTTCCTCACACATGTCAGAGTTATGTCTTAGAACAGGGGTCCCCAACCCTGCCCCCCAGCCACGGCCTGGTAGGAACCGGGCCACACAGCAGGAGGTGAGGGGTGAGGGGCGGGCGAGCCAGCGCAGCTTCATCTGCCGCTCCCCGTCGCTCGCTCCCCGTCGCTCCCTCCCCGTCGCTCCCTCCCCGTCGCTCCCTCCCTGTCGCTCACATTACCTCTGAAACCACCCCACCCCACCCCCACCCTGTCCCTGGAAAAATCGTCTTCCATGAAACCGGACCCTGGTACCAAAACGGTTGGGGACCGCTGTCTTAGAAGATAACCCCATAAAACATTGTATGGCTTCAACAGGAACTTCGGGTTTTCTTCCGCCCCCAGCTATTGCCCTCCAACAAACTTTCTTACTCCCTGATGATATCTTCTGTGCAGATTTTTGTTCTTTCTCTTAATCAAGGAGCTAAGTGAATAGCACTTGCCACTTTAGGAAAACAATGCGTTTGCCCCAATGACCCCTTGGTTCCCTTAACAACAAATCTACAGGAAAAGTGCAAACAGTTCCCAGAAGTCAGAACCAAAGCAAGAATGCCCAGAATGCAAGAGCTAGATAGTTGATGATGGGAATGTTTACATCTGTCTACATATCGGCTGAGCGATTATTTGTTTTCAGGATTCTTCTAGGCTTCTATGTACTTGGTTTGAATTTACCTGGTGGCCTTTCTCTAGCACATGCAATTAATTTGTCTTTTTAAGATAATAAAATAGCAGATGCCTATCAGAATGGTTACGCAGCCCGTAGAACAGCCCAAACAAAATCACTGATTGAGCAAGATGCTCATCATTTCCACATAGGAAGATGAAGCTCCAAACACAATACCACCTGAGTAGCCTTCCATGAACAGGCTGGCCAAGTTCAGAGAATATGTGAATGGTGGGATTGTTGTCCTGTCTGGTTGACTCTCTCACAAGAGCCTTTTATGGACAGCTCTATGTCCTCGGATTCTTCATTACTTCCGGCGGCTAGGGGGACCATGTAATTTCTCTTCCAAAATGGGATATGGCTGAGCGAAAGGGAGCATTGTGACTAATTATGTCAGGGCAGCAGTGAGCCAACTGGAAAATCGGGTCATTGCTCTGTTCTGAGAGAGGCATAACTTGGGCTGCCGAAGGCAGAGGTGAGCTGTGGGAGGGGCTGCGCTCCGGGGGTTTTCCTCTCAGACACACCAGGTGTTGTGAGGGAGGAGGACCCCAAAGAATGGTTTAACAGGATACCAAGCGGAAAGGGACCGAGGGGAGGACATAGATAGCTGGGGCTTATGGAGGAAAGAGAGCTGACCTGTGTGTAAGAGAGCACGTCTGGAAGGGGGGTGGAGGCGGACGGGAAGCAGATGAGGGCGGGACAATTCAGTCACCTGTGCAGAGACGTCTGCTTCAAAGCATTTCAAAGCTCATGACACGTAGGGCTCGAAGTGTCCCCGACAGCTCTCCCGGACGCAGTTACCATCCTCAGACTATGGTGGAACCCCGTTCTCCACTGCATTTTAATTTTTGCTAGCTTATTAGTAATAGTTGATACTGGAGACTGAGAATCGTCTCCAGGGTAAGGGCAGGACCTCAGCAATGCCTCTCTGTACAGCCAAAAGCCTTCTAAGCAGGCTCCACTTTGGGTCATGTAAACACAACCTGAGCCATGGACTCGTGGCTAGGACTCCTTGCCTTTTTCGGCAAGCCATGCGTTTCACTAACTTGTGGATGCCAAAATTCTCTTTCTTAAGAGTAAATTAGTTTGTGCGTTTGTGCATGCTGTTAGAGAAACCAATATCTGAATACAAATGCGGAGGGGGAAGGATGGATGTGCTGACACGGTGCTCAGCAAACGCTTTCTATAAAGAGAGTCAGTGTTTTAGGCTCCGTGGGCCCATGGTCTATGGCGATTACTTCACTCTGCTGCTGTAGTACGAAAGTAGCTGCAGAGTCTGTAAGCAAATTTGTGGGGCCGTGTTTCAGTAAAACTTTATTTATGGGGACTGAAATTTGAATAGTTTTCATGTGTCATGAAATATTAAAAACATTTTTTTTCTTAGCCCAAAGTGTGAAAACCATTCTTGACTCGAAGGCCATAGGGCAACAGGTAGGGGCACTGGATTACAAACCCCTCGCTCTGCTAGAGGCCCACGGGTTCTAAACCACATTGGTGTTTTAAAGGGCATATGAAGACTTACAAAGGACTGTTTTGCAAGTGATAGTACAGACTCATGTTTAATTTGAAAGCTGTGATTAGAGTGTGTTAAAGCAGATTACTTTTTATAATGCATGTGAGAGAGAAATTCAGATAACTGAATGTTACCAAATAACGAATTTCTGAGTGGGCCACCTTACATAGAACCCTTGGCACTTAAAGTGTAACTAAGTTTAAGTTAAACTAAGAACTAAGTTTATGGCTCGAAGCACAGACAGCTATCAGAAATGGGGACATTGATCCTTAAGTTTCTCAACGTGGAGGCTGGAGAAATGATTTTGTAAAAAGACCAATTCACAGAAAACATGATGCCCAGTTTGATAACTAAAATAAAATTGATGTGAATTAGAAAGCCTGGCTTCCTTTAGAGACGTTAGCAGAGACGATTCACGTGGACAAGAGCCAAGTGGGCACTTAGCTGATGTGGTGTCACACCTGTGTCTACTTTATGGCTGTCTTAAGCAAGCTTAGGATTTTAAAGGTAGAGTTATGTGGGGACCACTTTCCTAGGGACTGTTGAGCCCTGTGTATTTTAAACCTGAAATGATCACCAAGGAGAAATCCAGCTAATCTATGGAAACAAATCCACTCACGATAAATAGTGGACTGAAGTTATCTTAGGGGTCAACACCAGTCTAAGAGACGAAATACCACTGCACCAAGGGTTAATGAAATATTGAAACGGAAGGTCCTACTTTCTTGCTGAGGTTCAACTAAAATCTTAGAGGCACATAACTGGCAAAATAGGAAAATACACACAATTTCATAAAACATGTTAAGAGCAAACAAGTTCCCTTACTGTTTTTCCCCTTAGAAATTTAGAATGGCACTAGGTAGTGCAAAGTGGGAAAAAAGTACCATCAGCCCTGTCTCTTCCAGGTAGATATGTTTCAACAGAGCCACGAAGCAGAAAAGCATCCTCTTCTTCCAGCCATGGCCAACTAGGGCTTTTCTTTTAGCTTCAGATTAATACTTTGGAAAAAAAGAAAAAAAGAAAAGAAATGAGAAACATGAGAGACTGAATAGAAACAGTAATGATTTGAGGAGGGCTGTGCTTGCTTTTTTTCCTCAAAGGACTTACTGAAAATAAATGATGCATGCTTCTTATACTAGACAAATCTGGTAAAACACAATCTTCCCTAGTTGCCAAGGCTCTCTTTAACATATGGAATCTGTTCACTTTTACCAAAGTTTCTGGAAGCATTTTACGCCTTTCCAAACGATTTAGGGGGCAAAAGACTTGTGTGCAGGCTCCCTTTTAAGTGGATTACGATAAGGAATATTATTGCATTTTGGAAATCCACCTATTTTTTAGTAAATGGCCTTTCCTTGTGGGGCAAAAAAATGGTCTGCTTGAAATAAGGAACATCTGACAAGCGCTAAATACTAAGAGGTAAACAATAAAACAACAATGGCAAAACCCCTCCAATATTTAAAAAAAAATTTTCCTATTATAAAAGAAACACGTTTGTTTTTGAAAAATACAGAAAACTATGAAGAAAAGTAAAATTTAAAAGTGACCTCTTGGGCCACCGTCCAAAGAAAACCACTGTTGACCTTTTTTCATGCATAGCACCTTTGATTCCTCCCCCCAGATGTTTTGTCTTGGAGCTTTTAAAATTTTGTTAAATTCATCAAGAGTATGTTTCTAACACGTGAAAAGTTATAAACTTGCTACCATATGTATGACCTTGGAAACGTGAGGCTAAATGAAAGAAGCCCGACCCAAAGCCCATGTGCCATGTGACAGGAAGCACCCAGACGAGGCAGATATAGTCAGGAAGTCGGTTGGTGATTGCCAGGGACTTGGGGTCAGGGGAAATGGAGAGTGATGGGGTTACTTTCTGAGGTGAGGAAAATGTTCTAAAATTGATTGTGGCGTTGGTTGTACAACTCAGTGACGATGCTGTGCCGCTGAACTGTGCAGTTTAAATGGGTGAATTCTATCTCAGTAAAGCTGTTATTTAAAAAGCACAAGTCAAAACCACAATGAGATGCCACCTCGCACCCACCGGGATGGCTATTATCGAAAAAACAGAAAACAAAAGTGTTGGAGGAAAGGGAACGCTTGTGCACTGCTGGTGGGAATGTAAACTACTGCAGCCATTATGGGAGACAGTATGGAGGTTCCTCAAAAAATTAGAAATAGGACTACCATATGACTCAACAATTCCACTTCTAGGTACATATCCAAAATAATTAAAAACAGGGACTCAAACAGATATTTTTACACCCATGTTCACAGCAGCATCGTTCACAATAGCTAGAAGGTGGAAGCCACCCAAGTGTCCATCGATGGATGAATGGATAACAAAATGTGGTCTATACATACAATGAATATTAAGAAGGAAGGAAACCGACAGTTGCTACAACATGGATGAACCTTGAGGAATTAAGCCAAGTGAAATAAACCAGTCACAGAAAGAGAAATATCATGTGATTCCACTTATATGAGGGCCCTAGAGCAGTCAGATTCAGACAGAAAGTCGAAGGGGGGTGGGGGGCTGGGAGCTGTGGTTTAATGGGGATGGATTTTTAGTTTTGCAAGACGAAAAAGTTCTGGAGATCGGTTGCCTGACAACGTGAATGTACTTAACATTACTGAACTGTACACTTAAAAATGGTCAAGACACTATTCAATACAGTTTGTGTTAGGTGTACTTTACCATAATTTAGAAAAAACTGATAAACCGAGGGGGGCTAGCATTACTGTGGCCCACACGTCCCTCCCCGCAGGTAGGGGCCACCTCGCTCCTGAATCGTCTGTCATTTCCGTGACGGCACGTGCTTGGTTCTGTGTGCTTCTGAACCGTGTGTGTGAGGTGTCCATGGGTGTGAGGCACTCTCTTTTCCCTCCAGGTGACGCGAGAGGGACTCGCTGGCTGTGACTCCACTGCTTTCACTCTCACCCTCCAAAATTTTCTAAAGTCAAAGGATTTGCCTGAAAAGGGCGCCAACTACTTTAATGAGATGGATTCTTATATCCTAAGAAAAGCTTGTTGTAAAGAATGTTGAGTTTGGTATCCATAAGTTTGTTTTCTATGTCTGTGGGTCTATTTCTGTTTTGTATATAAGTTCATTTGTATTGGATTTTTTTTTTGATTCCACATATAAGTGATATCACGTGACATTTGTCCTCTGTCTGGCTTACTTCACTTAGTATGATAATCTCCAGGTCAAGGGAAAAGAATCTGAAAAAGAATATATATATACCATATATGTATATATGATATATATATGACATATATATGTATACTGAATCACTGCTGTACACCTGAAAGTGACACAACATTGTAAATCAACTACACTTCAATTAAAAAAAAGATGGAAAAAAAAAAAGAATGTCCACTGAGTTCCCAAATATCTAGGGAATAAGCCTAAAATGGCTTCGGGCCACTTGTGCCTCTCTCTTCCACCTCCTGTGAACATATCACAACTTCCTGGCATCTACCAAAGAAGAGGGCTACAGCCAGTGAACACTCAGAGGAAGAACTTCCACCATGAGAAAAGAAAAACGCTTTGTTTGAAACAGGCAGCTTGGGAAGTATGTGCGGATTTTGCTTAGGTCTGCCCTCCCTCCCGAGCCTTAAGTCTGTATCTTGCAAAGGTTACTGTGCTTTTCGGGTGGAATCTGCAGCAGCTGAGCCCTGTTTATTCTCGCAGCTCTGCAAATAAAGCCAACCCACTCAGTTTACAGTAGTTAAGGTATCCTTCCTTTGAAATACCCTCAGCAATTCGACCACTTCTTAGCTCTGGGGACTTGGCCTAGTTACCTATCTTCTCTAAGTCTCCATGTCTGTATCTGTAAAGCAGAACAATCGTATCTCTCTCACGGCTTGCTAAGGATTAAGTCTAAAGTGTTTTCAACTGCACAGAATGAGCACACAGTAAATGTCTATTATTAGTAGCAGTAATATTCGTACTAGTAGTAGAGTAGCAGTAGCAGCTCTGTGTCTTTCTGGAATGCGAAAATCATCTCTCTGCTTACAATCATCTTGTCTCCTTTGGGAGTTGTCAAACCCAGCCATGCTGTCAGGAGAGGCCAGGTTGTCATGGATATTAATCTCTATTTTATGCCCTCAAGGATCTGACTTGTCTTCTTACCAGCAGGGTTTTACCATGGAGGTGTCTTCTTTTTTATCCACGCTGACCCCTTCGATCTTTTAGATCAGGTCTTTTTCTAATATGCATTTTCAAAAGACAGATCCTTCTTGACTTGTTTTTGCTTCAAAAATGGACTTCCAGCTGCAGTTATTCCCAAAAGAATGTTATTAAGTTTGATTGACGATTGGATTTTTATTCTTATTCATATGGTGGTGGCTCAGTTTCTTTCGCAGACCAAGAAAATATTTATTACATTTGGGGCACAACATCTGAAGAGTGTGAATGTGGGTCAGAACACTTGAAATCGTCTTGAAAAGTTTAAAGGGCACCGTCACTTTGTTTCATCACCTAAGGCACCTGATAAAAATCTGAAAAAAGCACACCATTTTGAAACACCTCATTTTTCATACTGACTTTTTTGTAAACCTTTTAGGGTTTAATTTAACCCTTCAGCTTTTGGTAAACAAGAAGCTGAAAAGTTGAAATTTAATAACCCAGTTTATGGAAGGAGCAAGAGATAGTCAAGAGTGGATGCTTTTTAAGTTAATACAGGAAACCACACTGAAGATTGATTTCCGAGATAACAGTTGTGTTGTGAAGCTACTAATTTAAGTCTCCCCACACAGAACCACTTCTCCTGGATCATGTAGACTTTTTATGTGTGTAAGAATATAAAAAGTCATGTTGCAGGTTTTAGGAGACGAATGAATAAATAAAATCCAAACCTGACAGTGAAGGAGACAAGCACCTGGGGCTACTTTTAAAAATAGTATGCTTTTCGGAAAAAACTTACTTTTCATCAGACTTGAACTATGAAAGGAGTATTCCTCATTGGGCAGATGGGCTTCACTTTCTAGAACTAATTTTCCAGTGAGACATAGTAGCTTTCTGCTCATTTCCTATAGGCTAGTTTGGCTTCTAACGTGTGTTAAACGAAGTTTCTTACAAAGCTTCTGACAATATTGTTTAATGATAAAAGGAAACTCTCCTGTTTGCTGTCGGAAGAGCAGGGAGATGGACTTAACCTTCCCTTCTCTCTCTCAGGAAAATGAGGCCATGACAGTATCAGCACACATCGCGTTTTATTCTTGGCCTTAATTGAGCTCCTTGGAAGAGCCTTTGCCCATTTTGCAGTTTATCCATTTAATACTAGCTAGAGAAGGTGTAAAATGCTTCCACTCCGGAACCAGAAGGTAAACGAAGCCTGGTATTCCGATATTAAAGAAAGCCAGAAACCCAGGGCTGGAAGTCAGCAGAAAAAACTCTCAGCCACTCTGGCCCTCATCCCGTTTCACATCCTCCACACTGTGAGCATGTGCCTGGTAAAGAAGAGCTTAGGAAAGAGAGGGCTGAAGAAAGCGGAAGCCCGGAGAGGAGTATTTTCTAAGTGGGAAGTAACATTAACAATTTGCAGCATCGCCCCGCCCCCATGCCCATCCCTGGAATGAAGCCCAACAGAAGCAGTGTTTTGCCCTCTCCCCAGCCCCAACAGCCCTTTATACAGATGAGGAACAAAACACACAAGGCAGGCAAAGGAGTGGGTAAGCCCGCAGATGCAGCAGCTGTAGGTTAGTGAGGGACATCCGTCCGCGTTAACTGTGGGCACAGGACTCTGCTCTAGGGGGCGCTGTTTTGATGCGGGAGGGATGATTTGCACAAAGGATTAGATGGACTATAAGGGCCTATGGTTTTTTTTTATTTTGCCGAACTTTCGCGTGACAGTTTGCTTGAAGCATTTGCTGTCTTCATCTCAAAAAAGGTGGGACCAGTGTACCCTTCAGAAGAGTAGCTGCTCGATTTCAAAGGTCTCTTTTACAGCTTTTGTTCTTTATGTACTTTTCAGTAAAGACCTTCTCTTTCAAGTTTTTGTGTATAAACTTCCTTAAACTGTAAGGTCACCATGGCAACTGCAGAGTAAGTGCACTGGGATTTTCCAGTTTCCCTTCAGACCTCCTCCAGGGAAAGGAGGTCACAAGAGAACAAAATGTGACAATAGCAGATACATTTAAATGTAATCTTTGCTCCTCCTTCTGGATTCCTGTGAAGAAGGACAAGGTTAAATTCTCCACAACTCAAACCCAATTAGGAGTCCCCGATTGGATGGCCAATTTCCCTGAGAGCATCATGGTGACCACAGTTTATTCCCTGAAACTGACCGGGACAATAACGAACTCTATTTGTCTTAGGCCACAAATTTTGTCCTCCCCGGTGTTCTCTTAGATCAGAGGTTGAGTACCATTCCAGCATTAAGACCACCTCTCTCTGATTTCAAAACCACTGGCTCTGAAACTGCCCTGCAAAGGCTCCAGTCCCAGCTCTGGGCCATTCTTACAGCTGTACAAATTGGACTGGCCAGCTAATCTCTCTATGCTTCTCTTTCCTTATCTACAAAACGCACCTCATTGGCTTATTCTGAGGATAAAAATCAGAGAGTGTGCGTGCAGGTTTTTACATAGAACCTGGCACGTGGTAAGAACCCAGTACATGCTCAATTTTTGTTTCTCACAGGATGAGACTAGATGGACTAGATCATTTCTAAAGTTCCATCTGGACTCAACCGCCTCTTGAATTTTCGAAACAAGGACGTTTTCTCTCCCATCCACCAAAATAAGTTCAAATGGAAGTCCCTACTTTCACTAATTAAAATATGAATGATGTAATTCAGAAAGCAGAGTTGCATTCCTCTTGCCCAAATGCTTTTACATCTGGCTCAAATACTCATTTTCTCCTCACTTTTGGACTGGAAAAATAGAACGCCAAATGAAGACTTAGGTTGTCCTTACGTCATCTAATGGTGATCATGAGTGAGACGGTGTTAAGCTGACACATTTCTCTTTTAAGTTTCTAAATTCAGGAATAGAGAGCGTGAAAGCTGAACATCTAAACGGTGTTTACCCAATCCTCAGTGTATTTTGTCTTTCAGAGCCCAGCCATACAACATAATAAGTAACCACACAGTTGTTATTGATGGTGAATTCTTACTCCTTCTCCATAGAAGACATTTCTGGTTCATTGTAAAGGCAGCTAGTTCTGAGTGCAAGGGGGGGAGAAAAAAAAGGAAGCAGTAAACATTTTCTCCACTGTTACCACTTTGTAAACATGACAGATTTGGCCTTTTTAAACTGTTTAGTGTGGTCCCATTGCTACTACAGAACACATCTACACCTGGACAGATGATGAGATTAAGCTCTGATTCTTTTACCATCAGTTTTGAAAATATAGTAATTGCTTCTGATTTAGAACTATAAAAGGAAGACTGAGAACTCCAAACACCTCCAGCGGTCTCTTCTGTCCTTGTTTTTTTTGTTTGTTTTTTCTTTTTCCTGACTTTTCAATCTATCTTATTCAGGGAACATTATATTGCAAATTTTTATTTGTAACCCAAATAATATAATATTTTAGACACAAAGGACAATCCCTCTCGAGCAGCCTGACGTTATTTACATACGAACACAGTTAACTTTCAGTTTTCACAACAACGAAGATTTTCCAAGACACTAAAAGAATGCCAGTTTCAACTTTCTTTGGTGTTGTTACAGAAAAATACCTTACAGCTGATCTGTATTTGGGTCAAACAAGTGAGTCCTAACATTAACCTAAACTGATTGCATCCAGAAAGAAAAATGTAACCATATAAAATAAGGAAACTTTTATTATGGTGTATGAATGTGTTTATGCTTTCTTGTGTAATATTAGCTGCTTTTGATATTCCGTGTGATTCCTCTGTTAGCCAATTTCAAACTTGCTTTATATTAATTTCCAATTAATTAATTAAACACTTCAACTGTTACTTGTTCCCCTCTGGTAAATATTTTATTGTTGGCAAACAAACGCCATTTAAAGAGATGCTGTGATCCTTTTTACGTGCGGGAGTTCCTTTTGTAATGTGAATAATTTCACAAGCCGGGGTATCTGTCTGCACATCAGAGGTTCGGTTATTAATGTTAGGTATTTTGTTGAAAATGGCAGAAGTCTGGCTCCCTGAGAAGGGCGGAGGGCTTTTTGCCCCTCTCCAGCCACCCTTCTCGCTGGTGGTGGTATTTTTATGGAGGATACCTGGCAACTCTAGTGAACAAGGACAGTCAGGCAAGTGTTGACTGTTCTAGAAAAACCTAGCGAAGCTGCAGTGGAATTAAGGCAGGGCAGTCTTCCAAACCTAGCTTTTCTGCTTTTTAACTTTGCGTAATCCTTCCAAGGGAAACAGCAATTTGCAGTTCACGTGTTACCGTCACCCCAGAGGCGACAGACGGATTCTTCGCCGTTTTCAAAATAAGAACGGCTCTATAGATACAACTTATCCTTTGAAAGTATTTTCTTTCCTATATAAAACTACAGGTTTAAGGGAAAAAATAAGGCAGGCTGAGGAAATTGCCTTCTGAAAGTCAATTAGAGGTGGAGGTGGTATGTGTGTGTATGTGTATGTAGGGAGAGGGTGAATGTTTAAAAACATTAGTGGGACTAAAGACAGACAGGCTTTGTTCCCTGACAGGGTATGTGTTTGCTTTTGTTAGAACCAGCCTGAAGCGTTCTAGTTAAGGTCGTGTGGAAAGTCAGGGGGCATCTGTTCGTGAAAGGAACCTGGTTTTTCTGGCTTCTAAAATCTAACCATAGATCTGCAGTGATTTATGTTTTCTGAACCTCAAGTCATCCTCTACAGTCTGTCCAAGGGTTGGGGGACCACTTCAGAGGCTGAAAGGTAGTCGTCAAGAAGATGTAGCTAGCATGCCAAAACGGAAGGATTCTGAGGGATTTCAATCATCGGTGGGGTCAACAGAGTAAAATTCTTTCTCCTCCCACGTTTTCAGATGTGCAGATATATCTCATGGCCTCATCTCTGTAATGTCACCATCAGAAGAAGTAGGATCAATTGGAGGAGAATTTAGACAGGCGGCTTACTCACTGAATCCAAAGCAAGAGCATAGATCTCCTGGGACAAATCTAATTATTTTTATTCAGCCATTTACTTTAAGACAGTGATTCTCAAAGCAAGGTACCGAGACTGGCAGTATTAGCATTACTGGGAACTAGTTAGAAATACAGATTTCTCAGGCCTGCCGAATCAGAAACTTGGAGGGCGAGGCCCAGGATACTTGTGTTTTAACAAGTGCTCCAGGCGATTCTAATGCACAGTTAAGATTGAGAACCACTGCCCCACAGCAATGATCTTATTAGTCTTATGCACATTCACCAATTCATGCAGCAGAAATTTACTGAGCATCTAGTATGTACTAGGCATGAGCTTGGTGCTTCCTTTAGGAAGGAGATCAAGACATCTCAGGGCCACCCGAGACCATTTAGATATCGGGGGAGAGGATCTGTGGCAGTAGATTAGTGAACAAAATGAAGAATTTGAGAGAAAAAAAGAGAAAGCTACACAACTAAACCAAAAATGATAAATGTTTTCCTATGGTAGCTAAGCAGGAAGAGTAGAAATATGGAGGGAAGATAACTATTGAAGGAGGCAAGATTTTATGGTAATGATAGCACATGACTAGGACTCTATAGCGGGTTTGGCTGGAAAATTATTGATGCTCTTTCCTCATCTTTTGTCTTGAAAACAGCTCCTTAATTTCATAAATACGTTATCCTAAAAAAATGAATACTAAAGGGAAACTAACTGCGAGTTCTCTTTGTAGGGAAAGCTCATGACAGTGCAATTTGAGCAAAGATAACTGCTGAAGGGGTACATTACACCAACTTTCGGTTCCTTGATTTCTAATATCTTCCTTCTTTCCACAACTTCTTGTTTTCAACAGTTGCGTTAGAGACTAAGAAGATTCTGCTAGAGTAAAAATTTGTGTCATTTTGAGTATTGTTAGTCTAAATGGGTGTCAGTTACCTTGAAAGAAAACTAGAGGATAGGAGTATTTAACAGTAAACTACTGCTAAACTTTCTAAAGCAAAAACCTTTCCTTGAGTTTTTAAACCCAAAAGAGCCACACTATAAGCAAATAATTCTACAGATTACCTGCTATAAGAATGTGCTGTAGGAAAAAAATATCTAAATGGATTGTTTTCATGAGGAATTGGCATTTACACCTATGCAGGTAAAGCTTCACTAATTTAGATCTTACTTAGTCAGAATTTGTAGCTGTTTGGACATTGTCCAGGCTTTCTGCTTTTGCAATATCTATTAAAACAGGAACGGGTTATAAAAATTAACAGTGGGGCTTCCCTGGTGGCGCAGTGGTTGGGAGTCCGCCTGCCGATGCGGGGCTCACGGGTTCGTGGCCCGGTCCAGGAGGATCCCACATGCCGCGGAGCAGCTGGGCCCGTGGGCCATGGCAGCTGGGCCTGCGCGTCCGGAGCCTGTGCTCCGCAGCGGGAGGGGCCGCAGCGGTGAGAGGCCCGCGTACCGCAAAAAAAAAAAAAAATTAACAGTGTGAGCAACATGTGAAATGGAGAAGCTTAATACAGCAAATATTCTTGTCTAGATTTCACATAAAGTGTCAGAAAAATTATCTGTGACCGGGAAATAAGAAAAGGAAATTACTGGATGTTCTTCCTTTTTTTTTTTTTTTTTATTTTTTGCGGTACCCGGGCCTCTCACTGTTGTGGCCTCTCCCGTTGCGGAGCACAGGCTCTGGACGCACAGGCTCAGCGGCCATGGCTCATGGGCCCAGCCGCTCCGCGGCATGTGAGGAGATCTTCCCGGACCGGGACACGAACCCGTGTGCCCTGCATCGGCAGGCGGACTCTCAACCACTGTGCCACCAGGGAAGCCCTGGATGTTCTTTAATAGCAGTGCTGAGTTGACTTTCTATTGATCTTACAACTCTGTAGAGGCAGATGTTAACTTGTAGATTTTTATTGAGCAGAGATGCAAATAATTTCTGTCCAGTGGAAAAGAAAACCCTACGGTTACAGTTTATTGCCCTGTTGAACATTAATCAGTTTTGTATCTAAACCAATATTTTTATCCTAATGTTCCTTTATAAACTGCCTATAGATGTCTAGCTTTTCAAATGCTCTTTGAACTGGTTTTAACAGCTTACTGGTTCCTTCATTAAATAATTAGTTGAACAAAATCATTGGCATGTATTCGTTTTATATTTGCATTAAAGTTATGATTTTGCTGTTTTGAAAACTATAATAATAGTGAGCAATAATTTTTTTTATTCATCCAAATAGCTCAGAAGCTGTTAGGCTGTATTTGCCAGTCACTAAATAAGGTGTTTTTAAAAAATCTTGGGAATTCGTGAATTTGGTTCTACAAAACTATTGCAAAATTCAACTTGCCATCATTTTTCTGCATTAGTATGAACTGGTGAGGTTTATTGCCTCAATACAGCCAAGCGATCATCTGGATGTTATACTATATGTGGCAGTGCCTGCGATGTGTTTCTTTTGCTGTAGTGCCTAAAATTGCATGTATATTTTTAAAAGAAATTAAACAACAGTAACAAGATGACCAAGATAACCAAGATCATGGTGGGGGAGGGTGTGGGGGGCAAATAGACTGTAGTACAAATAAGAGAAATTACATCTATCATGGAACAAAGGAAACTTTTAAAGGGCAGTATTGTCAGGATGCAAGAATAAAACACCAGGCATGCAGGTCCTCCCAATTCATTCCTGAAATGCAAGCCAACATCACTGCCAGCTGCTGAATGGAAACCGAGTCTTACTTAGCTGCTTCTGATGCTTCCCTCAGTTCTTCATCCAGTCTGCATGAGCAAAAATTAGCAGTGTAGAAAAGAAACAAAAAAGCAAGCAGAGCGTGAGAAGAGTCACCCAGCAAAGCAGAGCCAGACATAAGTGGAGCGTATGTGCTTTTAAAAACCAACCTTTGGAGCACTGAGACACATTCCTTCAATTAAATACGGTGTTTTCAGAACTCCGATTCAACGTTTATGTACGTTTCTTTTGCAAAGTCCTCCATAAAGATGATAGATATAAACGTTGCAAGAAAATTGGCAACATGCTGGCTGAATAAAGCTGGAAACAGCCATAGCAGTTGCTGGGGACAGTTAAAGTTAGCTTGCAGCCTGGGCCAAGTCAGGGACGTATCTGGTTTAGTAGGTTTCAGTTGCAAATTAGGTTGACCTCAACAGCTTTTTTTTACACACAAGACAAAGACTGGAAATGATATACTGCAAGGGACTGGTACGAGGACCTCTGCTCTGATAGCGTGTTGAGGTCACCCACAAGTAAGACACTGGTGTACACACACAGAGGACCCAGCGTGAACTGTAGATCAGGAGACTTTTACCTCACACTTCTCTTATAAGATCTCTCTTCATCGTACCTTACAGGATAAAAAAATGAATGCAGTGAGGAAAACGAGCAGACAGACAGATGGAAAAAAAATGACAGGTCAGTGTTTTACAGAACAGTCAAAACATGAGAGGAAAAGCCTACCCAAAGAGTAATCAAATTGCCTTTGGGGAGAAATCTTGTTTTTATTAGATATAGTCAATGATTTAGAATTTATGATTATATCCAGCCAATCCTCATGATTTGCAGATTCCGTGTTTGCAAATTCGCCTACTTGCTAAACCCTAGTTGCAACCTCTAAAGCAGTACGTACGGCACTTTCATGGTCACTTGTGGATGTTCACAGAGTGACCAGAAATTTGAGTCACCCGACCTGTGGGTTCCCAGCTGATGTGGAACTAGGCGAGGCTCCGCCTTCTCGTCTCAGCTCTTTTGCTGCAAACAAGTAGGCTTTTTACAGTCTCTGAAGTGTCATGTTTTTCTCATTTTTGTGCTTTTTGCTGGCGATCTCTTTCTTTATTAAAAACGTTCCCCAAACATTGTGCTTAAGTACCATCTAGTATTCCTAAGCACAGGGAGGCTATGGTGTGCCTTAGGGAAGGATATATGTGTGTTAGATAAGCTTTACTCAGGCACAAGTTACAGTGCTGTTGGCCCTGAGTTCAGTGTTAGTGAATCAACAGTACAGGTCAACTAAAATATCTTTAAACAGAAACGCAATAAGACAAGTTTATATATTAATCGGTCAATGAAAATGTGGTGACTGAGTACTCACAGAAACTCAGCGCTGTATGCCCCCTAGAAACAACGGTTCAGTACTTTATTCAAATCTTGTGAGAACATCACTGCCACAAATAATAAGAATCGCCTGTAATCGGTGATTATAAATCTGATTCCAGATTGGGCTCGTTTTTCTTGCATTTAAGCCCTTTGATGACAGGCTCCATCCCAGCTGAATACTGGTCTTGGGATTGGATGAGATCAGACCCTCTGAATGCTATTGTGTAACGGGAAGGAGCTAGGGCTTGCTATCAATTTGAAAATGGCATAATATGAAAATGAGGCAATGAGGGTCAGTCACAGAAATGAGACAAAGGACATCCAGAGGAGATGGATTACAAAAGACAGGAGAGATCAATCATGGACACATGGGGAGGGCGGGCATGGTTGTAAATTTCTTCCTCCAGAAGAAACTCTTTCCAAATGAAGCCCTTCCTGCCAAAGAAAGAAACTTTTCCCAAATGGAGCCCTTGAAAACTGACATGTGTAGATGAATGAAAAGCTCCTCTGGCATGTTTAACTTCTCAACAACTCAACTTCCCTGTATAAATAGCAAGTCTCTAAAAGCAACACAATTACAATAAATAGCATTCTGGATTGCCAGCTTCGTGCCAGGCTTCCTCAATGTTTTACGTACACTGTTCTCATTCAGCCCTCAGGACCTTTCCATTGCTCCTCACTTTCTCATTTTAAAGATGCTGAAGCTGAGACCCAGAGTTTGTTTGTTTGTTTGTTTTCAATTATTTTATTTTTGGCCGTGTGGGGTCTTTGTTGCTGCGCACAGGCTCTCTCTAGTTGCAGTGAGCGGGGGCTACTCTTCGTTGCGGTGTGTGAGCTTCTCATTGCGGTGGCTTCTCTTGTTGCGGAGCACGGGCTCTAGGTGCACAGGCTTCAGTAGTTGTGTCTCGTGGGCTCTAGAGCGCAGGCTCAGTAGTTGTAGCGCATGGGCTTAGTTGCTCCGCGCGTGGGGGATCTTCCTGGACCAGGGCTCGAACCCGTGTCCCCTGCATTGGCAGGCGGATTCTTAACTACTGCGCCACCAGGGAAGCCCTGACTCAGGGTTTTAAATAGGTTTCCTGAAGTCTCAGAGAGGCAGGTGGGAAGGTTCAAACCTAATGCTAAGCCTCCAAAGCCCACTCTCTTCTCTTTTTCCACTTGCCACACCGGGGAAGCACTGCCATATTTACCTAGAAAATGTCCAGTGCTCATTTCCACTTGAGGAGGGAAGGTCCTTGTTATCTTTTGCAAAGGGAGACGGCATTATAGGAGGTGGGTGCTCCAGTACTTTTACATTTAAAGACCAGGAGTGGGTTTTGGAGATGGGGTCCCTTTTTTGAGGCAGCAGGCTAGAGCTACAAGGTGTGCTGGTTTCGGGACTCTATGAAGCTAGTGAGGATTAAAGCCACCATTAGGAGCTTATGAACACTCTGCTTGATTCAGCTGAGCTAACTGGCAGTCCTCAACCCAGTCGGTATCCTCTGTTCTTACCTGATATTGGGATGCCGGAAAACCAAACGCAGCTGCTTCTGAGTTTTGACTTTAGATGGTTTTTTAAGGGAAGTAAAGAAATCTGCTAGAAAAGGGCATGGGCATTGCGGTGCCAGGCTGACCTGGATTTGAATTCTAGTTCCATCTCTTCCTTGTTCCTACTTATACTTTGCATAAGTAACGTCCCCTTCCTAAGTTGTCTTCCTTCCCCGTAAACGGGGGTTTACTGTGGGGATTAAATAAAAGATATAGAGCACTTCTATGCCTAGCACAGCAGAGACACATTAGAGTCTTTTCCTTCCAGTTTCTGTGCCCTTTTTTTTTTTTTTTTTTTTAAGTGAGGGGACTCTTTTTTGGAAGCCCAAATTGGGAGGTCACTTTTGCTCTCCATCTTACGGAGGAAGATGGGGTATCCTTGACTGTTTTCTCTTGAGCTGATGGTTAGATTCCTCCCAGTTTTAATCACACAGAAAGCTAGTGAATCAGACACAGTGAAAGAAAAACATGATCGACAGTAAACAATAGCTCTTTTGCAACAATGAACCAGTGAGGAGGGTTCATTCTCCAGCATCATGCTTTTAAGTCCCAGCTCCAAGCAGTTGTTCGGTTAACTTTTTATTTGTATTATTTTTTTGCAGCCTAATCCTACAACCTTCAGTATCCATACTTTCTTCCCACAGGCTTTACCCTGTACTGAGTAAGGAGGTCATTCCTAACTGCACCACCCACCACTCTGCTTTATCTTTCACCTGAAGGGAACCATGAAGAAAAAGGACTGAGAAGAAAACAGAGAAAGGGTAATTTTTTTCTCTTTTCCTAGGGTCAAGCCGATAAATTACTTTATGTAAGGCAGTGAAGAAGTCCAGGCTATGCACGAAACACACTGGGTCTGTGTGGCATGCTAGACACAAGTAACAAATATGCTGATTAATGTTAAATTCAGGCTTTCTCCAGAATGGTAGTACATTCAAGATAAAAATGAGGAAATTTCAGTAACACCAATAGAAGATTATGTGAAAGAAGATCTGAAAGAACAGAACAGTTATCGCTAGGCTATAAGAAAGGAAAATATTTATTGGAGAATATTTAATATTTGTTTTAAATAGAAGGTAATGCCCTTTCCCCATATTTTATAAATCAGTTATTTCCTAATCTCCTTCTCCAGACATGCAGTATTTCTCCCCACATCTTCAGAACCATCAGGACTTACTTGATGATGCTCTCTGGAATATGGATGCAATCCATTGGGATCAGCCCACTGAGTTCTGATAAGCTACTGACGTATTTAATTTTACTGCTGAACTTTGAACTAGAAAAAAGAAAAGAAAAAAGATACCAGTCGCTCCTCCATCCCTTCTCAGGCTGCTGCCTCTTCTTGAAAATTCTTATCACCTTGTCCCGGCACTCTTACTAAGAAGAATGGCTATATTATTTCAGTAGTTACTATGTGCGAGACACTGTTTTAACTGGTTTATATATATTCTTTTATTTCCTATGATTGATAGCCTAATGAGGTAGATACTATTATCGTTCTCTTTTTAAAGATAAGGAAACTTAAAACATATGGAGTTAAGTGTTTGCCCAGATTTCACCTTCAGTAAGTGGCAAAGCCTAGATTTAAACCCGGGTAGCCTGACTGCAGGGTCCACACATTGCATGGCCTCCCGGTGGTTCCTGCCACTCTGAACTGTCACTGGTTGGTTTATGGTTTGTTTCCCTTTGTTTGCTTGTTGGTTTTTAGCAAACAAAAATCTTGTCATTAGTTCTTTCAGAATCTACCACGGTTGATATATTTTTAAAATATATATCAACCTGTTTTCCTCTTATTTTTTTAGTTGTACTTTTATTTTAAATATATATATACACTTTTTAAAGTTTTAAATCTCGAAAGGTCATTCCAGATGAAACAATGTTCATAAAACAATGTTCCAATCATCGGATTTGAATGACAGACGGCTTTCATCTCAATGTTGTCATTTTAGATGTGTGTAAGTGCATAGAAAACAACTTGCAAGGAGACCCCTGAATTTGCCTCTGGGGAAGGGGGCTGGGTACAAGAGTCGGTAGTTGCTGAAGGAAGAACTTGGTCTTTATAACAATTGGATGTTTTATAAGAAGAAGGAAGGCATTTTTGTATTGTTGGTGTAATAGCAAGCTAATTCTAAAAATAGATCATTCCAGTTGAAAGGGAATTTGATCAAGCATCAAATTTTCCTGAATGTTCTCCAATGAAAGGGCCTCCCCAGTCTACTGGGAGGATGCTGTACCACCTGCCAACTGTACTGTCTTCTGTTCAACTACTGCGTATTCTAATAGGAAGTCTTTTCAAGGTCAGTTCTCCATATACCTGTCTTTCACATTTTACTCGCAGTTTTGACCCTGGGCCACTGGCTGTGACTTGTGAACAACCTTCATCTCCCAAAAGTCACTTCTAGTCGTCCTGATCAGCCTTGGGTGAACACACATTACCAACAATATGCTACCTTAGGCCACTTCCTTCCTCCAGAGTTTTCAAGCTCAATTCAGGTTTTGATGAAAGATGGAGGGGGTGGAATAAAAAGGCAGAAGAAGTTAGTTATGCAAGGGGGGACACCTCCACACTGGAATGTACAGTTCTCTAAATATGCCTGGTGTATGGTACCTCCTTCTTGGTGTGTCGGTACCTGCTGTTTCCTCTACCTGGCTTTAGCTAGCCAATGCTATTAGTCTTCAGAACTCAACTTGAGGGCACATTCTTCTGGAAAGCCTCTCTTGATGCAGACTCTCAGCCTTCACACTCCACCTGTTACCTTAAAACTCACACTCACCGTGAGTTATCAGGCCTCATCGTGCTTCCTTTGTACCCTGTATTATAACTGTTTTCTAGTCCTCCTGTGTCAGCTGCCAGGCTGTGAACTCCCTGAGGACAGCAACTGAGCTATTTAATTTCTCAGCCCCAGCACCTAACCCAATGCTTGACACAAACGATTCATTTTAAAAAGGCATTTGAGGGGAGAGAGAAAAATTAGGAGTATGGGATTAGCAGATACAAACTACTATATATATAAAATAGGTAGACAACAAGGTCCTACTGTGTAACACAGGGAACTATATTCAATATCCCGCAATAAACCATAATGGAAATACAATATATATTCTTTTTCATATTCAGTTTTATATATATACATATATATATGTATATATATAAAACTGAATCGCTTCACTGTACACCAGAAACTAACACAACATTGTAAATCAGTTATACTTCAATTTAAAAAACACATGAATTAAAAACAAAAAGAACTTGCCATGTACCTCTATCATAGGTGTTACCCTTTAGCAGTGAAAAGACCTGTAATACATTTTAGTGACCTCTTTTTCAGTTCAAAAAATTGGTGACACTGATGTAGACTGATTTACAGAGGGATATTTAAAGAGGGTCTTACATGATGAAATTGTAGAACACGGTGTTTAAGTGCTTGAAACGTGTGTTCTTTAGAATTACGCAGACATTGGGTTCAAAGCCTGAATCTATCATTTCTTGGCTGTGTTACCTTAGACCTGGGGTTGGCAAACCATGGCCAAAGCCAGCTTATGATTTTTTTTTTTTACATCCTTGAGCTACGACTGGTTTTTACATTTTTTAAATGGTTGAAAAATGCTCAAAAGAAGAATATTGTGACATGTAAAAGATTTCAGAAAATTCAATGTCAGTATTCATGAATCAAGTTTTATTGGAACACAGCCATACTTATTTATTTACATATTGTCTACGGCTGCTTTTACCCTACCATGGAAGAGCTGAGTGGTTGTGATTAAGACTGTATGGCCCATAACATTGAAAATATTTAATATCTGATCCTTTACAGAATGGCTTTGCTGGCTCCTGCTTTAGACAATTTATTTGACCTCACTGAACCTCAGGGTTTTTTCCTATATAACAGAAATAGTAAGCAGTACCTCCTTCAGAGGACTGTCATGAGGGTTAAATAAAATAATGCATGTAAGCACTCAGTAAAGGTAGGCCATTATTATACGTGATCTACCGCAACACTACTTGCTATAAGTTTATTATTTTTGTTGTAATTATTATCTTGAAACGCCCTTCAATAAATGTTGACTTACAATCTGTTTTCAATACTCTTACCATAACAAGTATTTATCAGGAAGAAATATATTTGCTTTATAATTAGAGCTGAATTATTAAATAAACATCAGTGAATCAATATCAATTCTAATGTTTGCTTTTTTACGCATTAAAGTTTATATAAGCTCTTCCTCCTCCCCTGTCAAAGCATTTTCTGCTAATCTTAAAATAAGTGGCTTTTTGTACGTCTTAAAAGTTCATATTATTTTTTAAAGTAATATAACATGGTATGGTAAAGAAATCTTTGCCAGAGGAAAACTAGGTTGAATCCTGCTACTGCTCAGTTTTTGGAAGTAGGGGATGGGAATGCTAAATAAATAAGTGAACAGGGAACAAAAAAGGTGGACTCTGGAAGGCACAGTAAAGTCTACATTAAAAAAATATAAAGGATTTTAACCTTTAATTGTTTTCTCCAGAAGTCAAGTGATCAGAATTTTTCTTAGGGATTCATTAATAACTTGGAGATGGAAAAATTTCAATTTATCTGATTGGTATCCTGACGGTAGGGAAGACATTGTTCTAGTTAGCTGAAGTATAGTTGATTCACAATACTGTATTAGTTTCAGGCATACAACATAGTGATTCCCTATTTTTATAGACTATATTCCACTGAAGTTATTATAAAATGTCGGCTATATTCCCTGTGCTGTATAATATATGCTTGTAGCTTACTTATTTTATACCTAGTTTGTACCTCTTAATTCCATACCCCTATCTTGCCCCTCCCTATTTTATTATATTTTGTAAAGCTCTCTAGAAAACCTGTACTGTCCCTTTCATTTAACTATCTCATTCTTACTATATAAAAGGCATATCTTACTTTTCATCACTGAAATGTAAGGTTATACGGCACCCAACACAGAATAGATGATAAACAAATATTTACTGATTTGAAGTGAATTTAAACCAAGAAGCCTTATGGATAATCAAAACAAAGCTCTCAAAATGGCCGCTCAGACTCTTTGCCTACCTTTGGTAACCTACGTGGGATTTGTTCAGAAGAAATAGAACAATTAAGACAAGACCTGGCGTCTGTTTCTGTCCCTGGTGTGTCTTTATTTTCATTGTTATGTTACTCTGCCTCTTTGATTCTCTACCATATAGCATATATTACTTTAAAAGTACTATCTGTTCCCTTTTGTTATATGGCATAGAAACCTCACTATTTTATCTTCTGTGTTTACAGCAAGCAGTATGAAAGTCATGTTTTATAATTATGGGGGGAACATATTCACTGCGAAAATATGCTCACTCTTAATTAGTCTCTTGCTGGGTAGTCCAAAGTATATTTTCAGGAAAGGCAGAGGCAAACATATTTTCCTACTCTCTTGGTTTATGAATTTTTGTTCAAAGACAATGAATACATATTTTTAAAAACTAGTACGTTTACTACAATAATGACCATACCTTATAAAAGGTCGTGTAATTGCAAGGATTGTTCTGATGAACCAAGATGGATGAACAATGATGAATGATTTTAAGTTCTTCCGCAACCTATTGTGAAAAGAAAAAAAAATTACTCATAACCTATTTTGTTTGTTTGTTTTTTGCGGTACGCAGGCCTGTCACTGTTGTGGCCTCTCCCGTTGCGGAGCACAGGCTCCGTGGCCATGGCTCACGGGCCCAGCCGCTCCGCGGCATGTGGGATCTTCCCGGACCGGGGCACGAACCCGTGTCCCCTGCATCGGCAGGCGGACTCTCAACCGGTGCGCCACCAGGGAAGCCCACTCATAACCTATTTTGAGTGGGAGTTAAAACAGAAAGTATATCCCCAAATAAGAATATATATGAGATATTAGGGGATTCTATGTAAGTAAGTTACTGTTATCTGGTAGGAAGGTACAGAATGCCATGATCAATCAAACGAATGCCTTTTGAGATATAATTTGAAACATGCGTAATTCAAACCTCAGTTTCCCATAAGAATAAATGTAAAATAGAATTTTTGTATTCTTGGAGTGCATAAATCTATAACCATATGGCATGTTTTTGTTTAACGATGTTTTTCATTTTTGTCAGCATTATTTTTACTATTTTGAAATGAATACACTCTTACTAGCAACTTAGCCAATTTGTTCTACTGAGCCTGGGTTTCTTCTTCTGTAGAGTGAAAATGGTAACAGTATATCATGTGGTTGTTTGGCCTTCAGATAATCATTGTAACGTTTTGTACATTCAGGCATATTTTTCAGCATTAGCAATGCTACTTTATGTATGTTTAGATGATTAATGGATTTTAGTTACTATAACAGGACACTCACATGTTGCTATACAGGGAGCCACATCTGAGGGGAAGCCACACATATGGAAGACATCATAAATTTGTATGCTTATTATGACAATTTTCCTGTAGATGGCAATAACGTGTTTGGTTCTAATAAAACCAGTATGGATAGAAGTGACGTATCTTGAGGAAGGGGCACACAAAGGCACCATATGGGCCAGAATTAACAGCGAATGTTGAAATAAGAGCAGTAGGATTGCCTAAGTAAGTCACAACAGTCCTAGTGCACGAAAATGGCCGCAAGGTTACATGATACTAGTAAAGAATCATGGACTTTGGCTTATCAGCTCAAATTGCACCTCCATATGGCAACAGCATATGCATATTTAAAATACTTGTTGCCAAGTTTGAGATTACAACATTTAACAAAATCTGGGGAAGATCTGCTTTATTTCAAATTTGGGGCATCAAGTGACACTTATTAATATTTTTATAATTTATTATCTCAAATCAGCATTAATTCAATGTTCCTAAATTGTGATCGCATCTTTGGTAAATTAAAAGGCCACTGGAGATGGGAGTCACTGAGGAAGTCAAAATAGTGATTAGATTATGGAGCCCACATACCGTCTGTCAATCATCTGGTAGCATTTCTTCATCCAGCCTAGCCCTGGCATCTTCCGTCTTGGGGTTGCACCATTCAAGTACACAATCATATAGTCTTCAGCTACCATCAGCTCTAATGTACTTATTACATATCTGATCACAGGAAGAAAGATAAGTGTTTTCAGTTCCCACATGAAAGAGTTCATCTTATTTCACCATAATTATATAACATTTAAATTACAGGGTGCATGATATTTAAGAACGGTTGCACGTATTCCCTCTTCAGCTTGAGAAGAATGCAGTTACCTAAGATCAGTTCTCTGAGAGTATTACTCATTTATTTGCACAGTTATCTTTTTTTCATTTTTTTTTTTAATGCAGGTACACTTGAAAAATGTGTAGGTTAGAAACCTGACTTTCAAAAATGGGCAAGGGCAAGTCAGATTAAATAAAGGCAGATATAAATGAGGGCAGGTTATCATCAGCTGGCTAAGAACATGTTATCAGAGAACAAAAATAATACTTCACCCAAAGGAAATGTTACAGAATTTTAAAATGCAGACCAGACTCTGTTCATTTTGTTTTCGATTCATCCTACAGACAAAACAGACGCTCTAAAGCTTTTGGTCTCTTGAGCAATTTTCCTTGACACAGATTTCATCAACTTTTAATCAAAGGCTTAGAATAGTCTACATCATCTATCTCCTTTTATTAAAGATGCTCTATCTGCCATCGCATGCCCGCAGACATTAACTGAAAACATTTTGTTGTAAATATCACTCACAGGAAAAGATTTTCCATGACATAGTGGTAATCCGCCCGACTGCTGTCTGGCAGAAAACAGGCAGCAAACACAATGATGGCATTTAGGCCATCCCCGTAGTATCCTAGAGGACAAACAAAAAGACATCTGTAACCAACTGAAAGCTCTTAACAAGATATTTAACCTAAAGGATAAATCTGGAAGCCTTGGCAAGAGTGTGTATGTGCATGTATTAGGTACATCTTTAAATGAGTATTATATAGACCATACTTCTATAAGTATATACACATATAATTATCTTTCAGTGGTTAAGATGTAAGTTATATAGATTCTTAAATAGTGTGAATATATTTGCATATATAGGGTGTCCATGTATTAAGGATGACTATACGTGTTGTACACAGTCATTAAGTGTGTTAGAAGTATTCAACTTATCAAAAGATGGTGAGGCAGCACTTTTTGACTTAAGGGCATCTAATTTATGTAATAAAAAAGCTAATTTATATAACACTGTTTCTTTTAGTGGCTAAGAAAGAGGTTCTCGCAACACTTTTTGACTTAAGGGCATCTAATTTATGTAATAAAAAAGCTAATTTATATAACACTGTTTCTTTTAATGGTGAAGAAAGAGGTTCTCTTTGATCCTCTTTAGTTCATCCTAGTTGTAGCAAGCCTGTGTTCCTTGAAAGCCCATCTTTGAAATTCGTGGCAAGGGTTGGTCAGGTCTCCACAGGTTTGTCTCTGGAATCTCAATGTAGTGTATTTTTATTTTTTAATATCCCTTTTTAAACATTTGTGATTTGTGTCATATAACATAGTTCTGGACTTCAGAAACATTAAAGAGATTTCCTCAAAGCTTTGAGTAGGAGGACAGGACACACCCTCAAGCCTGATCAGAATTCAGTGTGTTTTATTTTTTCAGAACTCTAAATACCCTTCTGGTGATTACAAGGCAGTAAAATACTGGCTGGATATAGATTTGGACGGGCTTAACTCTTGAAAAGCAGTTTAATAAGATGTTCTCTACAAGGATAGAGAGTATGACTCTACCACAAAAGAGGTGGGGGAAGAAAGTGATACCAACTACAAATACATCAAATTATGGGTTTGCATATATTACTAATTTGAGGTTGCTGTAGACAATGTTTATGCTACATATCTTAGAAGATGCTACCTACATAAGTATATACCTGATGCAACACATATGCAAAACAGGATTGGAATAGCTTCCCTCTGGATTTTTTGCTTTAGTCCCATCTTTTCCGAAATGCAGGTATTTACTAACTTTTTTTTTTAGAATGTGGTATGAAGGAAAATGGCAGGAGATATATTTTAATATAAGAAGTGTTTGTTCCACAAACAGTTTCATTTAGGAAGAGCCATAACTGAATAGAAATCCGCAAAGGATAGGATTAGTGTCACTAAGCCACCCTAACACCACAAAAATACGCAGTTCAGGCTCAGCACAATGAAAAAGAGTTCATTAAAAGAAAAAAATAGGCGTAATGAATCCCTCTTAAAAACAAGTACAAAAGTATTCTTCTGAGAGACACCAGGAAAGGCAGAGACAAGATGGCAGAGTAGAAGGACTTGAGCTCACCTCCTCACACGAAAACACCAAAATCACAACTAACTGCTGAAAACCATTGACAAAAAAGACTCAACCCTAACACAAAAAGATATACACCCAAAGACAAAGAGGAAGCCACAATGAGATGGTAGGAGGGGATCTTTCGTGATATAATCAAATCCCTCACTGGAAAATAATTATATCACAGAGGTTCTCCCACAGGAGTGAGAGTTCTGAGGCCCACATCAGGCTCCCCAGCCTGGGGGCCTGGCATCGGGTGGAGGATCCCTCAGGCATTTGGCACTTTTAAGGCCAGTGGGGCTTTAGCACAGCAGCTCCACAGGACTGGGGGAAACAGAGACTCCACTCTTGGAGGGCACACACAAGGTTCAATGTGCACTGGGGCCCAGGGCAGAGCAGTGACTCCACAGGAGCCTGGGCTAGACCTACCTGCGCATCTTGGAGAGTCTACTGGGGAGGGGGAAATTGGCTGTGGCTCACTGTGGGGGCAAGGACACTGGTGGTGGACACCTCAGGGAATACCCATTGGCGTGAGCTCTCCTGAAGGTTGCCAGTTTGGGACCTGGCCCCACCCAACAATCTGCAGGCTCCAGTGCTGGGACACCTCAGTCCAAACAACCAACAGGGTGGGAACAGAGCCCCACCCATCAGCAGACAGGCTGCCTAAAGTCATCCTGAGCCAACAGCTGCCTATATATATATATATATATATACCACTTAACCTGGCCCTGCCCATTAGAGGGACAAGACCCAGCTCCACCCACCAGTGGGCAGGCACCAGTCCCTCCCATCAGAAAGCATGCACAAGTCCCTGGACCAACCTCACCCACCAGGGGTAGACACCAGAACCAAGAAGAATTACAGCCCTGCAGCTGGAGGAACAGAGACCACAAACACAAAAAGTTAAGACACAATGAGATGGCAAAGAAATATGTCCCAGATGAAGGAACAAGAGAAAACCCCAGAAGAACAACTAAGTGAAGTGGAAATAGGCAATCTACCCAAAAAAGAATTGAGTAGTGATAGTAAAGATGATCCAAGATCTCAGAAAAAGAATGGAGGCACAGACTGAGAGGATACAAGAAATGTTTAATAAAGAGCTAGAAGCTTTAAAGAACAAACAGAGATGGACAGTGCAACAAGTGAAGTGAAAAATGTGCCAGAAGGAATCAGTAGCAGAATAAATGAGGCAGAAGAACAAATAAGTGAGCTGACAGACAGAATGGTGGAAAATCACTGCCATGTGAATGAGGACAGTCTAAGAGACCTCTGCGACAACACTAAACGCACCAACATTCGCATTATAGGGATCCCAGAAGGAGAATAGCGAGAGAAAGGGCCTGAGAAAATATCTGAAGAGATAATAGCCAAAAACTTCCCTAACATGAAAAAGGAAACACTCAAGTCCAGGAAGTGCAGAGCCCCATACAGGATAAATCTAAGAAGGAACACACCAAGACACATAATAATCAAATTGACAAAAATTAAAGACAAAGAAAAAATATTAAAAGCAACAAGGGGGCCTTCCCTGGTGGCGCAGTGGTTGAGAGTCCGCCTGCTGATGCAGGGGACGCGGGTTCGTGCCCCGGTCTGGGAAGATCCCACATGCCGCGGAGCAGCTGGGCCCGTGAGCCATGGCCGCTGAGCCTGTGCGTCCGGAGCCTGTGCTCCGCAACAGGAGAGGCCACAACAGTGAGAGGCCCACTACCACACACACACACAAAAAAAGTAACAAGGGAAAAGCAACAAATAACATACAAGGGAATCCCCATAAGGTTATCACCTGAACTTTCAGCAGAAACTCTGCAGTCTAGAAGGGAGTGGCACCATATACTTAAAGTGATGAAAGGGAAAAACCTACAACCAAGAATACTCTACCCAGCAAGGCTCTCATTGAGATTTGACAGAGAAATCAAAAGCTTTACAGACAACCAAAAGCTAAGAGAATTCAGCACCACCAAACCAGCTTTACAACAAATGCTAAAGGAACTTCTCTCGGCAAAAAAGAAAAGGCCACAACTAGAAAGAAGAAAATTACAAATGGGAAAGCTCACCAGTAAAAAGCAAACATACAGTTAAGGTAGGAAATCACCCACAAGATGAAAAACCAGCAATCGTGAGAAGAGGAGAGCACACATGCAGGATATTGGAAATGCATTTGAAATTAAGAGACTAGCAACTTTAAACAATCTTGTATATATATAGACTGCTATATCGAAACTTATGGTAACTGCAAACCAAAAATTAACAATAGGTTAACACACAAAAAAGAAAAAGCAACCCAAACACAACTCTAAAGATAGTCATCAAATCACAAGAGAACAAAAGAGGGAGGGAATAAAAAAGACCTACAAAAGCAAATCCAAAACAATTTAACAAGATGGCAATAAGAACTCACATATCAATAATTACCTTAAATGTAAATGGATTAAATGTCCCAACCAAAAGACATAGACTGGGGCTTCCCTGGTGGCACAGTGGTTGAGAGTCCTCCTGCTGATGCAGGGGACATGGGTTCGTGCCCCGGTCCGGGAAGGGCCCACATGCCACAGAGCAGCTAGGCCCGTGAGCCATGGCCTCTGGGCCTGCGCGTCCGGAGCCTGTGCTCCGCAACGGGAGAGGCCACAACAGTGAGAGGCCTGTGTACCGCAAAAAAAAAAAAAAAAAAAAAAAAAGACATAGACTGGCTGAATGGATACAAAAACAAGACCCATATATATTCTATCTACAACAGACCCACTTCAGATCTAAGGACACATACAGACTGAAAGTGAGGGGATGGGAAAAGGTATTCCATGCAAATGGAAATCAAAAGAAACCTGGAGCAGCAATACTGATATCAGACAAAATAGACTTTAAAATAAAGACTGTTACAAGAGAGAAAGAAGGACACTACATAATGATCAAGGGATCAATCCAAGATATAAAAATTGTAAATACATATACAAATCCAATGTAGGAGTGCCTCAATATATAAGGCAAATGCTAACAGCCATTTCTCCTAAAAGGAGAAATTGACTGTAGCACAATAATAATGGGAGACTGGTGGGAGGGAGGGAGATGCAAGAGGGAAGAGATATGGGGATATATGTGTAGCTGATTCACTTTTTTATAAAGCAGAAACTAACACACCATTGTAAAGCAATTATACTCCAATAAAGATGTTAAAATTAATAATAATAATGGGGGACTTTAACACCCCCCTTACATTAATGGACAGATCATCCAGATAGAAAATCAATAAGGAAACACAGGCCTTAAATGACACATTAGATCAGATGGACTTAATTGATATTTATAGAATATTCCATCTGAAAGCAGCAGGATACACATTCTTCTTATGTGCACATGGAACATTTTCCAGGATACATCACATGCTGAGCCACAAAACAAGCCTCAGTAAATCTGAGAGAACGGAAATCATATCAAGCATCTTCTCTGACCACAATGCTATGATATTAGAAATAAACTACAAGGAAAAAACTGTAAAAAAAAAAAAAAGAAAACCAAACATGTGGAGGCTAAACATATGTTATTAAATGACCAATGGATGACTGAAGAAATCAGAGGAAATCAAAAACCTAGTGACAAACGAAAACACAATGATCAAAACCTACGGGACGCAGCAAAAGCAGTTCTAAGAGGGAAGTTTATAGCAATATAGTCTTACCTCAGGAAACAAGAAGAGTCTCAAACAACCTAACCTTACACCTAAAGCAACTAGAGAAAGAAGAACCAAAAAAAACACAAAGTTAGCAGAAGGAAAGAAATCGTAAAGATCAGTGCAGAAATAAATGAAATAGAGAAGAAGAAAACAATAGCAAAGATGAATGAAACTAAAAGCTGGTTCTTTGAGAAGACAAACAAAATTGATAAGCCTTTAGCCAGACTCATGAAGAAAAAAAGGGAGTACTCAAATCAATAAAATTAGAAATGAAAAAGAAGTTACAACTGACACCACAGAAATACAAAGGAACATAAGAGACTACTATAAGCAACTGTATGCCAAGAAACTGGACAACCTGGAAGAAATGGACAAATTCTTAGAAAGGTACTATCTACCAAGACTGAATCAGGAAGAAGTAGAAAATATGAACAGACCAGTCACAAGCACTGAAATTGAAACTGTGATTTTAAAATGCCCAACAAACAAAAGTGCAGGGCCAGAAGGCTTCACAGGCGAATTCTATAAAACATTTACAGAAGAGTTAACACCTATTCTTTTGAAACTCTTCCAAAAAAGTCAAAGAGGAAGGAACAGTCCCAAACTCATTCTATGAGGCCACCATCATACCAGACAAAGATACCAGAAAAAAAGAAAATTACCAGCCAATATCACTGGTGAACATAGATGCAAAAATCCTCAACAACATACTAGCAAACAGAATCCAACAACACATTAAAAGGATCATACACCATGACTGAGTGGGATTTATCCCAGGGATGCAAGGAGTTTTCAGTATACACAAGTAAATCAGTGTGATAAACCACATTAACAAACTGAATAATAAAAACCATATGATCCTCTCAATTGATGCAGAAACAGCTTTTGACAAAATTCAACACCAATTTATGATAAAAACTCTCCAGATAGTGAGCATAGAGGGAACCCACCTCAACATAATAAAGGCCATATATGAAAAACCCAGTCAACATCATACTCAATGGTGAAAAGCTGAAAGCATTTCCTCTAAGATCAGGAACAAGACAAGGATGTCCACTCTTGCCACTCTTACTCAACATAGTTTTGGAAGTCCTAGCCATGGCAATCAGAGAAGAAAATGAAATAAGAGGAATCTAAATTGGAAAAGAAGAAGTAAAACGGTCACTGTTTGCAGATGACATGATACTATACATAGGAAATCCTAAATATGCTGCCAGAAAACTACTAGAGCTCATCAATGAATCTGGTAAGGTTGCAGGATACAAAATTAATACACAGAAATCTGTTACATTTCTATACACTAACAATGAAAGATCAGAAAGAGAAATTCAAGAAACAATTCCACTTACCATCGCATCAAAAAGAATAAAATACCTAGGAGTAAACCTGCCTAAGGAGGCAAAAGACCTGTACTCTGAAAACTGTAAGATGCTGATGAAAGACAGTGAAGATGACACAAACAGGTGGAAAGATATACCATGTTCTTGGATTGGAAGAATCAATATTGTCAAAATGACTATACTACCCAAGGCAATCTACAGATTCAGTGCTATCCCTATGAAATTACCATGGGCATTTTTCACAGAAGTAGAGAAAAAAATTTTTTAATTTGTATAGAAACACAAAAGACCTCAAATAGCTAAAGTAATCCTCAGAAAGAAAAATGAAGCTGGAGGAATCAGTCTCCCTGGCTTCGGACTATACTACAGAGCTACAGAATCAAAACAGTATGGTACTGACATGAAAACAGAAATATAAATCAATGGAACAGGACAGAAAGCCCAGAAATAAACCCACACACCTATGATCAATTAATCTACAACAAAGGAGGCAAGAATATACAATGGAGAAAAGACAGTCTTTTCAGTAGTGGTGCTGGGAAAACCAGACAGCTACATATGAAAGAATGAAACTAGAACATTCTCTAACACCATACACAAAATGGATTAAAGATCTAAATGTAAGACCAGATACTATAACACTCTTAGAGGAAAACACAGGCAGAACACTCTTTGACATAAACCGTAGCAATATCTTTTTGGATCCACCTCCTAGAGTAATGAAAATAAAAACAAAAAAATTAAATGGGACCTAATCAAACTTAACAAGCTTTTGCACAGCAAAGGAAACCATAAACAAAATGAAAACACAACCCACAGAATGGGAGAATATATTTGCATATGAAGTGACTGACAAGGGATTAATCCCCAAAATATACAAACAGCTCATGCAGCTCATTATCAAATAAACAAACAATCCAATCAAAAAATGGGCAGAAGCTCTAAATAGACATTTCTCCAAAGAAGATATACAGATGGCCAAAAAGCACATGAAAAGATGTTCCACAAAGCTAATTATTAGAGAAATGCAAATCAAAACTACAATGAGGTATCACCTCACACTGGTCAAAATGGCTATCACCAAAAAGTCTACAATAAATGCTGGAGAGCGTGCAGAGAAAAGGGAGCCCTTCTACACTGTTGGTGGAAATGTAATTTGATACAGCCACTATGGAGAACAGTATGCAGGTTCCTTAAAAAACTAAAAATTGAACTACCATATGACCCAGCAATCCCATTCCTGGGCATATATCCAGAGAAAAACATAATTTGAAAAGATGCATTCATCCCAATATTCATTGCAGCAGTATTTACAGTAGCCAAGACATGAAAACAATCTAAATGTCCATCGACAGAGGAACGGATAAAGAATATGTGGTACATATATACAATGGAATGTTACTCAGCCATAAAAAGGAGTGAAGTAATGCCATTTGCAGCAACATGGGTAGCCCTAGAGATTATCATACTAAGTGAAGAGAAAGACAGAGACAGAGAAAGACAAGTATTATATCACTTATATGTGGAATATAAAAAAAAATTATACAAATGAAGTTATTTACATAACAGAAACAGAATCACAAACTTTGAAAACAAACTTATGGTTTCCAGAGGGGAAATGGGGAGGGGGGCGATAAAATTAGGAGTTTGGGGTTAACACATACACACTGCCATATATAAAATAGGTCATCAACAAGGACCTACTGTATAGCACAGGGAACTCTACTCAATATTCTGTAATAACCTATATGGGAAAAGAATCTGAAAAAGAACGGATATATGTATATGTACAATTGAATCATGCTGAAACTAACACATCACCCCTGAAACTAACACAACATTGCAGATCAGCGATACACTAATATCTAATAAAAATTAGATTAAAAAAATAAAAAATTTTATAAAAGCATCCTTTCAAAAGCATCTTTCTAAATGTAGCTGTCTGACTCCAGGGTGTCAGGATAATTGCAAGATTATGACGCTCAGTTACTTTGATTTCTTTTTCTATTTCTGGAGAATTTCTAAGAATACGTTGTTGTCGTTTTTTAAAGGAAAGACTGAGGTTTATAAACAGTACTTCAGAAGTCATCCTAAATGGCAATTCACAATGGCAGTTGTGTTACTGCTGTCTGTCCTTGGCGTGTTGTAGTATCACGTTGGCTTGGGTTTATTTAACCAAAGGAATACTCAACGGTCAACTTACCACTTCCTGATCAATGACTAAGCTGGGATTGACTCTTTCTATAAAAATCACTGAAATTGACAAATGATGATGGGTTTTGCATTTTGGGGCAGAGGATTTGTAGGAAGGGAAGAAGAGGCAAAAGAAAGAGGAGGAGAGGAGGAGATGTAGCGTGTAAGGAAGGAACGAGAAAAAGATTTCCTCGTGAAAGTTTTCTTCTAAATCAAGAGCAGGTACCGTTGTTGTCAGGCTTTGGAGCTATTCCAGATAGCAGTTGCTGGCAAAGTGTAATAACGTGAATGAACAGGACTGTTTGCATTTTGTTCCTCGCCAGTGCCTCCAAGGGGGTCAGCTAACCCCATTTCTACGCTAAACATGCAGCTGACTCAAGTGAAGTTGCCTGTTGGCAAACACAGAATTCACGTGAAGTTTCGCTTTTTAACACATGTATTTTATCAGACTCTCTTCTCCGTAACGGTGAGGTGAATTCAGGGTGTGTGTGTGCTGAGGTGCATGAGCTATCCCACCGTGGTGTCGCCTGAGACCCTCGGAAGCAACGATGCAAACCTTACCTGAGGGAGAACAGAGAGGCATGAAAGGGACGTAACACAAGTTTGCTGGCCAGCAAATGGAATGGAGAGAGAAGGAAAGATACCACAGTCGCAACCGAGACACACACACACACACACCAGCCTGCAACTCTTCTCATCCTTTCCAGGATCATTTGTCCAGCAACACTGCAGAGAAGGTTACCTGAGTCTCCTATAATGAAATAAGAGAAGTAAAGACACAAGACAGGAAACGCCTCATTACAATGCTTTGGCGTGACTGCCCTCGGTTATCTAATTGTGTTCTCTGCTTCAGCCTCAAAAATGCCAGTTCTGGCCTCAAAGTGACCCCTCACTGTTGGCTAATCCAAACCACCCAGACTTCTTTTTCTTTGCTTTTCTACTTAAGCAGATGGCAGGGATATTACTCATGGGCTCACAGGAGGTGACATGGCTTTGAGATCATCCTTTCTTGACTGATGAAGTAACTGAGGCCCAGGGGGGTTACGTGATGTACCAAGATCACAGACTAGTCAGTGGCCTATTGAACCCTATTCTTCCACGTTGTGTTCAGGGCCTCTGGCCATAGCTCATGTGGAGGTCAGTAAACCTGAAGGCTGAAATATTTGTTCAAATCCTGCTCTCACACACAGATGTTCCCAGCTGGTGTGGACACTCTTGCAGCAAACTTAAGCAGCGCTTTTCATCACCCCCATCTTGCAGTCGTGCTGCCCAGAGCACCGAACAGCTGGTACTTCCCTACCGGCCTGAGTGGGATAACTTCCTCATAGCAAAACGCAAGACACCAGAACAACACCTCTGTTCACTCTGGAGTGCTGCTTTCTTAAAATGCTCATCAGAAGCCAGGATGACAAACTCAATGGACTGGTAACTAGGGAGCGTGACCTTCTTAGATCATTGAGGTCTGAGAAAGTGGTATGAGCTTCTAAGACAGCAGACAAAGCTTTGGCAAATTCAGAAGTAATGTGTGAACTGTCTTTACCTCCAGAGCACAAAAGCTGGTCAGGGCGTAGGAAGAGGTGGCATCTCCCTAACATTCCGGTGGGTGCAGCCGGAAGCACATTCATGCAAGCCAGCACCTGGAGAAGGCCGAGGCGGAGCCAGGGAGAGGAGAGGTGGCCTTCTCTCTCCAACAAACCAGACAGTTACCCAGACAAACAAGGAGCTCACAACACAGAAAGGGGAGGAGCAGATGCCAAGGGGAGGAGGTGGTGGGGATGGAGGGCACAGCAAACCAGGTTATCCCTGAGATATCGGGTGTTTTCACAAAGAATGTGACAAGCGGAAGCAGTGGCTTTTTCTGACCCGGGTGTGCTGATGAAAATCACTCTCTCCTGATTCAGGCAACAGAACGATGGGCTCAACCCACCCATCCAACCCGCCTAACTTCACTGTGGATGAAAGCATAAGCAAGTGAGTCTGCTGGGGTAACAAGAGATAACTTAGCCTTATAATAACAGGCTACGTTATCTCTTGTGAAGCTGTGAGCCTGCCTGCTTCACAACAAAGGGACTTCTAATTTATGACCTGAATGGTAAAGATGTACAGGGACTGTCACTGCATGACAGACTTTGACAGACTTTTCTATATATCTTGTACTTTTTGGAATGAGCATAGGCTATTTTACAGTCGTGTTTTGTTTTGTTTTGTTTTGTTTTCTAAAAGGCAAACAAACCAAAAATACCTGATGGCTGGTGCAAAGGAGATGCGACCTCCTGGGGAGATCTGGACGATGTTCAGATTGTGGTTTTCATTAGAACAACAACCGGATTGACTCTATGGCCAGCTGTCTGTCATTTTCAGCAAGATTAGGCCTGCTCTCATTCCAAAGGGCTGTGGGAAAAGTCTCCCTTAGAGGAGCTATCACTGGGCCATATTACCAATTTCAGGGCAAGTGGTGAGAAAGGAAGGTCAGGGCCGGGGACACCTATGGGCATTTTCCTTCACTACCATGGGTGGGGGCCCTGGGGGGTCCTGATACTTCCATGGAGGTAGCAATGCATGCGGAAAATCTGTGGTGAAGGGAAGTTGGAGGGAAAAGGCAAAACATCCTTCTGCTTGTTAGAAAACCAAAGCTCCGGGTTTAATGCAGCGCCAAGGCACTTATTTCCCTGTCCTCGATAAGGAAGGCAGAACAATTGCCTTGTCAGCTTACACTTTTCCCGGAAGAGCTGAGTGGTTAGGGTGGGGCGTCAGGACTGCAGGGAAGTTGTGCATGCAGCAGAAAAAGCCAAAAAGCCATTTATGGATTCTGAAGTTGGCAACGTTCAATGTGTCGCTTGAGCTCATGTGATTTTTTTTGTGAGTCCCAAATTAATCAAGGCTCCTGGAGCTCCAAGAAAGCAGTGAAAATACAAAAGAGCCTTTTCTCTCCCTTGTCCCTTATGAAACAGGTGGAGATCTTGGCTGGAGTGGGCTGTTGTCATAGATGTGTCCATTACATCTATGCCTATGTCATAGGCGTAGATGTAATGGAGTTTATAGAAAAGCAAACTTCAACTAGGGAGAAAAAAAGGACCAGGCTAAGACTAAAAAGATTTCCTAAAGCTTCTGAAGAGGATTGCAAAGATTGGTCTGGAATTAAAAGCACCTCTTACTGCAGGCCATGTAGAAAACAGACTTGAAAACAATTCAGTTAAACCCTACAACATATGAATTCCAAACACACTATTAAATTGGACAACTATGGCTTTCAAGAAATTTGCCCAGAAGATGATAGCTATCAGGTATGCAGTGTGAAAGGCATTTTTCACATTGGAAAGTTACTTTTGCATAGTAAGCTTTCCAGTGTTCATTGAATTGAGTATGAAATAATACGCTCAGCTCTACAGTGCCCTGAACGTCGACTGCCTAATAGGGTCTTGGGACGTCATGCTGCAGACAACCCTAGTTTTGTTTTCTTATAAAAACTGTATGGCCGCCCCGCTGCTTGCTTCCCAGGTTTGCAGAGCTCACCTACCTCCATGAGAAATGACTCTCCTGTAGGGCTCGATGACCTTCATGTCAATCCGCTGCTCCTGTTCTCCAATCACCACGGTCCTCCACAGCCGGTTGTCCTCTCGCTCCTCTTCTGCCGTATATTCCGGAATAGACTCTGACTCTTGGCCAGAATCTTTGTTGGCTGTGTGATCCTCTGGAAATGAAGCATAGAGCAGGGATAAAGAAGAAAGACCTCCACAGGTGAGGCAGTTCAGCAACTAGCGACCTCCTGGCAGAGTCAACCCGAGCTCCCTGTTCTGTACAACTCTGATAGAGCTTGACACCACCCTGATCACATAAAGGACACTCAGTGAAGTCTTATTGATTGACTGACTGAACAACCAATCCATTGTGAAGGCCAGGCGGAGGGTGGGGATAGGAAAAGAGCTAGAGCTGTCTTGTGTCTGTAGTGGTCCAAGGGGGCATAGGCTGGTGCTAACTCATCCTTGATCATATAAGTTGTAGACTGCAGGTCTTTCTGATGGGGTGAAAGGCTAGTCATCAGGCCCTATCTTCCTTGCGCCACATTTCTTGGTGTATCCTGAGTGCTCAGAGTGTTTTGGGGGCCCTCAGCTCAGTATCTTGACGATACCGCCAGCCTAGACCCCCACTCGAAGACTCTTACAGTGGGGTTGAATCCCCTTCTCTACTGGGAGTGCATCTGGACATGAATTCGATATTACTTCCTATACATTTTTCAAAATATGCTACACAAAGGTTTTACAGTAAGTGAGAAACAACCTCGTAGACCAGAAGTGCTCCAAGGCCAAAAATTCACAAGACTCTTACCTGCGGGTGCCCAAGGCAATGAAAAAGCCCACTGAGCATTCCTGGGGGAGAAATTTACTACCCATTCTTGTGCATCAAGAAAAAAGCAACCATATTTAGTTTTCTTAAAAGAATAAGCAACAATTGTTTCCATTTTTACTTCAGGTACTAGTAGAATTTAACAGTGGTTATTCTATGTATGTTTAAGTGACTTGGAAGAAAGGATTGTTTATAGATTTCACAATAATTCTTTCAGATGTTATCATTAAGTTTCCATTTCATGAGAAATTACCTTTGATTTATACTCCACTTGAAATACCAATGCAAAAACTCTGAAGTAACTACCTCAGGTCACAGAGTTAGGAAGCAAATACAATCAGACCCTTACCTTGTCCACTCTTCTAAGCTATCACACTGTACCTGAATGTGTAACTGTCTCATTCTCATTTATTTTACTATAAGGCAGTGAGCTCCTTGGGCTAAGAAGTTGTGCCAGAATCATCTTTGATATCTGCCTCCACCAACCCACTCAGCACTTAGCTTGAAACCCTGCACAGAGCCCTCAGTGAAACTTGGGAGGGTGAGTGGATAAATAAAGCTTGGACAAGTCCCTGGACGTATAGGTCATCTGTAAGGGAGCCACAACAGAGCCATTATGTTCCAGAAGATCCCGCAAGACAAATTCAAACGTGTGTAATTACCTGTGACTTAGAATAGCAAAATGGAGTCCAGCTGGGAAGCAATCCTAGCCTTTTATGCCAACACCAACAGCTACTACCACCTGCAGAGCCTTGCAATCACTCTGGCTTTCTCTGCATTCCCACCAGCGCTTGCAGCTTACTCAGGACGGGAAAGCAGCAACCTTGGTTTCAGATCAAGCGCTGTGTCACTTGTGTAAATCCATCCATCTGCCCTGGACTCCCTTTCTGGGATCCCTTCCTGCTTCTCCCTTCCCACGTGGGGTGGGACCCTCAGATGCTCCTCTCCGCTCCCTTACCAGGACCCTGTTTTCCCACTGGGCTCTGATGCGGGTTTGTCTTCTGAGGTTCTTGTACACACCTGCTCTTCTCTGCAATGTACTCACCATCCACCAACCCCTCTTCACCCTGTCTGGGACTTTCTGGCCTGCTCTGCGTTGACCCTGGTGATCTGTGTGGGGTTGTTTTGTTTTCTGCATGCTTTAATTGAGGCTACTTTGTTAAAAAAAATTTTTTTTTGTATACTCTGTTCTCTTTGTTATAAAAATAAAACACGTTAATAAAAGTACAAGCAATACAGAAATTGCTGGGTGGGGGCTAGCGGTGCGATGGATAGCACATCTGACTTCGGACCAGAAGATGCCAGAAATTCTTCAGGGAAACAGCAAAAATCACCAATGCCTCTCTCACTCATTTTTGTTTGATACGTAGTTTTCTTTCTCTACTCATGGGCACAAACATACTTTTTTTTCCCCAGAAAGTATGATTAATCTCTATCTTCTGCATGTTCTGTACGTACTGTTCTACAATGTGCTTCCACCTAATAACACAGCATGGGCTTCTTTTCATCTCAGTGAATATAAACCCTGCTCATTTTTAAAAATAGCCCTAGAGTATTCAGTTTTACTGATGTCTTTTAGTTTATCAGTCCCATAGCAATGGAAATTTAGTTTTACTCTATTTTATGGGTTGTTGTTCCTTATAAAGAATTTGCTGCAATAAGTATCTCTGTAAAGGTGTCTTATCTCTTTTGTGCACATATTGCTATAGGTTACCTTTCTCAATGGAATGCTGGGTCAGAGGGTCTAAGCACTGAAAGGCTTTATGAGCATTTCTGGCCTTGAATATATCACACCAAAATATCTGAGAGTACCTATTTCCTCACACTATTAAAACCACTGGCGGGACTTCCCTGGTTGTACAGTGGTTAAGAATCTGCCTGCCAATGCAGGGGACATGGTTTCGAGCCCTGGTCCGGGAAGATCCCACATGCACGGAGCAACTAAGCCCATGCGCCACAACTACTGAGCCTGCACGCCACAACTACTGAGCCCGCATACCACAACTACTGAAGCCCACGCGCCACAACTACTGAAGCCCATGCATCTAGAGCCCGTGCTCCGCAACAAGAGAAGCCACCGCAATGAGAAGCCCATGTACCGCAACAACAGCCCCCACTTGCCACAACTAGAGAAAGCCCCTGTGCAGCAATGAAGACCCAATGCAGCCAAAAATTTTAAAAATCAATAAATTTATTAAAAAAAAAAAACAACACGGGAGGTTATCGAAGTTTTTAATTATTGAAAATTTAGGGTGAAACTTCTCTCTTTGTTGTTTTAATGTATATTAAATTATTAAAGAAGGTGAGAATTATTAAGTGTTTATTGGTTATTTATATTTCTCTTACTGACAGGGAGGCACCTGATAAATCCTTTGCCTATTGTGGTCCTTACTGATTTTTTGGAGTTCTTTATACAGAACTTTGTCATATACTGCAATTATTTTCCTGCCTTGTGCTTAGTTTTTGAATTTGTGATTTTTTCCCAAATAGAAATATATTTTTATATAGTTGAATCTATCAGTTTTTGTCTGTATGCTTTTTGATTGTTGTATCATAGTAAGAAAGGACACTACACTCCTACCTTAAAAGTGTGTCTACATGTACACAACCATTTTCCTACAGTTTACTTTTAAAAACAGCATTATTATTCATTTTGGCATAGAAGTTTGAGACTGGTACATGTAAATCAGTGAAGTTAGAACACACCCTCTCACCATACACAAATATAAACTCAAAATGGCTTAAAGACTTAAACATAAGACATGACACCATAAAACTCCTAGAAGAGAACATAGGCAAAACATTCTGTGACATAAGTCATACCAATGTTTTCTTAGGTCAGTCCCCCAAGGCAGTAGAAATAAAAGCAAACAAATGGGGCCTAATCAAACTTACAAGCTTCTGCACACCAAAGGAAACCATAAACAAAAGACAACCTATAGAATGAGAGAAGACATTTGCAAATGATGCAACCGACATGGGCTTAATTTCCAAAATATACAAACAGCTCATACAACTCAACAACCAAAACACAAACAACCCAATCCAAAAATGGGCAGAAGACCTAAACAGACATTTCTCCAAAGAAGACATACAGATTGCCAACAAACACATGAAAGGATGCTCAACATCACTAATCATTAGAGAAATGCAAATCAAAACTACAATGAGGTATATCACCTCACACCAGTCAGAATGGCCATCATCAAAAAATATGCAAACAGTAAATGATGGAGAGGGTTTGGAGAAAAGGGAACCCTCCTACACTGTTGGTGGGAATGTAAGTTGGTGCAGCCACTGTGGAAAACAGTATGGAGGTTCCTCAGAAAACTAAAAATCGAGTTGCCATATGATCCAGCAATCTCATTCCTGGGCATCTATCCAGACAAAACTATAATTCAAAAAAGATACATGCACCCCTATGTTTATAGCAGCACTTTTCACTATAGCCAAGACATAGAAATAACCTAAACGTCCATCAACAGATGAATGTATAAAGAAGATGTGGTACTTATATACAATGGACTACTACTCAGCCATAAAAAAGAATGAAATAATACCATTTGCAGCAACATGGATGGACCTGAAGAGTCTCATACTAAGTGAAGTAAGTCAGAAAGAGAAATTCAAATACCATACGATATCACCTATATGTGGAATCTTAAATACGACACAATGAAACTATCTGTGAAACAGAAACAGAATCACATACATAGAGAACAGACTGGTGGTTGCCAAGGGGGAGAGGGGTCGGGGGAGGGATGGAGTGGGAGTTTGGGATTAGCAGATGCAAACTATGATATATAGGATGGATCAACAACAAGGTCATACTGTATAGCACAGAGAACTATATTCAATATCCTGTGATAAACCATAATGGAAAAGAATATAAAAAAAGAATGTATATATATGTATAACTGAATCACTTTGCTGTACAGCAGTAATTAACACAACATTGTAAATCAACTATACTTCAATAAAAAGAAGCTCGAGGCTGGACCTTTTTATCAAATGTTACTCCTAATGTTTCAGAGAAAGCATGGCCAAGTTGGTATGTCTCCTTTTCCCACCTCTTCTGACTGATATAAATGAAATAAAGTTATATAAGAGCTAGGGGTTCAGTACATTGTCTTAAGGTGATCAATTCTGGAAGTCAACAATCTAAGCTAGTAGGAAGTAAAAGTAGCTTTATTTTACTCCCTTTAATTAATGGATCTTCCCAAACTTAATAATTCTTCTGGGACTTCCCTGGTGGCGCAGTGGTTGAGAATCCGCCTGCCAATGCAGGGAACACAGGTTCAATCCCTGGTCTGGGAAGATCCCACATGCTGTGGAGCACCTAAGCCCGTGCGCCAGTACTACTGAGCCTGCGCTCTAGAGCCCGCAAGCCACAACTACTGAAGCCCGCACGCCACAACCGCTGAAGCCCATGCGCCCTATAGCCTGTGGGCCACAACTCCTAAGCCCACGCACTGCAACTATTAAGCCCATGTGCCGCAATAGCTGAGTCCGCCTGACTAGAGCCCGTGCTCCACAACAAGAGAAGCCACCGCAATGAGAAGCCCGCCCACCACGAGGAAGAGCAGCTCCCGCTTGCCGCAACTAGAGAAAGACCGCGTGCAGCAACGAAGACCCAACGCAGCCAGAAATAAAATAAAATTAAATTAAATTTTAAAAATATGAGAAAACTACTTTAAAAAAAAAATTCTTCTGCTACAACTATAAATTACCGTCCTCCCATTGCTATCATTTTCTCACTATTTGCAAAATTTTCCGGTCTCATTTAACTCTCTATCCCCAGGCCCTCCAAATTTAATGTTTGGTCTCATGCTCTCTTCACTAAGAAATGCTTGATTTTCTTTGTCTCCTTTTCTGAATAACAGGCTTTTCTCCCTGGCGACTGTTGAAGTCAATTAAGCCTTGGTACACAGGGGAGAAGTCAACTTGAACATTTTCTTTTGCCTTTGGTGAGAAGATGTAGTACACAGGCTCCTGAACATCCTGTGCTAACAGATCACAGCGGAGAGTCCCCTGTTGGTGATCACACAGACTAACAAAAGATGAGGCAATGAGGCCAGCCGTGGCCTCCAGGAGGGACACACATCTGTAAAGGGGACTAGCTTTCTATGTTGTGATCTTGCACTGGTAATGGGAACAGTCTGAAAATGCCTTAAAAGACATTCATTATGTTTGAACTTCTTTTTTTTTTTTTTAAGCCAAAGAGCCTCTTTATTTGTATTAAATGTTAGAAATCACTCCCAGGAAGAAAATGAGGTTAGGTATTATTCGTGACATATTTGATCACTAACATTAGGCATAATTGAATCCTGGACATGCTGTGTATTAATCTAGACTATTGATTTAGAGAACATTAGGTTGAATGTTACTAATTTCATTTGTAGGAGGAGTGCTTTCTAAATGACACTCATCGTTCAAGACATGTTTAGTATTATGCTAAATACCCAGAGATTTACAAACTAGCTTTGAATTTTCATTCCTAAGATACCTTTCATCGCTCCCTTTTATGTCACTTAGTATCCAATGTGGATTCAGGTTTGTTTCAGCCTGAAGTGTATATAGTTTTGGGGGGAGGGAGCTTTTTAAGGAAAATAATCTTTTCTTTTTTTTTTTTTCTTCAAACTTTTACAAAAGCATGTAATGATGTGAACATATTTCTAGGGACCCTTCCTGACAGAATGAAGCTTAAGTTCAGCTTCATCTTTTGCCAGTATCACAAACTGAGAAAATTCTTCACTTTTTTCCTGTTGAAGTATAGTTCAGTACAGTTGGAAAGAGCATAGCCGGGGTTCAAACACGGGCTTTCTCCATCTTCTTTGCTATTGTTAGAGTCCTAGGTACGTCTTAGTCCCAGGCAACAAGAGTAACTTGCTCAATGGCCTTCCGACTTCCATTTTTTCATACACTCTGCCCCGCCCCCCCCGGGTTTGCACTTTTACTTGTTAGAGGAAAGACATCCTGTACCCAGCTAAGAAAGTCTTTAAAGTTCTTCAGGTGACAACAGGTACGTAGTTAATTTGAATGTGAAAACTCAGCATACAAAAATACAAGGAAAAAATCATCCTTTCATACCACATTATCATTATGGCATAAGGTTGCTTGTGGGTAAAACAGAATAAGCCTAACACTTGACTAGTTAATATGCAGAGTTAAAACAGGGAATTGATTTTATAAGCTGGTTGCCTGTAGGCTGTGAAAATAATGGAAGACTGCAGATAAGGAAGTTAAATGAAGTGACTATCTGATTATGTGGAAAAAATGTTAGGGCATCTTATTCACATAGGAAACTGTCTGTCATTAGGGGTTAGTTTTCGAAAAGATAGCTTAAACGAGGTCACTAAACATCGCTTAGCCTAGGAAGAAAAAATATAAGAGCACATAAGTGTTTCTTATAATGTTCTTATCAGAAATATTCAGGCTAAAATTCTCTATCATTTCCCTCATGAAATGGCTTTGCTGAGACCTGAATTACGGTAAAAATAACTCTGCGGTTGGTTTGGAAAACAGAAATAGGTCATCATCAATTTTCTGACCTTTGGATATTTTTAAGTTTATAGGATTAGTATAATAAAGTATTAAAAGAAAAAGAAAGCTCAGATCTCCCTTAATATTGAAAGACTGGCCTGTTAAATCCTTCACTATCTACATATTTCTGATATCTTTGGCACTTCTAAATACCAAAGGAAGTCAAGCCTTAATTATGTCGGTACTTTGAATGACATTTGGACACAATTATCAAAGAAAATAGCTTGGGAGGGAAGACTACTTTAACATCTTTTGATAGTGAGCTTCAGAAATTTTCCGTAAGCAAAATCACACTGTGGGCAAATAACCTGGCAGCAGTGTTTGGTGATCATCAACTGAATAAAACAGGCAAATGGTGTAAACATCCTTCAAGCACTTGAGAAATTAAGGGCCCTCAAGTCACCAGAAAATGGCTGGATAAAAGGGAATGTAGATGTGAGGATGGGTCACCAGGCTTGACTTCAGGTGCGCTAGCCTAACCTAGCAAAAGATCCTCCTGTTCACTGTCAGTATATTTATGGAGAGAGCATGGCCCAGGAGTCGGGGACAACTCAGGTTTTGAATGCTGGCTCTGACGTTTACTGGCTATGTGACCTTAGGTGACTTGCTTAACCTCTGGGGGTAACATAACACCTATTCATAGATTTGACGTGAGCATTAACATAGTTAATATTTATAATGCACCTAGCACAGATCCCGGCACACAGTAAGCACTGTGAAAAGTGTTCATTAAATAAAATTAATAACTGACCAAACACTCTTGAAAGCCTGTGCCTTAAAAACTCCAATTTTGTTTAGAATGTATATGCCTAGTTCAGAATGCTCACACAACAAACAAGAAAACCATGCAGCTTTCCAAACATTAATTTCATACTTTGGGACGCTAATGTATTCTCTCTGTATAGTCAGTTATCTATATCTGCATGTTTATAAAATATAGCTATTCAGAGGCACTTTGTGTTTTCAGTGTTTAATGTTGTTGTTTTTAAAACAGTGTCTGAACATACATCTTTCATATGAAAATCAAGGTGGACTTAAAATTCAACTTACATTAAAATTCTCTCCTTTGAGTTTAAGACCTAAAAGCAGGGTTGTGGCTGTTAATCTGGTTCTTTCAGCATAACTGTGTCGACTAAATAAAAAGAACTGTGTCAGCAAGTGGCAGCTTTAATTACCAGTTTGCTCAGCCGCCACCACTTTGCTTGACAGTTTTACTATTTATAAAAAGAAAAGGTTCAGATGTAGTGTGACACAGCTCTCCAGGGCAACAGGAAAGCACAGGGGGAGGAGAGGGAGGGGCGAGCAGGGTCCTGCCACAGCTGTCTTCTCTGGGATTTTAAGTTAATGCTTGACTTTTACACTTGAAGATCTATTAGCAGAAGAAGGGCTGGGAGAGCTGGGGTCAGCTGGAAAGGATGGAGTAGCTGGGGAAGAGTGACTGAGATGGCAGAAAAGAATATGAATTCAAGACCTTTCACCTCCTATTTGTGTATTTCAACCTACAGGGTCAAATATCCTGATAACTATAAAAATCCAAGAACATGATAAAAATGCAATATAAAATCTCTACTTAAACATAATCATCTGTAATACAAGTAGTTTAGCCACTTCCTGTTTTCTTAGCTTGAGGAAATAAAGCTTTACACTCTGTGAAGGCAGGGTCTGAATCTATGCTGGTTGTGGTTATAGCCCTGGTTGCTCAATGACCATTGGTTGACTTAAGTAATTTGATGATGCAAGTAATTTGATGATGACTCTCCTAATTTCATAACTATGTTCTTCTATGAAAGAAACTGCTGGAATCAGTATAGCTCTAAATAAGTCAGGGCATCATTCAATTGTGGTATTTCTTTTTTAATCATTTTCAAAGTGTATCAAAGCAGTAGCTGTAGCCAGGATTCTCTTACTTTCAAATTCAAATACTACAAAGTCAGAGAATGCCACCCTGTAAAACTGAAACTACATGATGCCATTTTTTAAAGCAAGTGCTTTGTATCTGTATACATTTCTTAAACGCAATTTCATTGAGCAAGAGAAAGAACTAAAATAAGACTGGTAATCATATCAGGAGTGCCAGTGTTTGATCCAACAGCTTTTCATTTTCTCCCTTTTTTTTTTTTTGCCGTACGCAGGCCTCTCACTGTTGTGGCCTCTCCCACTGCGGAGCGCAGGCTCAGCGGCCATGGCTCACGAACTCAGCCGCTCCGCGGCATGTGGGACCTTCCCAGACCGGGGCACGAACCCGTGTCCCCTGCATCGGCAGGCGGACTCTCAACCACTGCGCCACCAGGGAAGCCCCAATTTTCTTCCTTTTTATTTTTACCCCAGCACACCCTGTCCCATCCCTCCTTCCTTCCTGCTTTATTGGGGATATAGCACTAAACATAAGAAAGTCCCTGACCTTGTGGAGCAGACATTCTAGTGGGAAGAGAAAGAAAATAGAGATGCAAGCAAATAGTTAAATGATATGATTTCAATTAGTGTGACACATGGAAAATAAAGTGAATACTGGGATAGAGAATGACTAGGTGGTGGTGTGGGGAATGCCTTTCATTACAGAGGTCAGGGAAGGCCTCTGAGAAGATGACATCTGATTACGTTCTGAATAAAGAGAAGGAGCCACCCAGGTAGGATCTGTGGGCAAGAACATTCCAGACAGTGGGAGCTTGTACAGAGAAACCAGTAAGCTCTAATTTTTCCACCTCTAATTTTATCTTCCAGATTAAATTCTCTTTCTCTGCAAACCCAGTCCCAGTTTTCTTATAACACAGCATGTAACATGGCCCTACATGTAACACTTATAACACAGCATGTAACATGGCCCTACAACCCCAGCCAAGCACAAGGCCTGGCATAAAGTAGGGGTTTAACAAAGGAGTGATGGCTATGTATGACCTCTGTGAGCCATACCTGTTCTGTCAAGCTCTAAACCATCAATCATGTCCACCTATGACCTGAGATACAAACAGAAGCTTCTAGAAATCACAGAAAGGAGCCACCAGCAACACAATGAGAGGTTTGTTCCTAAAGCCACCTAGATGACATTAGATAAGATTAGATAATCTTTCACTTTTCACTTAACTTTGGCCTTGCCAACTTGGCCACTTACCATGCCCAGTGTACTCAAAAGAATCTGCTTCATCAGGGGTATCGAGTTCATCCACATTGATATCGATTTCGTCTGGACTGTCCAAGTTATCATCAGAGAGAACAGACCCTTCACTCTGATCCAGAGACAGATTGATATTTGGGGCTGTGAGTTTGATTCTCTGAGGATGACTGCCATTAAGATCCAGAGAATTAGGAGGTTCTAAAGAAGATAAAGAGCAACATTATTAGACCATACACACGGCTGCCAACAGTGGGTGTGGGCCCCAGTGAAAAACAATTTTAAGGCCTTTCAGCAAAGGCACACCTGCTAAAAGTCCTCATGTGGGATTTAGACCCCACTCTTGGCCAGCAGGCCTCAGTACTGGCTCGCCCCAGCTACATCAGCCCTGGCCATGCAGAAATAGGAAGTGGGAGCAGAGATCTAGTTTTTAGAACTGCCCTGTTCAGGTTTGAGAACTTGACACTGATACACTACTGAATCAAATTTTTTATGATGCATATTACTTAAGAAAAACAGTTAAGCTTTACACATAACTTATAGTGATTCATGTAGACTTTATTCCTCTAAAATGGAGGATACAAACTTTATCTGTAATGTTTACAGACAACCCAAAATACGTCTCTTTAGTTCCTGACATCTCTGTTGTGAACTTTCTTTGGCTTTTTTTTTTTTTTTGGTAATAAAACTGAGGTACCCTCCCAGATTACATTCCTTGATCAAGCACTCATTAATTCTTACGCCAATATGGCTTGACATTGGTTCCTGTACCGTAGTGATAGTCCCCTCGTGTAAGGCTCATGGAATTAGCTCCCACTCTTTCACTGTAATATGCATCTTGCTGTTCAAGAGCCTTTCACTTAACAGAAGCAGAGCTGGAGAAGTCATTTTTAACCAAGTTGATCCCAACTAAACAATGTTAGAGAGATACCTTAACAAAACAATTTCAGGATTCCCTATCACAAAATGTTTTGAAGGCCATCTGGTATACCCATCAATTCTGGAATTCTAACTCTAGTCTTGTCTCTTGTCCTAAGGAAGCTGACACTGTTTCTTTGTCATTAAGATTTTTTTTTTTTCTGTCTAGACAACACCTAAACTGTGTTCCATGTAATGTTTTTATGTATTACTTGAAAAAATGTTTCTATTGATCCGTCAGTTTGTAAAACATTGGGTTTCCATATTACAGGGATTCTCAGAGCTGTGCTGTCCAAAAGAAATTTTTTGTGATGGTAGAAATGTTATGTATATAACATTTTGGGGGGTTTTTGGGCCACGCCACGTGGCTTGTGGGATCTTAGTTCCCCGACCAGGGATCGAACCTGGGCCCCCTGCAGCGGAAGTGCAGATTTCTAACCACTGGACTGCCAGGGAATTCCCACAATTCACTTTTTTTAATAAAAAGTGAATTGTGGACCTTGAAGAGTGGAGCAGATGTACGGTGGCTACCATACTTATTTGGCCATAGAACACTTAAGAATAGTTATGTCACATGATTAGTACTTTGAAGAATGCACTTTAAATACTCGGACAGAAATAAAAAATTGACTCCCTTCTTTCTCAATTCTAGGCTTGACTGATAATGTCAGGGTTCAGGATCTTGGTATGATCCTGTAGCTGGTACAGTGCAAAGGAGTGAACCTAGTACAGAGTGAGAGTCATATAGGTTGCAACTGAAATTTTTTAATTCCTTTTTGTATATGCCTTGGGTTGTAAAGCGTAGTTTGGGGTTTTTTGTTTTTCTTTTTTAATAATCAGGATACTGAGCATCCTTAATATTAAATCGCTGATTTTTAATATTCTCACACTTACGTATAAATTTGGGGAACTTAGATGTTAGAATTTGGTATTATGATAAACAGCAGCCGGTTATCACAGGAACTGAAAACATTGGCAGATCCAGGCATGGCCCAGGAGATAAAGGGTGGCCCACACTAGGTGATGACTCAAGTCAACTCTGAAATTAACCACATCAAGCCTAACACCTTCCTCACACATATTTTTTTCCTCTCTTCACTTTTATCACTGATATCACAAGTTGGATGCACAGGAAATGGTTCTCTCACTGAATAATGAACACGTTTGGATATAGAACACTGCTGAAGAAAATGAATGAACGCTTTCTCACCAGGCCTCATGTCTGCCGCACTGGGACTCAGCATTCCCTCCTCAAAGGGGATGTCCATGCCCACATCCTCTAACAGTAATCTGAAAAAACAAACAAACAAACACAAAGCAAAGAGTGTAAAAAATTGTGTGGGATTTAATTTTCTTTGAAAAGGAAACCCAGAGATTCCAGGATGGCATTTTCAATAAACCAAGTATGTGTACTGAATCCATTGTAAGTGGCCCTAAATTAGAATACAGACTTTCTGCAGTTACTGTGAATGAGAACCACGGACTCGGATTTTACTCTGTGCACAGAGCGAGTCACTTCTTCTGCCAGTTCTCATAAGTAAACGCACCTCAAGTAAGAAATTCAGAAACAGGAGAAGCAAATAACTAATAAAATATACTTAAGGGGACATTTAATTTTTTTTCAACAAGGGATACAATATATATGCTTTGGAGTAAGTACAGACCTGACTTTGTATATATCTCTTCCTCTGTAAATTTGAGCATATTACCTAAACTGCGTGGGCAGAGGAAAGCGTACTCTGCTGATCTGTTTGTAAAACAGGGATATACCACCTACCTCACTGAGTTGTTGAAAGATTAAGCAATGAATGTAAAGTGCCCAACATTCCTGAGAAGGTGCCAACTGATGTTATTTTCCTTCCTTCTTTGACTATTTAAAGATTCATTGTGAAATATAAGTTGGTGAAGATGGTTCTGGTCATGAGTTACCATCTTTTCTCCCTAATCAGTGTTGAACCCGGGACTGTTGAACCCAGGACTTACCCACTTGGTAAGACTAGTGGAAGGGAACAGACAAATACTGGAGGAAACTGTGGCAAATCTATATGCTGTTGTAGGAAGCTGATCACTGTTCACAGTAAATTCCCCTTGACTTATTTTTATCTCCTGACCCTCGTTCAGTACATCCCCATTTATCATGATAATATATATATATATATATATTTAACATCCTTATTGGAGTATAATTGCTTTACAATGGTGTGTTAGTTTCTGCTGTATAACAAAGTGAATCAGCTATACATATACATATACGCCCATATCCCCTCCCTCTTGCGTCTCCCTCCCACCCTCCCTACGATAATATATTTTTCTTCGTGGTGGCTTCCATGTAATTTTACTCATCTAGGGTGAATAACTCTGATGTAGACACTAATCTAAATTTAAACATGATAAACCTTAGTGTTAAAGTTCTAAATTTAATCCCTCCCTCTCTTACTGCGACTCCTCTCCACCTCAATCTGGGTCTACCAAACATTTGGAGTTTGCTTACCTGGATGATCAGTTTCTTCAGGATTCAAGTTAAACCCCTTATTGTTAAAGTCTATGACGTAAACAAAATCCTGTGTCTGTAGTGATAACTGTGCTTGCTTCATTTATTCAGCAAATATGTATCGAGTGTCTACTCTGTGCTAAGGATGTAGAAGAATGAAACAGACCAGCCTCATGCTTGTGGTGAAGATGGGATGATGGAGTTAAAATAATGAGGGGCTTCCCTGGTGGCACAGAGGTTGAGAGTCCGCCTGCCGATGCAGGGGACGTGGGTTCGTGCCCCGGTCCGGGAAGATCCCACATGCTGCGGAGCGGCTGGGCCCTTGAGCCATGGCCGCTGAGCCTGTGCGTCCAGAGCCTGTGCTCCACAACGGGAGAGGCCACAGCAGTGAGAGGCCCACGTACAGCAGAAAAATAAAAAATAATAATAATAAAAAATAATAATGAGGACTGTCACCAGCAATTCAGCGCTGCTCCCCTGAGAGAAGTAAATGCCTGTGTCCTTACCCGTCAACCCCACAGACCCCTTCAAAAACACAACCCCAGGGAGTTTCTTTCTCCATACACTTGTTGTGGCTTCTGCCCTATATGTTCTCTGAAATGAGTCCTGCACCCTAGTCGAAAAACAGTGAGCAAGGGGTCAGCCTGTGAGTCAAAGGCAATAAATGTATTGGCAGGAACAAGGTAACCCTTGCCAGAGACGCACCGCATGGGGTGCAGCAAACCAGACTGTCCAGCAATGGAGGTGGGGTGGTAGGCAAAGAGAAGGCCTGCTCTAGGCCCCAGTTTGAAAGTCCTGGGACCCAGAGGGATAGCTGTCTAGGTTTCCCATGCTGTTGCGGTTTTTCAAATCTCCTTACAATGACCCCTCGTCATCTGAAGTGATCTGTGTGCGTTCTCTTTGACATCAACCCTGTAGTACCTGTAAAGTAGCAAAATACTGCTGTTGAGAGCAGCTAGATTCAAATCTTAGCTCTACCCCTTACTGTGTGTCATATGGCAAGTTACTTAATCTTTCTGTGCCTCCATTTCCTCTCCAATAAAAGAGAGACTGTGCAATGCCTGAAAAGAACACTGAAAGAAACGAATGTTATCTGCTTTATTGTAGTTCTTTTTGCTATTATAATTGCCTTCTCCATTAGCCTTGAAGCTTCATGAGGACAGAAACCATGTCTGTCTTCTTTACTATTACATCTCCAGCACCTGGTAGAAATAAATACCCGATAAATATGTGTTGGATTGAATTATTGAACTTGAAATCCCCTAAATGCACATGTACATTATTTTCTCTAGTTGCCTATGAGTCAACCTAAAAAAAAAAAAAAAATGACATCACACCTACTTGCTTCAGAGAGCACATAAGGGTGCTGGCCTTAGCTCCAAGATAAATATGAAGGGTTTAAAAATAGACAGATAGTATCCATCTTAAAATTTTGTAGGTTTTGTTGATGTTTGTGAGTTATAGGCAACATCATGGAATAACTGAAAGGGTCCTGGATATGAGGTTATAGTCCTGGATTACAGTTCTACGGTTAGTACTGACAAGCTCTGAGAAAATTAGCTGACCGTCTTTGTGATTTTAAATGAAGCTAATGAATACAGAATATTACAGTGACTGTGGAGAATAAACAATAACTAGAATACATGAGAAAATACTCTGGAAATTATAAGGCATTCACTAAGTGTAAGGTATTGTGTTCCCTCATTTTAAACATAATAGCAGGATCAGTGATTTAACAGAAGTCTGTGTCATGGTTGGACAAAACATATATTAAGGTTATTAAAATTGGGGTTTCAGCCTCGGTAAGGGAAAATTTCAGTGCTGCACAAATCTCCACAGAGCCTATAAGTGCCCTGGACTCACTGAAGTTAGTAAATAGAGCCTTTGTCTCTCAGCGCCCCTTTACGGCACAGAGACGCAGTTAAGAAAGTGCTAGAAAACCAGAGGCGGCATACCTGAGGGAAAAGAGAAGCTGAAGCTGTGACCAGGCAGTGATCGGAAGAGAGGGACTCACAAATCCACAGATATTACAGAAGGCCGTGGGGAGTTTTTAGGAAACCCCAGGGACAGAGAAGGAACGCTGCACCAGAGCAGCCCAGAGGCAAACCTGACAGAAACCCAAGTTGTGCTCACTGTAAATACTTCAACCACATTCATACATTAGGTCTATAAATATTTGTAGAAATGAAGTGGCCAGAGTAGTTGGCGATGGGACTGCATGGAGTTTTACCAATGGGAATGGAAGCCTCTTGGGATCTGTTAGGTAACAAATCAGTCCATAGTGAAGGTTAAGTATTTTACCTTACCCAACCGTAGTCACTACCTAATTAGGGGTTTTCTCTGTACGGAAGGGAGCTACCCAACAGGCTGGGGGTGTTATAAACACTGAGTCTGACTCTACTATTGCTGACCTCCCCAACAGATGCTTGGCTCCACTTCGCCATCTAGAGGACGGATCCAGAACTGTTTGCTGGGCGGTTTTATAAACATTATCGCTCTTCACCCAAATAGTTCTGGCTCTCCGCCTTTTGTCCTCCTCTGAAATTAGGGTGGCCATGTGACTTGCTTTGATCAATGAAACGAGGGCGGAAGTGGCAGGTGTCACTTCCGGGCAGAAGAATTAGGACCAAGTGTAGGTGCCACGTGCTGTTCCCCGCCTTGGTGCCTATGGAGGAGCTCAGAACAGGGGCTGGGAGGAGAAGAGCCCCTACTGGATAAAGATCGTTGGATATATGAGCAAGAAAGAAATCTTTTTGTTTTGCCCTGAGATATTGGGTTTCTCTGTTACCACGTGCTAATCCAGCCCATTCTGAGCAGTACAGCTGATCTTTATTGTTTGTTTTGAAGGGACTATCTGACTGGCACTATGCCCTGACTTGGATTACCCAAATCAGGGCATTTCCCACATTCTCAACCCAGGCTCAGGGTGATGATAAACATCTTCTTGTCTAGGTTTGCTTTAGCATATAGGAACATTTTTCTAAATGAGGACAAAGCTCAGCAGACCATCAACTGCTTTTCAAGCATTCTATAAACTTGAATATGAATATAGCACCTTCATGGCTTTCTCATAGCCACCTAGCCCTTGTCAATTTACTTAATATTTTTCTTTAAATTGACTTAAGTTTGTTTTGAAAGGAAGGTTTGTTATCACTGTATATAAGGAAACTTAGAGTCACTCACCTAAAATAGTCACATAAATTAAATATAATCAAAATAAAACAATGCTATTAAATTCAAGCTAGAAACCCCTGGGCTCTCCCTCTGAGACTTTTATTTGCTAAAAAAAAAAAAAAGAGGGATCAGAAAGTGTCTGGCAAGGTGTAATGTCATTTATCATTATAAATCCAAAGAAATGCTATATAAGACAGAACACCCTAAAAGTAATTAATACATTTCCAAACTTGAAAGAGACCGGGGAAATCCCCAGGTGCTGGAAATGAAGAGTTATTCTAGAAAGCTGATGAAAGGTAGCCTGCAGGATTTTGGACTGGACATAGGCCTTTGGGCCCCGCAGGAGAAGTGACCTCCAGGTGCTGGAAGAAACGCCTAGACCCTGAACTTCTAAATAAGGCCGTGGCCCTTAAAAAGCGGCCCTCTTAATGAAAGAGGGATGAGAACAAACTCTATCCTCTGGCCTTGGAAAGCACAGTCTGCCTGGAATCTTGGGTGGAAAACTAAAAGCAACCTATGAGAATTAGAGACACTGCTTGTATGCCAAGTATGTCTTGATTTATATTACCTGAATGATGTAGGAAACGCAAGTCAAAAGATTAAAATGAAAATTCACCGAGGACCATTGAAGGCCTTGAGTCCTAGGGTTCCAAAAGAACCAAATACGAAACCACTTAATGGTGCTACTTCTACTATCTAGGATTCACTGGAAATCCACTTAGGAGAAAGAAAAAACCCTCTGAAAGGTGAACCCACACCAACACCCTCACCCACACCCACCAAACTACTAACTAAACTACGGAAAAACACTACGGGGGATTGCCAGCAGATGCTGTAAACAGAAGAACTAGCAATAAATCTTTAAAAAAAACACAAAAAGCAATATGAAAGAGATTATAATAATTAAAGAATAATTTTTAAAACTTCGTGGTGTTGAAGCACTGAGATTGGGGGTTGTTTGTCATAGCAGGCAGTGCCATTTACCCTGAGTAGCCATGCTGGCTAGAAAAGGGAACATCTAGGGCTTCCCTGGTGGCGCAGTGGTTGAGAGTCCGCCTGCCGATGCAGCGGACGCGGGTTTGTGCCCTGGTCCGGGAAGATCCCACATGCCGCGGAGCAGCTGGGCCCGTGAGCCATGGCCGCTGAGCCTGCGCGTCCGGAGCCTGTGCTCCGCAACAGGAGAGGCCACAACAGTGAGAGGTCCACGTACCGCAAAAAAAAAAAAAAAAAAAAGGGAACATCTAAAAATAATAATGCAGAAGTGTTGATGATAAAGTGATATAAAAAGAAATATCAGAAAAACAATAGCCACAGGAAAGCAACTGTCACAATATTAGTAGCAAACAAAATAGACTTCAGGCAGAAAAGCATTATTAAGGCTTAAGAAAGTTATTACTGTATGATAAAAGGAAGAATTTCTCAGAAGATATATTGACCCAGAGCCAATATGCTTTTAACCACATAGGCCAAAAAATCGAATATAAATTATAAGGAGAAATTAACTTCATGGGGGGAAATTTGAATGTCTCAAGAATTTAGGAATCAATCTGAAAAAATGCATAAAGATACAGAAGATCTGAACAAAGTGCTAACATAGCTTGGTCTAATGGACAGATCGGCACTCAAGAAAAATACACAATTTTTTCAAACTCATGAAAACTATGTAGAATGTCTTGTAAAATACCAAAAGTCAACATTGCATGTACCTTATTTTCTGACTTCAGGGCCATATATAAGAAATCAATCATAAAAAGACTGTTTGGAAATTTAAAAACACATCTGTAAGTAAATGAACAATAAAGCCCTACGTGTCAAAACTTGTGAAAGCAGCTAAAGAAATTCCTAGAGGAAAATAAATAGCCTTGAACTCAGATATTAGAAAAGAAAATGGATGAATTATCTAAGGGCTCAACTCAATCAGGAAGTCGGAAAAAGAACCATGCTCCTGGGTGATTCAGTGCTATTTATACTGAATCTGGGCACCCCTCTAATCACAAATACCACCAAGTGGGGAACAGTGACGTAAATAGAATCTTCCAATTTGAGAACGGATCCCATGTATATTAGTAGATTTTGTGTTTCTGGTATTTCTGCTTCTTAATAAAGAAATTAGCGCGCAGTAGCACGGCGGTCCTGACACCAGAGTAAAAGATCAACTGAAAAAGGAAAATTTTGGGACCTGGTTACATGCACCCTCTTGAGTTTAGACCAGGTACAAAGGTAAGCCCATTCTACATTGTATATCCTTCCAGCATTTATGAATCTGGAGGGATTTAACTGTTGTAGGATTAGCTTTGTCCGAGATCAGTTTCTTTTTAATAGCGAATGAGCAGTGAACCGAGACTTAGCGCACACACAGCACTTCTAGATTCTAATGTTTCCTGGCGGGCATGCACACCCAGCAGCAGGCAACAACCCTTTTAGGGAATAATCATTCTTATAAGACTGACCACTAAAAAATACAGCTCCATAGAAATAGGGCAGCAGGTTAAGGATGTTAATTGTTCTTTAGAAAAATACCATATGGTTATGCTGATAAATTTTGGGAAATGATTACATAAAGAGAGAGTTCCCTTGTGACAGACTTCATAAGTCACTTTCTCTAGGAGTGGAGATAAAATGAAAAGAAAAAAAAAGAAGAAACAAAACCTTTCATGAGGTGCTTGCCTGCTTTTGTTGAGTACATAAATTAGCCCTTTAAAGACCAATGGTTGGAGAGTTGCCATTTCAGGATTCTTGTCTGATAAAGTAGGCTGGACAATTTAAGATAAGGGTACATGCCACCCTGTGTGCCCCAGGGCTCTTATCACATTACTCAACTGGGAGGCAAGGCAGAGGCACTGGGGTTCACACTCCGGTTAATCCAGCTGATACCCAGGAAAGGATGGGCGCTTAGGTCCCACAACAGGAAGCTGGGTTTGAGCCCATGAAATGAGGCTCTTGTCAACAATTAGCTACCCCACTGGGCCTCACTCACCCTAGAAAAGATAAGTGTGGTGACTCCTATAAGTCAGCCAGCTGAGGCAGATAAGGAAGGGGGTGAGAATAGGGAAAGGAGATGACAAAAAACTAAAGGAACACAAGCACTGGGCACTCACCCAGTTACCACCTTCTCTAGGGATTTTGCAAAACCCCACAAACCACAGCCATCTGTTCTCATGTTCTCAGAGGAGAGAAACATTATACAGTCTCCTTACACAGGGCTGAGTTCTCAAAATCTGCAGGTAGCAAAAATCACTTGCTGTCCAAATGACCCTTGAATTATAGCATATGTCGTTTTGTATAAAATCCTCTGTAGTAAACCTTATGAGCCCTGAAGTTTGAGGAACACAGCAGGAATAGAAGGAAAGCCTAAATAGCATTTAAAACATTTCTTTTCAGATAATTAATTAAATCCTTGGCTGTGAACAGGGCTGCATGGAGAATTCTACCTCTTGCCTGCAGGGTATATATTATTCTCTTTTTCACATGTTTTCTAAAACCTTAAGACATATCAATATTTGTTACTGAGAAGATTCAATTAAGTGGCATAATCTCACACTGGGAAGGGGCATATACTTGTCTCTGAAGCAAATCTACAGTTCATAACTTGGATTACTCACAGGCATTTCCAATTCAACACGTACAAAACTGAATTCCGCATCTTCCTCTGCACAGATCTGCTACATCCTACATTCTCTGTGGTAGTTTTAAAAAAGTGTCCACAAATTCTTTGACATTCCTTTCAAAAGTTGGAGCCCAACACCCCCCCTTTCCTTAAGTGTGGACTGAACTTGGTGACTTGCTTTTAAAGAACAGAATAAGGTAGACGTGACAGTGTGTGACTTGTCAGACTAGGTCCTAAAAAGCACGTGGCTTCCTCTTTGCTCTCTCTTGGATCACTCACTGTGGGAGAAGCCTGCTGCTGCCATGTCCTAAGGATGTTCAGGAAGCCCTATGGAGAGATCCAGGTGGTGAGGAACCAGGGCTTCCTGTAAAAATCCAGGAAGGAACTGAGGCCTCCTGCCAAGAGCCATGCGGGTGGGTCACCTTGGAAGCAGATCCTCCAGCCCCCATGGAGCCTTCAGATGACTGATGTCTCGACAGCAACTTCATAAGAGACCCTGGGTCAGAATCACTTAGCTAATCTGCTCTTAAATTCCAGACACAGAAACTGTGAGAGAAAAAATGTTGTTTTAAGCTGCTAAATTTCGAGATAATTTATTACACAGCAATGGTCAGCTAATACCTTCCCCATCCCCGTGAATGTCCCTACCAATCACCTGTGAGCTCGCAAACCCCAAACTGGCAATCATTCTTAATTTCCTTCTTTTTCTAACATTCCTTCCCAATCCAGTTGACCATCCTGACCATCCAGTCTTATACATTTGCAACCTCCTCTCCTCTTTATTTTCACTGCTAAGACCTTAGTTCAAGTTCATTTTTTCCTTGCAGAAACCTGTTTCTGATTTTACTCCCCACCCCCTTCAAATTGCTCACTCAGTATCTAACCATCTCAATCTAACCTTCTTGTTTCAGTCCTTTCATGTCCCCACTGTCTCAAGGGAAGGGTCCTGGCTCCAGAGAATGGCTCACCAGGCTTCACGGTCTGGCCTCCCAGGCCGAACTCGAGCCTCCTCTCCCATCGCTCACTCCCCAGTTGGTTCTTGCTTGTCTTCTAGAACTCAGCTTAGACATCTCAGCCTCACCCCACACAGCTGGGTCAAGTCCAACAGTACCCTGAGCTCACATTGAGTGGGTATTTTTCATGATTTACAACCATCTATTCCTAACTTCTCTGGCCCCACCCTCCCCATTCCTCCCCACTCTCATCCCCCCTCCACACATGCACACAGAGGTCCTTGAAGACAGGCACTCCCAGTGCTTAGCAGAGGGCCTAGCATGTGGTGGAGGGGAATAACTAACTATTGAATAAACACCCTTATTTAGAGACGGGAGGATGCCCTACTTTTCTAGCAGAGTGTTCCTCATAAGGTCTCACCACATATTGGAACTTGACCACTCAAATTGTCTACCAACAAATTACGTTTGATAACAAGTTAAGCTTTCTTCAAAACATAATTTAGAAATGCGAGGTGACTCTTACAGAAGTCATATCACAAAGGAGTAATTGCTCTAAACATAATAAGGTGAAGTTCACCCAGTGTAGAGTTTACAGTGCCCTCTTCCACAATGACAAAAGCACCTCTCAGATGCTATTAGGAACAACCTGGGGCGGGGGCGGGGGCGGGGGGGGGTGTACTGGGGGGGCGGGGAGGATGGGCCTGTTAAGTAAGGATGAGGTTCTTGGGAAATGAGGCGGAGGAGGAGTGGACAACCGTTTGTCTTCAGAAATGAAGAGTCTTTAGGGCGAGAGTCAGCAGCTCCTGTAGGATGACCAAGTGACCAGAGTCTCAGCACAGACTCCTGCAGCCCTGCCCACCCTCCACTCCAGCGGCTCAGCACCTCCTGGAATTTCTCTTCTGTGCTGACAAGTCTGTAGATACCTCCCTGCCCTCCCATCCTGCCCAAGGGGATATGCTCCCAAGGATTCCTCTCCCCAGCAGTGCAATGCAATGGCTGCACTGCCTTGGTTTTACTTCCCCTCAGTCGCTCGAGAGTGTGGACAGTCTGGCACCAGAAATACAAACAACAGGGCCCTACAGAGCCAGTCTTCCAACTGCTGCTCAAGCAGTTATATTTGTTGATCCCTAGGGCATGGCAGGGGAGTTAAGTCTTTGACTTCTCTAGAGCTGGGGTCGGCAAAGTTTTTCTGTAAAGGGACAGATACTAAATTTGTTACGTTTTGCAGGCCACACAGTCTCTATCATAACTACTCAACTTTGCTGTAGCACAAAAATAGCCGTAAGATATGTAAATGAAGGGGCGTGGCTATGTTCCAATAAAACTGGGTAGAAAAATAGGTGGCCAACTAACTAGATTTGACCTGGAGGCCATAGTTTGCGGACCCCTGTTCTAGATGAAAACAACTTGAATACAATTTCATTTCTCAAAAGGGAATGCTCTTAGACTGTTGGTGGGAATGTAAATTGATGCAGCCACTAGGGAGAACAGTATGGAAGTTCCTTAAAATACTAAAAATAACATTTCTCCAAAGAAGAAATACAGATGGCCAACAGGCACATGAAAAGATGCTCATCATCGCGAATTATTAGAGAAATGCACATCAAAACTACAGTGAGGTATCACCCCACATCAGTCAGAACGGCCATCATTAAAAAGTCTACAAATACCAAATGCTGGAGAGGGTGTGGAGAAAAGGGCACTGTCCTACACTGTTGGTGGGAATGTAAGTTGGTGCAGCCACTGTGGAAAATGGTATGGAGGTTCCTCAGAAAACTAAAAATAGAATTACCATATGATCCAGCAATCCCACTCCTGGGCATGTATCTGGACAAAACTATAATTCAAAATGATACATGCACCCCTATAGTTCATAGCAGCACTATTCACAATAGCCAAGACATGAAAATAACCTAAATGTCCATCAACAGAGGAATGGATAAAGAAGATGTGGTACATATATACAATGGAATACTACTCAGCCATAAAAAAGAACGATATATTGCCATTTGCAGCAACATAGATACAACTAGAGATTATCATACTAAGTCAGAAAGAGAGACAAATACCATGTGATATTTTTAATATGTGGAATCTAAATATGACACAAATGAACCTATGTATGAAACAGAAGCAGAGTCATAGATATAGAGAAAAGACTTGTGGTTGCCAAGGGGGAGGGGTTTGGGGGAAGGATGGAGTGGGAGGTTGGGGTTAGCAGTGCTTTTATATATAGAATGGATATATAACAAGGACCTACCTACTGTATAGCACAGAGAACTATATTCAATATCTTATGATAAACCATAATGGAAAAGAATATATGAAAAAGATGTGTATATGTGTGTGTGTATATATATATATATATATATGTATGTATAACTGAATCACTTTGCTGTACAGTAGTAATTAACACAACATTGTAAATCAACTATACTTCATTTAAAAAAAAAAAAAACTAAAAATAGTTACCACTCCTGTGCATATATCCAGAAGAGACAAAATCTCTAATTTGAAAAGATACATGCAACCCAATGTTCACAGCAGCACTATTTACAATAGCCAAGACATGGAAACAACATAAATATCCAATGACAGATGAATGGATAAAGAAGATGTGGTATATATATATATATATATATATAAATATATACACACAATGGAATCGTAGCCATAAAAAAGAATGAAATAATGCCATTTGCAGCAACATGGATGGACCTAGAGATTAGCACACAGGGAAAAACTAATCCCATATAAGTGGAACCTAAAAAAATAATACAAATGAACTTATTTTCAAAACAGAAATAGACTCACAGACATAGAAAACAAACTTATGGTTACAAAAGGGGAAGTGGGGGAGGGATAAATTAGGAATTAGGGAGTAACAGATACACACTACTATGAGTAAAATAGATAAACAACAAGGACCTACTGTATAGCTCAGGGAGCTATATTCAATACCTTGTAATAATCTATAATGGAAAAGAATCTGAAAAGGAATACATATATATATTCAGATATGTATATATGTCTACATATATATATGTATATGTCTCTGTGTGTGTGTGTGTGTATATATCTGAGTCAGTTTGCTATACACCTGAAACTAACACAACATTGTAAATCAACTATACTTCAATTAAAAAAAAAAAAAGGGCTTCCCCGGTGGCGCAGTGGTTAAGAGTCCGCTTGCTGATGCAGGGGACACAGGTTCGTGTCCCGGTCCGGGAAGATCCCACATGCCGCGGAGCGGCTGGGCCCGTGAGCCATGGCCACTGAGCCTGCGCGTCCGGAGCCTGTGTTCCGCAACAGGAGAGGCCACAACAGTGAGGCCCACGTACCACAAAAGAAAAAAGAAAAAAAAAAAAAAGACCTTGGGGGAAGTATCTAACCCAGTCTTTGAGAGCTTCTTGCCGTTTGTCTCTTTGGGAGATAAGAGTGCTTTGCACCATTTTGCCCTCAGCTTTGAACCCTAGTTGTCTATTTCACTGAATAAACTAAAGGAAACATAGTCTAATTTAATATTCCACTAAAGGAATTTTTCCACTCAAATAATTTATTATTTTTTGGAAAAAGTATAAAGGATAATCTAAATGCTCAACAGGGGAGTGATTAAATATAACATGAAATGCATCACTGTATATCAATGCAAAAAATTTCTAAATGTATTGACATGGGATGGCATCTAAGATATACTTAATAAATCAAATTACAAGGTGGTATGTTTAGAATGATGTAATTTGTATAACGTTATGCACATTTATACATATGTTTAGGCACAGACAATATCTAGAAGGCATAGAAATTATTAATTTCTATTAATAATTTAATTAATTAATAGGGGCTATGTATAGGGAGCAGTTTAGGGAGAAAGGGATTTTTTTACTTTTTATTTATTTACTCTTCTGTGTTTTTTCAATTTTTAAAATACCAGCATGGGCAACAGTTTAAGATAAAGAGGTAATTTAAATATAATAGTATTCTCTACGAGTTTCTAGAAATCCTCACTTGGACAATTTCCAGCTGACATTAGAAATAATTAAGTGCTTCGTTAGTAGTAATTTCAGTTGTTTATCAGCAGCAATAGTATGCTGTCACGTCCCACTGCCATAGTATCAGGGCTTTCAATGTTTTCCAAATAAAAGTAGGGAGGAGCAGGCATAGAAAGCTGAAATATTAGCATCACTGAAGAAAGGGAGGAGTTTAGCCTTTGATAAGCGGGCCTTGGCAGAGGGGCGGCTACCCCCTCGGGCCACATGTCTGTCATTTCCCTTCATCCTCACCAGTATCTTCTGAAGGTCTGATCTCTGCAAGCCAGTGGGGATATTAAAATAAATAAGCCACAGCCACTACCTGCTCCTCTTGGCCACTGCTGATTCATTTCTCTTTTGCAGTAGGTTGTTTTAAATTTATCGAATTCTACACTTTTGCAGTCTGTAGCTGCACTCTATCTTTTAATAGTTTCTCTTTTTCCAATCGTCTGTTCTTTTCACTTTGGTTCCTTTTACTGTCTCTTTATTTTCTTAGATTTGCTGCTTTCTGTATTTCAGTTTTGAATTTTGTTTCCTAAAACAATATTTTTCTAGGTTCTGAAAATTTTACCATTTCATTTATGTTCTTTTTTCCTTAAAGAAAAACAACCTCCTTGATTCTATGTAGTATCTCTCTGTCTTTATACATTTGAAATAACATTGTGTGTTTTGGTTTTTTTCTTAAATAAATTTATTTTTCATTTTTGGCTGCTCTGGGTGTTCGTTGCTGCGCGCGGGCTTTCTCTAGTTGTGGTGAGCGGGCTTCTCATTGCGGTGACTTCTCTTGTTGCAGAGCACAGGCTCTGGGTGTGTGGGCTTCAGTAGTTGCAGCGCATGGGCTCAGTAGTTGTGGCTTGTGGGCTCTAGAGCGCAGGCTCAGTAATTGTGGCACACAGGCTTAGTTGCTCCACAGTATGTGGGATCTTTCCAGACCAGTGCTCGAACCCGTGTCCCCTGCATTGGCAGGAGGATTCTTAACCACTGCACCACCAGGGAAGTCCCAACATTGTGTTTTTGATTGCATCCTTTTAAGGCATCATTTTCTGTTTGCTGTTTGCCAGATGAAGAAACTGGGGCAGAGAATAAAAGCATTTTCATCTGGTTGGGCCAACAGTTGGCTCCTAGAGGGTCAGCTGGTATCCTGTGCCCCACAGAATCCCCGGGGAGCTGAGAGCACTGCCTGGCACCTGGCACCCAGTGAGCTTTTTTTTTTTTTTTTTTTTTTTTTTTTTTTTTTTTTTGCGGTACGTGGCCTCTCTCCCGTTGCGGAGCACAGGCTCCGGATGCGCAGGCTCACCGGCCATGGCTCACAGGCCCAGCCGCTCCGCGGCACGTGGGATCCTCCCGGACCGGGGCACGAACCCGTGTCCCCTGCATCGGCAGGCGGACTCTCAACCACTGCGCCACCAGGGAAGCCCCCAGTGAGCTTTTGTTGAATAAATACATGCTGGAAGCTCCAGAATTCTGTGCCTTCGGTAACATCACCCCATTTTTATTTTCTGTATTTCCTTCCTGGTGGCCCAGTTGCTCCTTGCTTTCCTCGAGCATAAAGTTCCTTTATCTTTTCATTCCCACACAGTCCCTGGCTGTGGTTGAAAATGGAGTCACCTCTCAGACCCCGGGGACCCCAGGAAGCGGGCGTATTTCTGGAATCTACTCCCGCTATCAGCTCCCCATGAGCTCAGGCCTGTGACTGACAGGGACAGACACAGAAACGGACACATGAGGAGGACTTGTGCCTGAGGGTTCCAAACCGTCCTGCTGGCAAAAGACACACAGAAGGGGTGCTTCCGGTCATTTGTTTAAGCCAGCGCTTCCCAAAGCCTGCGCCCAGAGGAGAGGGTCTACAGACCCTGAAGGACAGCTCTGTACCCAGTGAGCTTGGGAAACACCGAATAGCCTGCCCTCCTTTTGGGACTTTATAACGCATGTGAACTCATCATAGACTCTGAGATGTTCTACAGAAGGTAAAAATGTTTGATTTTGTTTACCTTGTTTTTGACCAAGGTATCTTTTTTTCTTCTTTTCCCTTCCTTCCCTCCTTCCTTCCTTTCTCTCGTAACATGTTAATACAGAACAAAATTGGGGAAGCACAGCTCAGAGATATAACCCAGTGAGATGTGTGGGCCTCTCTGTACATCTGCACATCTTGGCCTACATCTACCAAGAGTCTACCAGATGCAGCCTGAACTCCTATATGCTTTTTCTTCTTCCATAAAGAGTACAGGATAGCAACTAAAGTCTCAGACTCTGGAGTCAGATCACCTGCACTTGAATCCTACTCTGACCTTTTTAAATGTGTGACATTAGGTAAGATGCAGAATTCCCCTCTGTGTCTCAGTTTCCTCATCTATAAATGGGGAAACTATCAATACCTACTTCAGGGGCTGTTGCAAGGATTAAACGAGTTGATTAAGTAAGGGTAGAGAATACTGCCCGGCACATTTTAGCTGATGCTACAGGAGGGTTAGATATTGCTGCTGTTATTTTTTCAGTAATTCTGCTAAAAATTAGAATAGAAAAGTGGTTTTCAAAGGCAGTACCTCAGGTCACAAGAGCATTTTTTTGCAGAAATAGAAAACTCCATCCTAAAACTCATATGAAATTTCAAGGGGTCCCAAATAGCCAAAACAATCTTGAAAAAGAAGAACAAATATGGATGTCTCACACTTCCTCACTTCAAAACTTATTACAAAGCTATAGTAATCAAAACAGAGTGGTACCACCATAAAGACAGAAACAAAGACCAAGGGAACAGAATAGAGAACCCAGAAATAAACCTACACATATATGGTCAAATGACTGACAAGGATACCAAGACCATTCAGTGGGGCAAGGACAGTCTCTTCAACAAATGACACTGGGAAGGACTTCCCTGGTGGCACAGTGGTTAAGAATCCACCTGCCAATGCAGGGGACATGGTTCGAGCCCTGGTCTGGGAAGATCCCACATGTTGCAGAGCAACTAAGCCCAGGTGCCACAGCTACTGAGCCTGTGCTCTAGAGCCCTCGAGCCATAACTACTGAGCCTGTGTGCCACAACTACTGAAGCCCGTGTGCCTAGAGCCCGTGCTCTGCAACAAGAGAAGCCACCGCAATGAGAAGCCCGTGCACCGCGACGAAGAGTAGCCCCCGCTTGCGGCAACTAGTGAAAGCCCACGCGCAGCAACGAAGGCCCAACGCAGCCATAAATAAATAAATAAAATTAAAAAACAAAAACAAATGACACTGGGAAAACAGGATATCCACATGCAAAAGAATGAAGGTGGATCCTTACCTTACACCATATACAGAAATTAACTTGAAATGGATTAAAGACGTAAAAGTAAGACCTAAAATTATAAAACTCCTAGGAGAAAACATAGCGGGGAAAGCATCATGACATTGGATTTGGCAATGATTTCTTGGATGTGACACCAAAAGCATAGCCAACAAAAGCAAAACTAGATAAACAGGACTACATCAAACCGGAGGCAGAGTTGGCTGCATACGCAACTCCAGGGCAGCTCTAGAGTCCCTAATCCCCATTCCTGACCCTTGTTCTTATTTCCTCCCTCTTGCGATGGTTAGGGTGTAACAGATCTAGGTTAGCTGATGTCTTGGCAATGGGAAAATTCTGAATCACACTTCAGGTTTCAGTGTTCTTTGGGGACTCTGGACTCCCTTAGATCCCCAATTCAAAACTGAAAAGAAGTTCCTTCATACCTCTATCCCCAACCTTATTCTCCTGCAAGGAGTTTCTCCTTAGACTTTCAGACCACAGACAACTAAGAAGAACCAATGCTCACAAATAGGGAGGCAAGGTGGGGTCAACAGGATCAACCCCCCTCTGCCTCTTACTAACCATGTAACTGCGGTAAAGTTAGCTGACCTCCCTAAGACTTAGTTTCTTCATCTGCAAAATGAGTATTACACGAGGAATAGCGTGAGATTTCAAAGATGATGAGTAAAGTGTTTGGCAAAAGTTCTACTATTTAATATTACTCTTACTATCATTAGAATATTTGGGGCTCAACAAGGCCTCCCATATTCACCGTGAATCTCCAAGGTGGTCGTGGAACCCCTGAAGTGACCCTTAGACTCAACATTTTCTTTTTCCTAGAAAGCCTGTTTATTGATTATTCTCTCCATGTATGTTTTAGTAAGTGGTGATACTCTCGATCAAGGAATCCATTATTAACCTAATTTTCTAATGGAGGAAGAGGTAAAAGATACTTATCACCTTCTATGGAATCTATCAACTTAAGACCAAAATTAACAGCAATAAATTTGGAAACAGTAAAATTTTTGGTTTGTATTTCATTGATGGTACTGCTGTTTCAACCTTATAAAGTAAAGCTGGGGTTTCCCTGGTGGCGCAGTGGTTGAGAGTCCGCCTGCCGATGCAGGGGACGCGGGTTTGTGCCCCGGTCCGGGAATATCCCACATGTCGCGGAGCGGCTGGGCCCGTGAGCCATGGCTGCTGAGCCTGCGCGTCCGGAGCCTGTGCTCCGCAATGGGAGACGCCACAGCAGGGAGAGGCCCGCGTACTGAATTAAAAAAATAAAATAAAAAAAAAATAAAGTAAAGCCGTCTGCTTTCCAAATTCCAAAAATTAACATACTCCCCCCTCCCCACCTTACCATACTAACCAGTGCCCTTTGGTTTCTTTAGGACAAGGAAGGGTTAAAGGGTTGATTATGGATACACAGCTTTGAGTTGGGACCTTTCACACATTACGAATCACACTGAGTGGCCATTTACTTTACAGAGCAGTTTAAAGATTACGCAGTAGCCAAATTAACTTGTTCCACCCACCCTACTGGAGGAGAAAAAACCCAACACCCATAAAACTACTTCACTTGAGGCATGTGCATGTAGACTCAACACTGAAGAATGACAAATGAAGTGTGGGGCTGGTCCACAGGAATTCCCAGCACATTCTCCGTTAGGGCTGGACTCCTGCCCCCGCCTCCCAAATGCATGTGTTGAAATCCTAACCTCCAGTACCTCAGAATGTGAGTGTACTTGGAGATAAGGTCTTTAAAGAGGCAATTAAGTTAAAATGAGGTCATTAGGGTGGGCCCTCATCTGATATGACAGGTGTCCTTATAGGAGGAGATTAGGACACAGGCATACACAGAAGGAAGGTCAAGTGAAGCCAGGGGTGCAGACAGCCATCTACGAGCCAAGGAAAGAGGCCTCAGAAGCAGCCAATCCTGCCGACACCTTGATCTCAGAATTTTATCCTCCAGAACTGTGACAAAAATGAATTTCTGTGATTTAAGCTACCCAGTCTGTGGTACTTTGTTATGGCAGCTCAAGCAAATGGATACAGTATCTGATCTCCTTCATCAGCACAGTTTCAAGGAGGAGAATCTCGGCTCTGGGAGGAGTATATCAGGCCTTCCGTTCTTCCTTTCTACTAGAAAGCCCTTCTACTGCTGCCTGACAGATCTAGCGGGAAGGAGAGAAGCCCAAATCAGGTCCCTCGCAGCTGAAAGAAGCCATCACCTGTATTTACACATGCCCCACTGTACAGTATAATCACATTCTATGAAGCCAATTTATGAGACTTGATTAATTTCGTACTCTCCTCAGGGATATAGTCAGTAATCGTACAGCTATGCCAACTTCACAGGGAGAGCTGATTCTTTTAACTATTTCTTTTACATTGGTCTGTCTTCATTGTATAAATGTAGACAGCTATTTAGGGAAAAAATGTGCTTATGCTTTTAAATAATTGCTGTTCACAGAATTATGGCATTATATGGGATTCCAAGACTCTGGTGTATGACTCACATTTTCTAGTTACCAGGTCCCTGCTGGTAAATAAAAGTTAGTATTGGGAAATAAAATGAACAGCCTAAGACCAGCCACCTACGACCAAGCAAATTAGAAACAAGCCTTGAGTCTGTAACTGTTAAGTGCATGAAAATTTTGGTTAGAAGTTTCTCCTCGTAAATTCAGTCTCAGTTGTATCAAGAACATGATTCAGTTATATCAAGAACATGACCTGTGATCGTCCCTGAACTTAGTCTAATCAACAAAGAAAACGTCCCCACAGCTAGCCCAGGAATGGGGCTTTACTCCATCCCAAGCTTTCTTTCTTTCAGTTATCAATACCTTTCCAGAGATCAATAATCTCTAGCTATCCTCTCATCTCCATTGTACCTGCCCTCCTAACCGATCTTGTGCACAACTGCTCTCCTGAGATCACATTATGTTGGCTTTACTGCTGTTTTGTTTTAGAAAGAGCTATTTCTAGAACTTCCAACTTCATCAACCCTTTCCTGGGTGTTTCTGGGAGTTGGGCATAGAAAAACGTAATTGCTTAAGTGGCAACATTTTTATTCTCTTGCTTCATGGGCAATGGTAGCTTTATGAATGGGGTTTCCGTATTGGATTTGGACAACAGTAAATCCTGTTTTTGAGGGCACTATAGGAAGCCTATGTTCCTTTCTGAATTTTTGGATTGGAGGGACTTTGAAAGATCTCTGTCTCCAGGCAAAACTACCCCTAAACAATTCTGATTATCCCCCCTAGGGTTTCCAAACCAGTTTCCCATAAGCCTTGATAGATGTAGATTCTCTGGTACTCACTGTTTGTTTCCCAAGTTAGTATTCTTTCAGGTAGGAATTTAACAAACGGTTCAGTCCTAGAACCACGTGGCAAGTGTTAGTCTGGGGGAGGGTATATTACAAAGAGAATGGTTCAGACACACATTCTGCGTGTGTCTGAGAATTTAAAATCTAGGAGAATAAAGAGGAAAAGACATACAAGTTCACACAAAACTGTGGGGTAAAACCCATGAGTGATAATCATGGAGTTTCAGAGATAGGAGTAGTTCCTCCACATGTGGGCAGAGTGGATAAACCTGGAAGTCTCCAGACAACAGGTAGCAGTTTTGGGGCTGGATCTTGTGGATAGGCTGGGGAAGGAGTGAGGATAGATTACATCTGAGCTCCCCTGTTCCCCTTCTCCCTTCTTTGTCCCCAGCCCCCATGTCCACTGTCAAGACTCATTCTGATTTCTACTCTATGAGTCAGAATCTTCTTGGCACTTGTCAGGGGCACCATTCGGCCTGATCCCTGCCCTCAAAGGGCCACTGCCTAGGAAGGAAGGGGATGACTGGAAGAAAAAGTCACCCTCCTCTTTACATCCCACTCCATTAGGTCCACCTCAGTAGATCTAGAGGCTTGCAGCCCTGCGCTCTTGCTAACAATGGAAGTCTCGTCATAGAAACCATGGCCGGGTGTTGGGACGTGACCTGGTGCTGACTAATCAGATGTGGATTTAGCTTTGTGAAAGTGCTCCTGCCACAGTTGAGTCTATCTTGTTCAGATGAGAGAGCTTCATGCTTTTGTCACCTTGCTTATATTAACTTATATCGAGGGCAGCAAGGCTGCAGATTCTCAGTCATGAGGAATGAAACGATACCCCATCACAGGGTGCGCCAATTCTTCACTAGGCACCTCCTCAGAAGGTTCTTATCTCCCTCAGCTTTCAAGCACTATGCCTTTCTTCCACATCTGCAGTTCTGTAATTGCCTCTCTTCTTTCTATCCTAGCAGGGTCAGTCCATTCTATTTCAGGTGGACTACCCCCTCTCCTCTTGCCTCCCATCTCTCCCACACCATCGCTAGTCTACTGCCAATCCAAACCCTCAACTCATAAAACACTGGCTTCCCACTGCCAACACATTTCATAAAAATTTCTTTGACCCTCAGGGCTTTCCACCATTTAGATCAATCCACCACTAGCATCCCCCAATGCTCTACCTTTCAGACAACATGAGCTTCTAGTTTCCCAAGTCTTGTTGACAGTTCTCTTCCCTCTCTTGGTGTATATTCCCTTCTGCTGAAATATTCCTTCCCCCAACTATTGAATCCACCTCATCCATGAATCCTGTATTTACTTCTCTACAATAAAGGAGGAGCAAGGCTCTCCCAACCTGGAGGTCCCAGAGCCCCTCGGTTCCACCTCTTATGGAATTCACTTTACTCCGCCTTTTGCAAGCCATTTGTTTTGCCTTTGTATCACATGCAGTCTTTAGGGGTAGATAGCATCTTGTTCATAATAAATGCACAAGCTCTGAGAATACAGTCCAGTTCCATTTCCCCCAAATTTCTAAGGGTTGTAAAGGGATTAGGAAATGCTACCTTACCCTTAAAATAGAAGAGTAGTAGCGGGTTTTGTGGGGTTTTTTTTAAGCTCTGAGAAATGTAAATGCATGGGCCAGGTTTTGCTAAGGGCTTTTCAAAGGCCTGGGGTGAAAGGAAATAGCATGAGATCAAGAGCTGGCCACCTGGGTTCTGATCCTGGCCCAGCCACTGACTGTGACCTTGAGTCAATCCCTCACTCTAACTGGAGCTCATTTGCTTGCTTATAAACTGAGGAAGCGAGTCAAAATGAATTCTACAATTTGTTTCGGCTTATCTTACCTTAGCAATTGAAACTCAGGATGCAAGAATAATACGGAGAATCACACAACTATCAAAACCCCAGGCAAATGGCTTAACAGAGCCTTCAAATGATCATGGTGTTCAGACAGGGGTATCCATTCCTGCCTCTTCTCCTGCAACCCTTTTGCACACCTATCCACCACTACCCCATGACTCCAGCCATTATTAATCCAGAAAAAAGCTGTACCCAAATGCTCTTTGTCAACTCTGATACAGACAGGATACCAGGGACAGAATGTCCTTCACTACTTTCCCTCTGCCCCTTCTCATCCCTTCCCCTCTCCCCCAACTATCCTACTGACTAGAATGGATAAGGGATTGAGAACTCATCCCAAATTCAAATACTACTCTAGCAGGAAGTTGCTTTGAGTAAAGCCACTGTCTGCAAAATCTTGGCATGTCAAAGCAATTCCAGGCTAGCGAAGAAGAAAAAAATAAGCTTTTATTTGCTGTAGGTGAACTCAAGCTTTCCTGTCATAACCTATATCGAGTACCTGAACCTATGTGCAAACCCCGCACTGTCTTCTAGCTTGCTAGAAAGTATGAAGTCTAAAGGTCAAAAAAGTATCATGATCCTTTATTTAATAAGAGATAAATCCTTCCCGGAGTACAAAGACATTCGAGAATGAAAAACCAAATGGAAATTCACTGGGAAGTACCAAAGAGAGCCCTAACCATTGGGAAAAAGTTAATTTGACTTCTTGTTAATAGGAAGGAGAATCTGGCTCATTACCCTTAAGCACCTACGAAGCTTTAGATCTTATTTAGGTTATAAAGGGTAACTTTGCATTACAAAGGGAAATCTCCTGGGGATGTTTAGGTGCTGCTGACTGTGCATGACAACAGCCAGTCTTGTTTATCTGTCTTTGAGTTGCAGAGCAAGGTCCGAGCCATTTTAAAGTACAGAGCTTTCACTAGCCTGCATAAGTATAATTTATTGATAGAGGTACTCCCGGAAAGGCACTTTTTTTCTCCCAGATAATCTGTCTCTTTAAATTAACAGAAAGCTCATGGATCATTTTTTTTTAATTACCAGGGAAGTTTCATCTAATAATTCCAGTTTTTACATTCTGTGAATATTACCAATTATGATTTTAAGAAGACTTTCATCAAATGAACATTTTGAAGTGGGCTCATTCGGTGGTAGCTTCTATTTTTCTCTCTAGGAGGGGGTCGGGGGACCATCTGGTGGGAAATGAGCCCAGAAGCTGTGCTCGAATAGCAGTTTACATAAGATCCCCAGCACATTAACAGTTCCTACGAAAGAAGGGGGGCAGCTTATAGAGATGATGTCCCCCCTCCCCCTAAGTCACCATGACAGGTGATTTGCCATGACACTGATCTCAGGCAGAATCACACTTTAAATCACTCCTTCTAGATGGGAGTCTTGTTTTTTTTGGTTTCCACAGAGGAATTCCATAACCTATGTATTTCTTGTTTGAAATTAACCAGGCGATAATTTTTTTTCTAGTTTCTCACATAACTTAGTTTCTCAGTAAAATACTGATATTCTCTAAGTAGCGTATCCTGTCTCGATTTTGAAAAAGCAATAGAAAACAACATAAGCCCATTTTTGAGGATGACCTATTTCTGCAGCTTGGAACTTAGGGAAGGGTTAAAGGTTACAAGATTCATCAGAAAAAAGAGAAATGTATGTTACTAGCTTCAATGACTATTAGCAATAACATAAAAAATAAAAATGCCACTGTACCAGGGCCACTCTGCTTGTCAAATAATCCAAATAGACATTTCAATACCCATCAGACGAGAGTCCTAAACGGTTTCCCAACTGTCATTTCTTTTGATTTTCTATCTCCATTTTCATCATAGACATAAAGGAATAAAAAATGTTTATAGCCGTGCAGAATCTGTTTAACTCATTACCTGGTCACCAAGGGAGGGGCAGGAGATAGCTTACAGGACCACAAGCCCTTCCAGTAAGAGATGATACAGAGTGAAATGCAGCTGCCAGCTGTCACTTGCGAGGGGCTGGGCAGAGCTCTGCATCCTGTCACCCCCTTCCCTCTCCCCCTCCAACTTCCCAGCTGCAATAGCCCAGTCTGTGAAAGCAACACCCTCCATTGCAATCCGACCTCCCACAGCCCATCCTCCTAAAGCCGCACCGGGACCCACCTACCTTCTGAGGACAGAGCAGGCTGGAGAGTGAGAAGAATGCTTGGTTACTGCCCTCAGCATCCCCTGTCTGGAGCACTTAACTGGAAATACGGAGTCGCCTCCATTTTCTGGTCACGTGATCACGGGCACATCTAAATAAGGACGATCACCTGCCTCTCAGATCTCCCAGTGAGCCCATCACCACTGCTGCTCTGCTCCAGCTGGGGGATGGAGCTGGGGCTGTGAAGAGTTTCTTTTGGGAATATAAAATACTCTTTCACGCAGGTTGTGGAGTCAGAAATGCCCCTTGATTTTTGTGTCTGCTCAGGAAAACTGCTGTCACTCCTGTTCCTGAGTGAGACTGGATGCGAATGGGCTCAAAGCACAGAGTGGAAGGAATTTAGTTCCCCCGAAACCTCTTTTTAAAAAAAATCCTGCAGCTTCACGGCACACCCAGTGAGATGGTGGTGTGATTATTTTCATTTCATAGACGGTGGTTAAGACCATCATAAAAATGGACTATGGAAGCATAGCAAGATAAATAAAGAAGTCCAGTTGGAGATTCTAGAGAAAGTTAGGATGTTTGCCCAAGATCCACACAGCTTTGACTATTGAGAAATAAAGCCCTGTGACCAGTAAGCATTCAGGCTCTGGAGTCACAAGGCCTGAGTTTGAATCTAACTTCCGCTACTTATTAGCGAGTTTGGACCAGTTACTAAACTGCCTGGTACCTCAGACTGCTGACTCACCAACGGACAATACTAACAATGTTACTTTAAAGCAAGATAACGTAGAGATTTTAGAGAGACTGGGTTAAAATAACTCACCATAAAGGTTAGCTACTATTATTAATTCTAAAAATGCCAACAGAAATATTTGATGGAGTTAAGTCAAATGAAATGTGAATGAAAAGCTTACATACTAGAAAAGCGTACATTGGTTAGTTTGATCTTCAAAGGAAAAGAATACGTTATCAGACAAATCAAACAAAGACTTCTGATCATGATCAGGCAAAATGTCAATGTGAAAAGTAACTACAGGCACCATCCTCAGAACTAGGTTGTTAGAAATCCCATATTATAGGACCTTTTTCCTTTTTTGGCGGGGTAGTGGGTAGGTGGGTTGGGGAGGGCGCTATGGTAGAACAGGGGGATGTGGCAGTTTTCGGTAACCTCCGATTGAGCTAACTCCAAGAAAACAGGAAAGTGAATTACTCAGCAGAGAACCTGGCCACGGTAAATACTTAAGAAATGTTAGCTCCTATTCTTAAAATGAAGGGCACGCCTTGTCTTCTCCATGGCTGTGGGGCTGGTGAGGGGGCAGTGGGGAAGGGAGAAGAGGAAAAAGTGAATTTTTCTCTCTCTACTTAAACTAAAAGCCTACAAAATTCTTCCAAATTATAAGCAGTTATGAAAATAATTTCTCATGTGCTTTCTATCGTTCAGCAATGGAGAATTGGGGGTGGGGCCATTAGGGGGTCATGACTTTTTCAGGGTTCAGCAAAAACTTAGTACCGTTCCCAAAGCCAAGATGAACCAGAAATCGGCAGGGGAAAATAGATGGCTTCAGAGCTGGTTGTACCCTGGGTGTCCAGGGTGAAGGCTAAACATGGGGTCTCTCCTTTGTGAAGTGTGGCTCATTAGGCGTTTCCCTCCTCAGGTGGAAAAAAGTAGCAGTTGGAGCTACAGAAATAGGAGTCACATGCTGTAGAACAGACACTGTAATTGAACCTACCCTTAATATCTGCTTTAAAAGTCAACAGTTGAGAGAGAAAGTGATTTACTGTCATCAGGCCAATCATAGAATACCTTCAAAACATTTAAGGAGCACGTCATTAAATGGGGAAATATGGGACATCTGTTAACACCAACGATACTTCCTCGTCTTACAGGATGTTCTCTCAGACATGTTTTGTCAAGGCAAAATAGCTCAGCTCAGTGTCAGCTGGGCACCTGAGGAAATATACTATCTTATTCATCCCACTGAAGCAGTTACAATTATTAAAAAAAAAAAAGAAGAATTCCTATTTAAATGCAATAAGTAGCATCCTGATTATTACCTGGACGAAAAGGACATGGTAGATGTCAATCCAGGGGATTTTTGTTCTGTGAGAGCCTAATACTTTCAAATGATCATTTAATGAATTGAAATTTAAAAAAGCAAAAATAAAAAAAGTCTTTGAAGATTATGTATGGTCAAGTACTACTGGAGTTGATGATGTAACAGATGATTAAGTAAACAGAATAATTTTTTCTCTCTGGAGATTCAAACTGGTATAAGGCAATGGATAACAAAGGCAAAACAAAAAACAAAAGAAGAACCAAAACAACTGAACAGGCACACCTGTTTTTCTCCATGAGGCTGAGTGAAGTGGGTAACAGCACTCTAAGCAAACTGAAAGGCTATAAGAATCTTGGAAGCACTATAATGAAGAAGAAATGTACCAGAACACTAAAAATAGATAACTATGGTCTCAAATTTCAAAAGAAGGGGAAAGATGGATTTTGCAACATTAGAAAAGATGCATATTCCTGTTATGAACTGAATGTTTGTGCCCTCCCCTCAATTCATCAGTTGAACCTCTCCCTGTGTGATGGTTCATCAGTTGAGCCTCTCCCTGTGTGAGGTGGGGGCCTTTGGGAAGTAATTAGGATTAGGTGAGGTGAGGAGGGTGAGGCACTCATGAGTGGAATTAGTGCCCTTATAAAAAAACCCAGAGAGCTCTCTCACTCTTTCTACTATTCGAGGATACAGTGAGAAGTTGGAAGTCTGAAACCTGGAAGAGGGCTCTAACCAGAACCCAAGCATGCTGGCACCCTGATTTTGAATTTCCAACCTCCAGGACTTTGAGAAATAAATTTGTATTGTTTGTAAGCCACCCAATCAATCTGTGGTAATCTGTTATAGAAGCCTGAACTAAATCACTACCAAGCTAAATCTAGCACATCTCCCTCGGAAAAGGAAGAGTAAACACCAGTAATTATTTTTATTAAAAGCCAATTATGTTGGACGAACTTGACTTTCTTTTCCATTCCTTCAATCAGGTGTATTTATGAGGTGCCTCAACATGTGGCAAGGGTTGCTCTAAGCACTAGGGGTACAGCAGTGAACAAGACAAACCAAATGTCTGCTTTCCTGGAGGGTCCATTCTCATGTGTGGAGACACACACGACAAAATCAATTAAACAGATAAACAGATCTTTTCAGACAGAAAAAAAGAAAAAAAAGTGGTAGGAAGAAAATGAAGCAGGGCTGTGGGATGGAGCACAGTTCTCAGCCTTGGCACTGTTGGCCCTTGGGGCTGGATAATCCTGTGTCCCGCGGGGCGCTCTTGTGATTGTTGGATGTGTAGCAGCATTTGCGACCTCTACCCATAGATGGCAGTAGCATCACCCGAGTGTGGCAATCAAAAATTTCTCCAGGTATTGCTAGACGTCCCCTAGGTGGGAGGGGCAAACTAGAATAACTAGTTCTTGACACTAGTTCTTGAAAACTAGAATAACTTGGTGGTACAGTTATTGCTACTGTAGATGGAGCAGTTATAGGAGGTCTCTCTGGGGAACCCCAAACCATGAGAATAAGCCAGCCATGTCAGGAGAGTTCTAGACAGAGTTACAGCTGGTACTAAATCACTAAATTGGAAGAGTCTGGCGGGCAAGACTGAGGGCTGGTAGAGAGAGTGGTCTTAGTGATCACAGATGTAAGCAGCAACTGGGGGACACAGGGCCTTAGAGACTATAGTTAAGAATAAGAATTTTATTGCAAAATAAATGAGAAGACATTGGAGGGTTTTAAAAAGATAGGTAGCAAAAGAATGATATTCTCATATGAAAGACTCACTCAAGCCAGTGAATGGAGAATGGACTGTAGGACCAGGTTGGCAGGATGGAGACAGGAGTCTGGTTGAAAGACCCACATGGGCTGCCCAGGGCAGGGCTGCCACATAAGGTTGGGTGGATTGTGTGTGTACTGGGTTGATGGTTTATAGATAGGAAACTGGGGCTCAGGTAAGTAGTTATACTCAGCTAGTTACATTATAATAAAGTTGAGAAGGAGGCCACCTCCAATATGGTTAGATGAGAGATCCAGGTCTGACAAACAATTCCAGTCTCCAATTTCCCTCTTGCCCTGGAATTGGAAGTTAGCAGTAGGGAAATGTATCATGGCACTCCATGAACTTGTAGTTCAGTTATGGACATGTTGGCAGAAGTAAATGGCGATTGGTGCTCAGTGGCAAAAACAGGGACCTCTGAGATAAATAGAAAGAACACGAAACATACGAACAAGAAGAAAGCCAGTATAGCAATATTAGTATCAGGGAGAAAAAAGAGATGAAAGCAAAATTTAATAAAGTAGAAAACAAGCAAACAAAAACAAAAGGAAAAGATTAACGAAAGCAAATCTAGTTATTAGAAAAGACTAATAATATGAACGCATCTCTAGAAAGATTGAACAAGGAAAAAAGAGAGACGATACAAATAGATAATATTAGGAATAAAAGAATTATATAACTAACTACAGATATAGTAGAGATTGAAAACTAGTAAGAGAATATGAACAATTTTATTCCAAAACCTTTGAAAACTTTGATGAACAATTTTCTAGAAAAATATTAAATAGCAAAGTTGATGCAGAAAGAATTAGAAAACCTGAACAGACCAGTAATCATTAAGAAATCACATTACTAGTAAAATATCTATCCCCCAAATAAAGAATAGGCACAGACAATTCTATAAATATTACCTAATTCTCACGTATTAGAGAAACCCCTTGGCTTATACAAGTTATTCTGAAGAACAGAAGAAAAGGAAGACTCCCTAGTTTGTTTTATGGTATCAGTACAACTTTGATTCCTAAACCAGACAAGAGCTTGTGTGATGAAGGAAAATCATAGGCCAGTGTCAATTAGGAAAATCTAAATTATTTCCCATGGTAGAGGGAAACTAAATACTGCACTGAAGTTTCTAAAATTCACCCATCTAAATGACTTCACCATCCCCCTTTCAATTTATATTTGACTTTAAGTTACAACTTCAGTATAAATGCTGTTTAAGGTAGTCCGGGATATAAAGATGTATAAGCCTCAAGTGGCTTACATCCAGATAGGTTAAGAGAGTCTCTAGTAAATATAACATGAGGTAGTATGTGAGGACGGCCACAAAAAGGTTCAAAGTACAATGAGATTCAGGAGATGGAGGGATTCCTTCTGTTTGATAAGACTGGAGAATGTTTTAGGAAGGAAGAGACATTTGGTCTGGGTCTTAAATGAAGAGTGGAATTTCAATATGCAGGAAACAAGATGGAGGAGCAAGGAATTAAAAGAGGTGCCAAGGGCCTCCCCTGGTGGCGCAGTGGTTGAGAGTCCGCCTGCCGATGCACGGGACACGGGTTCGTGCCCCGGTCCGGGAGGATCGTACATGCCGCGGAGCGGCTGGTCCCGTGAGCCATGGCCGCTGAGCCTGCGCGTCTGGAGCCTGTGCTCCGCAACGGGAGAGGCCACAACAGTGAGAGGCCCGCGTACCGCAAAAAAAAAAAAAAAAAAAAAAAAAAGGTGCCAAGATAAGAGCAAAGAGGCAAGAAAAAAAAAGTCTCTTCAGGGCAAACGTGAACATCTCTATGAAGAGGATATATGTGCTTATTTATACTTCCACTTTAAGACAAAGCTAGTAGATATATAAAAACCCACCACCACCATATGACTTAAAAATAGCTGGGAAAAAAAAAAGAGTGACAGGATCACAACACGAAATTAAGACTTAGAGTAATACAATAAAATACATATTCCAGAATTCTATACATTTGATACTAGTAAGTGATAAACTTGGCTGTGAAACATAAACTTCCAAGGAGTCAACTCAAAGGGATAAACATGATCAATTACATAAATGTTATTAAATAAAGTCACATTATTTAACTAATAGTCAAGATGGAGATTGGATTGGATTTGCTCATGAGAGCACAGATATTCTGATTAGAAAATCATGGTCTCAGTAATATCCTTGGCATAGAGATGAGTTTCACTGGGCTGACCTAACGTTTTCCATCAGGATAAGCCAATGACCTACAACAAAAACGAAACAGAATAAAGAAACTGTGTGGGATCCTCTGCAACTTGGTACAGGTACATAGTTCTCTGCTGCCTGGGCTTAATCCAGGGCACATTTTGGAACATGTAAAGGACCATTTGCATTACATATTTTTCACTCAATCTACCATAAATTCTGATTCTCGGTTGATCAACATTTCAGATAGTTTAAGGGGATGAATTAAAAATTTTACTCCCTGGAAGTTGGACAGCGCATGTAAATCAGTGGAGTTAGAACACACCCTCACACCATGCACAAAAATAAACTCAAAATGGCTTAAGAACTTAAAAATAAGACATGACACCATAAAACTCCTAGAGGAGAACATAGCAAAACGTTCTCTGACATAAATCGTACCAGTGTTTTCTTAGGTCAGTCTCCCAAGGCAATAGAAATAAAAACAAATGGGACCTAACCAAACTTATAAACTTTTGCACAGCAAAGGAAACCATAGACAAAATTGAAAGACAACCTACAGACTGGGAGAAAATATTTGCAAATGATATGCCTGACAAGGGCTTAACTTCCAAAATATACAAACAACTCATACAACTCAATAACAAAAAAAACAAACAACCCAATCAGAAAATGGACAGAAGGCCTAAATAGATATTTCTCCAAAGACATACAGATGGTCAACAGGCACATGGAAAGATGCTCCACATCGCTAGTTATCAGAGAAATGCAAATCAAAACTACAATGAGGTACCACCTCACACCAGTCAGAATGGCCATCATTAAAAAGTCTACAAATAACAAATGCCGTAGAGGGTGTGGAGAAAAGGGAACCCTCCTACACTGTTGGTGGGAATGTAAGTTGGTGCAGCCACTGTGGAAAACAGTACGGAGGTTCCTCAGAAAACTAAAAATAGAGTTACCGTATGATCCAGCAGTACCACTCCTGCGCATGTATCTGGACAAAACTGTAATTCGAAAAGATACATGCACCCCTATGTTCATAGCAGCATTATTCACAATAGCCAAGACATGGAAACAACCTAAATGTCCATCGACAAATGAATGGATAAAGAAGATGTGGTACATATGTACAATGGAAGACTACTCAGCCATAAAAAGCAATGAAATAATGCCATTTACAGCAACATGGATGGACCTAGAGATTATCGTACTAAGTGAAATAAGTCAGAAAGAGAAAGACAAATACCATGTGATATCACTTATATGTGGAATCTAAAACATGACACAAATGAACTTATCTATGAAACAGAAATGGACTCACAGGTATAGAGAACAGACTTGCGGTTGCCAAGGGGGAGAGAGGGTGTGGGAGGGATCGATTTGGCGTTTGGGATTAGCAGATACAAACTATTATATAGAGAATGAATGAACAAGGCCCTACTGTATAGCACAGGGAACTATATTCAATATCCTGTGATAAACCATAATAGAAAAGAATATTTTTTAAAAAGAGCATGTATATATATATATGTATAACTGAATCACTTTGCTGTTCAGCAGAAATTAACATTGTAAATCAACTATACTTCAATAAAATAAATTAAAAACAAATTTACTCCCCAGCCATTACCTAGAACCAAACTCTCTTATGTTGACAATTTTAAAAAGCCACATCCTTTAACCAACAGTTAAAATGGAGGGAAGGTGACATTCTAATTTCCTCCATTGGTATAGCTTGGATTACTACAAAGGGTGACCCAATCCTAGATTGCGTTTTTGACAGCCTTTGTCCTAAAGGAACTCTCATATGTATCTCGAAAACAGATTGGAGATCCTCCAATGCACTGGAGGAGTACTTAACTAATCCTGTATGTTTATATAACTCAGTCCACTTTTCAGAACCTGAGCTTCCATCACTCTCCAATTAAGCCAGCTGTGCTGCCTAACTTCTGTTTGCTTCCGCAGGTCCACTTTCCTACTCTTTCCATGTTGCTCTCCTCCCTGGGAGGCTCCCTCATCTCACCCTCTAAATTCCCCTTCATTTTAACCAATGAGGGCCCCTGGCGGGAGATCAGAGGAGGAAGGAAGGAGGTTTCCTTCCTGTGGGAAGGCCTCAGGCTGGCTATGTCCCTCAACAGTAGGTCACAGCTCCTTGTAGGATGGCCCTTTCTACCCAAAATTCTCATTCTGGGTTCTGGGAATCACCACCTCCCCTCACCCCGAGGCCTAGGAATAACAGCTGTTCTGTTACTGTTCCTGGGTTATCACACTATTCCTTGTGAGTTCCTCCCAAGTTGCCACCATCTTTGTAAACACTCCCTTTATTAAATATTTCTCCAATTACCCTTATTCGAATGTGTCAGCTCTTTCCTGCTGGGTCCCTGATACGCTAGTACATCTTGCTTTCAAAAGCCATGACTTCTTATCTTCCTCAAATGCCATCAGTTTTCATAAAGGTCTTTTTTTTCTCACATCAGTTTTGACATTTTGCTATTCCAGCTGGAGAAGTACCTTGGATTTTTCCTCAAGCTAGAAGCCAACACAGTACAAAAGGGCTCCCCTGTGGGTGTTCCTCCTACAAGACAGCTGAGTTGTACCACCGCGTCTCGGCACTCCTGGCTTTTTCTCACTATAAAATTCCTCACCGCAAACAAGCACCATATCTATAGATATGCAGAAAACTTAAATGTACATTGAGAGGCCTGATTCCCTCGCCTGCCTCTGGCCTCTAGCCACTGGAGCTGGTCCCACACATCACAGATGGAGAGCAGCTTACTGACGCAGCAGTAGCCGTCATGGACTTGCTGAGGTGGGAAATGCGTCATGGACTTGCTGAGGTGGGAAATGCGTGTTCAAGCGGGAAAAAGAATTCAGTAGGTCACATGACAGTATGAAAAGTCAGAGGTGAGTTCTGACTCAGTTATTCTCAAAATCTCTCTTTGGGAAACTTTGGCTATTAAACTTGAGGTACTTTTCCATGGGACAATGGGAGAATAGGAATAAACACATCAACCTACAGAAGTTCCAAAAAATTATCTAATTGGCAAGCACTGGGCTAGAAGAGAGAAGACTTCAGTTCAAGTCCCAACTTTACCACGATCTCATTTCTGGATGATATTAAACAGCTCACTTATTGAGTCAGTTTGTTCACCTATGAGACTGGCATAATAAAACTTGCCATGTCTATCTCAAATGGAAATTGGATGGACCCAAGAACATAACACATTAGTCTAGCTACCAGCACTTACTGGAAGCCTGCTCTGGGAAGGGCTGGCCAGAGGCGCAGAGGCGGCTGGGGTGGGAGTGGGATGGGAGTGGGGAGAGACACCAAAATAGACTTTTGATGATACTTAATTATCAGCACGTAGTCACCAAATAAAATGCACCAGATGATAAAATATAATTACAAAAGTAAATGAACGCAGAGTCAGTGCCAAGTTTGGTCTTCCAGGTTTGGTTCAGGGCAAAGCCAGGAAACAGTGAATAAACAAGGGAACACTGTCGTTTACAGAGTATCAGTTTACCTTGGAGAAAGGGCAAACGTTTGGAACTGGGATAGAGCCCATTCAAACAGCAAGACCGAGAGAGGGGGGGTAGTGTGTGCTCAAAGAGTGTGATTCTTCTGACAGCCCAAACATATCATTACCCGGCCTCGAGAGAAGGAGTCAAAAGATTATCCCGTCACCCGTTTTTCATTTCCAGCATTCACATGGGTGTAAGACCCAACGTACTAACTCCTCAGCCGAAAGTCATAGACAGAAAAAGCTGATTTCAGAAGGTCTCATGAAAAAACATAAAAGGATCTTCTAGTGGTGTCACTCACAGGGAGAAAGACAAATTCTTTTCCACAGTCTTGTCAGACAGAAAAAAAAGCCCAAAGTTACTAATTTTAAAAGAACAAAAGAATGCACAGAGATCACCGTAAGAAGCAGGTCACGGGGAATATGAAATCTATTGTGTTTAAATGTCATTTTTATTTTAGGGAGTACCAGATAACTCACCTCGCAGAAGTAGGAGACAATGGGATTGACATATACACACTACTATATATAAAATAGATAACTAATAAGGACCTACTGTATAGCACAAGGAACTCTACTCCATACCCTGTAATGGCCTATACGGGAAAAGAGTCTGAAAAAGAGTGGATATATGTATAACTGACTCACTTTGCTGTACACCTGAAACTGACACAACATTGTAAATCAACTGTACTCCAATAAAAATTTTTTAAAAAGATATAGCTCCATAAGTATAAGGATTAGGTTACTTCTAAATACTCTGTTTCAAACGTACATGTGACAAGAGCTCCCCCTCCTTTCCATCCCTCTCCCTCCTTCCTCCCCCACTGCCCTCTGCTGCATGTATCTACAAAGGTTGGACAAGTATTGTCAATTTTCTTAGTCCTCTTGGAAATTATTTACTTCCATCACCCTGTACAGCTATATCCTTGCCCCACACCTACAGAAAGCCAATATATTTGTATAGCAATGTACTTATACAATTCCAATGGTGAGTTTACAAACGTTAATGGTTCCATGCTCTCTTAGCATGTAGTTCAGGCTTCTGCATATAACCTCTGATAATGTTATGTGGCAACTTGGCTAGGCTACGATGCCCAGTTATTTGGTTAAACACCAGTCTAGATGTTGCTGTGAAAGTATTTTTTAGATGTGATTAACACCGAAATCAGAAGACTTTGAGAAAAGCAGATTACCCTCTGGAATGTGGGTGGGCCTCGTCCAATCAGTTGAAGGCCTTAAGAGCAAAGTCTGAAAGTTTCCTGAAAAGAAAGGAACTCTCCTCAAACCTGCAACACAGAGACTCTGCCTAAGTTTCCAGCCTGCTGTCCTGCAGAATTCTGACTCAAAACTGCAACAACTCTTGCCTGAGTTTCTAGCCTGCTGGCCTGTCCTACAGAATTCAGACTTGCCAGCCTCAAACTGTGTGAGCCAATTCCAATTCCTGACAGGAATTTCCCCTCCCTCCCTCCCTTTTCTCTCTCTCAGACATACATATTTCTCCTATTGGTTCTGTTTCTCTGGAGAACACTGACTAAAACACAATGACCCTTTCTTCACATGACAGTCTTGCAACCATGCCTTCCTTAAAGTAAATACATACACGGTTCTTTGTTTTAAGAAAAGTCTGTGTGCTGCAGATGACTCTGTAGATGTTCTCTGTGACCACACAGGAAAGCTCAGGCATATGCATCACTGTATGGGGTATTGGCGCGCAATCCTTAGCTGGCGGGTCTACAGCTGGAGGATGACCAAGCTGTTGGCAAAAGCCTCTGGGAAGATTGATCCTAGGGAACTAGAACACAGTGCTGAAGATCTCACGGGAGATTGTTTATCTCCAGCACTCATAACAAGTTTTGTTAACAAGACACAGTAGGTGAGGTACGATGAGAAAAGGTGTCTTTCTAATGCTCCCTCAGATTTTGAGAATATGGCTTACTGCTCTCCAAAACAGTGTGGCTGGCTGATGTGAGGGCAAGAAGCCAATTTGTAGATGGTGTGTCATCTTGCATACACTATCAGCCTACTTTCATTTTTGAAGACCAGGTTTTAATTTTTTTTTTTTCAGGACAGTCTGGATTTTGGTCCTACGATGAGATTATGCATCAGAAGATGTCTCCAGGTTTTTGGCCTGGAGAATATGGCTATCTTATTATCATAATGCTTCTGTGATCGCCTTCCTGTCTCCAGGATTTTCTTTATGTTACTCTCCTCAGTCAACTTGGATGGCCTCTCACCCCCTTTCTCCACCTTTCCAGACTATGAGCTTCCTTTAATGCCTATCTCAAATCGCAGTTCTCAGGACCGCAGTATGACTTTTGTGGACCTTAGTCACTTTTGCCTTCACGGGCTCCTTCTCTCACTCAAAACAGAACAGAACAAAAACCTAAAAATTTGCTTCACATCTGCATTGGTAGAAAGAAATGTAATCCACACCGGAATATAATCCACATAGGAATATAATCACTTTTTCTTTTAATTTTGAAAGAAATTCAAAGCTTCTCATGGGCCTTTTAAAATATCGTGGGCCCTGGGCACTCTGCCTCCTGATGCTGCTGGATGATAAGTCATCCTCGTTCCTCCTCCATAAAAGTATCCTATACAGATGCCTCTCTCTTAACTTATTAACATAGAGAGGCACAAATTCAAATCCCAGCTTCTTCACTTTCTAACTATAAACCAGAGCAAGTGATTCAAACTTTCTGGACATCAGTTTCCTCTCTTGTGTAATTCTTACCTCATACAGTTGCCATGGTAACGTGAGACCCTGCATATAGAATGCTTAGTACCTGGTCCAGAGCAAATGTCCATTAACTGGTAGCTATTTATATTTAACCTGACATTGGTCATCCACTATCTTGATTTAACCATCACACTATTATCTACCTTTTCACTTATGTTTAACTCCTGTATTAAACTAAACTCCTAGAGGAATGGGACTAAGTTTTAGACCAGCAGTTCTCAAACTACTGTGCATCAGAATCCCCTGGAGGAAGTGTTGAAACAGATGGCTGGGTCCCACCCTGAGTTCTTGATTCGGGAGGTGTGGGGTGGCGCAGGTAATACGCCTTTCTAGCAAGTCTCCAGGTGATGATGAGGCCTGCTGGTTTTAGGGCCCCATTTAGAAAACTACTGTTTTAGATAACTCTGCACCCTCCCAAAATCTAGCACAGAGAAAAGCTTTCAAATACTTCAGAGTAAATTATTTAGGCAAAAGGTAACACAAAATCCAGCGGGAAAATCTGTCCCCTCCCCCAACTGTGAGAAGATTTCCATTACTTCAGGGGCTGGGCAGACAGAGATGAGCAAAGAAATCTCATTAAAAGAAAAGGGGCAGGTTTCCCTGGTGGCGCAGTGGTTGAGAATCTGCCTGCTGATGCAGGGGACACGGGTTCGAGCCCTGGTTTGGGAGGATCCCATATGCCGTGGAGCAACTAGGCCCGTGAGCCACAACTACTGAGCCTGCGCTCCACAACAAGAGAGGCCCGCGCACCGTGATGAAGAGGGGCCCCCGCTTGCCACAACTAGAGAAAGCCCTCGCACAGAAACGAAGACCCAACACAGCAAAAATAAATAAATTACTAAACTCCTACCCCCAACATCTTCTTTAAAAAAAAAAAAAAGAAAAGGGGCTAGTGGCACAATTGAACACTGTCATCTGTTGGGTTTCAGGGGCATGTGCAAAATGCAGACAAGAAGCCAAATAACAGCTCAGCCAACTCGAGGCTGCCTGTGTTCTGAGCTCAATCTATAACGGTGCCAGCAGGGCCGCTGGGATCCATCTGCTACTCTCTTTTTGATAACAGATCTGAGGTCCCTCTGGAAGGAAATAGCTTGACAGGAAGAAAGAAAGATTAGGCCAACTGAAAATGTCTGGATTTACGAAGCTGCACTTGAACGTGGCACAGCTTTTAACTCTTTACGGCACTTTGCTAAACGTCAACATACCCCTGCTATTCTTTCTGATTTCTCTGTCCCTTTCACGGAGACATGTGAATGCCAAAGCCCTCCTGGACACTTTCTGTTTATACATAAATTAAGGTCACAGGATTCAATAATGAAGGAAGCCTTGAGATCCTCCAGCCCAACGCACCGATTTTATGGACGAGGAAACTTAAGCCTAGGGTTAATCCTAAAATACGTAACTGGTAGTGGTAGAGCCAGGCTGGAATCCAGCTGCTTTGATTTGCAGTGGGTATGTAGTGTGTATAGTCCTTTATGCTCCTAAAATGAGTAGGAAAATGATATCCTAAATGTCCATCAACAGACGAATGGATAAAGAAGATGTGGTACATATAAACGATGGAATATTACTCAGCCATTAAAAAGAATGAAACAATACCGTTTGCAGCAACATGAACGGAACTAGGGATTACCATACTAAGTGAGGTAAGTCAGAGAGACAAATATCATATGATATTACTTGTATGTGAAATCTAAAAAAAACGATACAAATGAACTTATTTACAAAACAGAAACAGACTCACAGACTTCAAAAACAAACTTACAGTTACCAAAGGGGAAATGTCGAGGCGGGGAGGGGATAAATTAGGAGTTTTGGATTAACACATGCACACTACTATATATGAGATAGATAATCAACAAGGTCCTACTGTATAGCACAGGGAACTCTACTCAGTATTCTGTAATTACCAATATGGGGAAAGAATCTGAAAAAGAATGGATATATGAATAAATGAATCACTTTGCTGTACACCTGAAACTAACACAACATTGTAAATCAACTATACTCCAGGATAAAATAAAAATTAAATTTAAAAAAAGAGTAGGAGGGCTTCCCTGGTGGCGCAGTGGTTGAGAGTCCGCCTGCCGATGCAGGGGACATAGGTTCGTGCCCCGGTCCGGGAAGATCCCACATGCCGTGGAGCGGCTGTGCCCGTGAGCCATGGCCGCTGAGCCTGCGCGTCTGGAGCCTGTGCTCTGCAACGGGAGAGGCCACAACAGTGAGAGGCCTGCGTAACGCAAAAAAAAAAAAAAAACCACCAAAAACAACAACAACAACCAAAAAAACCGGAAAAAAAAGAGTAGGAAAAAGATATCTTTTCTCCACTATATTTTTTTTTTTTGCGGTACACAGGCCTCTCACCGTTGTGGCCTCTCCCGTTACGGAGCACAGGCTGCGGACGTGCAGGCTCAGTGGCCATGGCTCACGGGCCCAGCCGCTCCACGGCATGTGGGATCCTCCTGGACCGGGGCACGAACCCGCGTCCCCTGCATCGGCAGGCGGACTCTCAACCACTGCGCCACCAGGGAAGCCCCTCCACTACATTTTAAGGAGGAAACATGATTTTCTCCTTTACTTAGGTTACTTTTCACAACATGCCCTTTTGTCCCTGGAAGCAGAAGGGCTTTATCAGAGCAACCGAAGAGAAATGAACCACCATAAACAGTTTTAGCAGGACCTGGAAACTTGAGGGCAGAGACAATGTCCATTGGTTACCCAGAAACTTGGCCAGAGCAGATTCTCAAAAACCGAATGGTGAACGAACGAATGAATGAATTTCTGGTTTGACGGTTATTTGCCAATTTTTCAGTCAATTAAGGAATGAATGTTTCACATTAAGGTTTAAGCCTGCTGTGGATTCTCCTCGTTCTTTATTAGTAAGTTAGATGCTTACATGAAACCACAATCACCTTTTCCGTACGATAGGCAGTGTCTCTGCTGGAAAAGTACAGGCTTTGGAGGTGGAAATTTTTGAATCCCAGAGTGTTCACTCTGTTTACTTAACTCTAGGCAAGTTACAGAAACTTTCTGAGCCTCAACTCCCCTCCCCCAACCAGTATGTGTAAAATAAAGATAATACTACTACTTGAGGGTTTTTGTAAAGATTAAATAAGATAATGTGTGCAGACTGCCTTGCACTATGAGTAAATGTGTGTGTCCTCTCCCCTCCAGCACCAACTGCCTATTTAAGGGTAATATAGGTATGGAGTAGGTGAAGTAAGTGTAAGTATCAGGAGAGTAAGTATAAGACTTTGGATGGAAACTGAAGGGACTTTTTTGGCTGAAAAGGTACGCAAATCATCATCATCATCATCATTATGGTTACCCAGCAGCTGCTTTTAGGGATGATGTGCTTTGAAATAAATATAAGCAAAGCTCCTATCATCTAGGTATTCTTCACATTCCATAGTCCCTCACCATTTCCCCAGTTTCCAATAAAACAGTTTTCAGGAAAAAAAATAAACTGAGCTTTTTGCTTACCCTTTTGTTCTTGGTTTCCTTGTTCTGGGCTCAAGAAACTCTGTCTCCTCCTCCATTTCCGTGTCAGGGATTATGTTCTTCTGAGAAGACTGGGGGGAAAGCATTTCCCATTCACTGTCATGGGTGACAGCCTGCAACGTAACTGTATCGGGGCCAGTCCTGCCTTGGCTCATGCTTTTCCAGGATTGGCTGTCCGGGCCAGAGGCTTCCTCTAGTGCTGAAGATTCTAGAGGCTTCATCTCTCCCAGGATCTGCATTTGGGGGCCCTTACCCAAGCTGTGATCAGAGGCTGGCTCCACAGCCTTGCCAGACCATCCAGGCCCTGAGTCCCTAGTCTCCGATGATGCATCACCAACCTCACTACAGCCCAAGACCATCCAACTCTGGTCTTGCCTAGGGCTTTCAAAAGATGATCTCTTACCATCTTTGGAAGACATTCTCTCTGCAGAGAGATGAATGCTTTCATTTAAGGAAGCAGGGTGATGTGTGTCTGGGAAGCATGCTAACTGAGTTCCTGGCGGCCCCGTTTCTTCGGAATCTATGTGAAACTCTTCTAATTCCGACGTGATTTCTCTGGCCTCACAGGCCTCTGGCTCTGGGGGTGAATTTTCTTCGTGCTTTACAAGTATGTAATCCATGTGCAGTGCATGATGATCTTCATTCTTCTCAGGGTACCTTTCTCCCCCGTATTCTGATTTTATGTGCTCAGGCTCTTTGGTAGGAATTATGTTTTCTTCTTCCAACTCTAATATCCCCTTGCTGGTACCTAGAAGTGGAAGATGAAGGTGAGAAGGAGAGAACAAGGCTTAATTAACCCACCGCGTGACTTGTGATCTTTGCAAATGATCTATCTAAAGAGAGAGAGTTCAAAAAACATTTTTATTTTGTAGAGCTGTTTTATTTTCTCAGACCCTCTCAAGGATACTTATTAGACAAGCGGTAGAAATGACTGCGGTAAGGCAGAACTTGGTTAAGCATGCACTGCAAATGTAGTTAGTTCCTCTATAGCCACATTGGCAGGGAGAATGTGTTTTACAAATGCGTAGATTGAAGGAAAGCAGCAGTTTCTTGAGGGTGGAGGAATGAAAGGTTTCTTACCATTTGGTGGTCCTATGTCTCCACCTGCTGGTGAATCTGAATGATCTGTTTCTACTTCCCAGTCAACGTTTGATGGAGACAACTCAATGTTGGCGTCGACTCCGACAGGCAAAGAAATGGACTCAGGGTCTTCATGAACATGCAGCACAACCAGCTGGCATTCAGGCTGTCTGTTTGTGGCCTCAGCGTGGTTTTCCTTGTTTCTTTCAGCAGGAAGGGAAGAAAGCAATATCTCCGTGGCTTCGCTCCCCAGAGGCTCATTCTCTGGAGTTCCAGCTTCCTCTGTGGTTTCGACACCGGGAGTAGGTTCCGTGAGATAGGACAAATCAAGTGGAGGTGTGTAAGGTGCCAGCTCTTGCTTCAGGGCATCTTCCAAGGGAGGGTCACCGCCATAGACAAAGTGTTCAGGCTCTTTCATTAAATCTTCATCAATGTTTTGGCCCACGACTTCATACTCAGAATCACCCCACGAGGCTTCAGAGGAACAGATATCTTGCTTCCCTGCCTCCCCATCAAATGGCATTTCAGGATTTCCTTCTGATAATGTCAGTTTACTCATGTCATCTGTTGTTCCCGTGGATGTGTTGAGACCTGAGATATCGCTGAAACTGTGGTCAAAGGCATCCAGACAAGTGTCTGAGGCTAGCAAAGTATCAGGAACTGTGGCAGGATTCTCAGTAGCAAAAGCTTGCTCCCGGTCCGACGGGCCCCCTGCATCGGTCTGATTCTCAGGAGAAAAGTCTTCTGATACCCAAGAGCTGTTGCTATCCACAGTTGGCTCTGGGTGAGTTACACAAGTATCAGTTCCCACGTTTTCAAGCACTGGGATTGTTCTGTCAGTGGGTTCCAAAATTGGTGCTCTATCTGGGTTGGCTCCCTTTTCTGACGCTTTTAAACCTGTAATGTTCTCACATTTGTTTATTTCGGAAGGTTCAGGAGAACCTTTGTGAGAGGCAGGTTGAGATGAGTCATTTGTGTTTGCCTGCTCGCTGATTCGAGGCAGCGGAATTGCGTTTTCAGAAGATAGTTCCGAAGTATATGGGACAAATTCCCGCGCCGGCTCCTGACTGGCTTCTTCATCTCTCTCTGGCTCGGTGGGATAGAACTCACTGGATTCCCCTTCAGGCCCCATCCCAGCACTAACGTGCTGCTTCGTCTCTGGCTTTGCTTCATAATCGTGACATACATCAGGGCTGTTGGAAGCCTGGGAATTGCTGTCGTGGTCGCAGTGAGTCAGTATATCAGGATTCTCACCATCTGTCTTCACACCGAAGGGTTGTCTCACACCCATCCACAAGTCGGGCGAAGCTGAGGCCAGTTGCCCACCCTCTTGGAAGCTGCCGTGTAAAATGTCTGGAACAAATGCACCTTGGGGGCCCTCACTAGGGGTAGAGTCGTCCCGTTCAGAGCCTGACTTCTTTATCAACTGGGTGGAAGAACTGACAGCAGGGAAATCTTCAGGTGCAAGGCTTGAATCTGTCATTTCACTGGGGCGTGATTTTTCTTCTCCCCACCAATCTGTTTCTTGACACTCAGGAGTTGATACATTAGACATAATGCATCCATCTTCATCTGTGTGAGTAAATGTTGGGTCTGGCTGGTTGCAGACAGACAGCACTGTATTCTGACACTGCTCTTGGGTAGGTATTTCAGAGGTGAGTTTGTCACTGGCAGAAGACATGGTCTGTTCTCTGGAATCCTTGTCTTTCATTTGGTCTGGTGTTACGAGCTGGCTAAGCTGACCAGCTTCTGGCTCTGGTTGCCTTGGTTGAATGTTCCAAAGTGGCTCGTGGGCATTCTCGCCATTATTATCCAGAAAGTGTGACTCGTGTTTATCACCGAAAGGATCGGTACAGTGCGTTTCCAGGGATTCAGTATCACCCTGAATGGGTACTCCCCAGGGATCCACGTTTTGGCGTGGTGAGGAGTTCACCTCTAGCACAGCACTTGAGTTAGATAATTCCCCTTCAAATGCCCTCTCCGTTGGTCGCCCTTCCTGTAGGGAGGCGTTCCACCACTCCGTGCTCTCAGTGGAGAAGCCAGCCATTTCCAAATCAGAATAATTTTCGTTCTTTAGTTCAGCTTTGGGAGGTATTTGCCATATGGCATCTCCCGTCCTCCCCGTTTCTGGAGAAGACCTCGTCTCCTTCTCCACTGCTGTAACCTGTATTTCAGTCTCCTTTAGTGGCAAGAAATTCCCATGATCAGGGCTGCTTTGTTGATTGTCAAAGAATGGGTTTGACTTATTCTCATTCTCTGCTGGTTCTGGACTGCCTGTATAGGCAGAACATTCCTCAGACTTGGGATCAGCTGTGGCCAAGGACTTATCAGATTCATTCAATGAATCCCAAGCTCTGAGTTCACTCTGAGCAACCTGGCAAGTGGCTGAACGGATCTCTTTCTCCACTGACTCTTCGTCGCCTACACTATCATCATCAGAACCTGAGCTTGTTGAAATGGGCTTGGCGTCCTCTTGCTGCACAGTTTCAGGAATATCACATTCACTTTTTTCCTGATGGCTAACCACTAGATTTCTTTCCTGATATACATCTAAATATTCAGAATATTTGCCTGTCTCAGGGCTAGACAAAGAGGAAAAGGAATCACCATCTATTGAGTCATTCCAAATCTCTAAATATTTAGGAACATTGTGATCTAAGCTCTTTTCAAACTTGTCCATTCTGTTTTTCTCCAAACCCTTCATTTCGGTATTTACTTCTACTTGACCATCAGTAGTAATTAGTTCAGATTCTTGGTCATTCTGTGTATTCCAATCATCTTGGTTTTCCTTCTGATGCCCAGTATCGGGTCCTTGGTCCCAGGAAGGCAATGCAGCCGAAGAGTCATTTAGGTCAGGACTGGATGCACTTGAACGTGTATACTCACTAGAAATACTGTCTCTGTCATCATTTCCTGACAAATTGGCTCCTGGAGGGCTGTTTTCAGTATTCTTAACTTCGAGATTCTTAGTTATCTCAGAACTTGTGCAGTTGACCTGCACATCACTGTCTTTAGGGCCATCCCAAAGGTCAAGTCCTTGGGGACATCCATAAGGTAGGTCTTGGCTCATTCTCTCTGGCTCCAGAATGTTACGTTCTTCAGCTTCCTCCACATCCACTTCAGGTAGAGATACACTTATTGTGGAATTCAGCCCACCTGAAATTTCAGTAGTTTCACCTGGATTTCTGTGACTCGTGAGGTGCTCTTCACAGGTCTCTTTTGCCTGCAGGTGATCTGTGGACACCTCTGTTTGCACATCACAGGGGTCTGGAGTGTAAGACCCCTTCTCATGCTCTAATACCTCCTGGGGTTCCTCCGTTTGAGGAATGGAAGTGACTGAAAGAGAGCTGATTTTGCCTGATTCATTGGAGATTTCTGGAGGGTCAGATGCAGCTGGGGAAGGGCATTCCTGGCCACCTTGCCCTCTTCCAGAAGCCCCTGAGCTTCCGTCCATCAGCTCCTCCTTACTGGGGCACTCCCTACCAGCGGCTCCATGGGATTCCATCTCACTTTCCTTTTGTCCATAACTGGGACCCCTCCAGGGATCTGAGCATGCAAAATGCCCTGAATTCTCAAGTCTGGTCACCAGATATGCCATATCACTTGGTGGGGTTCTCCTGCCTGTGTCCTGCTTCTCAGGACCAAGTGTTTCTGACTCACTGGCTCCAGAGGCTTCCAGCATGTCTGGGATGTGACTGTCCTGAATTTTTTCTAATGAGCTGGACGTTTCAGGAGGTGATTTGCTTTGTTCTGGATCTGTAACGTACGATGGGCCGGGTAACATTAATGATGACATGGCGTTATCTCTCATGACGGAATCCCAAATACTATTCGCGATCAGCTGCCCGCTTTTTTCGTTCAGCATGTGATATTCGTCGGGAGCAGTGTTCAAGCTGTGCTCAGAAGAGGCAGGGAGTTCCCAATCCACCTGATTTGCTTCCTGAAACTCCACGCTCCAGGGTTCTACCTGTCTCACTGAAAATCGGGTTTCGGGTTCGGAACCTTCAGCCATGTACCCCTGTGCCTGACCTTCACCGGTGATGGCCACGGCTGCACTGCAGTCATCCCAGTCCAAGTCGTTGTCCATATCCGAGATGGTCGCAGTAGACTGAGTGTCCTCCAGAATCACTCTGTTCCACAAGTCGAGATTGTCGGGGGCCGCCTGGCAGGAGTTGGCGCCGCTGTGCAGAAGTGTGAGCTGCCGGTTTGTTTCATTGTACAGCTGCATCATGCTGGGGTCGTCGTAGCTGGACTGGCTGCTTTCCCCAACGTCATCCTCCACGGAGGTGTTCTGATCATCGGTGGGCTCTGCTTTGAGCAAATCTTTATCTGGGCTGTGAGGGGCGTTTATTTCAGAGCTACCATCTGCGTGAGGTGAAGCCCACATTTTCAGGTTCCCAGGACCTGAACTAATTCTATTTCTAGGCGGCTGCTCTGGGGACTGAGGAGGCATGTCAGCATCCCCTGAGGTACAGTTAGCATCTTGTGACTCGAAACCTGCCTCGTTAGCAAATGGCTTGTCTCTGGTTTCTTTTTCGTCTCCAGCAAATGTTGGTGAAGTACAAGAGTCAGAGGTGGAGTAGTTGGTATCTAAGGGGGATGGCACTGAATCTTCCCCTACGTTGGATGCACTGTAATCGGAACATTTATAGGATAAGAAGGAATCTTCCCAAGGTGCTAGGACATCTGACCCTCCTTTCTTGTTACCCTCCTCAAAAAGGTTCCAGGAATCTACATTTTCGTACACCTTCCCCCTAAGTTTTGCATCCACGAAACCATTCTGATCATCCTTTACTGGCTTAGAACTATTCCATGCGTGCTCCAGATCAGACCTGGGATTTCCAGATACAAGAACATCATCCCCGGAGTCATGGTTCTTCTTGCCCCAGATCTCTGGAACTGCTTCACTATTTGCATCACTGGGCGAACTGTCTATGAGGTCTTCTGAAGGGAAAGAAAACCCGCTTTTTGCCATGGCCCACTCGTTTGGGTCCCTCACAGAAGGTGTCTCACCACTCATGGGGTGCAGATTCCAGGTATTTTTCAAAGCTTCGGCGTCATCTTCTTTAGCAAATGCTCTCCAGGCTGGGAATGACGCTGCAGCAGCTGGTTCCCCGTCATCCGTGGGATTTCCCCATGGCTCAGGCATGGCTGTGGGTGAGCGATCGGAACGCCACAAAGCAGCAAAGTCTTCTATCAGGTGGTTTGTTCCCTGAGGAAAAGCATTCGGCAAATGCGAGTTTTCGGGGGACATATCCTGAAACTGCAAGTTTTTCTCATTTTGGTCTTGAATATTATTGCTGCCCAGCCCAGGCTGACCAAATTCTGACTCCCAGGGATTTGACTTTGGGAAATCAAGAGTCTTGGGTTGAAATATAGAATCTGAGGCTCTCCTATCAACTGGGCTGGGCTTATGATCTTTCCATGACTCGGGGCTCTGGAAGACAGATTCCTGTTCACTGGAACTCCATGCATCTACAGTGTTTCTAGACTCAATCTCCAAACCACCCCACCAGCTGCTGCACCGTGCCTGGGCTGGAGGTGGCCCAGTGTGACCCGTGTTGACTGTTTTGGGGGTCATATCTTCTGAAGAGAGTAGAGCTGGTTCTTCAGTGGATGGTGAGCTCTCCACAAAGCTATTCATAGGTGTTGGTGGGACCCTCCTTCCAACATTTTTCAGACTTTCTGGTGAAGGAGATTCATCTTCCACAAACCCTGTCAGGCTCAAATTTCTTTCAGAATTATCACGGGGACTTTCTTGTCTCTGGACAAACTCCTCATCAAATTCCACAAGGCTATCTTTGCCAGTCCCTGACAAAAGAGAACTGGATGAATAATTCGACACGTCCATCCCTATCTCATCAAGTCTTTTAGGCCCCGTGGCAAGCTGTCCTTCTGATGAATCGCTGTTGGGGAAGAAGTCATCTGTTGGGGAGTAGTCTGCAGAATGGGAAGATGGTTGGGACTGCCCAGAAACCATGGGTGCTGGGTCAAAGTTGAAAAGGTCAAAGGATTCACTGTGTTCTCCAGATGGGGCGTGCTCCTCCGCTACTGCCCCTTCAGGGATGGGACTGTAGGAGTCAAATCCTGGGAGGAGGCTGTGGTGAGGCCCAGCACCTTCTCCCACTGGACTGTCATCACTGAGGAAAACTGAGCTCTCCTTGGACGAGCGACTGCTCCTAATGGTGGCCAACCCGCTATCCGGGCTAACGAGGTCCACGTTGACATCCACCTGGGCCTGGTTAGAATCGCTGAGATCGGGAGGGTTTTCCATGAAATTCACGGAGCTGGGCTGTGGCTCTATGTCAGAACCATACAACTCCATAATCCCGGAAGACCCCTGGGAGAGCGGGGCGCTGCCTGCCACTGCTTCTGTGGAGGATGTCCGGCTGTTAGAGGCCATCTCTGGACACCTCCTATTGATGACTTCCTTGACCAGGAGAACCACGTGATCACAAGTCACTGAGGGGTTCTCCTGCTGATACACCAGGATCTCGTCGCAGCCACATTCAAAGGGCTCCAGCTCCAGGCGAGGGTTCCGGCACTCTTCCAGTTCACAGCAAATCTGTCGGGGAGGCACAGGGATTTGTGTGAGCACTCAGGCTCTCTTAGCTCTTTGCAATTTGTCTTTCTTAATTTTTTGTAATGTAAAATTAATCTGTGTTCATCTGTCTAGAAAGAAGACAGAGAACTGAGAATTGTATAACATAAAATATGGAAAGTCCCACTTAACATACCACCAATGCTTTCTTTAATCCTACCAAATTGGCTTTTTGTTGAACCCAAAATCATATAAAACCTTTCCTCAGTGTAACTTAATACCATCTTCCAACAGGAGTAAAATTCAGCTTTGCAAAAGCGAGAGATAATGCTGGTTGCTGACAAAACTAGGGGAAAAGTATTGGAATAAGGGAAAATGGGGCAGAAGGAAGGCTCTTGTTGGTAGCAGGCAGCCAGGACCTGCTTTAACCTCTGAAAGCCTCAGAAGGCAAAGGAGAACGTAGGAAAGAGAAAGCAGCTACCAGGGGCAGCTTACTCAACGGCACTCAGGCCCCAACTGTCTCTTCCTGCCCCAGGAAGCATCTATACGGGGCCCAGGACAGACAAAGCTGGCTTGGAAGGCAGGGAGATGTGTGATGGTCAGTGTGAGGCCAAAACTGGGCTGTAGCTCTATGATTGTTTTAGGAAATGTTGAAGGTATTTTGCACACTGGGCATTTGAAATGGCCCCATAGGATTAGTGGAGGCAATAACAACAACAACAACAACAATAATAGTAACAACTACAGAGCTCACATAGATAGTAATAATAATAATTAACATTTATTGAATGCTTTCATATGCCAGGCACCGTTCTAAGGGTTTTATGTGCATTATCTCCTTTAATCCTCACCATAATTCTACAAGGTAGGAACTTTTTTTTTTTTTTTTGCTGTACACGGGCCTCTCACTGTTGTGGCCTCTCCCGTTGCGGAGCACAGGCTCCGGACGCGCAGGCTCAGAGGCCATGGCTCACGGGCCCAGCCGCTCCGCGGCATGTGGGGTCCTCCCGGACCGGGGCACGAACCCGTGTCCCCTGCATTGGCAGGCGGACTCTCAACCACTGCGCCACCAGGGAAGCCCTACAAGGTAGGAACTTTTTATCCCCATTTTTCCAGTGAGGAAATAGACAGGAAGCTTAAAAACTTGACCAACAACACACAGCTAACAAGTGATGGAGCCACATTTTGAACTCAGGCAGTCCAGCTGCAAAGGCTGACCCTTAACCAACTGGGACCACATGGCCAAAGAAGGATTCCTCTAGAGCAGTCTTGACTTTGTGTTGCTCAAGATTTCAAGGAGATGTCTCTTGGGCAAATGGGTGGGGAGGGTTGGGGTGGGGGCCGAGGAGAGACAGGGTGGAGTCAACTCAAGGGCTTCTAACCTCTTCATCCACTCTTCTACTTCTGTCTGTTTTAGATTAACCAATTTCTAGATTGATTTGCTACAAAAAGTGATTTGAAAACCACTGTATTGGAGGCTTAGGAGGCCTAAGTCCTGTCCCTAGGAAACCAGTGACCAAAGATAAAATTCAGCTTTGAAACTCAGTGCAGAGCAAAGCACTAAAAAAGCCACAGGCTAGTGATGCAATTCACAGATGTATGTGGGTCAGAAGGGTACCAAAAGCATCTGCAGCAGGAGAAGGGGGCTCATTCATATCTGGACTTGAGGGGGCACAGAGAGGCTGGAGAGTGACTTCAGTCATATATCAAGAAATGGATCTCTTGGGGGACAGAAAGTGAGGATGTCAAAGAAGGGAGTTGAGACTTCACCTCTAGCCACCTGTGGGTAGACCAGTTGTCTAATCCATTAGTGAGGAAAGATAAGTGATGAAATTGTTCTATCTCCATGTCATCCATATTATAATGAATTACATATGTTCTCATATTAGTTATTAAATGTACCTGCTTTGGCATGCCCACTGCCCTATTTTCATTAATTTTGTCTATTTCTTTTTGCGGTACGTGGGCCTCTCACTGTTGTGGCCTCTCCCGTTGCAGAGCACAGGTTCTGGATGCGCAGGCTCAGCGGCCATGGCTCATGGGCCCAGCCGCTCCGCGGCATGTGGGATCTTCCCAGACTGGGACACGAACCCGGGTCCCCTTCATCGGCAGGCGGACTCTCAACCACTGCGCCACCAGGGAAGCCCAATTTTGTCTATTTCTTATATTTCCAAAGCCTTGGGTTAAGACTCTGTTCTCAACCAAGAAGATCTGACTGATTACCCAATCAGAATTTTAGTACCTGGAGAAAAATGGTTGTTTTTTTTTTTTTTTTTTAACATATATGAATGTTTTTCTCAAGACATATCCAAGGTGTCAGCGTGGTTGTGGTCAAAAAACTAACTTGGATTAAAGCTTCAGAGAACAGTTACTAAACACTGGACACCAAACAGATGTTTAGTCAGGGACTAAACTTTGTTATCACCAGGTGGCAGTCCTCAAGGAAAACGGTACCCAAAGGAGGACTAGCCCTTATTGGGTAAAAAGAGATATGATCTTTCTCTTTATGAATTCAGCCTAGAAACGAAACAGTTATGGGGCTCTTTTAAATGCCCCCATGTGGGGTGAAGGGAGTCAAAAGGTACAAACTTCTAGTTATAAAATAAACAAGTCATGGAGATGTCACGTACCGCATGGAGACTATAGTTAATAATACTGTACTGCGGATCTGAAAGCTGCTAAGAGAGTGGAGAGTAGTCCCCATCACAAGAAAAACCCTGTCATCATGTATGGTGATGGATGCTAACGGGACTTATTGTGGTGATTATTTCACAACATATACAAACATTGACTCATTATATTGTACACTCCAAATATAATGTTACCTGTCAATTATACCTCGATTTAAAAAAAAAAAAAGCCAACTTTTATCTCACTGGCAATTCTATTTAGATGATTTTTTGGTAATACAGCACCAAAACTAAAAACTAAAAATCTGAATTAAAGTACTGAAAACTAATTAATTAGTTAATTAACTAATATAGCATTGAAACTGAAAACTAAAAATCTGAATTAAAGCACTGATAAATAAATAAATCATTAACTAACTAACAGAATGTGTAAAATACCCCCAACATTTCTTAAAATTCAAACTCTAGGACCTTATCTCTTGTCAGCAGTCCATGGCCGTCTTCTACTGCATGTTCTGAGAGCCAGCAGGAGGGGAGATGCAGTGAAATGTGCTGGGTCAGGGAGGTCCTTACCTGATTGCACACCTCTAGGTTCTCAGAATACACAGCGATCTGTCGTCTGGGCTGCTGCTCCTCCGACAGGTAGTTGGCCAAGAGGATGAGGACATCAAAACCGAACTTGTCTGAGAATGCTTTCAAATCACTGGTGATACTGCTGTGAAACGTACAGTCCTGAAACAACAGTCAATTTGATATTAATGTCAAACTGCCCAGCTCTGGGGAGTTGTGCCACAAATTTGTCCAGTCTTAGGATGTATTACCACTGATACTTATTATTAGATGCAAATGAAATAAACACTTTGCTTTGAGAAAGTTTGGAAATTTTCATGCTATGGCTTAAAATATACTTTTGCTTTTTTTGTTTTGTTTTCCTAAACCAGGAAAGGAAGGCATCTTTGCTATTATTATTAAGAATAGTTTATAGAGGAACAAATAGCTTAACATCTTTTTCCTAAAATGTTTATTCAAATACTGACTTTGTAAAACATACTTTTCCTTTTATTGTTCATAGGACATAGGAATGTCTGAATATTATTATTGATACAACCTACTAGAAAAATAGGAGGAAGTTATTGTTCTTTTCTATAATTGTTTTCTAATGGTTATCATTAACTCCAAGCAGAATTCCTAAAGATGGATTTAGCTGAGTCTACTGAATGCCTTTTATTCCAGTGTAGAAGTCTAGGAGATTTGTGTTAGGGATGTGATGTCAGATCTGCTTGCTCTAAGTGGTAGCTAAGGAGGAATGAATAACTGTGGAAAAGGGAACCATTACCGCAGAGTACCCAGACCTGTGACTCACATCATCTGTGGAAATTTTCTGGCCTTTTCGAGTTTTATTAACTACAATGAGAACCACTTTGTCAGCATGGTTGTCTCTCTTTCTTTAAAAAATAAGATAAAATAAAATACACTGAAGACCATATCTTAGCCCCTAGCATAATGCATGGCATATACTAGTTGCTCAAGAAAAGTTTGTTGAATGACTGGAGAGACATATATACAAAATCAACCCGTGCTACATAATCCTTTATCATAGTGTATATATATATATATAATAGCACATGTAAATGACAATCATATAATCATCCACTGACAGTCCACTGCTCTACTCAGTGAAAATCACCATGACGTGCATTCAAGAGATACAAAGAATTCCAACTTTTTTCTGCTTACGAAGTCATCAGAATTATGCATGCCACTGGTAAAACATTAAAGCAGTACAGAAATGTGTCCCATAGGAAGTGGAAGTACCACGTACCTCCTCCTCAGATAACTATGATGAAGAACTAAACAGTGCAGTGCATATAGGTGCAGATTTTTTTCATGTCCAGATTAATGTTTGTATATGGTAGCCCTTTGACACTTGTGGATTTGATATTTGTGGCTTAGACTATTTACTAGCCACTTAAAATGGCCGTAATACATGTACTCTGTAATTCTGCTGAGCCAAATCTCAAGGTCGATGAGGTTCCCGAGAGGGCACACAAGAAACCTGGCAGTTGGGTGGGCCCAGCCCATCACCAGCTTCCATGCCTCTAGGAGCCTTGTTGTCCACTCCTGAGGCCACTACTCTCATTAGGCATCTTCAGTTACAAGGTGCACATGGGAATTCACAAAGATCTCAGGATATATTGCTGATGAATACAAAGGATCTATCGCACTGACTTGGTAATGAAATTTATCATGCTCAAATACAATAGCTTTTGGAAGTATGCACACGGTCAGCTTTCATGCTTTTAATTTATTGTCCAAGTGTCATAATAATAATCATCTTTAGGTACTTCAAAAAAATTAATTCACCCACAAAAGAAGTAGATATTTAGAGTGAGCTTTTAAAAAAAATTGGACCTATTATACACAATGTGCATTCAATAGATATAATTATTTCAAATCATCATTGGTATTAACCATCAAGAACCTCAATGCTGAGCTTTTTGCCATTAAGAATTGTAAATGAAGATATGGTCCCAAAGGAAAACAATAATGGACAACTCCACGTACATCTTATCTCCAGTGACTGAAGCCTTTGGCACAAGAAAACTTACAATTTTCCTTTCAAAATATTTTTTTCATTATGTACATAAACTCATTCCCCCCAACATATTTATAAACCTTTGAAAGAAGACACACCATTTCTAAGAGATTTTCACATACAGTAACAATTATCATGACACTCCGAGCTGTGTCACTCAAACAAGAGAAGGCTGGTTTTACTGGTACCTCAGCACAAGATTAAGATTCAGTAGAATAAGCATTATTCAAAGCCATACTTGTGGAACATTTGCTATTCAAAAATGTTGGCTGAGCTCCAACCTGTTTGGATTCGTCTGTGTTAGGGACTTCCGTGGTGATCTAGTGGTAAAGAATCCGCCTTCCAATGCAGGGGATGCAGGTTCGATCCCTGGTTGGGGAACTAAGATGCCACATGCTGCGGGGCAACTAAGCCCATGCGCCACAACTACTGAGCCCGCGCGCCACAACTAGAGAGAAGCCCGCACACCGCAACGAAAGATTCCACATACCTCAACAAAGATCCCGCATGCAGTAATAAACACACGGCACACGGTTAAAAATAAAAAAATTAAATTAATTAATCAATTAAAATTATGGCTCTAGGAGCTTGCTAAACTCAAGTCCAGCGGCACTGGCACTGTCGGGCATCTTGTTAGAAATGTAGAGTGTCGGGTCACACCCCAGACTTACTGAAGCAGAATCTGCATTTCCCACAAATCCTAGGCAATTCAAATACACATGGAAATATGAAGAGCACTGCTCTAGGGAGCCATTTTTAATTCATATATTTTCCTGTGAACCAATCCTTTGGGCTCTCTCAATGCTGTCACAGGACTTTTACTGACTCAGGCCCTTAGCTCCTTGCCCCTCACACCAGCCTCATCATAAACGTCACCCTGGGGTGTGTCTTTCTGGGCCGCTTTGTTAGAGGTTCTCATTTAGCAGCCCAGGATTGGGTCCAAGAATCTGTAATTCCATTATGTATCTCAAGTGATTCTTAGAATCAAGCTGCTTTGAGTAATACTTCCCCAGTTTTCCCCTGGGTGGCCCCGAATTCCACAGGATCACATGAGGTATTGATAAAACAAAGATTTATGTGAAGCATTTAGGCATATTAGAGAAATAAAATACTTACATTTTACAGTCACCCCAAAACAGACTGTCAACAACTATGTCCTATCCACCCCAATAAAATTGCCCAAACCAGATTCAATCTCACTGGCTTTAGGATAATGTCAGGAGTTTCATGTTTAAAACAGAATCAAACAAGGGAATGAGTAAGATTCTTCAGGAATCCGGGAGGCAGGGTCTGTTTGTTCTACTTTTATGCCGGTGCTGTTTGCATAGGGCATAATTTATTATTGTCTTCTAGCTACGCAGGGAGTCATGTGCTGTAACAGCTCTTATGTTGCTGACAAGCTAGGCTGGCCCTGAATAAATACCACTTCATCATCAATACAACCCAACTGTAGATACAGGTTGGCATTTTATTCCCCCCATCTGCCTTCTACCTGATAAATTACTGTTTTAGTTACGAGTATACAAATACTATTTGTTAATCTGCTCAAACGTCTCCAAAATGTTTTCCCTACCTTAAGTTAAAATTTTATATATATATATATACATACATACATATATCTCCCACTCAATTTGCCAAAGGTTTAGAAAAGAAAGGAATCCTACCTTCATTTACCACCTAACCCCACCATCCAAACTTCCACGTTTGAAATATGACCCCAGCCTGAGATTGCTGCGTGGAATTTAGGAAGTTACTTTACTAATCATTACACCTGGGAAATGACTGGCCAAAACCCAGACTATTCCGACACGCCAGTTAGGAAGAATGGGGAAGTGTTCCCTGTCAGTCTTCTGTCACTCATGGACGCAGAGATTAGATCATTAAACATTTTTAGAGGTCATGAGTTCTTTTGCTTCAGTAATTCCTAGTTTTGAAATGAGTAGGAAGACCTGAAAACGTAGGGAGAAAAAGGCTTTGTTATTTCCTGGCCAAAAGCAAGGTGTAGATCTCAAGGGCCCTAAGAAGAGGTTGATGATCATAAGGGCAAAGGGCAGGAAAACAGAAATGATAGGGCTCTATTTTAACTAATATGACAACCAAGATAGTGATAGTGTCCAACAGATTTACTACATTAGTGGTTGAAAGTACTTGGACAAATGCAGTGGAAAATTCCATTCTCTCACAAAATTCTATTTTATTGATATTTCTTATTCCATTGCTCTGAAAATTTTAGTTTTCATTCTATACACGGATAGCTTTAGTGCATCACATGAAATAAAAGTGATCTAAATAATGTCTTATACACATCTGAGTCCTTAAATGGGCATATTGTTTGAAAGAGAAAAACCCACTCTCCTTACATTGCTCATATATTTATATTTCTATTGTCTTCTGAATCCCTCCTGTCAGGTTTCTGCCCCCATCATTCCATTGAAACGGCTCTTCTCAAAAGTATCAATCATTTCCAGGTCACGAAATCCCAAAATCTGTTTCCTGTTCTTACTCTAATTAACTTCTCCCAAGAATCTCAAGAGGTTGATCTTCCCTCCTTCTTGAAATATTTAACTCCTTCACTTTCCTGTCATTGCGCTCTCCTTGTTTTTCTCCCAACTCACTGGCTACTCCTCAGTCACCTTTGCTAGTTCCTCTCCCTTAGTCAACCTCTAAATGTTCCTAACCCCTTTCTCTTTGTCTATACATTCTCCTTAGTGATTTCATCCAGTCACATGGCTTTCAAACCGCCTATCTGCCAGTGACAACCAAATCACATCCACCTGAACACTAACCTTGGTTATCCATGTGATACCATCACATCAATGTCTAATAAGCATCTCAAATAAAATACAACCTACCTCCACCCCAGTCTCCTCCGTAGCATCAAATCGCACCACCATCCACCCAGTTACTCAAGCCAAACATCTAGGAATTGTTCTTGATTCCTTTTTCCCCCCACATTCTTCACATAATCCATCAGCAAATCCTGTTAACTTTCCCTCTAAAACATATCTCAAGTCCAGACACTTCCCTCACTTCTTTCCATCTCTGTTAGTGTCGTAGCCACAGTTGCCATTATCTCTTCCCTGAACTTGGGTGATAGCCCTTCAACTGGTCTCCCTGTAGCCGCTCTTGTCTCCTCTCCCTGCGATCAGTTCTCCACACGGGACCAAGAAAGAGCTTTGAAAAAATGTAACCAGAACCATGATATTCTTCTGCTTAAAACCCACTCAAAAGTTTCTCAATGGAATAATTATTATTTACATCGCTTTATTTGTTTTAAAACAGGGAAGAGCCAGGTTTAATGTCCTCGAGACTGAGTTCTTATAAATCAATGAGAAAAAGCAGACATAGCAATAGAAAAAACAGTTGATGAACGTAAAAGACAATTTACAATTGAAATACCTGAAACCATTAACAAAGAAATCCTCTCATAAGAAAATGTTTCATCTTCTCTTTTCCTGTAATTGGTAAATATGGCTGAAGGGGCATCCTCATACACTGTTAGAAATATATTCTAAAGAAATAATCATATATACACACAAAAGGTTTGTGGACAAAGCTATTCACTGAATTATTACTATAATAACTAAAATTTGAAACAGTCTAAATATCCAACAATAGAGAACTGGTTCAATAAATTATGGAACAGTAACATAAAAGAATATTATGTTGCTATTAAAAATCATGCTGTCAAAGAATACTTAATGACACAAAAAAAGATCATAGTGTAACGTAGAAAATAATTTCTATAATCATAAATTAGGATGTCATTTCTATAGTTATTCAACTAATATAAGGGCCCTTGAAGTTAACATATGATGGATATTAAGATACCTTGATATTAAAGTTGTCATAATTTAGCCAAATTGCTAATCTATAATCTGATTGTGTCTCTCCACTATTTTAGGGCACTCTCTCCAAGGTTCCTAGTAAAGACTTCGGAGGTTAACTCTGGCTTTGCCATTCACTAGCTGGGCTCCTTGAGTGAGTTTCTCTCATCTCTCTGAGCCTTAGAGTTCCTCATCTGTAAACCCTCACCTCATAACACTGCTGTGAGTACTAAGGACATATGTGTATCAAAAAGCAGGCCCAGTGTTTGGCATATAGTAGACAATAAATGTTAAATCCCTTTCCTTTCCTGATTCATCAACTATCAAAAGGTCGTTCTTAGGATTCATGGGAGTAATTTGATTCATAGAAAGTATTTCACAAATTCTTGGTACGGGAACTGAATATTCATATTACAATTTCTTACCTTATATCCTTTATAATACTGTGAACTTTTAAATGATAATCACACACATCTTTTAAGTCATTAAAGTGATTCACATGTAAAATTCCTAGATGTGAGATGACAGAGGAAGTTACATATGAAGCAAAGTCATTTAAAAAGTAATATAAGATATAAAAACTCTGGGTCAGGCAGTGTTTATCTCATTAATGGATCCTTTATCCTTAATTCCAAGTTAGACTCAATGAATGAGCTTCTGTTTGCCACTATACAAATAAAGCAACAGAAAAATGTGTAGTGATTTTTTTCCTTTAGCCACATCACCGTGGATAGAGCCTTTTGCATCATTCCAAGTGCCACACTACCTTTGAGACAGGCTGGGACCTGGGACCCTTTGCTGCAGTGCTTGCACCTGGACAAACGTCTCCTTGAGCAACCAAATTCAAAGAAACTACAAGGGACTAAAAATAATTGTGTACATGGGCAGCTGGGGCCCAATTATGGACAACAAGATCCAAAAACCTAAAGAAAACCCAAACACCCAACTGCCACTTCTGAAGAGCAGGGAGCAAAAACAGGGGGTTGGGAGCAAAAGCAGGGTACTGCGCATGCCCCCTGCACTCAACACCACGAAAGGGGTGGGCAGACCACCTAAGCCGCCCCTCTGGCCCGACCCCTGGACACACCCCTACCCTCACCCCATGTAAGGAACCAGCTTGTCCCTGCCCCCCACCCCCGCTTCGGGGAGCGAGCAAGGGAACCTGTTACTTGTTTTCCCTCTCCTGCTCCTGCAGCAGGGGCCCCATTAAAGCCTTGCCTGAATTTCTTGTCTGGCCTCTTATCAATTTCTGTTGATTAAGGAAGACCAATAACCCTGGTCAGTATCACATTCAATGGATTTTATTCCTCGTGCTAGTACTCGTCCCATTTAGGTCCAGTACTCTGGACTACACACGTAATCCAAAACAGTTGTCTCTCTTACAAATTAAATATATTGAGTAATGCTTTTATTAAATAAAAGAAAAATAAATTATTTTCTGATGTCATGGAGAAGCTATTCCCAGATTTATTATGTCTGAAATTTTTTTCTTTTTCCAGGAAATAGAAAAATCAAGTGAGGAGATATAACCTGTAGGTAGGATGCTTGTATAAAAATCATGACCAAGATTAAAACACAAGCTCATACAGCTTCATCTTTGAGAACAGTGAGTCTTAGAAAGATAGTATGACAGTCCATAACTACCTTGTAAGCAAAATGGTCAGCATGGATTGCTGAGTTACTGCAATTTACGAGTAGAGTCTGACATTTATACTCTGCATAGATTTACTTCTAGACTGAGGACTATTTTATCAAGATATATGAAAAATGCTGAGGTATGTACACAAAAGTTCTTACTGAAAGCTTCATGATTTATGCTACCAAAATTCCATTATGATGTTTAAAATATTCAGCAATAATAAAGTCTGATAATTTTGACAGGAAAATGATTTATGAGAACAGAAAATGCATAAATTAAAGAGATTTGATTCATTCTGTCTTTTTGTACGCTTTAATTGGTAAGCAAAGATATTCCCCATGTTTTTACCACATGTTATTTTAAAAAAACTCTATGGTTCTTATTTCTATAAGCTAGCAAGGCATTTTACTACTAAAAACTTCACTGGGTCTATTTCAACTATATTATGCATCATATTTTGAAAATAGAGCCAAGCAGTACACGTTATCATTCAAAAAGAGAGCCCTTTCATGAAAAGATTTTGTGAAAATTAAATATTACAATATAGAAATGAATAACAAATATATATATTTATTAGTTTTCATTTAAACCAATAGTATATTGCCTAAAACGATTTCCTCACACACTGCTTCTGCATTAAGCACTCTGTTAAATGCTTTACATCATCTCATTTAAACTTTAAGATGGCCAGATGATGTTGGTAACGTTATTTCTGTTTTGCATTGAGAAAATGGAGGGTTTAGAAGGTTAAGTAATTGATGTTACACAGCTCACATGTGTAAAAACAGGACTTGGTCCCAGGTGAGTCTGACTTCAGAGCTCAGGTTCTAACCTGTATGTTATTCTCAAATGAAATAATTCTTGA